>NC_064769.1:8095892-8740892 GCF_011397635.1 Epinephelus fuscoguttatus | reverse complement strand
CTGTCTGTCTCACGTTTTTCTACTCACTGACGTGGTCAATCTATGTGAAACTGCACATAGGCAGTGAGGATTGGCATAGGTAGAAGGTGACAGAGCTACCAATGGGTATGGACTAGTAAATAAGAACAACAAGTGCAAGTGCAGCAATCCCAAAATGCAATACCCTTATATGAGGATGCAGTGTCACAGGAGGTTAAAACTAGTAAATGTGTTTATTTCAACAAAGGGAAAGGACAAATGGATGATATGAAATGATACGTACAGTTTGCAGGCTTGAATCCTGAAATACAGATGGGAGATTAGTAAGAATTAAAAACATTTAAGATAAACAAAAATTGGAAATACCCCATTAATTTAACTGATTTCTGCTCCTATTTTAAAAGGTGAGAGAGTAATTCTCAATACATGAGCCAGTACTGTACTCTACAATACTGGTGTTCACAGTGAAGTACAAATGGCTCTTTGATGAGTAAAAATGTCTTTGTTCCTTGACATGATGGTTCCTTCTCCAGATGAGGAGTCCAGTGATGCAGAGTGTCAGCAGCAGCAGTCCTACAACAACTCCAATAACAGCACCAGCAGGAAACTGTGAGGGAGAAACTGGAGCCAAAACAGAACATTCACACTTTGTCTCTACTACTGGGTGGACCTGATGCTGAAGCCACTTACCCAGTTGTTTCTGATGATGACGATGATGATGATAGGAAAGAAGCTAAGCTAGTTATGGCCCTGTCTTTGCAAATGGCAACAAACATTTACCCACATTTTCCCTGATATATCATAACTAAATGATGAAGATATCATAATTGTATCCGGCAGTTGTGACAGAAGTACCCAGCTGCTTTGCTTAATTAAAATAGAAATAACACAGCGTAGACATACAAGATACTTTAAAAGTCATCATTTAATACTTAACTTAAGCACAAGTATAACCAGCAAAATGTACTTTCAGTATCAATAGTAAAATTCATCAGTGTACAGGTCTCTTTCAGATTTTTATATCTATTATTACTGAAAATTAACTTGTATAGTGGCATTTTTTGTTGTAGCCAGTCAAGCTGGAGCTAATTTTGACTATTACATGTCAGGCCCATGCACAACTGGACCCCAGGTGGTACTCAAGCAAGTGCTCATTTTTATGTTTTTTCTATTTCTATTTTCATATTATAGTTTTTTAATTTGGTCCATGGCATTGATACTCAATTAAAAGTGTGTTGTATGCTCTTTAACTTCACCTGTGGCAGTTACGCACAAATCAAACTCCCCGCAGAGCTGCATCGCTTCTCCCTGACCCGCGTCATGGACAGTCAGGCAAGGATAATGTTTGCTCTAAGCCTCAGCATTGTTTGTCACAGTTGTGAAATTAAACCATGATTAAAACATTTCAATACAGCCAGTCTAATTTAGGCAATAATACATCATTAAGAATAACAAGTATGCTAGCCTGGCGTAAAATCACACCATCTCTTGACACTTCCATCTATAACATTAAAGCCCTGACACACCAGACACGGTCAGCTGCTGGTCAGAGTTGGGCCATTGCCGAGCGTCAGACGCCCTTGTCGGTGCAGTATTTCCCACAGCGTTGCCCCTCATCTGCCCTATCGGCTCTTTTTTGGCCAAATTCAGCATGCTGAATTGGCGGCCGAGCCTGACAGCGAAAGAAAAACTCTGACTGGCAGTTCAACTCAGCGCAAGAGAAGAGAAACAAAGTGAGGAAAGTAAACAAAGAGCAAAAGTCCAGAGGGAGTGAGACCAAAACAAACTTTTCACATAAGATAAGATTATTTTTCTTTAGCCATGAGCTTTCTAGCAGAAACGTTTTGTGATGGTTTGTGTTACTGTTCACTGGCGCATGGTAAATATGCTCTGTTGTTCAGCATTGGATTGGATTGTTAATGTGCTAACTGGCTAAATAGCATCAAGACAGTCTTTAGCTCCTCTTTGAATGAGGATTACAGACTGCTGGTGTGGAGGTGCTGAACATATGTGCTGGTTGACCATCGTCTTTGCAATGTGTTGGAGTGCAACTTTTTTGGTCAAGACATGGCCACGTCAGGCAACATAGCAGGGGGTGTTCATTGCTGCTAGCTCTCTGAAGTCAGTTTGGTGTGTCTGGGCCTTTACATCCAAAACATTACATTTAATAAGATTATCATCAGATTTGTATGACACAATGTTCTATCTTATCTTAAAATACTTCATCTGTAAAGTAACAATACAATTTTTTTTTTTAAAAAAAGGAAAATAAAATATTTCTGGTGAAATGTTGTGGAGGGGAAGAATGAAGTAACATAGAATGAAAATGTTTAACTTAAGTAAAAGTTCCTCAGAATTGCAATATTTGAGTAAATGTACTTTCAGTTACCAACCACACAGGTCATTAACTCTCCAGAGGAACCGATGCAATAACAAGATTATTAACAAATTTACAAATTCTTATGGGTCAACATTAAAGACTTGACTAATGATATAAACCAGATAAGGTAAAACACTGATAAGTGTTCCAGATAGAGTCTGCAGAAGCAGCTGTATGGCATCCTCAGTTTTCTCCAGATGTTGTACTCCTGGAGGATTTTCCTCCACAGTTATGCTTCTGTCAGCTCTGACTGTCACTTCAATGATCTTCTTTGGTTCTTTGGTGTGTAAATAGATTCACACTTGAGCAGTTTGACTCATCCTGTGATGTTCTGACAGGTTCTGTAACTTCACATCTCATTGTTTGATTTTGATCAAATAAATAAAATAAATATATACATTTGAATAAATGCAAATTTGAATAAAATGCTTTTTAGAAAAGAAATAACACTTTAGATGCAACAGTAACTTTACTGGAGTCTTTATCTAATCTTCACTGGGAGCCTGTCGAGACAAATTAATAAATGGACAAGATGAATGACTGATTAGGTACTTACAGTTCATATGGGGCATTTTTAATGTTCATTGAAGGTAATTTATCTATTCCTGGAAAGGTTGGAAAGTAACTAAGGATATTAAATCAAGTACTTTACATAGGTGCAATTTTGAGGTAATTGTACTGTACTTGAGTATTTCTAATTCATGTCTCTTAATACTTCTATTCAAATACATGTAGTACTTTTACTTTGTTATAAATAACTTGACAGCTATAGTTAATTTCCAAATTAAAATTTTAAAAATGCAAAACTTGAGTCCAAAGTCTTCACCCAGATTTGTGTTGCAGAACTTGATTGAATACTTCTTCCACTATTGATTTCTGGTCTACAGACATTAAACGCGTATTTGCAGTACCATCTTTCAATTGTCAAGCTCCCTATAGTTATACCATGTACTATAATGTCTTTGTGAATATGAAAAGTCTACTGTGCACATTTCAAACAATGACATACTCACTTTGATCAGTTAGGTGACAAGTTTTTGTCCAGTGACGCTGAACAGTCTGAAGCTAGAAGCAGATAATTAAGTAAATTTACTTTGAAGTTATCAGTGATCACAGAGACAGGACAGGACATGAATGACTGATTACTAATATTTACAAGCAAATAATAGCAGACACATTCAAATCTGAATAATTAAACAAATGTATTCTATTTTTGATAAAGGAAAACTTACTGTTTGCAGGTCTGAATCCTGAAATACAGGTGAGAGATTTTCAGAAATTTTAAGGAAAATCCAGAATTTATGAAACAAACAAACACTTTTGTTCTGAAGAATTCCTCCATAAATTTCACAGATTTCTGCTTTGAATATAAATGTAGGAGAGCAGCTCTTAAACAGTATATACAGTACATCTGCCGAGCACCTTTACTGTGTTCTTTTGGCAGTAAACTTACTGAAAATTAGCCAGCTCACACTTTTATCCTTTCAGAGTAAAAGTAATGTTTTTGACATGTTATCCTTGAGTTGAACCCACATGTTAAATCAAACAGTGAGTGAAAATGGCTTCACTCACCATGATTGTTCCTTCTCCAGATGCAGAGTCCAGTGATGCAGAGTGTCAGCAGCAGCAGTCCTACAACAACTCCAATAACAGCACCAGCAGGAAACTGTGAGGGAGAAACTGGAACCACAACAGAACATTCACACTTTGTCTCTACTACTGGATGGAGATCTATATGTTTGTCTGTGTTGGGGGATGTTACAGAAACAAAGACCTATACTGTTAAATTAATAATATTATTAGGGAAAAGGTTAATTTATAAGGCAACTGAGTAGAGTCTTTAAACACCAGTTTATTTTGGATATTATATTATAAATATAATCAAGGTTTCTTAGATAGGTGGGAAAAGTTTATTGAAGCTGAGGGGTGGTGAGAAAAGATATGTGGTGAAACTTAAAACTGTGAATGGTCTCTACTCCTATCTCTTCAAGAATGCCTTTTTGTCTAATTTGTACTTGTTGCGGTTGAGCTAGTTTTGGAATATTGTTATGCCAATATGAAATGTTTACTGTACGGCCATTTGTCCATGTGTCGTGTGAGGTAAACTGTTTAGCTTTTGTCTGCTGTTTTTTTTTTTTTATCTGTTAGTTTGTTTCTGTTTCTGTTATGATGAAGTGTTGCTGTTTGTGTGTGTATTGGTTGTGTTGTATGTGATCACCACCCACTTATACTGAACTCCATTTCTAAATGCCAGAGATGACAAGAAATTACAAGAAAATGATAAATAATTAACATTAAAAATTACAAAAAAAGAAAAGGAAAAAATGAAAATAAAAACGACAAAAAGAGAGAAAAGGTCCCCACTGGGGGAAAAAAAGGGGAAAAAAAATCTATATGTTTAGTTTATGACTTTCATGAAGACAATGTTATCATAACTAATAGAAATAATGGAACGATGAGAAATAAGACACAAGTTGTAAACAGGATTATCCTGTTAGCCTAGGATTAATAATCATTAATATGATTTATATTGATGACCTGATAGCAAAATGCTTTGGGGCATATCCTCTGTAGTTATGATCCAGGGCCCTGTTTCAGAAAGTCTAACTCTGAACTTCGAGTTGATGAACGCTGAGATGGAAAACTCTGAGTTTTCAGTTCCACAACAGCTGATCAGAGTCAGGTCAGTCAAGTCAGAGTATATTCCTCTGAGTTAAGCTTATGTGCGGGAAAGAAACGAGCCATCCTCAGTGGAGCTCCAATACTATGATTCACCATGGCAACAGGTAAATAAAAGCACAGCCTCCATTTTAGTCCGGTGGATGTAGAGATATTAATGCATGCATATATGGTGTATCTTACTGCAGCCCACATTACATTTTAAATATATTTGTTCAGCTTTAATCTGAGAGGGACAAAACACAGGAGCCAGCAGCTGAAGATAAAAAATATAGTTTAAGATTTAAAAGAATATCTATCAAAAACAGAGATATGGTTTTAAGCTCTCAATCTGATCTAGTAACAATGTGGTCAGTCATTTGCTCTTGAAATGTCGTTTAGGTTCAAATACAATAGATTTTAAACTTAAGACATCTATTTGGATTTCTTGCTCAACAACATTCACTCAGTTTATTTCATCTACAGTTGTGATGGGAAAATTTAAATCCAGTCACTGAAATGCTGTTAAAACAAGTTCAGACTATACGCAGCCTTTTTTTTTAAAAAAAAGCTGACTTCCAAACTACAGTCTGCAGCTGCACCACCATCATGCTCACTCACAAAAATATAACTTCAAATATTCCAGGAATTATGTTCCATCAGTGCAACCAATCACATCACGAGTGATAGCGATAATTATTCATTGATCCGATGTGTCTAAAGCTTCATACAGATTTTTACAATTTACACTGAGTCGACACATTATGTGCAATAAACATTGAGGTGGAACTTCTCTAACAAGATGACAGCTGCACATAGAAGCCCTCACTTCATTTGGTCCTGAGTAACTACTATCCAACCAGGACTTCAATTCTGACACAAAATAAACTTCCACTAATTAATGAACTTGATACACACATTGATACGTTCTGAATCAATGAGGAAATGAAACAGCCCACCTGGCTCTGTCAACGGGAGACAGAAAGAAACTCAGGGTGTGTTGATGAAAGCCTGCCATCAAACAGGTTGGGGTCACAGAGTCAGTTACGAGTGTATCTGAGCCAGAGTTTAAGTTACTCTCTCTCTAAAATGGAAAACCAAGAGTTTGCCCTCATCTCAAGGTTAACAAACGCATGGTTTTCACTATACCCACTTTGTAAAACAGGGCCCTGGTCTAGCTTTAGAAAACCAAAACAAGGCAAACCAACAGGTGTGTTTTTTTCAGTTTCAATCAATGTCTGATTCCAGTCTTACCCCAGTTGGTCCTGATCACTGCTTTGTCCAGTTTGGTGATGATGTCATCCTTCACACCAGAGAGATGAAACACACAGTCGTACCTCCTCCAGTCTTCAGGTGGGACTGATGAAAGGTCCAGGTCAACACTCATCTGGAAGGATCCATCATGGTTGGGGAGGATCTCTCCGTGGTCCACGTCCTCATGAATCTCCTCTCCATCTTTCCTCCAGAACATCATGGCTCTGTCAGGGTAGAAACCTGTAGCGTGGCAGCTGACTGGAGAGGAGGGAGACTTCTGGAGGAGAGACACTGAGGAAGGTCTGCAGAGAGAGAGAGAAGAGGAGCGAGTGGTGCTTTGAGCTGATTTGACCAGTACGTAGATGTTTGGCAGTTGTAATACCATCTTAGTTCTGTGTGTTAGCATGCTAATATTTGCTGGTACAGCGGAGGCTGAACTGAATGTCATTAGTTTTGCACATATTTGGTCATAAACCATGAATGTGTGCAACAAATTTCATAGCAATCCATCCAATAGTTTGATACAGTATTTCAGTCTGGACCAAAAATGTCAACCTGGTGACACTAGAGGAAAAGGCAGAGGATCACCAAAGGCAGTAGAGTTCATCCTCTGGGTAACTTGATTATTTGTACAAAATTGTAAAGAAATCCAAACAGTCTAATAAAGCAAAGGGCCAGCTGACTGACTGACACCCAGTCACTGCACTTAAACTCACTTAACTCATGCTAACTGAGCACTCGCTGGGTGTCAGTCTTAGCTTTGGCAGAAGATAACATTAGAGCACCCCGATTGTCAGTCTCTACTGACTGGTGAGAACTAAATCAAATCTTGATGCCACAGGCATAAATAAAAAAGTAATGTCAGAATGACTGGAGTGATATTACACAGTCTGAGCAGGATGTTTGAACTTTGTTGTGTCCATGAAACAGCCTCAGATCATGTGATCCCACCTGTTCTCATCAGAGCGCTCTTCCCATAGTCCACATACATCTTCAGCCACTCAGGACAAATCTGAGCGAGGTAATTCTGATTGTATTTTGTTCTAGATTTCTCAGCATCCCATCTCAGTTTGGTGATGACAGCCTGTGGTTTTGGAGCGATCCATGTCAGTGTCTTCAGGTCAAATGCAAGGAAGTCTTCTCCATCATAACCGTAATGCATAAAACCTATAACCTCTCCAGTCTCATCGTCCCACTCACAGCCACTCATCCTCTGGAAAATGTGGGCACCTAAGAGACAGACACAGAAATGGAGCCTCTATAACAAATGATGTGCAAAGATTTATTTATTTTTTAAGACTTATTTTTACTGCCAGGTCTTTTTCTCTGTTTCATTTTCCACTGATAGTACCCCATCAGTGATTCTCAGCTGACTGCCATGGCCGCACCTCTTAAAACTGCTGTGACATTATCTTCAGCACGACACTTGCTGGATCCTTTCATCAGCAACAATGTCTGTGTTTTGTTAAGTGCATGTTGTGGTGTACCTCATTGTTTCACAGGCTGTCATTCTTAAAATCTGGGTTGCGCTAATAAAAACATTTCAGTCTCTATTCACTGTAGTGTGGCTATTAAAAAATGCCTGGTTTGTGCAGGACGTCCCTTGTCACACAGCTGACAATTCTAGTGACAATTCCCTCTGACCAATCAGAGACCTGCAGTATTTAAACTCAACCTTCTAGTATCAGATCAGCTCGCTTGTAACCTTGACCAAGGGTGGTAATACCAGAAGTTCTATGACAAAACTGATAATGGAACATAAAAAAAAGAAAAAGACAAAAAAGAAAAGCGGGCGGGCAGCACAAGGTCAATGAAACCAGCCAGTCACGTAGCTAAATAACACTGTTGACATTGCTGAATAATACTGTTGGCAGAGCTGACTAACACAGTTGATGGATGAAAGACTGTAGGTAAGGGTGTAACAGTACACAGACGTTACAGTTCGATTTAGTACAGCAGGAAAAACTCCCCCTAAATGCAGAAATATATGTAACATTTCATTTATTTTGAAAAGTGTAAACACTCAACAGTAGCTGATAGGCCAGGTCTTACTGTAAGAGTTAAGGCACTCAAATACTAACATTTTGACAATAAGAAAAAATGAATAACATAATTAACACAAATGTAATGTAAATAAATGTAAATGCAAATAATGCTCCATCATAAGACTCTGACCTGTTAACTGCTGAACTGCAGCTTGTAGTTGGCCTTAATGCAGGGGAGGTAGACAGACTGAAATGCACACGCAAAGCACAGTGTTGCAAGGTTCAAGCACTGTGACCATATGCTTTAATTCAGTATTTTCTACCTCGTACAGTATATGGGAGTGTGGTTGCTTACCCACACTGATAAACACTATAGTATTAGTCAGTACAGTCCATATCTGCAGTGGGAGGCTGCCTGAACGCTGTGGGGAAAAGGAACGAGGACTTCCAGCCTGTTTTGGTCTTGTTCCACTAGTTGACACATTCTGGTGATGGCGTCATATATAAAATGTTTGAAACATTTTCACAGATATACTCAACTTCTACAGCTGATAGACAGCAACTAGTGCACTGCTAAAACTTTCCAGGTAAGAATTGACAGAATTAATAAAAATAGTAAACGGTTCAAGATAATTACACATTACACCCCTGATGGAAGAGGAGGGACTACTCTTTGTGTGTGTGTGTGTGTGTGTGTGTGTGTGTGTGTGTGTGTGTGTGTGTGTGCCTGTGCTTGCAATTCAAAATGGAGACTATGTTTGCATCTTTGCAATAAATAAAACATTTCATCAGTAAAAAGAGAACATACCTTCAGTTTGGTTAAAACGTTGCATCAAGGTGTCCATAGTGTCCTTGAATGTGTGCTGGTTACCCAAACAGCTGCCAACGTACCAGTCAAAGTGCTTAGGTTTCTCTTTGAAAATTCTTTTCAACCAGTCCGTTTTGGCTTCTGGGGTTGGTCTGTTGCTGTCACAATAACCCATCGGAACCGTCACAACCATTGCCACACCGAAAAACTGTGGGACACGATTGATTCCGTAAGTAGAGGTGAGCACATACTTCAGGAGTGTTTCACTGTAGGATAAAAACATTTTTGGGTTAGGCTTCTTTATGTTTATACTCCCTTTGTCCTTTAAGCTTCGACTTTGGTCTGAACAAACCTCTTAGAAAAATATCTGTCTTTAGCTGCTGGATGCTCCCCTTTCTTCAACCAGCTACTTGTCCTTAGTCCATTTGCGGTTTGATGCTGTGCAGGCAGCATGCAGTGTCAGGTATAAAAAATGAACTACATTTTTTTTATTGTGTGTTATGTGTGAAATAAATGCTATTCTAAATTGAAAACAATAACCTGCTGCATGAAATACAAGTGATGTTAGCCTCCTGGAGAATATTTATGTCAAGATTAAACTAAAATCTGACATTGTTTACCACTGACTAAACAGTACAGGACTATGCACAGCCTATTTGTGTTTTGACCAAAGTCAGTTCAACTGCTGATGTTCATTTAAATGATCATGTGGATGGAAATGGAAACAGTGCAGAGTGCATTTGCCTTTACACCAAATAACACAAAAATCTATTACATCTACATTTAAATATTTAAATTTAAGTTTTCCAGCTTCAGTCATAATGAAAAAAAATAAAATATCCGTTTAACATTTATTTTATTTGGGAAATAATATATGAAAATAGCCTACTGTACATACTGAATAATGCAATCAAACTCTTCGTACGTGTGCATCCGCGTGTACGCGTATAAAGAGAAACAGTTATAGGGAACAAGTGCACACAAACAACACAGCATTTAAGTCGTCCAACAACAAAAAATGTCTCTAAAACCAAACGTACGCCTTTGGAAAATAACTTTTCAGTGACACGAGCTCCCCAAGAGCGACATATAAAGTAGTGTGACTGAAGTTGTTTCAGTTTCTTTTTAAACCCCCGAACTTACCAGTCAACAAACTTTTTTATTTATTTATTTATTTTGAAAGTGTTTAAAAGAAAGATACAACATGCATCTTACCTGGAAATGCAAAGTGGGTTAAGAGAGACAACAGCAGCATCGAGGTCTTCATGTTTTGGTCACAAGCTCCCTTTCGCCTCTTGACAGCAGGTCATGTGAAGGCAGGGCGCGCTCAGTCAAATCGCTGTGCACTGTTTCACTGGTTTCCGGATTTTATTACATTTTCTGTGAAACGCTGGGCATTTCCCAACCACCCTCTACACTCTCTCTACTCACTTTTATTTTAACATACAGTCTATGCTGTCACTGCGTTTGCGCGTTCACGCCTCATTGCACACTAAGTGCCACCCCAAACCAACTTGTGAGGAGGTGAACTGTAAAACTCTCTGACAGCCTGCACTGATGCTTTCCGCACAAATAAAGTTCATACAGATAGATAGATAGATAGATAGATAGATAGATATTCATTTATTTTGTTGATAAAAACACAATATACACAATGAAGGTAAACAACAGCAGGACATACAGGTTAAATATAAGTGCTACAAATACATATGAAGTTTTATTTTTCTCCACAGTTACTTAAAGTTACAACAGTTCCTCTTTCTGCCACAGAGATGGAAGTTTGTCTCAAAGCTTACCACTGTGTTTATCCCCTTCACCATGATGAAGAAAGTGCTTCATTCAGCTGTGGAGGTGACTACAAATGGAGTTACACTCCACTGCAGAGTGGGAGTGGATAGGGTCCAGTTTTGGAAAGGTCTGATGTGCAGCTGGCTTTTAGATAGATCTTCTTTCATTTGGTGGATCTGTCAGAGGTGTTAACCAATCAGCTGCAACATGTGTACAAATAAATGTCTGGCAGATCTTTACTGATTGTATACATTTTGTTTATATTTCACACTTGCTTTGGCCGTGTAAACATATGCTTCCCATGTCAATAAAGCCCTTTAAATTTAATTGAACTGGATCAACCCCCATTGTATTAGAAGGCATGTGCTTGCATAACAGGGTGTTTTGCCATGTTTTTGTTGTTGTTGTTGTTGTTGTTGTTGTTGTTGTTGAAAGCATAGCTGCCTTCAGCCACAACAAAATATAACTAAACTTTTATTGCAACTTGAAAGAGCAACCTTTTAACCTCTAAAAAATAACACTAAAAGGCAGCAAAATGTAGCTAGACAATATTCTGTTCACCAAACAAACAAACAAAAACATTTTTCAATTGCCATCTGAACTGATGCACAGAGACCATGTCATCAGCCTCTGGAAGCTGTGACTAAACTTTTATATGTTTTGTAGCTCACCAGTGTAACAGTGAGATCAGTTAACAACTAAGTAAATTATAAACTGACATGCATGTACTAAAGACAGTTACTGTGTATTGTCTTGTTCCAAAACACATGTAACATGTTTGAATTTGTTCGTAAGTTTTCTAAAACAGAATATAACATATAGAGACAAAAGCCTACTGAAGTGAAAACAGGTCCAGTAACTTAAAAGTAGGAGTTTATATGTCTGAAAACCCAAGGAGTCCTACTGGGAACATGGTTTTCTCTTAATGTCTGTGGTCTCTGCTGGCTGCAGCAGTAATCATTCTCCACCAAAGCTCTGCAGAAACAGCTGGACAGCAGCATCTGCAATGCTTCTGTCACTTCTCACACAGTCAGTCAGTCAGTCTTCACTGTTTACACTGAACACCAGACACATGTCAATCTGATCTTGAATTCACACTTGACCAGTTTTATGCATCCTTTGACTTTCTAACTGGCCCTATGACCTAAACATCTCAATATTCAGTAAAATAAGTTTTGTTCATGTATGTTTATGATGCAAAACATAATCAAATATTTGTACCACAGTAAATTTGTTGGACTTATGTGTCCTCTTCTTATCTTCACTGGATAGCTGTAAAGAGAGATACAACAGGACCTGGACTTAGTTTTTAAATTGTACAGTATTTGCTTTCATATTATGCAGTAGGCTATGTTTTGTCCAAAATGCAGAATTTTCAATCAATATTATGGTAAAATCTTTGTTCCAGTTGTTTAGTCAGTAATATAATTAATATCAGCTGCTTGTGAATATTTTTATGCACGCTTAAAGGATTCACAGGTTTACCTAGGAGAGTATTAAAGTATTTTGGGGGTGGGGGTGGGGGGGTATGCAGTCATACCCAACAGCATTGCAATCTGTTGATGAGTTGCTTTGTGTACGTCTCCATGACAGTGGACAGACTGGACTGTAAACAGGCAAGAGGCTGTGTGTCACAAACTGCAGTAAAAACCCCAATGGGGACACATATTCTCAATGTGCTGTATGCATGCCAAAAAATGCTATTAAAACCTATTAATACTTATATATTCCACATGTCTTAATTGGAAAATGCTTAATTCAGAAAAAGGCCTACCGTAATTAGGAAAATCCAAACAAAATATGCTGTTTATGTGACCCGGATCAAATTCAGAATATTGTCATAGAATAGAATTGTGGAATATTGGTGTGCATGTAAATGTACCCAGTGTTTGCACAGAGTATCGACATGCCGAAGTACTCGCTGTGATCAATCAAGAGCTGCATCTTTGACCAAAGTGGTTTGAGAGGAAGAAGAGTCTAAAGCTAAACAAGAAATGTATCAGTAGTTGAATTTAAAACTATTAACTGTTTTTATTTCGACAAAGAGAGAGGGAAAGGCAGATAATCAGGCATAATACTTAAAACCTGAAATACACATGATCACATCAATAAACATTTAAGATCAGAAATCATTTAGATTAACAGGTATATCACATTTAAAGATATGAGAGTAACTTTCAGGACATGAGCCAAATGCCAGTACTGTATTCTGTCAAAGTACTGAATATCAGCCATGTCACACTTTTATTTCTTTTAGATCTTTTTCCCCTGAAATATTATCTTGTAGTCTGCAGTAAAGTGAAATGGCTTTCTGGTGAGTAAAAACATCTTTCTTACCATGATGGTTCCTTCTCCAGCTGAAGAGTCCAGTGATGCAGAGTGTCAGCAGCTGCAGCAGTCCTACAACAACTCCAATAACAGCACCAGCAGGAAACTGTGAGGGAGAAACTGGAACCACAACAGAACATTCACACTTTGTCTCTACTACTGGATGGACCTGATATTGAAACCACTTACCCAAGTTGGTCCTGATCACTGCTTTGTCCAGTTTGGTGATGATGTCGTCCTTCACACCAAAGAGATGAAACACACAGTCGTACCTCCTCCAGTCTTCAGGTGGGACTGATGAAAGGTTCAGGTCAACACTCATCTGGAAGGATCCATCATGGTTGGGGAGGATCTCTCCGATGTCCACGTCCTCATGAATCTCCTCTCCATCTTTCCTCCAGAACATCATGGCTCTGTCAGGGTAGAAACCTGTAGCGTGGCAGCTGACTGGAGAGGAGGGAGACTTCTGGAGGAGAGACACTGAGGGAGAGGAATACAGACAATAGAAGGAGAGGAGCGAGACGAAAAAAGGGTGTAGAGAAAGATGAGAAACAGCAAATGTTAAAGAAAAGAAAACAAGGGAAAATAAATAAACAGAAATTAAATCTGGAGAAATCAACATAAGACATACAGAAAAAGAAGAGAGAGCGAAAGACATGATTGTTAGTTGAAAAACATCACAATTGTGAGCGCAGTGAGTCTCAGTGCTGATTCATGTCAATAGTAGTGGTAGAGAATTGTTGGAGACCATCATTAAACTGAGCAACATAAGTAACAATTGTAGCTGCTGTGCAGCAGTAGGTCAGGGCTGGGCATTTTGGGGAGGAAGAAGAAGAAAAAAGGGTCCATCAGCACAACTTTCCAGAAAATAAATCAAACCAGGAACACTCTTGCTGTGAGGCGACAGTGCTAACCACTACACCACCGTGCTGCCTCATTTAGTACGGTGAGGTCAAATTAACAAAAAAAAAAAAAAATCTCATTACAACAAAGCAGTTAGTTATGGGGTCTAACATCATCACAGAATAAAATTGGTCACATTGGATCCACAAGAGTCTCAGCCTTCCAGTAATGTCCAATCTATGCAATCCCAAGACTGTAGGGACCCCAGAAAAGTGCAGAAAAAGTGAAATATATGTGGGTGAGAATAATACATGTGCATTGCATGTAAAGAACTGCATGGTTTCTGCCCAAATCTGTATGAGATTACCATAATTCAGGACTTGAACTGACAAATCTGACACCAATGGCTAATTCTGGCCTAGGTGGGCTAACAGTGCTGGGAAACTCCTATGAATAAACAGTGTGTAAAGCCTAGTAGCTAAGCTAAACATACCTATGGATAAGTGCTCAGTAGGGGAGGAAGAAGAATAAAAACAAAAGAAGTAAGAGGATAATAAGGAAGAGGAAAAGGAAGAAGAGGAGGAAGACAAATAACAAATCCATGGGGATCCATCAGTAGAACTCTCCGGGCCAAAAATATTACTATCCTCGAAATATCTTTAAAATCACATGTTTCTAACCCACATAGCACAATGTCTGAGAAGGCAAAAGCATGTTTAATCTGCACCACCTGGGATTCACAGCTTTTAGGCATTAAAGACAAGTTGTTATCAAGTTAAGCTACTTCACCAGTGTAGAATTTAGATGTGGCTTCGCACCATGATACAGCCAAACACCAGGCTGCAGCATAACAGCTGTACATGTATTTACAGGCAGACTTTAAACTAGTGTCAAAAATTAAGTTATTGTGTGAAAATTCTGAGAATTGGCATACTTCATTTACCCAGACAGCAAAATATCGCCAATGTATTTAATGAACATTGGAGCTTTATTTAGTAAGAATTTACACTAGCTGTTTACAGTACTGTTTACAGTGACACATTTGGATGCACTGTGGGCTCAGTTTTTGATCATTCGAAAATTTGTGTAATATTTTTGTGTAGGACAGTCTGAATTTGCATGGGAAGCATGTTTGGCGTACACTGAGCCAAAAGTGTGGGAGGAAATAAGTTTAATTAGCTTTACAGTTGTTAAAAAACAAAAACAAAAAAAACAGAGTGATGGACTTCATAATTTGCACTAGGTTGGAGTTTACAAAAGTGTACTCACAACTGGGCCTACAGTTTAGTATAAGTTGCAAAGCTGTAGGCCATACAGGTGATTTGGTATGACTTTTCAGAGTTTTGAACTTAAAACAGTTGCTGTAGTGTCACTATCAAAACTATTGACCCCATTTCCCATTGAGAAAGTTTAGCATGGGACCTATGTGTCATGTTTGGTTTATTTTCATGCATGGGAAGCTAGATATGTTTGGAAGGAGAAGGAGAAGGAGGAGAATATTATCAAATTCAAGAGGGACCAGCAGCAGAGCTGCCCGGCCCCTAACAAGACCAAGCCATGCCAGCAGCTCTTTGAGGTTGTCCTGAGGTAGAGTGATGTTTTGAGCTATAAGCTGATCTCAGTATGTTAACAACAGTAATACCGGCATGTTGATGTTTTACGGATATAATAACATCTCAATTCTGCATGTTAGCATTCTAATATGTTAATTAGCACTAAACCTATAGTACAGCTGAGGCTGATGTCAGTGTCATTGGTTGTGCAGGTATTTTTTCAGGCCATAAACCAAAGTATTGGATAACCAGATATTTTGATCTGATAATGGCTTTAGATTAAATTTTTTATGATTCATTCTTGGGGGAACCATGAATCTGTGCAACAAATTTCATAGCAATGCATCCAGTCTACCAAGGTAAAGGACCCACCAACTGACTGACTGACTGACAGCCTGTCATTGCAGTTAAACTCTTGCTAAATGTGCAGTGGCTGTCACGGTCTCTACTGACTGGTGAGTGCTACATATATCTAACCTCCACAGAAAACAGTCAAGAAGAAGGTAATACCAGACTGATTGGATTGTTGTGTCCATGAAACTACATCAGGTCATGTGATCCTACCTGTTCTCAGCAGAAAGCTCTTGCCAAAGGCCACATACGCCTTCAGGAACTCAGGTAACATCTGACTCAGGATCATCTCATTGTATTTTATTCTAGCTTTGTCAGCACCCCATCTCAGTTTGGTGATGACAGCCTGTGGTTTCGGAGCAACCCATGTCAATGTCCTCAGGTCGAATGATAGGAAGTCTTCTCCATTATAACCATACTGATTAAAACCATTAACCTCTCCAGTCCCATCGTCCCACTCACAGCCAAACATCTGCTGTAAAATATGGATGCCTGAGAGACAGAGACTGTAATTAACAATGATGTACAGATGATAATATCTCCACTGGAAAGATGATCTTAAACATATTGAGTGATGCACTGCTATTCTTTCATGTCTTCTGATGTGCTCATGATTCAAGAGCAAATAATCAGTGCACTTTTCTTTATATGAGAGATCCTCCACTTTGGTTGAAGCGTTGCTTCAAACTATTAATTGTAGCTTTCAAGAAGTTTGGCTTAATCTCAAAACGCTCATGAGTTAACCACTCAAAGTGCTGAGGATGGGTTTCATTAATCTTCTTTCCCCATTCCTGTTTTGGTTCTACTTTCATGATGTTGGTGTCGCAGTAAGCCACCAGAAATTCAGCACCCACAAACTCTGGGAAGTTTGGGACTCCAGAGGATCCAGTAAAGAAAAACTGCAGGAGTGTTTCACTGCAGAACAAATGAGGTTTATACATTCAGTATAATATGTATATTTATATTAATTTATTTCAAATACACACACTACCACACTTATTATGAATTCAGTTTGATTTTGGTGAAACATATTGTCTAAATCTTGCCTTCTTTGTGGGTCTGGCTGTAAGACTTCACATAACATGCAATGTTGTCTTTTGTTTTTTAAAGATATGTTTTTGGGCATTTGCCTTTAATGGACAGGACAGGTAAGCTTGAAAGGGGAAGAGAGAGAGAAGAGGGGATGACATGCAGCAAAGGGCCACAGGCTGGACTTGAACCCAGGCCGCTGCGGCAACAGCCTTGTATATGGGTCACCTGCTCTACCCACTGAGCTACCAACGCCCCGACATGCAATGTTGTCTTGAGCTAGGCAGTACATGTGTTAATGTGGAAAGGCAACTGGCAAAATAATGTTGCAATGTAGAGACCAATGTTTACAGTTTTGCTATAAGTGTGTTAAATCGCAACTTATTGTAAAGCACTGAGTTGTGTTAACAGTTTTGCAAAAAATGTGTTACAAAATTACAAACTGCATGTAAAGCAGAGAAAGGGCATTCAGTTTGGCACACTTTGTAAATACACTGGCGACAAATGTTCATGGTTTCAGAGACAGTGCTTCATAAATCACTGTTAGTGTTTAACCATTTAGAAAAAACTGTACAAAGTGATCTTACCTGATGAAGAGAAGCAACAAAAGTAACTTCTTCATCTTGTTTTAAGATGTTTGAGTAAAGCACCGAGCTGATTCAGCTGTTTGTCTTCTGTCAGATGTATGTCTTCTGAGAGGGAGGTGGGAGTGTTTCTGTTTTGATCAGAGGTGGGCAGATGATTCAGAAGTTGAGAAACTTGTTTCACTCCTTGACTTAAGTCTTGCAGGGCTGCTGTGAGTTTTGCATTCACCAGATGTCACTGTGCTGCTGTGTCTGAAGCCCTGAAGCTTCATAAGGCTTCATCTGCCCAACAATAGCACTGACTCTACTAAATTAGGGACTGTACAAAATGTATTGAGGTGGGGAGGGGCTGTCCAGCATTAGTAATATTTTTTTTTGAACCCCCTTTGAAAAAAAAAATTCAATACCCTCCCCTATTTCTTAAAACATTATATTTATAACAAACATGACAAAATGGTGAAAGTACAGCCTCTGAACTTTTCAATAAAGAGCTGTTAATTAAATAGTTACTAAAGCTTTGTGGCTACTGATGGACTTGTGCAACACAATATTTTAACCCCACCACAGATTCAATAAACAAATAAATAAATAAATAAATAAACATGAAAAACATCAGGTGATCATAATTAAATGTATTAGATGATGTTACATGGCTACATGTGATGGAGACATTTCATGCAGCTGTTACAAAGAGCAAATTAAGCACATATTAATACAGTTTTTAATACATTAAAATCCGGTTCTCTCTGGTGTGCAGTAGCGAGAGAGAACCTTGAACAGGATACATGTAGCCAGAGGTGGGCTTGGGTGCACCTACTGTATATACTACCTCAATTGGATATTATTGTTTTATGTGTGCTTGTACACATCATGTGTTGTAACCTCCACCCTAAATGACTGTGAATAAGCATGTTTTACCATGTGTTTCACTCTCAACATTCGATGTGACACTTTGTTTCCATCTACAAGCTCCTCAGAGGCAAAGTATCACAGGTTTGGAGATTTGCTCTAAAATGCTGAAAGCTTTTGTTAATATTGTCCTTGCATTGTTGAAACGTCTCTTTAGATTGGCTGTCAGGATAGACTGTCTGTATTTTAAAAGATAGGAGGTAAAGGGAATCAAGGCAAAACTAGACTTTCCAGAAATTATTGCATTTATTTTGTTATTTCAGCAATGGTAAAAACTCTGCAAGTCTTTGTGACAGCCCTACTTTGCTTGGATCCTTCTGTGCTACTCGCACTTTGGCAGCGATGAGGAAGAGAACAAGAACAGCTACTGCAGCAGTGATGGGGACAGTCATGTCACTGGGTTTCTCTGTTAAAAAATTAAGACCTGTTCAAATAAAGCAGGTCAGAAGTCCATCCATCCATGAACTAAGACTAACTTGGAGTTGAGTTAATACAGTATGCTCTATGATTTTTGAATTTTTTTCTTGTATCATTCTGTTGGATAAGTGATTGTCAGTTAGCTACACAGAATTGTATTGCTTCTTTAATCAGTACAGAGCAAAGGTACACCAAAGACCTGTTCCTATCATTAGTCTAATTAGTATCATTAGTGTCTACAGGTCACACCCTGTGATGGTATTCCTGAAATCTAAACTCACTTGAACACTGACAGCAATTCCCTTCTCACTTGCAACAAGATCTGATTACTAAATTACACATGGATCAAACAAAATACCTACTGAAATTGTTTTAAGGAGTTTTGCATTTTTTTTCAAGATGTCAATAAACATCCTAGGAATGTTACCTTTCACTCAGTGAAACAGTACAATAATGTGTTGCGGTGGTATCCAGCTCTACAGGAGCCTGTAGGCCGAATCAAAATGACAAAGGGTTTAAACTTAAGACTTTAAATGTCTTTGTAACAGAAGAGGAGCAAGAGAAGTAAACACATCTTGTTTTGAATGGACGTAGAGCTGGAGAGTGAAGTAGAGTCAGCTGATGTAAACTTTCCCTTCAGTCCAAACCTGTTTCCTAGGTTAATGTTTCATCTGGAGTGTGACGCATATTCTCAGGTGAACACACCTCACACTCCAGATGAAAGTAAGGAGGTAAGTGCTGTAAGTGCTAGAGTGAGTTCAAATTTCAGGAATACCATCATGAGGTGTGATCTGTCAGTGCTATCTATTAATAATTATCGGAAACTGGCCACATAATGCTCACTGCTCAAGACACAAAGACTAATGATGGGAAAAAGCTTTGGTGTACTTTTAGTCTTTCCTGATTTAAGAAAAAAGCATGCAAATCCACAACCTGAAAATCTCTTTGTCCCACAGCAAATCACTTCTTGAGGTCGTTCTCCACTGCATCTCCTGGGGTCCTAAACTTCCCACTTTTAATGTATTATTACAGACACTCACTTTTAAGATGAAAGCCAGAATCATAGATTATATTGTATTAACTCAGCTAAGTCAGTCTTAGTTCCCAGCAACTAACCCAATGAACAAAATGATGATGGATGGATGGATGGATGGATGGACATCTTACCTGCTTTATTTGAACAGGTCTTAATTTTTGTTCAGCAGAGAAGCCCAATGACATGGCCGTCCCCATCCCTGCTGCGGTGGCTGTTCTTGCTGTCGTCCTCATGGCTGCCACTGAATTCATTGTTGACAAAAGAAGTCATCTAAATTTGGATTTTCAGTTTACAAAAAGAATTTTGAGTGGTTACATTTTTACTTTAAAGCAATTTTAATTTTGTGTTGACTTTGGCATCCCCTGTTGAAAAAAATGGCAGCGTTTCCCGAAATGAAGACTACATCTCCCATGAGCACTACTGCCTCTTGCCATAAAGATCTTGATCTGGCATTTGTTTCGGAAGTGAATGAGAGAAAGATGCAACTTGTTTTTAACACTATTTATATTTTTAAACATAGCTGTTTGCAGGTAATGTTTCTATTTATAGCTATGTGCGATTAATAACTGTAATATGACAATGGTGAAATTAAATAACCTTTGTTTTAGTACCATTCATACACCTAGGTTACATTCAAGCCTACAACTTACAGATTTGATAATAGTAATTTTGTTAAAACATGTTCATAACTGTCTAGCAGGAAGAGGGCCAATTCAGGATCAGTTTTGAATCCTTTCATTTCCCACAGTTCTCTCCATCTGTTGAATGACTGACTGTGGTCTTTACGTTTCTTATCTCTTTGCTGATCCTGCCCCAGTAACAGCCATAACCACAAAATTTAACATCAAAAAGAAAATTCTCTAAAGAAAAATGTCCTTATTCCTTTTAACTGGCTAACAAACTTCTCACTATGAAGCTTTGCCAAGAAAATGTAAAATAGGGTCCTCTGGTCTGCGTGCCATAAATTATTTTGAAAAGAAAAAGACACTCTTCTCTCGGGTCCATGTCATTGGTTCGACATCCCATTAGTCCGACTGTCCGCGGTGCTGAACAGCTTGCAGCGGGTGTATGGTGCGCCGCGACCGGCTTGAGGCAGAGCAGGCTCACGGCTTATGTGTTTTTCACTTTCTTTTTCATTTTAACCCACACCATGATCTTTTCCTGACCCTAACCAAGTGGTTTTTGTGCCTAAACCTAACCAGACCTTAACCACAGGGCATCATGATGATTTCGGAACAGACTTCGGAACAATGAGTTTAATATGGTCGGAACAATGGGATGTCGAACCAATGGGGCAGTTCCCCTTCTCTCTGATGGTTAGGAAACAAGCATAAGTATTACACTGAGACTGTTTCGTAGGTCAAATGAAGCTTAATTCATTTCATGAGGCATGGTTAATGGTTTTAATCAGTACAGTTATGATGAAGAAGACTTCATGTCATTCTGATACAAAAGGACAACAAACGGACAAATAAAAAACTTTCCATCAGACTTTTATTAGTTCATGAAAGGTCACAGTGAATCATGTCTGTATTAACAAGAGGGATGCAAGACACACACACACACACACACACACAGAAAACACCAAAAACAATAGCGACACAAAATGTAACATTATCTGAGAGAATATAAAGATATATGTGTGTACACATATCCCAGCAGTTCTACATTGTACATACAGTTCAGTGATACGTGTGTTGGGTCTAAGACATTCTTTGATTAATATGCAAGCACTGAGAATTAGGAGAATACTAAGAGTTTACAGGTGGGGTTCACTGCACGGTCTTCATTAGTGTGTTTCAAGAGTGGAAGCATCAAACAGAAGTCCATGATGTGACAACTAAAGGGCTGGACTTCTTACTGATCACCATCAAAGACAGATAACGGCCTGGTCCCTAATGATATAAACCAGATAAGGCCCAAGACTAATAAATGTTTCAGAGAGAGTCTGCAGACACTTCACAGCCACAGTAACTTCATTGGAGTCCTCCCCTTTTCACTGGGAGTCTGTCAAGACAAATTTGTAAATGGACAAACTGAGTAACTGACTATGCATTTGAGACATTATTGATGTTCATTATAAAAAAAAGCAAAAAAAAAAAAAAATCAGTTTCTGGACTGTACTTAAGTGTAATTTTGAGTATTTTTTTTGCATTTGCGCTGGCAATAGCCAAAGCCAGAGGCATTTTTATATATATATTTACTTTATTATTTACTTACAAACAATTTTAAAAGCTCCTATAGAGGCTGTTATGCCAATGTTTATGAAGTCCAGATGTATATCGAAAGCAGCTTTGGTTAGGGCTAGTTAGAACCTCTATAATAGCATTCTTGGACTTGCCCAGACAAGACATGAATTTATACATCAGTTGTCTTAGTAAAGCTCCAAGAGTAGGAACACCACAGTTCACAAACAGCTGGCTTGCATTGTGCCACCTGGGGACACCAAGTAAAAGTCTCATGGCATCATTGAAGGCCACAGTGATCTTAAGCATGCTACTGTTGTTATATCGCCACCACAGATGTGCAGTATACATAGTAGTGCAGTAGGCCCTGAGCAGAGAACATTTAACACTGCGAGAGCACATACTAAATTTACACAGCAATAAGTTTGCTTGGCCATATAATTTGCAGCACTGTCTATACATGTCTCTATCATCATTCAGTTCATCAGATATGTAATGTCCAAGATATTTTGTTTCTTTATACACCTTAAGAATATTTCCACTCAAGCGAAAAACAGGGAAAATTAATCTCCTGTCCTCCTGCTCTTGACAGTCATAATGTTACTTTTCTTTGCATTAAATTTAATATCAAAATCTTTACCATACTGGGAACAAACGTGTAGTAATTGCTGCAAACCTGCAGTGTATGGGCTGAATACTACCAGGACATCAGCATACATGAGGTGACTGACTACAGAGTTTCCAACTAGACATCCAGTCTTACACCCATTTAACAATCTGGATAAATCATCCATGTATACATTAAATAAATAGGGAGACAGTATTCCGCCTTGACGCACTCCATTTTGAACATGAAAAGGAGTTGACACAACCTTGCCCTATTTGACACACACTGTTTGGTTTGCATACCAGAAGACTAGAATTCTAATAATATAAGAGGGGGCACCTCTACAAAGCCAAACAATGCCAGCCTACTCAGCAAAACTCTCTCAAGCACTTTAGATAGAATACTTGCCAGAGCAATTGGGCAATAGTTGTCCATACTATTTAACTTTGCAGCCTTGTCCTTTAGGACTGGGACTAATATTACATGTGTCAAGGAATCAGGTAAGACACCATGACGTAGGAGACCAGTGAAACATATAGCCAGCAGCGCAGAAAGCCTATGGCTGGCATATTTCATATGTTCTGCGGCGATGTCATCAAGGCCACAAGCCTTGTTACTGTCCAGCTTTGAGATAGCATAACCAATATCAGATGCACTGATCAATATATTTTCAGGATCTTCCACATGATCGATTTTTTTATTTTTAGGTTGTCCGTCAGTCTGTCTGTGGCCTCCGTCCCATTCACATGAACACAAATCTCAAGAATGCCTTGAGGGAATTGTTTTATCTCAACTAAAGGATGAAATAATTAGAATTTGGTGGTCAAAGGTCAAAGGTCAAGGTCAAGGTCACTGTGACCTCACAAAACCTTTTTTTGGCCATAAAGAATCCATAGTCCTCTGGCAAAATTTCACACAAATGTCTAAAATGAATAAAATGATTAAATGATGACGTGCAATATCCACAATGTCAACGGTCAGCTTCACTGTGACATCATGATTTTCAGCAAAACACTTTTCTGGCCATAATTCAACGTCATATCTCAGGAACAGAAGGGGAAACATTTAGTCAGATACAGAATTGGTGACACTAATCTAGGGTGTTCATCTTGAAACTGTGCTGATTGTATTGATTTGCTGCTGGGCTGAAAATATGTGTAAAGCATCCATGTTTTATAATTTGTATCTTCTCGACAGTAGCATCCTTATTTGAAGCATTGTCTGCTGTCATGGCTACATATGAGTCTGAGCAGACATGGATGTAAACTGTAGCTGCTTTTGACTTTATCCTGAGTATTTGGAGGCAATATTTCCCAATACTTCCCTGCATATAAAGCAACAAACATATAGCCCCACCTGTACTCATACATTACAGGGGAATTTTTTCTTAAGGAGGAGTAGCCTACTTTTATTTTTGATATTTTAAATACATTTTTCTGATAATACATCTGGACTACTTCTTAAGTAGGATTTTGAATGGAGGAGTATTTTCACATTGCTGTATTGGTATCATTACTGACCAGGAAAAATCTTTGTCATGTAGAATGTTTTGTGGGTTATGAAACTTGTACATTATGTCACGTGCACAGCATAGCTGAAACAATGATGTACTCACTGTCATCAGTTAGGGCTAAAGTGTTGTCCAACTGAGATGAAGAGTCTAAAGTTAGAAATAGAAAATTAAGTGAAATTTAACTTTAAAGTTTTTAGTAATCATATGTGAGACAGAACTGGACATCAGTGGTTGATTACAGTACAAATGATTACAAGCAAATGGTAGCAGACACACGAAATTCTTATCAATAAAACAGATCCATTTTTTTTTTCCTATAAAGGAATACTTACTGTTTGCAGGTCTGAATCCTGAAATACAGATGAAAGATTACAGTATTAAATGTTTAAAAAAAAATAAAACGATTTTATGAGAGGAAACAAAGAACACTTTTGCATGTTTTACAGAATTCCTCCAAAATTTCATAGATTTCTGCTTTGAATATAAAAGCAGGACTGCAGCTCTGATACAATATATAATGCAGTACATCTGTTGAGGACCTTGACTGTGTTCTGTTGTCAGCAAAACTACTGACCATCAGCCAGCTCACACTTCTATCCCTTCAGAGTAAAAATAACAAGGCTTGAAATACTTTTTCTGCATATGCACATGGTATTTTGAGCTGTTAAAATGTTATTTGACACTTTCCTCTTGAGTTAAACCCACATGTTGAATCAAACAGTGAGTGAACATGGCTTCACTCACCATGATGGTTCCTTCTCCAGAGGAAGAGTCCAGTGATGCAGAGTGCCAGCAGCAGCAGCAGTCCTACAACAACTCCAATAACAGGACCAGCAGGAAACTGTGAGGGAGAAACTGGAACCACAACAAAACATTCACACTTTGTCTCTACTACTGGATGGACCTGATATTGAAACCACTTACCCAAGTTGGTCCTGATCACTGCTTTGTCCAGTTTGGTGATGATGTCATCTTTCACACCAGAGAGATGAAACACACAGTCGTAGCTCCTCCAGTCTTCAGGTGGGACTGATGAAAGGTTCAGGTCAACACTCATCTGGAAGGATCCATCATGGTTGGGGAGGATCTCTCCGATGTCCACGTCCTCATGAATCTCCTCTCCATCTTTCCTCCAGAACATCATGGCTCTGTCAGGGTAGAAACCTGTAGCGTGGCAGCTGACTAGAGAGGAGGGAGACTTCTGGAGGAGAGACACTGAGGGAAGGTCTGCAGAGAGAGAGTCAGAGGAAGTACACTACAGCATGAAACTACAGATGGTATTGTTATGAACTCAAGCCACACTGGATAATTTATGAAGTAGCAACATGCTAGCAACTTCTCTCCCAGGTAAATGCAAAATCAACAGTCTTATGTATCTTATGAGCTGTAAAAATGTTATGACAGTGCTACATACCAATTCATTTGCTACACAACTTTCACATTGTCTGTATATCAGGCAGAGAGGGAAACTACATCACCACAGAAGAAACTCACTACAGTCAATTAGAAAGGTTCTGATATTTTTTATAGGTTACAGTATAGCAGTGAATCACAGTGTCATTGTTCAGTAGAACTATTTCAATTTTAAAACACTGAAACACTGGGAGCTTACCTCAGTCATGCCATCTGTGTACTGGCCATTGCAGCTTTGGTAAAAAGTAATGTATAACCAAAACTGTCAATCTCTAAATCAAATCTTAGTACCGCGGAAAACGACCAAAAAGAAAGTAATATCAGACTGATTGGAGTGATAACACAATGTCAGTTCAGTCTGAGCAGTCTATATCAACACTGTTGTGTCCATGAAACAACATCAGATCATGTGATCCTACCTGTTCTCAGCAGAACGCTGTTGCCATAGGATACATATACCTTCAGAAAAAATGGGCATATCTGAGTGACATAAATCCCATCCACATCTAAAACTACATATCTGGAGGCATCCCATGTAATTTTAGTGATGACAGCCTGTGGTTTCGCAGCAATCCATGTCAGTGTCTTCAGGTCGAATGACATTAAGTCTTCTCCATCATAACCATACTGATTAAAACCATTAACCTCTCCAGTCTCATCGTCCCACTCACAGCCTATCCTCTCCTGCAAGGTGTGAATACCTGAGAGACAGAGACTGTAATTAACACTGATGTACAGATGATATCTCCAGTGGAAAGATGACCTTTAACATATTGTGTGATGCACTGCTTTTCTCCCAGCCCTGTGGTTTGTACAGGGATCCAAGAGCAAATAGTCAGCACAGTTTTTCTTTGTGTAAAAGATGAAACCCAATTTCTGTAAAACAATTTAAAGGTTACAATGGTAACCTTTGTTCTATGAATTAATGGGTGATTGCCAGTGGCAGTCAACAAAGTGATTATGTCTTCTTGCATTCTGTGCACACATCAAACTCTTATTTCAGTAAAATACAGTACAGTAAAACAGTAACAGTAAAACCTGTTTGACACCTGCAGTTTCAGATACATTCCCAGCAAATGCCTGTAATGTGCACACATGAACACATGCACATGTTCGTAAAAGAAGCTATAAATAGCTCTGTTTTGCCAAATAACAAATCAGGATGCAGACCATTTTAGCCATAAGTGAAATACAACCTAAAGGAATGATGTAGCCTACCTCCAGTTTGGTTCAAGTCCTGCTTCAAACGGAAGATCGTAGTTTTAAACCCGTATGGCAGATTCACAAGACACATTTGAGTGTACTCCTCCATGTACTCAGGAAAATGTTGAAAGATTTTTTTCATCCAGTCCTGTTTCGGTTCTATTATCTTTTCATTGGTGTTGCAGTTTGCCACCAAAATGTCATCAACCACTGCAGTACCCACAAAGTCTGGGAAGTCTGGAACTCCAGAAGACGTAGTTAACAAGTACTCCAGGGAGTGTTTCACTACAGAACAAACAAGGTTCACACATTTAGTTTAAATATACACACATCATCATCAACACTTATGAATATGATGTATTCAGTATGATCCAGTCAGAACATACACTGCAGGTGTGTCCTGGAGCTGCCCAAGAACAAAATACAGAGCTGAGGGGAAAGTGAATGGAAGATTAAATTTGTGATCTTACCTGGAGATGAAACATGACAGAAGAGAAACAACAAAAGTAACTTCATCTTGTTTTTATAAAGACCTGTGGGTAAAGGACTGAGCTGCTTCAGCTGTTTAATTTTCTGTGTTTTTTCCTTGATTAGGAGGCGGGAATGTCCCTGTTCTGAAAAGAGATGAATGGATGGTACAAAAGTTGGTAAACTTGTTTTACTACCATGACGTTCACTGTTTCAGTACATTGTGGAGGAGCTTGTATAAAATGAAGAATATCATCCAAAGCTTCAAGTCACTTGTGCTTCACTTTGACAGTTTTGAAACTTTTGCAGTTAAACTTTGTGATCGGCACATTAGTGGGATAAGAGGAGAGGAGAATAACTGAAATATGGCAATCAATGTAAATCAGAGGAACTAAAAGTAATTTAGTTAATAGCTAATTGTTTAGTTAATTTAGTTTTGTTATTAATTGAATACTGATCTTAAAATCATAACCACGGATGACATTTCCCAAGGTTGGAACTTCAGCAAAAAGAAAAAAAAAAGTTGAGTCATTTCTAATCTCAGTTTTACTCCAGTTGTTTCTGATCACTGCTTTGTCAGCCTGGTGATGATATCATTCCTGACTGATTGATTTTATTAGACAGTTTCAATCTTATAAGAAGAAATACACCAACATGTGCTTGCGTAAAAGAAAAGAAAATATTAACATAAACGAAATTGTCAAAAAATACAATAAAGCCCTAAAGCTTGTTGTCATGCATTTGGTCATGTGTGTTTATGAGTTTGTGTTTATATTAGTGTGTGTATCCAGCTTTCCAAAGCTAATCTGGCAAACTACTGGACCAATCAGCCTCATATTTTGTGTACACATTTATGACTGTATGCTCAAGGACATCTTGGTGGAGATGAGGCTGCAGGCAGGTAAGTGGTGATCCTGGAGCACAGGAAAACACAGGATATTGACACGAAATAACATGACAAAGCAAAACACCAACAATAAGTTAGTTGGTTGTTGTTTAGCTACCACAAACGATTGAATAACGATCTGGTGGTGAGTGGTTGGAGAGCTGGAGTAGAGATACTGCATGTTGATGAACTGATGAGAGACAATATCTTGATGAGCTGATAGCAGACAGATGAGTGTTGAACAGAGCCGGGGAATTCGGGAGGGGAGACCATGTCCATGCCAGCGCACACATACAAAAAAGACAGAAGCCAGCTTGGCGTATTAAAGGCTCTTGCGCTTGTAGGATTTCTCCACAGTATCCTCTGAGGGCACAGTGAGGAGGACCAAAACCTAAGGTCTGAAGTTAGTGGAGGCATCTGTTGGAACAGAATTGGGCGGCCACCTGGTGGAGATCTGCAGACTACTGAGCGCACTTTTCCAGTTTCCATTGTGGTCACTTTGGTTCCCTTTGTGATCACTTTCTTCACACCAGAGATATGAACACAGTTAGACCGCCTCCAGTCCTCAGGTGTGATTGATGAAAGTTTCAGGTCACACTCATCCAGAAGGTCCTGTCTTTGTTGAGAAGGATTGATCTGATACATTTTCCAGTTTTGCTGAAACTGTTTAATTTGAGTTACCGTTCCTGCCTGCTTCTACTAAAGCTCGTCTGTGCTTGTCTGCTGCTAAAGTCCAAAACACACAGGGTCATGCAACACAGAGAATTTGACACCTTGTACATGATGCAATTCTTCATCTGAAGCACTATTTAGAGAGCAGTCTTCACATTATGTTTGATCACAAGTGTAAGACTGAACACAGATACCCAAATTAATATTTTCCCAGATCATGAGTATAAATATTGACACAGTATACGCTGATGATGCTCATACTTGGACAAAGTACATTATCTGTACTGGATTACTCGGCTGAACCCTAGCATAATAATATACTATTTAAAATCTGTGAATACAAATTTGTATTCACAGATTCTGATAAATATATTATGAGTATAAGTCGTTAGACAGACATTGATTACTTTTTATTCTCTTTATAATCCCACAACAGTAGATTGTAAAGGTCTGGATCATTTGTATCTCAGTAAATTTCCCCTGGTGCACTGTGACAGCTGCAAAGACAAAAGTGAGTAATAACAGCAGCCATAGTTACACACAAACAAAAGCTGTTTAGTTTATTGTACTCATGTCTCTCCTTGTAAAAACAAAAACTTGCTTGACCTGCTTCTAGTGTTAATTGACATCTTACTTCCTCATAGATTAGTAAAAGGAAACACTTTCAGATAAACAGCTTTGCAAGAAATGAACATCTGAGGGAAGTCACGTGTCATTACTTGCTAAGCCTTAATCTCTGTGTTAAGTAATGTTACGTATTCAATACAATGTATCAATCACTGCAAAGTCGAGCTGTCTTTGCCATACATCCTATGGAACATGGATTCCTCATCAGAAGAACAAACTTGTAAGAGGTGGAAAAAAATGAACAGTTGAAGATCAGAAAATGCCCTGGTACTATGTCACGCTTTGGTAACCAGTGTCTTTCAATACAGAGGAATATTTTGGAAATTGGTGCTACATGACCACTGCTGCCAATGGGTGACATAATGCAAGGTTTGCTGTTTGCCATCTGGTAACAAACGATCTTGTATTACAGTTAAACAATATAGGAAACGCTGTGGCGTCCACTTCCTGTTCACAGATTCTTGACTTACACCTAACATTGCACTAAGATATTATTATGAAAACATTTTAGGAGAGAAATAGGCAACAAATGAACAGATTCTCAGTTTATATTTGATCAGCACTGTCTAGTTTTACAGTTTGATTGGGGTTTCGTAAGCACAAAACATAGTTCCATGGATGAATAAAGAGAATTGGATACAGCGTTGGAGGCAGGCCCCTGTTTGTTCCTATGAAAGTTGGGCAGTGGTGCAAAAGCCAAAAAAGCTTGATTTCTGCAATATAAATATGGGGCCCATAGAGCAAGTGCACAAGAGACTGATGGCGGCTGAGTCTGGCCGAGCTTTTAACTTCCTCTGGCCAAAAAACAAAACAATCTACTAATGTGCACCATGATCCACAATTATTTCAGTATCCACAAACATGTCTTTTTACATTTGTGTTGAGAAAGTCACACCCACAAAAATAGACTGATTTGCAAATGCACATAATTTACTCTGTAAACACATACTTTGATTTCATATGAAATGTTACAGGCTTTACAAATGTGAACAGATTTGCCACAACAAATACAAGTGAAGTCATATTTTTGTATTTATGGATCCACTTTTACACGTGAGACTGGTGTTGCACATTTGTTGACATTTGTTCACTTCCTGTGAGATTGCAGGTCATGTGATATTTGTGACTTCCTTTGTATTTGTTTGCATAATTTTGTCCAATTCCTGCTGCAGCAGATCTGTAGAAAAACAATCCACAAATGTGAAGTATAATGACTGTAATGCTACAATTTGTAACCCACACAGAGCAGTCTATAAATGTGCACCATGATCCACAAATATCTCACTATCCACAAACTTGTCTTTTTACATTTGTGTTGAATAAATTCATATCCACAAAAATACAGTGTGATTTGCAAAAGTACATAACTTACTCTGTAAACACATACTTTAATTTCACATAAAGATGTTACAGGTTTTACAAATGTGAACAGTTTGGCCACAATAAATACATGTGAAATCACAGTTACGCATTTCTGGATCCATTTTTACCTATCCCTAATTTTTCAACTCAATTTAAGGTTCTTAAAAAAGTATTTCCTGGGGTGTAATTCCCCCAGATGGTGTTGTTGGTCTTCTCAGTTTTTCCACTTATTGCCCTCACCACACAAGGTACAGGACAACTGTGAGTGTATTCAGGCTGCACTGGTCACAGTATAAGAGATGTATACAGTGGTTAAAGTAGGGGTATAGCACCAGTAAAACCACAATAATGAGCTGCATGTAAACATGTCACTAAACCTGAAAGATTACATGTGTACTGATGTGTGGAATCACATCAGGAAGTGCAGACATGATTGTGGCTGAAAACATGTAAATGCTTCAGAGGTTTTGGAACAGTGCAAACTCTTCCTGCCTGTTTCTTTAACCTGGTGTGTTGTATTTAATCAGTGTAAGACTGCTGAGGGCCTTTTACACACTCAGTACTGCAGGAGGAAGCACTGAGCATCCTGTTCATCTGAAACATCCTCTTTTCTCCCACAAATTAGTTTCCACTAACATGTTGCACAAATACTAAATATTACATTTGAAACTGAGGCAAACTGAGACTAGACTGAGTGTTGAGAGCATTATGTCAAGAGCTGAGCATGAGCTAAATTGTCACTGACAGAGGATAAACTGTGGTGGCTGCTGTACCTCTGACGCCACCCTCAGGTCAAACAAAGTAATGTTTCCTTTTTTTTTTTTATCCTTTCAGTATTTCTGCGTGGAATGATCACTACATCCTCACAGCATGGATAAAGACTTTTAGTCTTATTGTGGAGAAGGCATTGTTTATGTTTGTCTTACACACCCAAAGAAATGCTTAATTACTTAATGAAATATTACTCAAAACTGTCAACTGTGATTTATATTACAAACATGGCAGCAGAATAAACCATTTAAATGCATCAGAAACCAAATATAAGTATATGGAAATTCAATAAGTAAATGTCCTGTTACCTTCATAGATTTGTGTTATAAAAAAAGAAAGAAAAAAATATTTTAAAAAACGTTACACTCTCCACTTCATAAAACAGACTGAAACATTCACAAGCACTGGAATATAATCAGTATAGACACTCCTTCATAGTTTACATGTGACCCTGTACTCTTAGAGATATGGAGGTGGTTCAACGGCTTATTAGATGAGATTCAACAATTCAGCTGTTTCACTTTATCTGTCGATGTTTAACAGGTTATCTGTAGAGTACATGTGACAATTCATGAACATACCCACATACTGTCAGAATAACTTTGTTTTCACTCAACCTGTGCAGCATGGGTTGATTGAACAGTTCGAGTTCAACTAAATTACTCTGACAGTATGTAGTAAATTGTCACATTTATTATTTAGATAAGTAAGACAGATGAATTGTTGAATTTTAACTAATAAGCTGTTGAAATGTTACAAATACTCTATAAACTATCTGTAGACAAACTGTCCAAATAAAGTGTTCCTGGCTTTGCCTCTGAAACACATCTTGTTTCTTAAAACCACAATAAAACTCAGACTAGTATAACAGGAGTCAGAACAGGCCACAGTTTTGTCGTGTTGCGTCATACATCGCCAAAATGTTTGAGCGCACAGACCTGTGTGCGCAATGACGCACGCATTTTGAGGAATTTGTGAAAATATGTTCACTAATGTGATCAATTTTTTTTACTTAAAAACATCTCCGGATACATTTTAAGCAGCAACCTCGCGTATCCACACAGAGGAGCGGGCCCTGGTTTGTTTCCACCTGCACGTGCTGACGTGTTGACGTTTGCTCCTAAACGTTCCATCGTCTCCATGGCGCACAAGATAAACTCATTTTTGGCATCGTTCAAAAACTGGCCCGGTCGCCATCTTTACCTCCGACAATATATGGACAATTCAATCTCCTCAAACAATATTAGCAGTGTTTTCAAATCACTACACAATTATTAACACCTTCCACACCTGTCCCGCCAAACTCAGCACCACATTATAATAATCATATTTACACCGAGTAAACGCCAAATATCACCAAAAACCTTGTTTTCCTAACAGGCCGACTAATATTACATTGACCGTTACAGTTTAGTCCACAATGATATAATAATCTCAGGCTAACAACAACAATAGTAATAATGAGAGTAATAATAATTTACAATAATTAAATGCAAATTTTGTACTAAAATTCTCTTTCAATGATTTAAGCAACATTAATAAAAGGCTAAATTTGACAGGACATTAAAAGATGTCTTACCGGCAAAGGAAGTGATCCACCGCCTGACTCGGGCCAGCAGGTGCTCCATCGCGGGGGGTCCGGACGCCATCTTTCAGCAGGTAGGTACAGCTGGAGTTATCTCTCAGTGTTTTCTTGAGGGTTTTGTAAGGCTCGCAGGTCAACTTGTGTCAAGTCTCAGTGCAAAGGGGAGATTTCGGAGAGGCGTGCAGCTTTTATATGACCTCGGTAGAACGACACCGTTCTGTTTCCATGACTTTGACTGGCGCACGTGCATGCGCGTGCGTGAGTGAATGAGCGATTATATAGGCTACTGTAGGTGTTTCCATAATTAGGTGATGTGTATGAGCTTCAGAAACACCTGATGTATCACTGTAATGATGAACACACACAGCCAGGTCACTGCAGGTCACACCATCTTGACCCAGAGGTCAAACTAAGAATGAACCATGTTAACATCATTTAATTTTATTGTTGTTTTATTTTTAAATACAGAATAATGAACAGCAATATCCACAGACACTAAATGTGACTCAGTATATGCTTTCATAATGACAAGACTGAATCATTAATTAAACCTCAATTTGTACAGCATGGCATTTCATTGCTGCTTTCTATCTAAGGAGCATTTTATACGATTTTTTTAACTGAGCAAATTTGTCCTCTCTAAACCTTGTGTAGCTACTCTGATGCTTTTATTTTTCATCATCCCCCGAGGATCCCTGTGTATCTCAATATGGGAGTATGGAAATGTGGCTACTAAACCAGTTTATCAACAGACAAGACAGGGCTTTCAGCTGGGTGCTGCTATACATATATATATATATTGTACATATATATATTGTAACGCTACAATATAGTGCCTTGCCTCCACCACTGTAAATATATGAGGATCAAAAAAAGACTTCGTCTCAGGGTAATGACAGGTAGAAAAGAGTTGGAGCCTTTCCCCTTGGTGTGGCTTAGTTTAAGGCACCAACTTTATTATTATATTTAACCTCTTTCTGTTTGGGTCAGCACTAAAAAGCCATTTTGTTCCAGACTGTGGAAGCCTACTTGTGGCGACTTGGGTAGTAATGTACTGTCCATCACTGTAGGGGACGGTAGTGCACCTCAGAGTTCCTTGTTCACCCATGCTAAGAGACAAGAAGGAGCCAGTGAAACGTCTCGCTCCGCCCGCCTGGATGTAACGTTACTGTTTATAGTTTACTGTCGAGTGGGGCGACAGAGAAATAAATATTGTTTAAATACAAGACTTAGATATAGCGATTTTATAAATTTGCACGATGAGCGGGATACCAGGGACTGCTGTCGTCCAGGTCACCAACCTGTCCTCTGCCGTAAGCAGCGAACAGATGCGTACTCTGTTCGGTTTCCTGGGAGACATCGAGGAGCTGCGGCTCTATCCGCCCGAGTAAGTGCAACCTGCCGCGGCATGGCTAGCCAGGCAACACCGCGGATCTGCGGCCTTGCTGCGGTCCGCTTAACATTCAAATTGAGAAGTAACGTTTGAAATATCTAACTAACCCGCATTTTCTTCTGTTTGTCTTTCTTTTGTTACAGCAATGCTCCTCTGTCTTTCTCGTCCAAAGTGTGCTATATAAAGTACAGAGACCCCTCCAGTGTTGGTGTGGCGCAACATCTCACCAATACTGTTTTTATTGACAGAGCTTTGATAGTAGTGCCATGTGCCGAAGGTGAGTGCAACCCGTTTCGTTTAAATACATAAAAATGATATTGAAATGAGTCAGTGGACTTGCTGTGGCCTCCTCCCCTTGAATCCAACCGTTTGGTGTTTTGGTTGAATTCTGGGTTGTTGTTGTTGTTGTTTTTTTTATTCGCATGGAAAACTGGCAAGTTGTGCCATTGGGTAGTTCTGATTTTACCCACGTATTTGACACAGGTGACGGGTTATATCACCACAGTAAAACCCTAGCTATCTTATTTCTCATAGCGCCCAGTCAGGGTTTCTGTTTGCTGTCACAAGGTGGTTTCTATTGATAACAGTAGAGCTATGTTGAATATGTTTTGAAGCTGCAAGACATTATTTACCTCACCGTAAACACTGGGTTCTCTGGAATAAGTAGCCTGTGTTTGTTTAAGAAACTGCCATTAATGTTTGATGGAAATGACAAAATAAGTCCTTGGCATCAAAGCTAACTTAATCCCTTTTCTCTTTCTTTCATTTTTGGTGCTCCTTTTCTTTAAAATTCCCTCCCCTTTGGTGCCACTGTTGTTCCCTTGTGTACAGTCAAAAAAAAAATGATATCATCTCTAACTTGATGCTTTTTGTCCACGTGACTTAGTGCTGGATGGCTACTGAGTTTATTAATTTGGTTTTGTATGTTTTTTCTGTGTGATTATGTGTGCATATCAGATGACTAGACTGGCCCAGCTGTTACACTACACTAGCCTGAGTCAGGCATTGTTTTCCAAGCCACTATCCCCGATCGGGCCAACGCAGCCTTCAAGGGGGAATGTGACCAGGAGAATAGCCCGCTGAACCTTCCAAGATGGACACCTTGTCTCTTTTTATTTATTTATTTTTTTCTTTTGGTTTGTTTCCTTTCATACTTTCCCATGTTGTCCACTCTCTACTGTCTCTATCTAGAAAAATACCGTATTGCTTATCTCTAGCTTTGTGTTTATATTTGTTATTTTGGTTTGTTGTTTTGATTATTGTCCAACCCCCACCCCCTCTCTCTCTTCTGCTACAGCTGCAGCTTGTGTGTGATTGAATTCTGTCCAGGTTGCTACGGCATACCGGTGGGATGTGTATCACACATGGGATGCTAGGAGGATCACTAACACTTTACTCTCTTGTCACCTACTCCTGTTGACATAGTGAGAGGATTAGACATTATAATAGTGAGACCCAGTAGAGTCTTTTAAATTCTTTTTGCACTTTTCACCTGTGCTGAAATCTGTAGTAAAAAAGGTTTCCCCATATATTACTACTTTATAGTTCTGGTATGGATGTTTAGTATTTATTAACCCAGTCACTCTCCATTGAACATCATTTTTTCTCTCTTAACTTGGAAATTCGTGACATGCATTAATGTTTTGCGCGTTATTTGTTTGACATATTTCCTAGCAATACAAGAATTTTTCAAATGGTAACTCATGCTCAGTGCCTCCAGCTATAATGAACAAAATTTGAAGTGTTTTTTGTTTCTTATTGGTCTTTATGTAGCCTTTTTCTCCAGCTATAATCCAGAGTGGAATGATCAAAATCCCTAATTGGTTGTTGTTTTAGCTAAGTCTTGGCTAACATTTACTACAGTTCTTAAATTTGTTGTTCTTTTCTGTATTTGATGTCCTGTGTGCTATTAGTGATGCAGCCATTGGGGTTGTCTTGTGTTGCACACCTTTCCAACACTGCGAAACGATCGCCCCACGGAAAAGCGCCCATGCTTGATATCGTATGGTTCATGACCAATATGTTTCCAGTACAGGTGACCCATGCATCAAAGTGTTGACTCATTCTCTGCATTGTGTTTTTTTTTCTTTTTGATCTATGAAAAGAGACCAAGGACAAAATCAGTGTTCCTTTGTTTTTGAAAAAAAGTTAATATTTTCATTGAAAAAAATAATTCAGATTGACTGAGAAGGTTAATTTAACAAAAGCAAAGTAAGGGTGCTCGGTCTCCAGAAGTAGACAGTAGAACTCTTGTAGGGTGTATGGGGAAGTGTATGCTCTCTTTCTCTCTAGAATACAGTGGGCTAATTGTGCAGACATAGAGGAGACAGAGAGAAGAATCCCACTATTGCCTTCACTAATATCTTCTTCTGTCCTACAGGGAAAATCCCAGAAGAGGCCAAGGCCTTGTCACTTTTGGCACCTGCTGCCCCAGTGCCCAGTCTGATTTCTGGTGGAGGACTGCTGCCAATTCCCACTCCGGCTCCGCTTCAGAATGTGAGTTGGCATCTTGTGGCTCTCTTCTTGTCTTGTCTGTTCGGATGTCATGCAATTAAACCTGTGTGTGTGTGTGTGTGTGTGTGTGTGTGTGTGTGTGTTTGACACCTGCAGCTGAACCTTCCCATAGTGAATCGGCTGTCAGCTGCTCTGGACCCCACAGCCTCAGTTCACTCCCAGCCCCCCCTCATGGGGAATGTGGATCCTTCAAAAGTTGATGAGATCAGGAGGACCGTCTATGTTGGCAACTTGAACTCACAGGTAATGTCAAATCTTTGTTCACACTGAGTAAACCCTCGTGAGTATTTATAGCAGCAGGGCGGTAGGGGCTGATGATGGGGTCACAATTTTTCAGGCAATTGTCTTTCACATTACAAGCAAAACAAAACAAAAACATTCAGCAAAATTCCACAGATTTTGATTCTGGATTATCGCTGAAAACTACAACACAAAAAAAAAAGTCAGCGCACTCTTTTTGGGTCTGGTAATTTTATATCACTGTACCGCTATGTATCCCAATACAGTAATTGTTCTGTAAATTCAGTTAAGAAATTGTTTAAAATAATCATTCATCCATTCCATTCATCACATTTTATTATTTTCCTCTTTTATTTGGAACTTATATACAAGTAAAAAATAACTGCCTCTTATGAGACAAAACTTGAATTGAAAACAAAAGACTACAAAGCATAAAACTAACATTCTTCCAAATAGAAGTGTCAAGGTTCCTGAGAACATTTAGCCTCATCACCAATATCTAAGTTTTTTCTCAAATTTGTTGTTAAGAAAGGTCCTAAGAAAAGTATGTCAGATTCGTGATGAGTTCTTAAATGGCAGAATTGTTCGCACCTATTCTCTTATATTGATGAATCCCATTGTCTTCCAAAGTTGAAAGTGTGTGACAGTTGATCCTATTTAGCATAGATAAACACCCATAAAAGGGCATGAGACTGCAGGACGTGTGCACTGTGCACACACAGAAATAGAAGTATAAGAAGAACAGTGAATAAAAGTCTAAAGAGGATGGAGCACTAGACTAGTCTGAGCTGTCATATTAAGTAGACAGTAGTGGATATTAAGTGACACAAAAGAGATACATAGGATGCTAAAAATGCGTGTTAATCAATCACCCAAACCAGACCCGCAAACTGCCAACTTTATCCATTGTAGTACAATTGTCAGGACTGTGGACAGAAATGTCCACAGCGCTCTCCAGGGTGTGCATATATGGGTTTTAGAGAAAGAGACACAGAGAAGGGGGACGGAAGGTGAACTATTTTACTCTTTACTTGTGCAACCATGTAGCACTGATAATACAGTATATCAGATCACTAAAATAGAAGTCTGAATCGTCAACCAGATTGATTCAAGCTCAAGATAGGTAAGAGAAATTACAACTGGAACCAGTTGTAACAGACAGGGAAGCCAAATCTTGTTCAGGCAGAGAGTCAAAGCTTGTTGTCATTCAGTTTCATACTTTCTTTTGCACAGACTACCACTGCAGACCAGCTGTTGGAGTTCTTCAAGCAGGTGGGAGATGTTAAGTTTGTGCGAATGGCCGGAGATGAGACCCAGCCAACACGCTTCGCCTTTGTAGAGTTTGTTGAGCAGGAGTCCGTCGCCAGAGCCCTGACCTTTAATGGAGTCATGTTCGGAGACAGACCCCTGAAGTATGTATTTTTGACAAAAGGTCATTCTCTAGATTAGTGCAGCCCAGCTGCTGACATTAAAAATAATGAAATGTGTAATCTATTTACTCTGATAATATCACTCTTAAAGAAACAGATATGTGCTTGAAATTACATAAACCATGACAGAGAACAAAATGCTCTTTAGTGGTTTGTGTCACTTGTTATTGTTTTTTGTCTGTCAGGGTTAATCATTCCAATAACGCCATAGTAAAACCCCCAGAGATGACACCACAGGCTGCTGCTAAAGAGCTAGAAAGTGTGATGAAGAGGGTGAGGGAGGCCCAGTCTACTATTGCTGCTGCCATCGAGCCAGGTACCAAATTTATATTTGCTGCACAGATCATGGTTTTTAATAATAAATTGCTAAAGTTAGTCTGATGCTGAGACTGCTGCTCTTCTTCCAGTTGACATAAAGAAGCGTTCCTCCAGTCGGTCTAGAAGGTCACGACGGTCACGCTCACGGTCCCGCTCCCGTTCACACTCAAGAATGCACAGGAAAAGGTCGCGTTCGAGACACAGGTGCCCAATGAATACCCAGATTTTTAGATTTGCTTTGATCATATGATTTTGATTGTGTCCAGTCAGTGAATTTTTTTTGTCCTCTTGTTGGAGCAGACCGGTGCCAAAGTTGTGGCCAAGGAATGACTCCCACAATTCCCGAAGCAGCCACAGGAGACGGTCACGTTCCAGAGACAGGAGACACAGTCGAAGTCGATCAAGGTAAACTGCAAACAAACACAGGGTTCAACACACTTTAAAAAGTGGTTACAGGCTGGCAACCAGGCATCAGCTTGTGGTGGCTGAAACTGAAAATATGGTTACCATTTTGAGTAATAGACAAACCATGTGGTTATATATCAGCTTGTTAATGAAAATGTGACATACAAGAACTTTTGAAAGCTCTATTAAAGTAATGAACAAAATTCCTTGTAGTTTGTGTTTCATCTGATACATTACAGAATTTGAATCTCAAGTGTTATCAGTTAATGTGTCCACCTTTAACTCCTATCTGGGTCTGACTGTAACAGAAATATTTATATATCATTATTGCAACAAGTATTCTCAATAGGGCTACTCCCTAATGGTTGACCACGTTAGTTGACCAGAAAGGTTATTGGTCGGCAAGGTTTCATTTGTCATTTAGTCGCACAAAAAAAAAAAAAACAAGCAAATGTGGAACTCTATTAGGAGCTGTACCTTGTCAAAATAAATCAAAACCTGTTTGACTGGACCATGAGAGAATTTAATTTAAAAGGACAGATAAAGGAAGAGGCCATGCTCAGCAGTCAGACAGCAGTAACATTACAAACCAGTCACAGCCGACAGATATCTTTCCCATCTTCCATAAATATTCAGTCTGCTAAATATGGACAGGTTGATCATTTTAGTGCAGGGCTACCCAGAGCTTAACATCTGTCCATCAGACAATAGGCCTACACACTTTCAAACAGCGCCTGGAAGAAGATGAGCTCTGCATTCAGGATTTTAGATAAATAGGCTATGAGATGGTGCATGTTAAGGTTGCTTAGCCACCTCAGGGCAACCTGCCACCGCACTGTTGAAAGCTGGCACAAAAAAGGCACAAGAGTAGCACCCAACATGGCATGTGTACGGCCCTTGATTTACAGGGCTGGTACCTGCGGTTATTACACAGGCTTGTTAATAACATGTCAGGCAGGAAATCCAAAGTGTGGGATCATTTTGAGAAGGTGAAGGACGAACCCAAGGTGATATGTAAACTCCGCAGGCAAACATTTGCCTATCATTTGTCGAGAAACATGACATATCATCTGAAACATGTAAGTTGCTGCATGCCCATTAGCCACTTAACACAATCATTACTGCTTTGCTGACAGCGTCATTAACAGGTGGCTCGCTCAGTGTGTGACATGCACCTTTAGATAGTCCTTTATTAAGGGATGGGGGCGACTAGTCGACTAATGGCCCTAAATGACAACTATTGGACAACTAGGAGTTCTTTGTTGAGGGCAGCCCTAACTCTAAAAGGGGTTGTCACTTATGGCAACAAAAGGCCAAGAATTGCCTGCCTGTTTCTCAAAATGGTTGTCAGTGGCAGCCTGGCAACTGTTGAGCACTAAAACAATATATACTGCATTGATCTCCAAATGATCTCTCTTTTCCTTCACTCGAGTCCAAATGCTGTCCAGTGCCTAGTTGAATGTTTGGCACCACCTGCTGCTGTTGTGTAATTGAAGATATTATAATCCTAGTCTATCATGAAGAAAACTAAATATGATAGACTTTACTGCCACCCTGCTGTCCCTGCCCTAAGCAGTAGGGGGCACCAGGTATTAAATGAGTCTTGTAGCTGCCTGAATTTGGCTTGTGTTGTTTCTGTATCTTGCACCAGGTGAAATACTATTATTGTCACATAAACCTTTTAATGAAATAAGGTGCACTGATGTACTATGGATTTTTTTTAATCAATCCTCTGTCGGTTTTTGTTTTGTGTATTTAATGCATGTACTGTCACAGAGCTGCTTTTTCCATAAGTAGCTCATAATGTCTCCACAAAATATACTTAATTCAGTTAATGTTTCGTTATCAGGGGCCACAGGAGGAAGAGTAAGGATCGTTCCAGGAGCCCTCGGAGGAAAGCTAGATCACCCTCACCTAAAAGGTAAATCCATCACTTCTCATCCTCCCAAACTGTTTTGAGATGTTCTAGATGTTCCTTAAGTCTTTTATGTTGTTCATGTGTTTTCTAGGTGGAGTTATAACTGTGTGCAAAATACATATCAGTGATTTTGTGTCAGCACAATTGTGATTGGTTTCTTTTTGTTGATGTGTTTGTTTTGACTTCTTTCAGAGGTAAGAAAGACAAGAGGAGGGAGCGCAGCAGGGACCGAAAGGACCGCTCCACGTCCAGGAAAAGGAGCCGCAAGGACGAGGACAGGATAAAGGACAAGGCGAAGCCAATGAAGGTAATAAATCTCAAACTTTAGAACACCTCACTATAGTAACACTCCCCTGTGCAGATACCTGCTGGGACCAAAATCTGCTGATCACTTTCTCCCAGTCGTGCAGGCAAATAAAGCTGTCGCACTACTGATAATTTAAAGAGCTGAGCTGAACTTTGTCGCACTAAAAGGCTTCTCAGGTGTGAGAAGAAAAAGTAAAATGAGGTGACTTTCTCACTGTTACCTTCTTTCTGTGGTGAATGTTTTGCTGTCATTCTCCAACTCATGCATAAAACCACATGAACACTGACCTACTTTTTAAAGTGTAGTATCAAGATCACACAAAGGTGATAGCTAAGAGATAAGAGGCGACACTTTTCGGCTTATCGCACTCCATCTTTACTGTCAATAAAAATTCAGATGGCAGCTGAATGTTTTCTTCTGAAACTACTACAAACCTGCTGAATGCCTGTTTTCAGAGTTGCTTTGCAGAGTCCGTACTGTCTGTCACATACTTCAGTTCACAGTTACCGTAAGTGATAACTCCACCAATTTTTTTTTTCTGTTAACAAACACTCCCCTGTAGACTTAGTTATTTGTATATCCTTATTGTAGAACAGCCGCTGCAGCTGAAGCTTTACTAAAACATCCATAGAAACATCCTAGTCTTCTGGCACTTTTTCAGCTGTGTTGTTGTATACAGGGCACCTAAAAACAAAAGGAAAGTCTGTATTGGCAACAGAGAAGAGTGATTGAAGCCGAGGTAGGCACAGGTAAAACCTCATCTGCTTTTCATTGTGATTGACTCTGGCTGACAGAGCTGTCCGCAGCCAGGCAGGATTTTGTAACCAACAGAACGCACACTTTTTCATTTCATCAACTGTGTTTGAATATGATATTTTTACATCACAGATGATGAATGAAGGCCTCAAAATGTGAGTCTTACAGGTAAAAACTTGGACTTAAATGCCAGGCTGTTCTAGGAATTTAGTTGGGTTGCTGCTCTGCAGGTGTGCTGGACTGAGCTTTAAATGGGCAGCGGCCTGGATTACCATATTTCCTTTGATCCCTGGTAGGTGGATGTACATCAGTTATAATGTTGAGTATTTATTGAAACAAAAAGAAGAAGAAAAAGCAGGAACCACATCTACGTGACAAATTTATATTTAGGTTCAATCCCAATACACTTCTTGCCTTTGCCCCTCTGTTGTGCATGGTATAGTCTAGGTGCAGGGTGCTGGACTAAAGGGGTATGGCGAAGTGCTTAGGCTGCATAGCCCCCCAAATGGAGGTTTTTCAGAGTCACAGTCCAAACAGCGTTCTGAGAAATCATCACCAAGATGGCTGCACAAGCCACAGATAAACCCACAAATGTATTTTCCTCATTAGTAACAGTAATATATTATGTTTTTTTTCCTTTTAATGAGCATAAGAAAAAAAAATGCTTGTAGTATTAGCCTATGCTGATGTTTCATTAGCTAACTAGCAAGCTACAGCTAACGTTACATTATTGCTGATTTGTGCATGACAGTCCCACATTTTGACATAGTTGTATTCCCACCCTTTGATAGCATATGACACCCAAGCTTTAGTCCAGCAGCAAAGTTGCTGCACTTGTTACCGCTCTTCTGACATTAGTGCAGACTGACAGGAACACAGGTTGCTAATGTTAGCCTACAGATCGCTGCTAGTTGTCTAATAGTAAAGCAGTGTTCTGTTTTATTTGATGACTTGTTTGATCGATTGATGGTGTGAAACTAATGTTGAGAATGAATTGGGAGCGTCCAGACAACTGGAAAAAGGCTGTGTGTAGCCCATGCAAGAGAACTGCAGAAGACCACTCACGTGCTTATTCAAAGTTTATTGATATTGAATGTGTCACATGTTCAAATTGCACCAATTTCAACAATGGATGAATTAGGGCTGTAGTCAACCAAAGAAAATCTTGGTCAACTAAAGTCGCACATAATTTTCAACTAATCAATTACAGGGTTTCCGCGGGTCATTAAAAAGCATTAAAAGTCATTAAATAGATTTTGCGAAAAAAACAAACAAAAAGGCCTTAAATGGCATTTAAAAAGCATTAAATTCGATGTCCAGAGGCATTAAAAAATTAAATACACTTGATGGAAAAAAAACATTGTTATTCATGATTTATTTTGATTATATAAACATTTAATAATTTTGATCGGAAGTATAATGTGATGATTGACAGCAGAACCCTTTAATTGGCTATTGTTTATGGCCGGTGCACGAAGTCACAACACCGGATGCTTGGAGTGCAGCGTGCTGTGAGGGTGCTCATGCTGTGGCGAAAGAGCGGAGGGAATATTAGCAAATGTCGGAAAAATGGGAAAATGCAAGTTTCAGCAGAAGCGGTTGGATGAGGAACTATTCAGAACCTGGTTAAAGCCCGTCAACGGTAAACCCGGAGAGGCATTTTACAGTATGTGCAAAAAGATCTTCAAACTTTGCACAATGGGCGTCAATGCGGTGAAATCACACATGCTGTCAGATAGTCACAAGTCGGCGATTAAAGGCAGGCAGCAGTTAACTGTGCTGAATTTCTTTGCCGTGACCAGCAACTGCAGCTGCTGCTGCTACCACCACCACACCTGCCACTACAGTGACCGCCTCTAGCCTTTTCAGGTTAGAGTTAGTTTTTCACATCATTCTTCAGGCTGGTTTTGTTATTTTTGAAATGTGCAAATAAATTCTGAGACTGTAAACTGTCTTGTGAGCAGAGGTGGGTAGAGTAGCCAAATATTGTACTCAAGTAAGAGTACTGATACTTTAGAACAGTATTACTCAAGTAAAAGTAAAAAGTAGTCATCCAAATAATTACTTGAGTAAAAGAGTATTTGGTAGTATTAACTAGTTACTACCCACCTCTGCTTGTGAGCCATTTCTGATTCACTATAGAGTGACAGTTAATGCAATTTTCTCAAATATTCAAGATTAGCATTGTCAAATGCTTACAATTTTGTCTATATATATATATATATATATATATATATATATATATATACAGTACAGGCCAAAAGTTTGGACACACCTTCTCATTCAATGCGTTTTCTTTATTTTCATGACTATTTACATTGTAGATTCTCACTGAAGGCATCAAAACTATGAATGAACACATGTGGAGTTATGTACTTAACAAAAAAGGTGAAATAACTGAAAACATGTTTTATATTCTAGTTTCTTCAAAATAGCCACCCTTTGCTCTGATTACTGCTTTGCACACTCTTGGCATTCTCTCCATGAGCTTCAAAAGGTAGTCACCTGAAATGGTTTTCCAACAGTCTTGAAGGAGTTCCCAGAGGTGTTTAGCACTTGTTGGCCCCTTTGCCTTCACTCTGCGGTCCAGCTCACCCCAAACCATCTCGATTGGGTTCAAGTCCGGTGACTGTGGAGGCCAGGTCATCTGCCGCAGCACTCCATCACTCTCCTTCTTGGTCAAATAGCCCTTACACAGCCTGGAGGTGTGTTTGGGGTCATTGTCCTGTTGAAAAATAAATGATGGTCCAACTAAACGCAAACCGGATGGGATGGCATGTCGCTGCAGGATGCTGTGGTAGCCATGCTGGTTCAGTGTGCCTTCAATTTTGAATAAATCCCCAACAGTGTCACCAGCAAAACACCCCCACACCATCACACCTCCTCCTCCATGCTTCACAGTGGGAACCAGGCATGTGGAATCCATCCGTTCACCTTTTCTGCGTCTCACAAAGACACGGCGGTTGGAACCAAAGATCTCAAATTTGGACTCATCAGACCAAAGCACAGATTTCCACTGGTCTAATGTCCATTCCTTGTGTTTCTTGGCCCAAACAAATCTCTTCTGCTTGTTGCCTCTCCTTAGCAGTGGTTTCCTAGCAGCTATTTGACCATGAAGGCCTGATTCGCGCAGTCTCCTCTTAACAGTTGTTCTAGAGATGGGTCTGCTGCTAGAACTCTGTGTGGCATTCATCTGGTCTCTGATCTGAGCTGCTGTTAACTTGCGATTTCTGAGGCTGGTGACTCGGATGAACTTATCCTCAGAAGCAGAGGTGACTCTTGGTCTTCCTTTCCTGGTCGTCCTCATGTGTGCCAGTTTCGTTTGTAGTGCTTGATGGTTTTTGCGACTCCACTTGGGGACACATTTAAAGTTTTTGCAATTTTCCGGACTGACTGACCTTCATTTCTTAAAGTAATGATGGCCACTCGTTTTCCTTTAGTTAGCTGATTGGTTCTTGCCATAATATGAATTTTAACAGTTGTCCAATAGGGCTGTCGGCTGTGTATTAACCTGACTTCTGCACAATACAACTGATGGTCCCAACCCCATTGATAAAGCAAGAAATTCCACTAATTAACCCTGATAAGGCACACCTGTGAAGTGGAAACCATTTCAGGTGACTACCTCTTGAAGCTCATGGAGAGAATGCCAAGAGTGTGCAAAGCAGTAATCAGAGCAAAGGGTGGCTATTTTGAAGAAACTAGAATATAAAACATGTTTTCAGTTATTTCACCTTTTTTTGTTAAGTACATAACTCCACATGTGTTCATTCATAGTTTTGATGCCTTCAGTGAGAATCTACAATGTAAATAGTCATGAAAATAAAGAAAACGCATTGAATGAGAAGGTGTGTCCAAACTTTTGGCCTGTACTGTATATTTATATATATATATATATATATATATATATATATATATATATATATATATAAAATAAAAAACTATCTGCAGTTGGACATGGGCATTAAATTTGTTTAAAGTGGCATTAAAAAGCATTAAATTAGATTTGCTGATACCTGCAGAAACCCTGGATTAGTTGTGGGGGAAAAACAAAATGTTTAAAAACATTATTTTTACTTCCGCGGTGGTGTGTCTGTGTCACTCTGCAGTTACACCTCCAAAACACTAGTCGGCTGTAGAGGACTTGTTAAGTGCTTTAAAGTTTAGTTCAAATCAAACTTTATTTATATAGTTGATTCAAAACACACATTAAATATGGCTTAATAGAGACAATTTCAAACACAAGTATGCAAATTGGCTTCACTATAAATCGCAAAACTGACAGACAAACACTTGTCTTTATCTGGACACATTTCCCCCAGCAATACAACATGCTAACGTTATTAGCACAAGTCTGTGGCATTTTACCCGTCGTCCTCCGCTTATCCAGGTCCAGGTTGCGGGGGCAGCAGCGTCAGCAAAGAAGCCCAGACAGTCCTCTCCCCAGCCACTTCCGTCAGCTCTTCTGAGGGAACCCAAGGCGTTCCCAGGCCAACCGGGCAATGTAATCCCTCCAGCGTGTCCTGGGGCGGCCCCAAGGTCTCCTCCCGGTTGGACATGCCCAAAACACCTCCCAAGGGAGGCGTCCGGAAGGCATCCTTACCAGATGCCCGAACCACCTCAACTGGCTCCTCTCGACACGGAGGACCAGCGGCTCGACTCCGAGTCCCTCCCGGATGTCCGAGCTCCTCGCCCTATCTCTAAGGCTTAGCCCAGCCGCCCTGCGGAGGAAACTCATTTCGGCCGCTTGTACTCGCGATCTCATTCTTACGGTCACTACCCAGAGCTTGTGACCGTAGGTGATCTATGGCATTTTACATTGTATAAATTAGCCTAGCGTCTAGCGATCTTCTCCTCTTCTCATGTAAAACCAGGGACAACAGCGACATGTAACAAAGGTAACGGTACATAATTTGGCTCCATTACAACCCACAACATTCACCGATAAAACCACCATCACACTAAACACGTTTCCCAAGCAAATACAACATGCTTACATTATTAGCGCCAGCCTATGGCATTTTACATGGTATACATTAGCCTAGCGACGAGCGGAGATGTTCTCTGCTCATATGAAGCCAGGATAAATCCCGAAGTATAAATCCCTGAAGGATAAATCACACACACGACTTAAAATGCTATTTTAGTGGAGGTTTTACTGTCTTCACAATTTATTGTTTCTTAACTGTCTTACTTCCAGCAGACGGCAATACAGCCTCTGGGGGAAGACCCCCCGATTTTTTGGCATTCCGGTTTGATTTGGGCGGAAGAGGCGAATTTCTGTTTCCGATTTCCATTTATATATAAGTAAATATGCTGAACCATTGTGATGGATTCAGAGTTTGCAGTGACGCCAATTAGGTTCCGCCTCGTTAGTTCACCGCACGGACCGTTTAACCTGGCAACACCTGCAGGCGGCTCAAACATGATTGGTCAATATCACGTGGACTACAAACAGCGTACAACTGGAAACCAGGGCTCTTCCGCTCTTCTTCCTGAGGCAAGATCTCCGGGGTTTGCCTACAGACTCTACATGCAGTGAATGTAGAATCTATAGGCAAACCAGACTGCCAGAGACTACCACTGAGGGAAATGGTTTCAGCTTACAGAAATAGACAGTAGGTCTGCGTCACTGCGATGCGCATTTGGGTGAGCTGTTGATGTAGCACTTCTCTCCTTATGAAAGTAACACAGCGATTATTTGACCAATGAGAATTTGGTCGGGCGAGAGTATAGCGACCAAATAATCGACTAGTCGACCTGGAGACTACAGCCCTAGGATGAATGGCTCTCGAGATATGTGAAGGAAACGACAGAGATTCTTTGCTTTTAGTTAGAATATTAAGTAGCTCTCTACCACTGCATCATTCATAACATTTTTTGTCTTCACTCTATTTTGTCAAGTTTTGCCCGACCACAGTTGACCGTTACTCATTTGACTTCAGGTGGAAAGGGACTATGACCGAGAAGAAAAAGAAGACTATGAAAGTGAGAGAGAAGACTCGGTCACACTCAGCGAGGACATGATGTCATCACCCTCCACCCAGCATAACGGCAGCTACAAGACTCACAATGAGGAGTACGCATCTATGGGTGCAGACAGCACCAAGTGACTATTACAACACCATGTAAACTAATCCTGCACACACGCTCATGAACACCAGATAACCACTCACAACAGCTTGTTTTTCTCATCATCATCATCTCCCATTATACAAACTGATTTCTACAGCTCAGTCTTGGCAACATATGGATCCTATAGTTCAGTTAATTTTGGTATCCCACTTAAAAGGCATATGAGCACTTAGTATAACAGAGACAGCCCCACCTTTACTATTTGGTAGGGAAGCTTAAGATTTTTGGGCTTGCAATAGGTGTACATGATTAATGTAACAGTGCAACACTAAATGCTACAGGCTCAGAAACTAACATGAACAGCTCAACAATAACTGGACAACAGCGGCTTCCCAAAGTCTTTGTTGCAAAGCTTTAAGGCAGGTGATGCTGTGTCCACCTACTGTATGTGTTTTATGCTTCAAGACCTTAATCCCTTTTATTTCTGTATCGATACTTAACCTGAAGTCTCCTACCCCAGCAGACTAGAAAAATGTGCAGGCCTGAACCAGCTGCAGAGCCTTAGTGACTCCTCATAATCTGTCACAGACCAGCCTCAGAGGAGACAGTCATGATAGTTGCCCCAGGCCAAGATCCTGCAGGATGAACAAAGTTAATACTTGTTTCACCAGCAATTTAATGCCAGATTTAAGTTGTAGCTTTGTCCTTGGTTACATGAATATTACCTGACTAAAAAAAAAGAGAGAGAGAGAGAGAGAGACCCTTTTTTTTTTGTGGCCATTCGTCCAGCAACATTTTGACCATACACTGCAAAAGTCGAAACAGCCTGTGATGCCTCTAAGATGATCAGTTTTTATGTCATAATGTAGTATGTCTACCATACTGTAGTATGTCTGCCATTTCCTTAAACACTGTTTTTGTCTCAACAATTTGCAGCGACAGTCATAAAATGTTTGTATCTTACATTATGCATCACTTATTTGTGAGAGTGGAACAGCATCATTGGAGGAGAGATTTGTCTTTATACGTAAACAGGCACTACATTCCTGTGGTGCGTGAGAATCAGTGCAAAAGTAGGGTTCCCACATGAGGTGAGACATGTTGATGCAGAAACATAAAAAAATTTTATGTGCAAAAATACAGGCTCTTACAGGCAAAGGAAAGCTTGGACTGGCAGCTACTCTGGATTGCAACATATTTTAAGCTTGGCACACTTTTTCAGGCAGTATTTAAAGGTGCAGTCAGCAGATCCAATACATCTCCTTGTGTGTGTGCTGGTGTGTTCATACACACCCCCAGCTCTGTAAATGGGAAACAAAGAAAGTGGCTCAGACCAGCTTGAGTTCAGATATTATTAATCTCTCTCCAGAATCGCTGACTCCGTCTTTAATAAAAAAGTTTTAGGAAAATTACCTCAGTAAATCCTTACTCTGTAATATCCATCTACATCTGGTCCTGTCTGGATGTTGGGGGTAAAGTAACTTCAGTTTCAGTTGTAGCAGGGATGCTTTACATATTGTCTCTTGGAGCACCCAGTTGAGTCATCAGTTTCTCATTTTCATTTACTATGTAGTGTCTGTTTTCAGAGTTTGTAGGTGTGTATCAGGTGCAGTTTGTCAGAACATTAACAAAAGTGACCACTGGAAAAAAATCATTAGATTATAATTCAGGCCAGTAAAACTTAAAAAAAAAAAACTAAAAAGGAACTACTGATCCAAACAAAGTTCTTAGTGATTAAACCAGATACTTTTATTGGACCAGCTGAAAGGTTCTTTAAAAGGTGAACATTTCATGTTATTACTGACACCTCGTGACTGTGACCGACACCTCTCTGTTTTCCCTCTATTCTTCTGCTCTGGTTTTTGTGTGGCTGTGACGACAGCTTCCCATATTCTGTTTGCATATTTACTAAGTGAAACATGTGGCGCATTGCATATTTGATTCACGTTTTTTCGAGGTCTGCTGAGTGTGTGGATGAAATAGAAACAGCAAAATAGAAATGATTTGCCCTTTGTGTGGTGTTAAACGGAGATTTGAACTACCAGGTCTGTGAAGAATCCTTTGTTCCTTGTTCTGCACCATTTTTCTCTGCATCTGGGAATGGGGACATCCTGCAAAATGTACGCTGCTTTAAGTGCTGTAGTTACGAGAATTCAGAATGGTATTTTTTTCTGTTTACCTGTTGCTAATATATTGTTATGAAAAGATCTTGTTTGGTTAACATAAGTACATCATTCTGGTTTTTTTTATTGGGTGTACATTTACATACATTTTTATATTTCTAATCGGTCACAACGACGTATTATGTTCCCTTTCCTGTTGTTATTGTTGTAATGCTGTGATGAAGAAAATGTTTTATAGATATAAATCAAGCCTATACTGTAAAAATGATGGTGATGTGCAAAATGTCTGTCGGCTCATATTGCTCAACAAAGTGAGATGCAGACAAAGCCCTCAGTGGCAGTCTGGATATGTCACAGGTCAACAAACTGCATTCAAGCACAGAAGGGTCAAAAAGTGCCTAGACTAAGATTGTACAGAATATTCTAATAAAATATGGAGACTTATTGACAAATGCAACCTGAATTTATTGTTTAGGATACTAAATAGCTGAAAGTAATGAAATGTTATATTTAAGTATTGTTGGCTGTCTTTAGTGGTTAATAGAGTAGGTTGAACATTCATGGGACTTCTGTGGATTTGTCTTTAATTTTAATTTTTTCTTGTCATTTTTGGAGTTCAGTTTTCAGTATTGTGATTGTGTTGAAATGTATCTGCAAACTGGCCCCAGATTAGAGACTTAAATTCCACCCTTGGCTTTTACAAACCTGATTTAATGGTTTTTATTTTCCAGCTTTTTTATGCACACAAGGCTTCAGATTGAAGTGGTGAACTCGTGAAAAAGTTTAACAGTTTAAAAAAAAAATGCATTTCCAACACAATGGATAGTACGTAAAGAATTTTATTTTTTATATCCATATGTCCACTATGTACGGTAAACACTGTAGAAGCAACTCATGGTTTGCTCCTGGGGGATTGGGCACTTGATATCTGTGTTTGGGACTTGATGTAAAGATTTGGTAACTGTTTTTGAAGAGCTTGGATGTGTGTATGTGGTCCTCCTCAGTTTGAAACTAACGTTACATTTGATCTGTTTCCAAAAACACTCAATAAAGAGACTTTCATGCAGTTATTTTGTTTCAGTGTTCTTGTTGTGTCATACCGCCAAGTATGATTGCTGATGATTCCCAGAGACTCTTTGCTTGGCACAACAGGGTTTTTAGAAGTCTGACACCCCTCTCACATCTTAAAAAATGTGAGGTTTTAGTCATAGTCTAAAAGATTTGCAAAGACAGGGTAAGACATTTTAATAATTCCTTACATGTCAGCAAAAACATATCATAAAACTTCAATTAAAAGCCTAGTCCCAATCAAACGCCCAGTTCTTTTTACTAGCCCGTTGTGGCTACACATTTTGACAAATAATGGTCTGTATTCACAAACATTCTGACAAAACTCTGAGAGCTCCTAACTTAGCCAACAGGTTGTTAGCTACCCACTTAAGATAACGTCAGCTGTTTAAATCCCATTTACAAATATATATGTTTAAACTTCTGTCAATATGAAGATGCTACACATGGTTAGCTCAGTTAGATTCTCCACAATTCATTCAGTTCAATTTACTGGAACCATGAGCACCAAAGAATACCGTAATTCATTCAGCTTTACTGGCATAGGTGTCATAAAGTCAGAATATGTGTCCATTCCTAAGAACTAAGAGCCTGTTCTATATATAAGCCTGTTAAATTTTTTCTCGATTGTTTACACACATTTTCTGAACGCATGCCTCATACTCTCAGAACTCTACACACAAATCAAAAAACACACACACAATGAGCAAAACCCCTCAATTCCCCTGCAAAATGAAACTTTACATTCAAAACAATGTTATTTCTTCTGAAAATGGTATTTTGTTTTCAAATGACACACAAACCATCATATGAATAGACATTTATAAGAACCAGTTGAACGCTGATGTGCTCAATGTAAAACACTATGATGAATGGAAAACACTTCTTCATTCATCATAATGACTTAGGCCTTTTTTTTGTTCAGTGTTACACTTACTACAGACAGTACATGCATAAGTACATATTAAAAATATAAATATAATAAAAATATTTTAGAATATTGTTTTTATACTCAGAACACACAAATACACGGTAACAAATATATTTTATTTTTCCCAAAGAAAAAGGTACACAGTGTACTTCCCAACCAACACAAAGTTGCACATACAGTGGTCTACATACAAAACAACAGAAGAATTTACTGTACACAGTTACAGTAAAAAAAAAACAAAAAAAAAACTATGCTGCATCCTCTCTTCTGTTTCGGTCTGGCCACAGCACCTCATCCACATCACAAGCAATGTTTTTCCTGGCCAAGCAGCGGGGGAAATATCGCCTAACATGGCAAATCCAGCCATGAAAAGCATCAACTTCTATATCTCCACATGCATCTACCGTAGCTTGGAGAAGGGGTATACGCGTTTGTGGATTTCGGTCATACACTTTCCATCTCCAGGCAGAAAAAGTGGCTCGGATCTCATCAGAGATTACGGTCCTTGGCCTTCCTCGTCCTCCCCGTCCTCCTCCTCTTACTCTCACTCCTCTGGCTCTGGATCTGCCGCTGTTTCCAGTGTTGGCATCCATTGCTCCAAAACAGAAGAGCTCACCTGTTGCCCGTTTATGCTAAAACTCTGAATGCTAATTGTAAAACTGTGTGACAGGTGTTTGCCCATGTGATGAGTCAGTGTGCATAGTAGGGCAATTAACTTTAGAATTTTGAATGACAGTGTGTTCCTTGTGAAAACAAGAGATTTTCTTCATGAAAATTGTGCCAAATGCAGAGAATTGTGTGTAGTGTTTTGAAAAAAGTGTGTTTTAGAACTGCAATTTGAGTGTAAAGCAGGAATTGTGCTTGTAGTTTAGCAGAATTGGTTCAGGGGGTTGGTGCATGATATACATGCTGTGGTCATTGTGTCTCAAGTACCAGTATTTGTGTGTAAACAATTGAGAAAAACTATAAGTTCAGTGACTTAAGCAAATAATAACCCAGGCTTCTAATTGAAGTTTTATGGTAACTCTAGAAAGACAAGATAAAATGTGTCATATGTCAACAGTACTCTTGTCAGGCATCAAAATGTATTTGTTTACAACCTTTAAACTTTGGATTTTGTTGTTCCACCTCATTGTCAGACTCTGTTGGTCAGCTGTACTATTTTAGTGCAAGGAAACTGAGAATGAGAGGCAATTCAAATTTCTCACTAAACTAAGTGCTGGTGGTGGATCGGATACATGCCATTTAAACACCGACTCTTGTTCACTCCATTACTTCAGGTTTCTCCTTCTTTTCCACAGTCCAAGAGAACTGAGACTTGTTCACATTCGTGCGTCTCCCTGGAGTCTCCTCCATGTTTACTGACTACTATTTTGCTGCTTCCTGTTTGGTGCTGGAGATGCAGCTATTAGTTGTTAACAATTTTTACATCACTGAATTTCACAATTAGCATGAGCCGAGACTAAAAATGTACAACAAGAATAAATGTTTGATTTTATCAGAACATCAAGATGGGAAAAAGACAGACTCAAGGCAGCTTGTACTGAATTTTATGACCACCTACCAAATAAGTGATATCACCCGAGTGTGCACAAACTGAGGTAAAACTCGTGATTTTATTACAACACTGAAAATTTGTCTGCAAGTGTGAAATAGCTCGAAAAGTTGTTTGGTGGAAGGCCTGCATTAATGCACTTGCTGCAACTTGACAAAGAGGTGTTTCACTGTGAGCGATATATCTCAATGACAACTTGTGGATAGATTTCCATTAAATTTTGTGCAGAAATTCATGCTCCCCAGAGGATGGATCCTACTTTGGTGATCCCCAGTTTATTCCTCTTGGGTCACCATGATGTTGACTTTTTTTCAGTTAAATATCTCCACAGCTATTGGTTGGATAGGCCTGTTTTTATTTGTTTATGTTTTTTTTTTTGTTTGTTTGTTTTGATGGAAGACAATTTGACATGAAATGCATGGGTGTTAATAATAAAAAAGGATGATGGCTGAATTCCATACAGCTGTTTTGGTTTTAAGGCCCTAGTATTGTGTGTGCTGGCTCACTAGATTCCTGCAGTCTGTTGCATCAGCTACACGAAAGTTCACTCTGAAATTGCAATCCACACTAAACGTTACATTGAAACTAGTTAGACTGGTCGTAAAGCTGTGTCTGTTGTATCAAGGAGATGTAAGGTTCATCTTAGCTACTGTGGCGTAAAGTCTACACTAACCAAAATATTGTCACAGAAAATGACGTTTTCACTTCCTGTGGCCAATCAGTAAAAAGCACTATTCTAACAGACGAAAATAGCTGACGTTCATCACCAAATAACAACAAAAAGGTACATAAAGGGGGACAAAGCATTATGATTATGTGATAACACTACAACAACTGCGACTGATGACGTTGTTGGAACAAACACATAATGATAACCTACACTGGCAACTGTTGTAAATTAGTAGTTGTTAATTAGAAAGTTATCTAACCCTATATATTTACTTGCCAATCTGGCACAGAGGATATTTATATGTGATTTCCCGCTTACTTATATGTGTTACTTTATGCATTTTCCTTTGCATGTTTACAAACACCCTATTCAGTTTCAAGCATTTCTATTCTGAAAACAAAAAGCCCAAAATAACTTGTGGGTATAAACTATCACAGAGAATGCATGGCCACTGCAAAACAGCCACTATAATTCACTCCTCCTTATCTTTCAAATTATCGCACCTTCCAAAATGATGTGCCTTGAAAACTGGTATTTTATGTTGGACCTTACACCTACTAAGGGCTAGGTGTAAGATTTAAATTGTTACTTCTGTGTATGTTGGTATTTCAGCTTGTGCGACCCTTAAAATGTCAGGAACATGTAAACTCTGACCTTAGAAATTACAATCAAACAAGGCTACAATTGAACTTACACATAGCTGGTGCAACTCAGTCCTGCTCAGACTTGTTCATTGGCCTTGGTGTAACAGAAGACTATAATAGATCTCATTCACAGCAGACATTTTGACTTGTCATAGTAGGATAATCTCACACGTAAAACTGACTTTAGCAGTGGTTTAGTTCCATTAGGTGTCCCAGTAAGCTATTCCAGTGTGCCAGCATGCACAGTGCCAGGATCTCCCCCAAGTGGAATGCAGCTATCATTTTTATTAAATACACCTGTGCATAGCCTACTATGACAAGTCTAAAAGTCTGCAGTGAAAAAGGTCTATTGTACTATAAAACTTCAAATAGTAGCATGGGCTATTATTTGCTAAAATCACTGAAATCAAAAGGCTTACATTTGGGACAGGCGTCTTTATGGGGACAGGCCTTTTATTCCTTGAACACAAAACTGTTGCCCAGCAAACATCCGGAAATACAATCAGATTGTTTATTTAAACCAGTATGAGTATTGCTTTTTTAAAAATTAGGCTTCAGATAATATATCATTAATGAATCATTCATTTTATCTGGCTCTGGCAGACAGTGCATCAGAGAGAGAGAGAGAGAGAGAGAGAGAGTTACTGCACTCAAGGATTATGGCACCCAGCATACCGACACAACACCCCTTTATCCTGTTAAAACAATACTCACAACTTGGAATAGACACATAATTTGAGGTAGCCAACAACCCGGTTTTGTACATCCGAAGAACTTCTATTAAAAAAATCATGTCTGATTGTGACAGGCGTTTATTTTTCAAATGTGTAGCTAAGCCGGGCTAGTAAAAGGGACTGGGTGTTTAATTGGGACTAGGCTTTTAATTGAAGTTTTATGGTAAGTACCAAAAATGAGGACGGAGATGTATTAAGTCCAACGACTGCATTACAAAGTTTTAAACCAGCACATTAATGCTCACTGAGTAGTACAGTAGTACAGAAATGAGCAGAGATGTTGATGTGAATGGACAGAGGAGAATGTTCAAGTAGTGCGGATTTCCCTCACAGTGCACCTCCAGTTCTCTAGGACTGCCAAAAAGAACTCATTTAATTCAAACATTCATGCACAGTAGTTCTTATGACCCTGTGTTCTTCAGTCTCCACAGTCCAGTTCCAAACTGTTCTCACAAAATCAAAACATCTCCTTGCTGTCCGAGTTCGGACTGGTGCTAAATTGCCCTATATAGTGCAGTCCTGATTTTACCACAGTCAAGTCTGTGTCCTCTGGTTCGCTTTCCATGGCTTGACTAACTGATGTATTCACTGGTATGCCTGGAGGCATCCCCTGCTGAAACATCTCCATTGTTGTGTAATCACTTGAAAAGGTGAAAGGAGAACTCTGGGGATTTGTCCGTTGGACATCCGGTAATGTTTCTGTGGTAATGTCAGGTGAGATATCTCCTGTTGCATCCTCAGTGTCCCCTTGGATCCAGTTACAAGTCATTTCTGGTGAGTCTACGTCATCTTCTGAGGCGTGGAGAAGCGGTATCATTGATGGTAGAGTGCTAGCAGGGATCACATCTTCTTTTTCTACTATCTGAAGACTGTTTGTGTCCCATTCCTCCACCTTCAGAGTGTTGAGGGACTCTAGTAGTTCCTGAGTGATGTAAAAATGACATCTTCAAAATTAAAAACTAAAAAATTAAATTAAAATAAATTCTTTATTACAACATACATCTGGCAAACAGTTTTTAGTGCAGCAGTAGGAGGTCTGCAGAATGCTGTATGTTCTTATTTACATAATTTGATATCTTTCATTCTGGCTGGTAGCTTGATGTTAAAATTGGTTGCACAGTTTTTGAAAGCACAAATGACACTTACCCGTTCAAAGGGACCTTCCATTTTCTGCATGGCATTGCTGTTTCCAGGGCTAGGTATGCTTGGCCAAAGGATGACTTTAGCTCTAGATAAAATACAAAGCGTAGAGTAGATATATTTATTTACCCATGTTGAAAATGAATGACAGCTGTAAGACAGTGACAGGCATACTGTACCTTTTTATTATTGGAGATCCAAATATTAGCACAGAGGCCACAACTGCGACGACTGCGATGACAGCACTGAAATTAAAAGATCCTATGAAGTGGGGAGAAGGCAAGAAATATACAAAAAGTAAGGATGTGGGGGCTTTTTTTTGCAATTATTAGTATCAAAAATTCAGTTTTAGGAATGATTATTGGGCAAAAGATGTTTCATTGATATTACCTTCATTTGTTTTAAAGATACATGTTGCTTTGCTTCGTACTCCTTCTCCTGCCCGGGTAAAACCTGATATCTGGACTTGATATGCTGTGCCACTCTTGAGGTCTCCCAGTTCATAGTTGTTAAACAATGGATCCACTGTAATATCTGCAATCAAAGAGTGACAGTTTTCAGCATATACATATGTAACTTGGACATGTGCTTTAAAGTTGGACTGAATTTCCAGTTTTTACTATTTGATTATTTACACTTGGCAGAACAGTTGTGGACCATGCCAGTAGCAGGGTGGCTGTAGGGATGGCAACATGGGTCAGACGGTTGGGCCTCAACTTTGATTCAGACTGAAATATCTCAACATTTACGTGTAATCGTACCAACCTTGAAGTGCCAAAAACTGCAGTTCATCAAGTGGCCACTTGAGGCTCACTCCAACAGCGAGTTAATCCCCATACAGTACCATGTTAGAATGAACAACTTTACAGCAAAAATAAACATGTTTACAGCCTGGAACAGGAAATGGCTTTGTTCTCTATAGCTAATTTACCCCTTCATGAAAAACTGTAGGGGGGTGTAACTGGCTGTCTGTGGATAGCGTCCCAAAAATATTTAGAAAGTCTTAAAAAGCCACACAATTACATCATTTTATCCCCAGTAAGTTAGCAAAGAGCTTAGCTGTAAAATAACTGCTTGGCCAGTAGAAGTTAGCCTTGACTTGCGAAAATCTAGTGCGCATACTCAATGGGCCCAGTGATTTGGGAACACAAACCAATGGATGACTTCATGGTGGCTATGTCCATTATTCCATTTCCTCCATTTTTTTTTCTTTAGTCTTTAGTCTTTTTGTATACATTCTATGACTCGAACTGACATTCATGGTCCCCAGAGGATAAATCTGCATGATGTTGGTCATTCCCTGATGTTCTTAGTCATGCCATTAGCAGGTTGAAGTTTACATTTATTCAGTAAAATATATCAGCATCTACCCCACAGACTGCCACAACATTTTGTACAGGCATTCATGGCTCCTACATGATGAATCAGACAGTGGTGATCCCCTGCCTTTTCCTCTAGTGCCACCATGAGGTTGGCATTTTTTGGTTTTGAGTGAAACGTTTTGCCAACTATTAGACTGATTTAAATTAAATTTGGTACACACATTCTTGATGAAGCATACCTACTCTGGTGATCCCCTGGTTTATGACCAAATATCTGCAAACTAAGGACATTCCCACTAGCAAGGTAAATTTGATACCTTTAGCATGTTAGCATTGTCATTTTTAGCTCACAGAGCAACTAGTCTTATTAACAAAGCACTTTCACATCAGCAAATCCTGTCATCTAGTCAGAGGCATTGTGTTGTTGGGAAGTCTTTGAATGTAAGCAGCACATTGATTATTGCCCATGTTACGCCACTTGTCAAACCCATTACAATAGGTTGCTAGCTGTAGAATGTACATAAGATAATAAGAGGCATAGCTTTAGGCCAAACAGTTATATATGCCAACACTGAGGGTTTATACAGTGTGCCTGGATTGTTCAAACAAACTTTGACAAACAAGTCCCAAAGAGAAGGGATGTTTGCAGGCTAACAGCAGTGTCAGCCAATGCATCAAATATTGTGTCAGATCACTAAAGAGACCAACTTAGACCAGCTGCTAATGGCACAGTGGCTTTTTACTGATAAAGTTTGTATATACTGTCAGCCTTTGAACTTCCCTCTGTTCACAAATGTCTAGAAACTGACACAGAGGGGAACAAACCAGCGGGCAGACAGGAAATCCACTGAGAATAATGGATTCAGAGGCTGTGTGTCTGTGACGTCACAGTTTGCATTTATGGATTAGCCAAAACAACAAGGATAAAAGTTTATGAGTGAGTAGCGATTCAGTTTAAGATGGATAGTGCTTACATCTTTCTGTGCTCACCCCCCTGTGGTGGTACTCCGTGTAGTAGATTATGTAACCCAGTAGAAAACCTCTGATGTCTTCCTTTGGGATGGGCAACCACTTCAGCACCACTGAATTCAGCGTTACATTGTAGCTGCTGATGTTTGCAGGACCACTGACTGGAGCTTTGGGAGCACAAAATCAAGAAGTCAGAATGTTTTTTTATGGATAGAATAAAAAAAGGAACAAACAGTATTGGCCTATTAGAGATTATCTCTATCCTTGTTTTAAACCATGCTAACGGTTTAGCTCTTGGGATGCCAGTATTGGTCAGTTGGTCCACCACTTTGGTCCAGACTGAAATATCACACAACTGTTTGATTGATTGTCATGGAATTTTGTACAGATATTCGTGGTCCCTAGGGATGAATACTAATGATTTCAGTGATATCTTGACTTTTCTTTGAGCACACAAGTTTCATGTATCTAGTGAAATATCTCTACATCTGCAAAATGGATTATTACAAAAAGCTATGTCCAGATATTCATGTTACCAAGGGGATGAATCTTAATGCCTTTGGTGATCTCCTGACTTCTCTTGTTGCACAACCAGCAGGTTGATATTTGAAATGTCTCAACAACTGTTGGATGGATTGCCGTGAAATCTGATGAAGACATTTGGGATTTTTGTGACTTTTCATCATCAGATCCATTAGGCCAATACCGTGTTATGACTCCTATGCCTGTGGGCGGACGCACCATGTTCTCGGGTTGTCCGTCCTATTCTCGTGAACATACTATCTCAAGAATGCCATGAGGGAATTTCTTACACTATGGCACAAATGTCCACTTGGGCTTAACGAGTAAGTAGGATTTGTTGGTCAGAGGTCACTGTGACCTCACAAAACATGTTTCTGGCCAAACTGAAGCATTCATATACTAATTATGACAACATTTCACAGAAATGTCTAATAAAATAAAATGATGAAGTGATGACATTTTGTATCCAAAAGGTCAAAGGCTCAAAAGGTCACTTCATTGTAACATCATAAAACATCTGGCCATTATTCAACATCATAACTCAGGAACAGAAAGAGAGACATTTGGTCAGATACTGAGTTGGTGACATTAATCTGTGCTAACTGTTTAGATCTTCTGTGCTATTGGGTTGAAGGTGTGTGTTGAGCATCCATGTTTTAGAATATGTAGTGTCTCTGCAGCACCATTCTTATCCTATTTGAAGCATTGTCAACTGTCTTAGCTACATATGAGTCTGGACAGACAAAGATGTAAACTGTAACTGCAACTTGACTGGCTTGTGGAGACATACAACTGCAAGGCAGTAATTCTAGTCTTTACAATGAGCACCAAAGCCTCACAGTTAGCCTTGTTTATTCCAATGACATTATGCAGTAGTGGGAAGGTAGTAGGCCCAGGACTTACATCCTTCAATGAAATAAAACTGTGTGCTCCCATAGGTGTTCTCACTGTTGTTGACGCGCTTCATGTTGCAGGTGTCCTTGTCTGGCCGAGTGTGCAGAGTGATGTTGTATCTCTGATATGGCTCCAAACCCTCTGGGGATTTAAACCAAATGGATTATCGCAGAAACAGGAAACAAAATATATTTCATCATATATCAAAATCGAAACTTCCATAAATTATGTTTGAATAAAACTGGTGCATGATTAATGTTTTTCACAGTCATGTTGAGGCACTCTGAGTACTAAGTTGTGGTTCAGGAAACACTGGGGTCTGCTTTGTTAACATTTTATTGAAACCACAATCTTTCTCTAACCCGAACCAAATGACTTTTGTTGCCTAAACCTGGCCACAAATGGGACTCAGGACATGAATCCTGGTCTCCGGAAAGTCCTCTGCTTTCTTGACCTGCACTTATCTGCTGTTAAAACATCTGATCATCATTAACTTTTTTGTTGAGGGTAACATTTTAGTTTTAGAATATCAAAAGTAAAGTGGCTTTTGAGAGTGACTTAACGTATTATGAAACTGATAGATGGCAATATTGGTAATGTGTTACTTCTAGTTAAAGGAAAAGTGTGTACGATTTCGGGGTATTTAGTGGCATATGGTGGTGAGGACTGCAGATTGCAACCAGCTGAAACTTCTCCCGGTTAGAATTCCTTTGGAGCTCATTGTTTCGGAGGTTTTTACCAGGAGCTGAATTATTCTCAGAGGTCTCTTCCTCTCTGGAGACGGGCCGCTAGCCCAGCACCTGCTAATATGTGCTCACCTTTTTTCCTTGATATTTTAAGATTCAGACATTCAGGAGGTTTTTATCTGAAGCGGAATTATCTGCAGAGTTCTCTTTCCCTCCAAAACCCACGGACCTGGTGATTTAAACCAGTAAAAAAAAAGCAGTTTTTCCAGCTACCTAGAGCCAGTGTTTGGTTTGTCTGTATTGGGCTACTGTAGAAACATGGCAGTGGAATACTGTAAAGTGACCTCCCTTTGTTGATATAAACTACAAACTGGACCTTTCATACACACAAGAATCAGTTACATTCTGCATGCTCTTATATCAATTTTGATGTAAGATTTGGAAGTCTGTGAGGAGTGATGGTAGCTGGCTAACATAATTTCATCACAAAGTTGGGTCAAATGTGAGCAGGGTTGGTTAGAATATATGCCAACAATTGGAACAGTAACAGTATGACTGTATTTTGAGATATTAAAACTCTTTTGAAAGCTTAAAAACAATTATCATATTGTCAACTATTATTATTGTGAAAGGCCAATGGCAACAGTAAGCAGACATTCCTACTGTTGAATTGTCAAAAAGTATTGTTTGGTTCTAAAAATGGGCATATTCATGATTTATGGTTCTTGTTTGAAATCAATGTTTAAACAGTTTCTGTTGATTTCTTCATTATTTTATAACTGTATCATTTTAGCATTGTGCCAACCGAGTCCCTACTGGGGCTTGGTTGGCACAGTGTCACAACATGACTTTAATCACTTATCAACAAACATTAGAAAACATATGTGTACGTAAAGACATATTCATTTAAAGCCGAGACCTTAACCTTTCATTTCATGCTGGTAGAGCAAAGCGTGAGAACTGTGTGAACCGATCCTTGTCTCCCCTACATCCCTCCTTTCACCACAGAAGATAATCTAGTTACATTTTCTTCAAAATGTACTTGGCAAAACAAATTCATAGCATGTAAACAGAATTACTAGGAGACAGGGTTGACCAAAATTTGTGTATGTTTCCACACCTGGTAAATGATATAAAGTCCTATAGTTGTTTGCGTTCTCATAAAAGGACTTGTAGTTGACTTTATGTCCCTTCTTTATCCACTCCACAGAATAGCAGACATATTTTTTGATGAGATTGTCTTTCCAGTAGATAGTGAAAGATGTATTGCTGTGGACTGTCACATTCAGCTTCTCATTTCTCATACCTGAGGGGACAAATTTATAACAAGTTTTAAATCTAACATTATGGTTCAGTAGACCCAAAAGTGACACCTGCTCAGAAAATACAAAAAGTTGACAACTCACTGGGCATGTCTTCTCGCTGTGGTATTGCCTGGCTTACAGCTGGGGAGGTGCTCACGTTGTTAACAGCACTGATGTTGAGATGATATGCTGAATATGAGAGATTCAGTCGGATTTCAGGCTTAGTGACGTTTATCTGCTCACGTGGGGCCTCTCCTGAAGCTTTCCCGACTGTCACATAGTAGCGGTCATGCAGCTCTTCGGCAGAAAACTAACACACAGGGTCACTTTTATTATTATAATAATACACATCAGCCCGGCTACACATATGATATATTCCTTGTTTTATGTCATGTGGAAGGGACATTTGAGGAGATACATTTAAAAAAAACCTACCTTCCAGGTTAAAGAAAGCAGCCGGTGACCTTTTGCCCCTGCAATGTCAGTATCCTCAAGGCTGACAATGACAGGCTGTGTTGTCAGTTCTGGAAGAGGTTACATAGGTTACAATACATGGCTTCAGCTCCTTTTTCCTACTCTCATAACCATGTAGTGAAGTAAAAGAATTGTTTTTAAAAACATTTATCTTGCATAGTCAACAAAATAGATAGAAACTGCTTCTTTTTTAATGTTAGATTTAGTTTAAGCCAGTAAAGTAGAAAGCAAACTGACCTGATGGGACAGTATAGGCTTCACTCCATGCACACTCTGAGCAGGTTTCATTGTTGACACACTGTATCTGTACAGTGTAGACCAGCGAGGAGTTTAGACCCTTCACAGTACAGATCTCTCTATTCTGGGATCGGGAGGATGTCTGTGAATGACATAGACATTATTGAAGGCCTTTTGTGAAAGATATGTAGTCGGTAGTTAAAATAATGACCTTCATTTAATCAGGTCAATCTCAGAGGCGTGAGAACAGTGGAGGAAAAAGCACACACAGCCATAAACATACTGATACTATCAGACACAATCACACACCCCTTTAAGGTGAAATTTAAGGGGAACTCCATAGATGTGACACATAAAGGGCAGTTTACTCATCTTAAAGAGCACTGCTCAGCTGGTGAAAACAACTGTTTGATGTCTTCTGTCACTTTGGAGTGAGCTTTACAAAGTTTGATAACTGCGTTTAGTGCTTATAAGCTGTAGACTTTATATAAAGATGGACAACGCATCTCCACTTCCTCCCACTGTACAAAAAATGAAGCCAAAATATTGTGTATATGGCCACTGACATCTTGCGCCAGTGACATAATTTGGAGCCAGAGTCAGTATTGCGTTCCACCAATCCTGAGCAGTGCCACTGACCACGAGCACAAAAATGGGCACGCACAGCTGATGATGTCAAACCCCCTTTTTTATAGCATCAAATAGCTAATTAAAAGCAAGCTGACCACAAAAACAAACTATTGAACTTGTGGGAAATTTATTTGACATGTACTTTGTGTTATGGCATTGTCGTAACTTGTTTTCCTAGTGTTTCCTTGTGTTTCCCCTTCCCTATGTTCCTGTCTGTCCTCTTCTCCCTGTTTAGTTTTGTCTGTGTGCTGTGTGCCGTGTCCCATGCTTGGGTTTCCCTTGAGTTCCTAACAATTTGATCTTTTAGTTTGGCCCATGTTATATCGGCTAACATGAAGGGGACGGGGTTTACAACCTATACTGCAGCCGGCTGAGCTGTAATGCTAGCTAGCTCAGTGAAGCTAGTCAGTTAGCAGTAGATGCATGCTTCCCTCTGTGAGGTGATACAGTTGGCGGGTGTAGAGTGCTTAAGAGAAAAAAGTTCTCTCATGAAACTGCTCCCAACAAGGTCTGTGGATTATCTTTAGTAACCGCGTCATGATTTCGGGAAAGAGATGTGACTGTTGAGTTTTTTTGTAGATTTACACATGCTTTTTGGTAACCCTCTGAAAACTGCTTTTGTTTTTCAAAAACGGTCAAGCTGATACTTTCATATACTACAATCTTCTCAGAGGTGTCAATGATGTAGTAACATCCGCAATATTTTTTGCTTGCAGAAGGAGATATGGTTGTCCTGAAAATCATGACAAGGTCTGTCATGAAACTGCTCCCAACAAGGTCTATGGATTATCTTTAGTAGCCGCGTCGTGATTTCTGGAAAGAGACATTGCTGCTGAGTTTCTTAAATGTGTTTTGTTTGGCTGAGTGCCCTCTAGTTCCATTATATTGGAGAGAAGGCAGACGTCTCTACCGCCAATAACTCCAGCACTCACAACTCACACCAAAACAATCTAGATAAACAGCACTACAGGGAAGAGGAAAGATATGTATTTGCGATTTAGGGGTGAACTGTCCCTTTAAGAAGAGATGGTTCAGTTGCAGACTAGAAATACATAAGTACTTCTCTTCTTGTTTCTAAAGGGAGCAAACTTACTCTTTCATATAGTAGGTAATGACAAGTATGATATTTGTCTGCTGTAAAAGTTGAGAGCAGCATGTGTAGCCGAGTAAAGACTTATTTTTTGTTTCACAATGATATTCAAAGCTTCAAGAGACAAACATGCTTTATTCTGATATAGGAAAGCCATTTTTATCTTTAGTTTCTGTGCTAGAATTCAACATGAAGTTTAAAGTAACACTGACCTCGTTCCATAACAGGCTGTCCAGGGCTTTATATCTCACAGAGTAATCTGTGATGGCCTTTGTTCGCCAGCTTACATTCATGACTAGTGTTCCAGAATGGCGGCGGAAGGACACGATATGTGGAGGACCACATTGCACTGCTAATTAAAAAAGAAAAAAGAAGAAGATTCAGTGAGAGATTTTATTATCAAAAGGTGGAAATCGAAATTTAAATATTTTTTTCAGAATATATATTGTGGACTTACACATTCTTTTTGGTAACCCTCTGAAAACTGCTTTTGTACAATTTGTGGATTTGCTGCTCTTTTCAAAAACCTCAACGGTCATACTGATACTTTCATATACTGAGATCTCTTCAGAGGTGTCAGTGATGTTGTAGTAACGTCTGCAATATTTTCTGCTTGTAGAAAGAGAAATGGTTTGAAAATTTGTCCTGAAAAATCATGTCAAGTGTGTTATTAATATGTAAAATGGAAGGGAAAAGGAGGAAGCATAAAACTTAGTAAAGAAGAAATCCTGCTCACGGTGGTTGTATTATGATGAGTGTGTATGTCTTTTCTGATGCATGGTTTCCAGGTTTCCACATGCAGTTTACGCTACCACGTGTTTTATAAAAACACTCTAAATCATGGACTCCATCTGAAAGACAGAGGAAGAAACAAAGCAGTGCGCAGTAAAAGTTAAGTTTTTTTTTCCCAGTCTCTTTTATTTTACAGCTGATGATTCAATCTTGGGTGACTCAGATGTGTCTTTACCTTGGTGAATGTCACATTGCTTATATACAGATGCAATGGTCTTTACAGTGCATTTCCCTGGAACATAATATGAATATGATGTGAAACTAGATCAGTAGATGAGATATTATTATTATTATTCTCAGTGTGCCATTTTTACAAAAAATGCCTTCACTCACAGTGGAAAAACACAACTCTAAATAAGATACCACTTTTAGGAATGTATTTTATAATATTTGTGGGAGGTTTTTTGCAGAAAAATAGGCAACACTGATATTTGAACAGCAGTTCATGATTAATAAGTTGAAGTGTTGTGACAAAAAGTACAATATCCTACCTGAATTTGAAGCTTGAGAGGAGAGTATAGTGTGGTAAACAAGGATCAGACCTTGAATGTGAGTAACAACAGATCGCTTTAAGCAAAATCTGCCATGAATGCTGAATACAAGAAGTTGTTTGAATTATATAATAGAGTAGTTCACAGAACAGTCCCCCAGAGCTTCTAAAATGTAATATGGTAATGGATTTCATTCATTAGAAAGACAAATAAATAGGCTGAAAACGTACAAAAAACATGAAAATGATTCACTGTTCTCCATAAAATGCCTAAAGTTAGCATTTATTACTAACAAAAAATAAATTAAAAATTGAAAATTAAAGACCACTTACCAACAATGAAAAAGTATGAATGGTTTCCACCAGAAGGAAATTTTGGGTCTAAATAATCAAACTGAAATCCACTGCCAACCATGTTGCCTGGGACTGCCTCAAAGACTGAAACTAAGAAGAAAAGAGAGTGGGTTTGAGGTAAGTATCACACCTACATTCTGCTGCCGTTTACAGCCATGATGCACACAGTAGCTGCTCACTGAGAGTGAATGAGGAGGAAACTTTTTTTGGGAGTAATAGTGTCAGCGTGGAGGGGCGGGGACTCATTTTAATACAGTTCATTGGACTCATAGAGAATAAACTGACAGCAGGTCCCCTGGAGTTTGCAGAAAAACGGTCATCTACTTTGTACTTCTTCTTTCTGCATAGCATGTGATGTACCATTTAACACTCAGATATGGAGGAGGTGCCTTACAAAGCAAGAGAAGTGACTGTAAAGTAACAGTACACAAGGCTGTCTGATTTATAGAATTTCTCTTTCCTCTGAGGGGCTACTGAAAACAAACTCTCTAAGGTTGGCTGTGGCTCAAAGCATGAAGACAAATGACTCTTTGTCCTGTGATTTCAGGAATCCTTCATGCTTGTTTTGCTTTCAAAGAACTGAATGTTATTTTGCATTTGAAAGTCACAAATTGTGCCACGCTTAATGACAGAGGTTTCACAGGCGTTTCATTTTAAATCAGAAATGGGCTAATATGAGTGTTTCAACAATGTTTCAGAGAACAGTTAGCTCCTATCGCTTTGTATAAATGAATGGTGTTAGGATGCTGTAGTAGAACGAATGAAATCTTGGTATTAAGAGCATGCTCTGTTGAGATTTCCTGTATGGTAAAAATAGTCACAGTTATTTTAATGTGTGTGGATACCCTCATTCACAGCAGACACAATAACAGAAAATACTGCATCACATGGATTATTAGTAGCTACACGTCAGACAAGTATTTTGTACTTAATATTTCACTTTATTATCAACTATATCATGTTCAAAGAGAAGAAATACAAACAACTAATAATAATCAATTTTTTTGTCGTTTGTTTTGCTTTGTTTAAATGGAGGATACATTTTAAACTCAGATCAGATTTACTACAGATCTTGAGTAGTATCTTCAGTAGTTAATGTGTAAATTATTTCATTTAATAGTAATAGAGAATCCAATACATTAACGACATGCTTAATGCATATAAAAAATACTGTTTTTTTGATGATTTAATGAGTTTGTGTCTCACTTTGGTCCAATGTCCTTATTTTAAAAAAATCTTAAAATTCTGTCTACTCCTTCTCCTTAACCTCCTGAGACCCCAGCTTTTGTTTGATGTGCATTGTTTAATTTCATCTAGCTATCTGGGAATTTAAGGACCTGGTAAGTATATATGAATATAAAAACCAAGTATTGTTGTTGAACAGTATAGTTTTGGGGAAGAAATGATGTCCTCATACGGGGACACTGGGTTTATTTTTGTGAGTGTGATTTGTTCGTTTTGAAACTCTATATGAATTTTCCCTGTTCCACATTCCAGGCTGGGATTGTCTTTTTGGTCTGTAGGAACAGTCACCTTGTTGTACAATGTGAAACGCTGCGATAATAAAATAATTGAGTCCCAATGTTTGTACGCCATATCAAACTACAAACATTATTAAGCATAAATAAAAGTAAAGTTTCAACCCAAAATGCGATCAGGTTCTGTACCTTGTCCACTTTTGTGTTGGGTTTAGTTCTAGACTGACTTTGCAGTGATGGCCACCATATTGTTTTTACATGGATTAGTATATTGTGCTTTTGCTACAACATTATGGTACAGAAAAGTGTCCACAGACAAAGGCAACAGTTGAGGTGCAAAAATCTCAAAACTTAATGTCCCCATATAAGGACGCAGGGTCGTAGGAGGTGAAAATAACAAGGAGAGTGAGATCTCAGCAAGTAAAGTGCCTATAGAAGGTCTGACCATTTCTTGGAAAAGGGTTCCTCCTTTCTATGAATTGCATGCATTCAGTGAGCTTTCAAGATACTGAAAAAGGAGAATGATTATTTGAGTCACACACAAACACTGCATTCTTTCTGGTTTGAAAAAAACAAGCATATGACTTGAACACATTTAATCATACAGGCATGGTTTCTATTCCAGTGTTCAAACACTGAGACTGGTCTTTTCAGTAAAGTAGGAAACATTTCATATGCAGCAGTTAAACCTTTGAAGTGAAACATATTTGCATATTCATAGATCCAGGACTTTAGGAGTTTTACTGTAGCTAAAGGTCCAATGTAAGATTTAGGGGGATATACTGGCAGACATAGAATAGAATATAATAACTATGTTTTCCTCAGTGTATAATCATCTGAAAAAAGAATTGTTGTGTTTTTGTTGTGGTCCAGTTTATATCTACATAGGGAGCAGGTCCTTGTCTACAGAGATTGCAATAATGCACCACCATGTTTCTTCAGTAGCCCAGAATGGACAAATCAAATACTGGCTCTAAATAGAGCCACTCACCCTTTTCCATTTTTCCATAGGCCACCATAGTAAGCAGCCCCTCTGCAATGGGCAGCGTTAAAGAAACATTGATTTTTAACAAATAACTGCTTTGTTTAGTGTTTTTACTGGTTTACATTACTGATTGCCTTTGTTTTGGAGAGAAAGAGACTGCTGTGGAAAATTCATCTCCTGATAAAAGTCTCCTCCTTCTCCTCCTTCTGGATCTTAAATTACCTGAGAAATAATGTGAGAACACATGAAACTGCTTTATTCAGTGTTCTTACCAGTTTATATCACCAGGTCCATTTGTTTTCATGAGTAGAGGAGCCCTTCCTGAACAATGAACACTGAAGGAATACTAACTGGGAAAAGTTTAAGCTGGTTGCAATCTGTAATCCTAACCACAAGATGCCAATAATTCCTCCTAAATTTTACACACTGGACCTTTGATTGAAGCTTTTTCCATATCGAACACAAATTATTGTTTAAAAGAAAATCCTCTTACCTTTGGTGCTGTAAATGAGTCTAGATTGTTTTGGTGTGAGTTGCTGAGTGTTGGAGATATCAGCTGTAGAGACGTCTGCCTTCTCTCTTTCTAATGAAACTAGATGGCGCTAGCTTGGGGTCCTCAAAGCGCCAGAAAAATACATTTGAAAAACTCAACAGCAATGTCTCTTTCCAGAAATCATGACCCAGTTACTCAAGATAATCCACAGATGTTGTTGTGAGCAGTTTAATGTAGGAACTATTCCTTCTACCGAACTACACCCGTCAGCTGTATCAAAATACAGAAGGAAGTGTGTCATCTAGTATTGAGGAGAAGGCAGACATCTCAAGGGCCGAGGTCTCCAACACCTATACACCAAAATAATTTAGACTGGTTACTAGCACTACAGGAAAGAGGAGATATATGTATTTTTGTCTTGGGGTGAGCTATCCCTTTAAGTTCTTGGAGAACTGTATGAGAAGAAGCAGGCTGCACCTGTACTCAGAGGTTTTATGAAAATGAAAACATGGTAACAACAAGCATGTGCAAATGCATACATGTGATCACATGTAGGTTTAACTACCCATGTATTTTTAGCTGCATGTTCCTCCTTCAGTGCCGACGTGTGAGCACACAGGAAGCTCAGTTCTCAGCTCACTGGCCCACTTTGGCCTGAAAAACATCATTAATGCTACATATCATTATCCCCTATCATAACACCGCACGTACACCCTGTATCATCTGTAAGTCTGACCCTCAGCTGTTGTGTATGACTTTCATTTCTGTGGGCTTACTGCCCATGTTTTTTTGTTTTTTTTTTTACAACAACAAATCTAACTCAGAAATGTTTTGCTGGAGGTAGTACGTGTTTTAAAAAAAGCAGTGATTAAAATTAGAAAAGAACATTTTGACGAGTCTTGCCACAGGAAACACATTTCCGCTAGATAAGTTAGATGCCCTCTGCCTACTCATGTTTTTCTCTTACGTTAATTCCCCACCTTTACCCTTATCATCCCTTTAGATCAGCAATGTGCTGTAACTTACTTGCATGCTGCAAGAGTTGAAAGATCATGTGGGTTCCTCTTGTGGCATTTTGCTTTGATCAGGATTCTTTATTCTTAGTTTTAAAATGAGTGCTCTCTCACAGAGCAAAGGGCTTAGTAATCATTTCAGTAAAATGATGTTTGTCATTTCTCCTGTGTTTACTGTAACATGACGCTTTACATTGTTAATGAAATGCTTCGAAATGCTTCTGCACAATAAGACAGTTAGTTTGAATTTTATTAAAAGAAAAAGGTTATTCAAAGCAAGATATTAATTAAATGTAATTATGGAAGAAATTAACTTTATTTTTTAAGATTTTTGTTGAACTAATTATGGTTGGATGGAGTAAAAGAAGACAGCTACACAAATTATCATCAAATCAGTTCAGTCACGTGTGGTGTTTCTAAAAATTAAAATATGATCTCAAGCAAATTTCTGATGGTTTAAACTGCATGGCAGCAACACAGAACTGACAACAACTTTTCAATAATCACATGTGATCGAGATTTACATGGATGGTCCTGAAAATTAAACAACAAATACAGTCCGAGAGAATCCTCATTCAACTTTGACAAACTACACATTGTTTAAAAGCACAAAGTCTCATGATTGTGTCTGTGAAACCATTATAAGATCACAGAATCACTGCTACGGAAGTTGTTTGTTTTGCATACAAAACAAATCGTCAAATAAAAAAAAGATTAAAACTGTGAAAAAATAAATATGTAAATAAAAAAAGACAAGATAAAGGCTTTCATTTATACCATTGTTTGTGCCTCTGTAGATAAGCAGTCCGGGGACTTCCAGGGGTCCTTGAGTAAGTGAATCATTTCTTTTCACTATTTAAATTATTATAGAGTTGAGCCCATTTTGAGAAACAGTCACAGAAGGGACTATTCTGACCATAGGTTTCACTTCCTCTACTGTTATCTCCTCAACTGTTTCTCACAACAAGGCTATTATAGTTCAACTAAAATCAAACTAATAAGTAAAACTAGGTTTGAAAAAAAAAACATTTTAGTTAACTGAAAAAACTAGACATTAGGAGGAAAAAAATCTGAAACCATATTGTGTGTTTACAAAATAAACTAAGATAAATTAAAAATGTATAGGAAATACCTAAAGTTTTAGTCTTTGTCAATGAAGTCACACTTGTCTCCACAGTAACCATGAGGAGGCATTGGTGCATTAACACTGGGATGTCTACGTGACTGTGAGTCACTTACCTCCACAAAGTATTGTGTTATATTGTAATGCCTATTCTGAACTCCTTAAACCTTTCCTGTGACAAATACCCCCTGTCACGTAGTAAAAAGAATTAAAACCAATTCGAAATTAATAAAAACAAAACTAACATAAAAAAACATTTTTAAACGCTTTAAAAGCTAAACTGAAATGGCAAAGCCACTCTAGTGCTTCCTCCTAGTCTACTAAACTAAATTGAGAACAAAAATCAAAAACAAGGTAGAAATAAAAAGTACTGAAAAATACAAAACTGTGATAACTGTGGTTGACAAGTATAGAAGTCTAGCCTTAATCATATTTGATAACCCAGATCTTTTCACACAAAGGCCCCTGAAGTGAAATCTTATTAAACCAGGGTCTGTGACCTAAAGTGTATCAATTTAGAGGTTTTTGACACATGAAAGGTTGAGAGTCACAAACTTACTGACTGTTTGATAGAGGACTGGAGTCCCCTTGATCAGAATGGTAATGACAAGCAACATCCAGTTATCTGTATTCTCTCATTACCAAACAGTACCCCCCTGTGGAGAATCTGTGCAAGTTAGACTGAATGAAACATGAGAGACACATGCTGCATGCATACAGGATACTTAGTGCTGGGAGATGCAACAAATATGTAAGCATATTTTAAGATTAAAATTAAACATTGGTAAGAAGTTCTTTTTCATAAATAACAACAGGTCATATCTGAAGTTCACTGGTCCTTTTCTTTTAAGTGTTTTCCTTGAAAAAACTACTTTGTGATTTAGAGACAACCTAAACAAACATGTTAGTGTTTGTCTTTACTAATAAAAAGAAAGACAAAAAATGCTGAGACACAACAGTATTAGTATGTTGTAATTTTCACATTGATAATGGGCTATTAGTAGTGATTTATGGTAACATCTGTGAGTGGATATTTCAGTAAGATTACAGTTGAATTAAAGACACTTTTGGTTTTAAATGTCAGATTTATTTTGAAAGAACAAGACTAAAAGTGTACAGCCTTGCTCAGTGATGCACAGTGGTGCTTTGAGCTAAATGCTAGTGTTACTGTGCTCACAGTGACAATGCTGACATACTGAGGTTTAGAAGGTATATAATGTTTATCTTATTCACAATCTTGGTTGTTGAAATTTAGCATGGAAACATTTGCCAAGTAGCACCAAACACAAAAGTGAATCTGAGACTGATGGGATCATCACTGGTTTTGTAGGTTTTTGCACATTAACAGAAGTATTGGACACAATTAAATTTTGACCTGATGATGGCGCTAGATGAAAAGTCAAGGGATCATCCTTAGGCCTTTTACTGTTATATCATTCTGGGTATCATTTTAATGCGTCCTTAGTGTCATCCTTCTTTCTTATTTTTTCCTTTTTGTGTTATTTAGGATGTGAATAAAACATGTTTTGATTTGCCATTATACAGAGTACTTTTGTACCCAAGAGAAAAAAGGCAGGAGTAAACAGAGAGGTGACCCTTAGGTATCGCACTGAGCAAATGACATTTGCGGCAGTTTGAGCCTTTCAAAGTCAGCCTAAGGCTTAAGAACAGTTTCCACTGCAAGATATTCTGGAAAACATCCACTGAGAGGGAAGTGATTCAGGCAGCTTGGACTGATCAGTTATTTAGATAATGGCAACACACACTGCTGTAATTTAAAGGGACAGTTCACCCCCAAATCAAAAATGCATATATTTTCTCTTACCTGTAATGTTACTTATCAGTCTAGTTTTGGTATGAGTTGTGTTGGAGATATCAGCTATAGAGATGTCTGCCTTCTCTCCAATATAATGGAACTATATGGCACTCAGCTTGTGGTGCTCAAAGCACCAAAAAGATGCATTTGAAAAACTAAAAAGCAATGTCTCTTTCCACAAATCATGACCTGGTTACTCAAGATAATCCACTGACCTTGTTGTGAGCAGTTTTATGTTTGAACTACTTTCTTTCTACTGAATTACACTTGCCAACCGAATTGCTGAGCAGAAGGAAGTATGCATCTACTGCTAGCTAACCTAACACCACTGACCTAGCTAATGTTACAGCTCAGCTGAGGAGGACGCCATTAATGTTTGCATCTCGCGCGAGCAGGAGCCTCTCATCCCTGAGTAGATGCACGCTTCCTCCTGCATGGTGATACAGTTGGCAGGTGTAGTCTAGTAGCAAGAAATTAGTTCCTACATGAAACTGCTCACAACAAGCTCTGTGGATTATGTTAACATGATTTCTGGAAACAGACATTGCTGTTGAGGTTTTCCAATGTACTTTTTGCATTTTATTTTAGCACTTTGAACACCACAAGCTGAGTGCCATCTAGTTCCATTATATTTGAGAGAAGGCAGACATCTCTACACCTGCCAACACACACCCACAAAGTCTAAATGGATTTTTGATTGGGATGTGAAACTTACCTTTAAGTGTGAAATGAATGCTATTTCACTGTGTATCAGCTGTAAAGCCTAACTACTTCAAATTGGTGTTACAGATTTTAATAATAATAATTGCCCTCAAATGTATTAGTGGATAGATGAGATGAAAATTGCCCTTTAACCTGAATCAAAAGCCAAGGACAGCTTGTTGAGTTGCTTGTTTCTTTTAACCAGTTCCAGGGAAGGTTTGTGTTGATATTTCAGTGACAGAGAACACTTGTCAGTCATGAAGTTGATCCAGGCAACTGCAGAGTGATTATATCCACTGACAACGCCTCTAACACAAGCAAATGCCTACTGAGCCTCGCCAGACCAAGATAAGTAAAGTGACATTTCTAATATACTGAGTTCATTGGATATAATGCTTACGATGTTTACCATTTTAGTTTAGCATGATGATAAAAGCTGTTGAGAAAAACTGCTGTGAAAAACTGTTGTTTTTTACAGCAGTGTTGAGGCTGGGTATTGGGAGCGGTGAGCAGACATGCAAGGTAACAATTTAACACAGGATCTATAAATGTCAACACTTTCTCAGCCGTTGACACATCACATAGTAAACACCAGATCAAGAACTGGCTGGGTATAATGGCTCAACATCTCAGCACTTTGTTTACTTTATGGAGCTCAGTGTACCATGACTTAATGCTGTAGATAAGGATTATAAAAGGGGGAAGCTTTTTTTAGGTTCATGTGGAGACGGGGCTGAACAGTGAGGCGAGTATGTGCTGTTGACTGTAAACATGTTTTTGTTTTTTTTTTGACAATTTAGGCAGTATGTGTTGAGGTTTTAAACTGTACTGAACTGTATGCTCACCAACAAGGGTGTAATTTTGGTTTTAGAAGTGACACAATGACGAGAAAAGCTGAAATTGGTTATTGTGCCTTCCATAATGTTGGCAGTACATCAGAAAATCTAAATGCTGTGTTAACTGCTGCTAAGCTAATGCACTGACAAACTTGATATGAAGAGTTAACTTAAAAGAGGCTTTGCATCATTACTATAAAGAGAAGTGTACTTTATGGCCTTATATTGTGTTTTTAGGGTGACTTTGTCACATCTGTCCTGGGGCTACAGATAAAAAAAATGCCTCTTGTCTAACACTTGAATTTACAGCAATGTTTCTTGATGTGCACTGTCCCTGTAAAATAAACCCATAAATACTAACATTTGATTAACGTTTAGTTTTGTGTAACCATTTTTAGATCCCAGAATCACTGTGGCAAATGTTGCTTGTTTTGGAACATAACTGCATACAAAATGGATGGATTTATTAACAAGCCTACTGGGTGCGGGCCCAGATGCTCAAAGTGTCAGGGGCACCCTTGGCCTTCATGTGAAAAATGTCACACAAATTAACATGTACCGACCAGGAAGAGACTCAAAATGACCACAAAGAAACACAAAAAAACTACAAAGAGACACAGAAGGACAAGTTAAATGCAAAATAGCTGCAAAGAGACACACAATGACTCATAAGAGATGTGAAGCATCTATGAAGGGATTCAGAATGATTACAAAGAGACTCAAAATGACGACAAAGAAATATAACATGACTACAGAGAGACACAAAATGACTATAAATACATGTAAAACAGCTGCAAAGAGATACGCAACACACACAAAGAGACACAAAATGACCACAGAGACTCAAAATGATAACAAAAAAAGGAAAACATGGCAGATATCCTTGGACAGTTGCACAGACCTCCATATTATAGCCAGTGGTACCCTGACTGCTCTTAGATACCGAGATGAAATCCTCAGAGTGACTGTCAGACCTTACACTGGTGCAGTGGGCCCAGGGTTCCTCCTGATGCAGGACAATGCCCAGCATCATGTGGCCAGAGTGTGTAGGCAGTTCCTGAAGGCACTGATGCCATTGACTGGCCCTCTCATTTCCCTGACCTAAATCCAATAAGCACGTATGGGATGTTATGTATCGATGCATCTAACGCCACCAAATACTATCACAGTCTGTCCAGGAGCTCATTGATGCCCTGATCCAGGGACGGGACGAGATCCCCAGGACACCATGTGGGGGCCATACACACTACTGAGTCACATTATGAGTTGCCTGAGATTTCAATTTCTTACTTTGATTTTCTTTTTTTTTTTTAAATATTTTTTTGGGCATTTTGCCTCTAATGGACAGGACAGGTAAGCGTGAAAGGGGGAGAGAGAGAAGGGGGGATGACATGCAGCAAAGGGCCACAGGCTGGATTTGAACCCAGGCCGCTGCGGCAACAGCCTTGTACATGGGGCGCCTGCTCTACCACTAAGCCACCTACGCCCCTTACTTTGATTTTCAGTGCGATTTTGAATCCGGCCCTCAGTGGGTTGATGATTTTGGTTTCCACTGACTGTTGTTATGTCATTTTGTTCTCAACAAATTATACAGTGTACATCAGTAAAGATTTTCAACTTGAATAATTTGTTCATCAAGCTCTAAGGTGTGATTTTGGTGTTCCCACAATTTCACAAAGCACTGTAAAACACCCCCACAATATTAACTCAAAGAGGCACAAAACCATAAAGAGATGCACACAACTACAAAGGGATGCAAAACAAAGACAATAAGAGGCTAAACAACAATAAAGTATTTGTGTCTAGCTCATGGATGGATCAATAAATGGGCCTACTGGGCCTACTGGGTACAGTCCCAGGGACCCAAAGTATCAGGGCCCTGCCAGGCCTTCACCTGCAAAATGTCACTCAAATTAACCCATGCTGACCAGAAAGAGACTCAAAATGACCACAAAGAAACATAGAAAAACTACAAAGAGATGCAAAAAGTCCACAAAGACATGCAAAAGGACTACAAATAGGTGTAAAACAGTTGCAAAGAGACACAGAGACTCACTACGACTATGAAAAGGTACAACACAACCAAAAGGAAACACAAAATAAGCACAAAGAAACATGAAACAACCATGGAGACTCTAAATGACCACAAAGAGATGCAAAATGACCACAGAGACTCAAAAGAAAGATAAGCAAGATTATGACAGAAGGGGCAAAACAACCACAGAAACAAAAAGCTACAAAGAGACACCAAACCACAACACAAAGGGGCTAAATAACTATAAAGTCTGTATGTCTTGTTCTTATGTAGGAGAGGTGGTACGGTCTTGTGCATGTCTGTGCCCGGGGGCCCATTGTCTCACAATGAATCAGAAACAAAAGTCAAAATAAATAAATTAACAAAATTTATAAAAACCATGTTTGTGCCTCTGTACATTTATTTCTGTCTAACTCAGACTATTGTTGACGTTTTGAAAAAAAAAAAAATCTGCTAAGAGTTCCCTTTCAGAAGATCAGGACTGTAATGAAAAGGGTTCAACTGCATCACAATAGCTAAAGTACTACTTTATTCTGAGTATCACTGCCATAACTGTGGTGTCTTTTTGGGAGAATATCAATAGTATTGCAGTCTTTCTCTTTATACAGCACCAACACACTCCACTAATAATAATCCCAGTGGAAATGATGCCCTTGCTTATGAACACTCATCCATCAACTGAGTGACAGGATTAATGTGGTGGGAAATTTTGAGCAAACATTGGCAACCAAAAAGATGTTCTTTGGGTGTAGCCGCTGATATCATATGTGGGTGGAGTACAATACCAACAAAAGGCAGTAATGAAACATTCTCTGGTGGCTGGAGACCTTCCGTGACTTAACTCTTGCAAATGTGTTTCCAATTCGTTGGATTGAAGAGATGAAAGCTACAAATAATTTCCCCCCTCCTGTATGTTGCATGTGAACATGTTTAAGACCTGTTTACGAGCCCGGAGAAGGAAATCATTCATTCATTCATTCATCTTCTAATCGCGGGGGGGGCGTGGGGGGGGGGGGGGGCGCCGGGGCTGGAGCCTATCCCAGCTGACATCGGGCGAGACCTGGATAGGTCGCCAGACTATCACAGGGCTGACACATAGAGACAGACAACCATTCACGCTCACATTCACACCTACGGACAATTTAGAGTTATCAATTAACCTAGTCCCCAATCTGCATGTCTTTGGACTGTGGGAGGAAGCCGGAGTGCCCGGAGAGAACCCACACTGACACGGGGAGAACATGCAAACTCCCACGCCCGGGATCGAACCGACAACCCTCTTGCTGTGAGGTGAGAGTGCTAACCACCACACCACCGTGCCGCCCTAGAAGGAAATCAATCATAAATAAAGATCTATATAATAAATCGCTTCCTCTTGTGCTGCAGTGCCTTTGCCCCCTTCCTTTACTGTATAAGCCATGACAAAGTGGTTGAAATAACAGGCTAATTTCTAAATCATACAAATATAATATCTTTTTTTGTAATTTACAGTGATTTTTGTGCGAGTGTGGCATCATGCAGTCAGATATGATGATAAAACAACCGGTTTCATAAATCTGTTTAATTAATTAAAAAAGATGTTTTGTCAGCTGCAAAAAAAAAAAAAAAAGAAAAAAAGATGGAAGCTGAGAATGACGTAACTCCTTTCTCAATGTGTGCATTGTGAACCAAAATTAAAGATTTTACAATCAGTTATATTGATGCATATAGATGTTGATATTTTGTTTGTGCTTTACAAAAATAGCGAGGTCATATCATCTCTGGATCAGGAAATACAGTCACAACTTGAGAAATGGGTTAAAACTTTTTTTTTTTAAATTTAATTTTGCAACTAACAGAATAATTACTCATCCAGATGGTTAGGAGAGTCTCAAAGGACTCTGGGAGTTGCTTCAGAACAGCAGTAAGTGCGTGTGTTTACATGTTCATGATTTAGCAGTATCCTGGTTATGTGTTGTGCATGTAAACATCATATCCTGCTTTCTGAAACTTGGATAAGGCAATCAGAAGCAGAATCAGCTTTACTGGCCAAGAATGTGTACACATACAAGGAATCTGACTCTCTCTCACATACACACACAGTTGAAAGAACAGTATCCAAGAAGATAGACAGAATAGGCATACAGCTAAAAACAAGGATAACAAAGCTGAACAAAGACAGGTAAAACCACAGGTAAAAACGATACATTTAACTATAATGTACATACATGTAATTTAAAAAAATAGATTCGTAAATGAATATGTGTAAGAGGCAATAATGAACAACAATATACAATATCTAGACAAAGGGTAAACTGTTTCTGTAAATTGTTAACAAGAATACAATAGTGCAAGGGTGTGGAGTGCAGAGGTGGGTAGTAACTAGTTACATTTCCTCAGTTACATTTACTTGAGTAACTTTTTGGATAAACTGTACTTTTCAGAGTAGTTTTAATGCAAAATACTTTTTACACTTGAGTTATATTGTTTTAAAGCAACAATACTCTTACTTGAGTACAATATTTGGCTACTCTACCCACCTCTGATATATATATATATATATATATATATATATATACATACATATATGTACAGTATATATAAGAATATATTTATGTTTCTTGTGCCTTGATTTATGTTATGTTTGTAAAGATTTAACTTATTTTTGTTTTAGTTAAAGGGGTATCATTTAAAATACATGAATTTGCAGATGATTATTTTTGATTGATTGATTACATTCATGTTCTTATTTTACAAATAAATCAGATGTTACTCAACAGTTACTCAGTACTTGAGTAATTTTTTCACCAAATACTCTTTTACTCTTACTCAAGTAATTATTTGGATGACTACTTTTTACTTTTACTTGAGTAATATTGTTCTAAAGTATCAGTACTCTTACTTGAGTACAATATTTGGCTACTCTACCCACCTCTGGCAGAGTGCAAAGAGTGGTTAATGTTACAGGTTTCATGAAGTGGATGGTCATGCACAATATATGTAAATATGGATGTCTATACACAGTATATACATAGTCCTAAGACTTGTATTTGTACATGCATAGATATAGATTTAAGATAGATAGATTTAATAAATAAATGACCAAAATAAAAATGTGTATTTAAGCCATAATAAATTCATAATTTATAGCAGTGATGAAAGAAGTACTCAGATCTTTTACTCCAAATAATTAGCAATATCACACTGTTAAAGTACTGTACTACAAATAAAAAGCTACAAGCTACCTTGAAATGATTCTTTTTTATCTACATTCTGAGTGGGTTCTCTTCCACAGAGTATGTAATGTTTCTACAGTAGCCCAGAATGGACAAACCAAACATTGGCTCCAGACTGGGCCATTTGGGTTTTCATGCTGGCCACTGTAATTCTCCTACATGCTTGATGCACCGGAGTAGTTTCAGTCCTGCAACCTCACCACTAGATGCCACTAAATCCTACACACTGGACCTCTAAACTATGAAATATATGATTCATAATTTGTAGCAGTGGTGGAAGATGGACTCAAATCCTTTACTTTAAGAAGTAGCAATAACATACTGTGAAAATACTTATAACTTGTGAATAAAATCTGTTCAAAAGTAGGAGAATTTTGTAAACACATAAAGGAACACTTAATCCTTCAGTTCATCACATTTAAAATCATCAAATTTGGAGGTACATGGCTTTCACGGGTCAGAAAGGGTTTTAAAAAAATTGTAATTTGAAAGTAACTAAAGCTGTCAGACAAATGTAGTTGAGTAAAAAGTACAGTGTTTGTCTCTGAGGTTGAGTGTAGTAGCAGTATGAAGTTGTGTTGTAAGTACAAGTAACTCGAATTCATACTTAATCACAGTGTTTGTGTAAATTTATTCTACTTGGTCACAACCCAGTAGTGGTATCCTGGTTATGCTCAGTGTTTTTAGAGTACCCTGTCTGTGTTTTTGACATGTAAACATCATGTCCTGGTTTCAGAAACCTGGAAAAGGTCTTATAAAGCTGTTTCCACCCCCAAATGAACAATACTGAAAAAAAGTCCCACGCTGGAACCCAGTTGACCCCCTGGCGCAGACTGAGCACCTAAAGGTGATTAAAACTGCCTCTGTTTGGTTTGGGAGCTGCAGTGATCTGATTGGCCCGCCCCCGCACGTTGTGGGCGGGGTTTATTTTGGGGCTGCAGGCTCCACTAGAGCATTGTGAAAGCAGTGACAGCATGGACTCACGCTGCCTGGGGAGTAACGCGCCACAAAATCCAAACAGAGGCAACTTTTAACTCAAGTGGAGACCTCAGCCTGGCGTCCACACTGATATGAGACAGGGTCGATAAGTATTTTAGTATCACAGACTTTCCACGACGTCGTGACTTTGTTTTTACTCCGTCAAAAAAGTGGTATCCTTTTATGGGCGCGCGACTGTTAAGGAAAATGAACTCAGTGGACAGGTGCGTTGACAAGTCAATTAAAAGGTACGCTTTCTTTTGACGTCGCTTCTTTAAATTGGTGTCTTTGCTTTGAAATTGGTGGTGTAACCTGATAAAATGGAGAAAAATTATTTGGCTTGTGAAAGCGGCGAAAGTGAGTCGTCGTCCGGTTCTACCACCTTGTCCGAGGGAGAGGAAGAAATGACGCCTGCCCGCTTACTGGACATCAAAGTTTCTGGAGATGGAGATGATGAACACAACTCGGACTGTGAAAGTGTCAACGAAGTAGAGGACGACAAGGACACACCGAGGGATGAAGGAAGTGAGGAAGACGAAGACGAAAAGGTAAACACCAAAACTGCCACAAATTTGAACCGAAGATTCAAATTTTAGAGTTTGTACGAAGTGTGTGCTCATGTTAAATACAGAGCAGCCCACGGTCTGTCTGTCTGTCTGATGGTTAAAGAGAGTGGGCTACAGAATCACACAGCATGGCAGTAATCCTTTTAATCTCTTCAACACCTCTGAAAACAGTATTAATTTTACTCTCTCTGTCAAAATATTTGTAAACAACCACATGCACCAGCTCAGTGTCTGAGCTCACCTTTGGTTGGTTGCACATGTCATGGAGTCAGTGCAGCTCACAGTCTAAGTATAATTCATGCTGTGAGCTTCTTTGACTTCACCAACTCCAGTTACAAGTCACACTCATCAATGCATCATCTTTCAGGACAGTATGTGAAATGCTTCACTTCTAGTTTGCCATATGGGCACTGCCTATACATGTTATTTGATTGCCTAACTGTAGCTCCAATTTGTCGTATTACCATTACTTAACATATAAAGGCATTCCCCAAACACTCTTCCAACCGCCTTGATGAAAAAACGTTCCATTTGCTACTTGACAAAAAGATTTTAAATCTCTCTCCAAAATTGCACCTCTTTTTTCCCTGATCCAAACAAAGATGGTAGCCGGATATGATGTGTGTATCTTTGCTGAATTTGTACTGCTTGAACAAGAATAACAGTCCAGTACAACACATTCAAGGAATGCCAACTTCATGAAGTTTATGTTCAGTTTTTGTTGAAACTGTTTGTTGATTCATTGTTGTGGTTAGTTTGGAGGCTGCAGTTTGTGGTGCTGTTGAATTGTTTAGCATGTAATGAAGAAGTGTTTCTAATGTTTTGTCCGCCCCATTTATATCAATGAAGGTAGGCTAAATAACAGATGCAACACTCACCATAACACAACAGAATCTAATGGCACCACAAACAGCAGCCTCACTTTATCTCTTTAAGAAAATACCTTCATAACTGTAGTAAGTGTTGTGAGGGGGACTTGTTATGCTCATTGACAAGTTCATACTTGTATTTTGGGTTTCTGCCAGAACATGTTTACATTTTTTATTGCTCAAAAAAAAAACCACCTTAATTTTCTCATACTATCTTCCTAAGTTTACCTGTATTCATCCTCTGTCTGTAACTCTCCCTTTTATCACCTGTCTCTGTAAGCCCCTCTCCCTAAAAAGCCCAGTCTCTTCTGACTCGTCCGCGTTTCTGGATCTTCTGCATCTGCGCTCTCAGGCCCTGTCTACGCATGTACAAATATTTTTGAAAACAGATATTTTCCCCCTCTGCTTTAAAGAATAAGTCTGTCCACATACCTTTGTTTTACAAAATGCAAACACAACTCTAAACACTTGCATGCACGCGGTGTTCACACAGACAGAGTTGCTGCTGCAGAGCTGCCTGCTGCTCTGAATACTGTATTTCCCAAATTAAAAGTCTTCAACATTACCACACTGGTTTATTGAGGCATGCAAGCCTCTGCATTTTCAACTAGATGGTAAATATTTTACAATAAAAAGCCTCATGTTGACAAATGAATAGATTCTGCACGCAGAAAGGTTGTCAGAGGGTTTTATTTTGGAACAGAGACAAAATTATTGAGTTAAAAAGAAATATTTTTATGTTTTCATGTCTGTCACTGATATAAACATAAAACTGTGGTAAGAGGTGGTATGATGTCAGTATGATTATCAAAAGTCACTGACTATTTATGCTGAAAACTGACATTTCAAGTGGAAAAAGTAGATTTTCCGTAGCCGAGCCATGGCTGATCAGTGCTGCTCCAGTGGTCAGTGTGGCCCAGGGGTTAGATGTCTTTAGCAGTCTACCTTGCCACAACAGTAGTGAAGTGCATTGAGACTACTGGAGACCTCATCATCCCTGATTCCCGTTAAGGATAAAGAAGCTCACTAAAACATACAAGCTTGCGACATGCCAAATCTTTCCTTCCACTCCTCATTGACAACAAATCCCCCTCTGGAAAGTACCCCACTATCTGCTGCTTGGACTGGTTCTGATCCAAAACTACTGTTTCTGGTGGACTTTTAACTGACAAAGCCGAGGTGGAGCAAAGCCATTAGGTGTAGCAGAAACTTTGGCCAGGTTTAATATGAACATCTGACATTCTAACATTGATTATATGTATGACAGAAAATACAGAAACGCAATGTAGGTCCCCTTTAAACGACCTACTGGGTTTTTCAAAAATGGTTGGGTATTTATTTTCCAGAAAACTGGATGTTTAGCTCTGTGACTTGAATGTAATGAGTGGTACAGTACATGAGAGGCCCAAACAGGGGCTACTCACACTAATCTCGGAGAGTAGTGTGAAGTTATTGTGGTGTTTATTCAGGAAACAGATGGGGAAAATGAGGAAGACAAAATTCATGTCTCAGCCATTTTAATTTATATAATACTTTACATGGATGTTGTCTGCAGACTGGTTTGACTGGCTCGGATGAGCACAATGCAGTTTGCAAGGGTGTGTTTTGAGGTTTCAAGCGGCTACCTGACCTATAAACCTCTACCAAATCATAATATCATGCAGGATGACTTTAGGCAGGTGTGGCCAACTGTTATCCTTTCTAACTCCTATATAAGCATTAGGAGACTACAGAAGCTTGTGCAGCATTATCCATCTATTATTCCACACTGTTTTTCTTAGATGCAATGTTCCTATTACAGCAACAGGTAGCTACAGTAATCTGTACTTTTTGGCATGACACATAACCCTGTCATGGATCCAAAAACGAAACAATTGCTTAGTCATTGAAGTTGGAATTGCACAGACCTGCAGACAGGATCCACGTTGCATTTCCTGTAAGGACACGACAAATAGAGACCAAAAATGAAATACAACTAATTTCAATAATAGTCATGCTTTTGTTTCGCCACGCAACAATTGTTACATCAGTATTTGTAAGCATATCAGACTCTTCAGCATGCAGAGACATCCCGTGGAACAAACCCCCCGGAGGTGGTGTCATGTTTGCTAACACTGCAAGCATAACTAATTCAGTTAGGCTGAATAACAATGTGACAGTCCATTAGCTAAATAGAGCTGAGATATCACAGACGCATGAAAGGACTAATACTGGTCTCTTATTTCATTCCCAGTTAAAGTGAACTATTCTAAACCATTGTACTGGATATATTTGACTGAAATATGCTTCCTTTTTGGAAAGGAAATGCAGTGTAATTTTCCAAAAATAATTTTACTAAAATTAAACAAAATTTTAACATATTTTAAAAGTAAGAGCCAAAGTGGCACGGATTGGATGAACTCCGTGCCCTTTTCTCCTGTTCCCTTTTGAAATGTCAGTTTGAATATAATTGAAAACCAGTGACCTCTCTGACGCTGGCCACAGGGGGGAGATGTAATTTGACCTGTTATACTGCACTGGCCAAAGCACCACAAAGCAGGAAAGGTGACCTGCTAGTGAAGAGCAGCCTTCCAGTGGTATTACTACAGGGTTAATCAGGGAATCCCGACCTTTGACCTATGTCTTGCTGCTGTTGAGTTAAAGAAGGAAAGTCTTCTGAGAACTCGCATGACATCAACTTTCCAGACTTAGCATCGTGCGGCATTTCAAGGACTGAGATACCACTAAGGTGGTGCTGCATGCCGTTTTCACAGTGTTTGTCAAATGCCTATCATCACAACATCTCTCTCAGTGTGGCTGAATCTTTGTCCATGCCGGACATCTGATCAGTCCAATGTGACAAAACAGATTTTCACCTAAGAATCCTGGATGTGAACTACTACAGTCAAATATAGTACACGTCAAGTTTGACATTAATGTCAATAGCAGTTATATCTGTTTTTCTCTATTGAAATACACGATTAATGACATTCTATTAACAGTAGATCAATAATTAAATGAGTAATTGCTCAGTTAAACATTTAAAGGTCCAGTGTGTAGGATTTAGGGTGATATACTAGCAGACATTGAAAATAATATAAGTATGTTTTCTTTAGTGTATAATCACCTGAAAAACAAATTGTTGTGTTTTTGTTACCTTAGAATGAGCGCTTGATATCTACTTGGGGGCTAGGTCCTTGTCCACGGTGATCATCATGTTAAATGGGCATGTTCCTACAGCAGCCCAGAATGGACAAACCAAACACTGGCTCTAGATATGGCTGTTTCTCTTTTCGCATCGGACACTGAAGTTTGCAGTCCTCTCGCAATGAGTGTGTCTGAAAAATGCTCCCCCCCCCCCCCCCCCCCCCAATAATCAATGGGTCTGTTTGTTTAGGAAGAGGAGACCTCTGTGGATGATTCAGCTCTGGGTAAAAACATCCTGAACGTCTAGATTTTAAGTTATCAAAGAGAAAAGGTGAGCGCATATTGGCAGGTGCTTTACCATTCTTTGGTTCCAACTTGGTCAGATGAAACAAGCAATTTGAAGATGTCATCTTGGCCTCATAAAGTTTTGTTATGTCTTTTCACTATTTTCTGCAGTAGGGCTTCAGTTAACAATTATTATAATAATTGATTTATGAGTTTGATTATTGTCTTTTTTAGTCAACTAATCATTCCGTCCATAAAATGACAGAAAATTGTCAAAAAAGGCCCATCCCAGAGTCTAAGGTGACATCTTGTTTTGTCAGACCAACACTCTAAAACCCAAATATATACATCTTGTAATCATAGAAAACTACAATAAGGAAACAAGCAAATCTTCATACTTGACATTTTTGCTTAAAAAATTGCTAAAAACAATTAACTGGTTATCAATCAACTAATTCATAAATCAGCAAATAATTGTAGCTCTATTTTTTTAGATTAAACAATTAATCTAAAGGATTAATTAAGAAAATAATCAATAGAATAATCAAAATAAAAAATGCCCATAATTTCCCAGAGCCGCTTACTTGTTTTGTCGAACCAACATTCCAAAACCGAAAATTTAATTTACTAAAAATATGACAAAAACAAGCAGAACAAAGTTTTGAGAAGCTGGTACCAGAAAATATTTGGCAGTTTTGATTAAAACAGATAATAGTCACAGATTAATTTTCTTTCACTCGATTGTTGCAGCTCTAGTTCTTTATTTAAAGCTAATTTTACAACAGAGGGATTTGATCAAAGTTGTTAAATAGGAATTTTCTGGTATAATACTCTCATAAGCTTTATCAAAAGCACTGTTTTGGTACTCCCTTGATACACATGTTTGAACGTGACTTGAGGCTTTATTCTGTTCTTTAGCTGCATGTAGGACTATTACAAATAGTTGTAGGTTTCAGATGATACTTGTGCCTAACACACAGTGAGTCCGGCACACTGCTTGCTAAGTCACACAATCTGCCAGTGTGTTAATCATTGTATTCCTTGTCTATATGTGTCCTGCTGCTTTTATATCCCCCAATATTCATAAATCCTTGTTCCCATACCTCTCATCTCTGCCTCTAATGTTGTGATAGCAGAGTACGGGAATTGCCTGTTGTGTTATGGTTAATCCCACCATTTCCTGTTTCGTTCTCTTGCGTTTATATTTGCTGCTGCAACAACAAATGCATTTCCCACACTGGTTAATCACTTAAGGTTTGTCTTATCCAGTGTATTTCAGCTTCAAATGCCATACTTTCAGCAATGTATGATATTTCAAAACAGTATTTCCACCACAGTATGATAAGTAATAAAAACTAGTGGGCAGCTTGTTTTGGCATAGATCTGAGAACATCTTGCAACAACAGTGATTATTCCTATTCTTCCCACATGCCAGGTTCACTCTTTCAGTCCTGGCAATGACTGCAGATGTTTGTGTTGCAGTTACTTGACAGTCAGGTGTTTTCAGTGCACACAGAGTGAGCACCAACATAAACTGAATAGCTTCCTCATGGAGTGAGATGGAAAATGCACTCCGTCATGCACTGCCTGTGCCACCTAAAAATACAATAATAGTTTTTAAGCATAGTGATCTTCAAGCAGCTGTACTATTTTATAAGAACAATGTATCAAATTAAACTGTGAACTCTGATGAACCTCCAGAGAATTAACACCTGATTCTAAGGCCTCCCTTGGCTTATGGAGTTTTATAGTGATTTTTAGCTCATTGTTTAGTTGTGCAGTCTGCTATTTCACTGTTTTGGTTCCCTGTCAGCAGGCAGCTGGTTTCAGTGAAAAAACTCTAAAAATTCACAGTTTTCCTATCAAATTTATTCTGTCGTATATTGATGATTGATGCTTCTAACCCCACTTTTCTATCCTTTTTAAAATTCTGAGCCATCATTTTTATTGCGTTGACTTTATATCCATTCATCTCAATCCTTCGACCAACAGGCAGCTGCTGTCAACTGATATCAACCCAATGTTTGCCCATGCTTGGATATTACACTGAATGATGTACTGTATGGAGCAGTCAAATCATTTACTGCTCCGGCCAAATAACAAATTACTTCCCTGAAAGCAAAATCAATAATGTTAGAGGGCTGTAAAAAAAACAAACAACCCACATACAAAGATAAAAGCAAAACAGAAAATGTCTTTACTAAAATGAAATATCAGCACTTCTGTGTGGAGCAGTTTAGTCTGAACAAACTGGCACACTCCTCTGCAGTTGAGTAATGAGCCTGTTCAAATGGGAACTAACCATGTGTGACAACTGGCACTCAGCAGACTGCATTAACTGGAGGATTAAAACAACTAGAAAGCTTTGTTGCTGCCCTGTTTGGGTTAGCAGAATGCTCATTTATCTCATGGAAGACATGGTTATTTGGTCTGGCTGTGTTTAGTTTGTGGAGGGAGATTTGTTTGTTTGAAAATGTCTGTAGGATAAAGAAAAATTGTTTTTTCATAAAGTAAACGGAGGCTGACAGAAGTCCTTTTTAGATTCACATGTTTCATACACTTTGTACTACTACCATGGACCGCGGAACGCATCTGAACAAGGGTGGGCCATAATTTCAAGTCACGCGAGGGGGTGGGGGGGGCATATGCATTGAAACAGACAATATTACTGATGTATTAAATAACGTTGCGGAGCACTTTTTTTATTCCGACGCCACACAGTCACCTCTACAGTACACGCATGAACACGAACACATGCTTGCTCAGATTAACCCCTCTGATCCCACTCTAACATTCACACACAACAGGCCAAGCCTATTTACACATAAACGCACAGATGAAACTATAGCAAACAACAAAGTACATCTAGTTCTCAAACTCATCTTGCTGCCTTGAATCTAAATCAACATCATATTCATTATCATCACAAGTCAGCACTCATATCAGACTGATGTGCAGAGCCGCACACACACACACACACACACACACACACACACCCAACAACAAAACAAGCGCAGCTGCGCAGTTACTGAAAAGTAACCAGAACGCTGAATTGCTGACCATTATCGCCCTCAACCGCAATGTGTATGTTCACTCCCGCCCCCTCCCGCAAAACTCTGAGAATTTATGCCTGCACAATAATAGAGATACATTGATTTTGTGTCTTCTCCCATCCCGCAGGAGAAAACACGTCATTTTATAGGCTATTAATAGAGAGATTCATGGGGTTGTTTGTTTCGTTTCCCTGGCCTGCATGTCTTTTGACGCACTGGTCAGGAATAGCGCTCCTATTTTGTTGTTTTCATTTAGTTTTTAATGAAATAAAGGCTGTTTCATATTCTATTCTCCTCTTTTGTGTTTATTTATTTTTCTACCTTTATATAATCACACAGTGATTGAGGTTAAGGCAAGCCCGGCGCCAGGATGAAGTTACTGAGGGAGCGGTTAAAAATTACGAAGGGGCAAATCTTTATTATGCAGCATAGGTTCACACAGTGAGTTATAAAGAGCACACAGACGTGCGTAATAGTCGCTCGTAATGACAGCTTGTCGCCGGTGAAATGCAATAAACTGCACGTCTTCTTTCATGTTTGTCTCATGACAGATGGAGCTGACTGTCAGACAGACAAGTGTATCAAGCGGCAAATTGGTATGAAAGCCGCGGGACCCGGCGGGACCCAATCCCAATGCAGCCCTCTATGTCAGAGTACAAAAGTTACCCGGGCCATGGCCCCCCTGGCCCCCCCGGTTCCGCGGTCTATGAATACTACCATAACATTTTTCTAAGTGTGATCAGCGTAACATATTTGGTGCTCATTCTTTCTGACATCTACATCATTCCTGTTGGTGCGGTAGTCTAAAATGTTTTGCAGAATAATTGAGTAGCCGATTGACAGAAAATGAATTGTTATGCATTCACAAGTTTTAGCATCAGAACTGCTTTTCAGTTGTGTATATCATTGTAAATTGAGTACCTTTGGATTGTGAACTATTGGACATATTAGACCAAATGAATAATCTAAATATTCAAAACAAATTAACAAATTCATCAACTTGTAGAACTGAAAAATGAAGCCAATATAGAAGTGCCAGAAACTGCGCTTCCTCTAATGACCACCGGAGGCTGGCTCCAGAAACGAGTCAATCCCCATAGACCTCCCATGTTACAATGCCCAACTATGCAGTAGAAAAAAACATGTTTACAGCCTGATACAAAAAAAAAACCAGTTTAGCTCTCTTTAGCTAATTTTCCATTCATGACAACTATAAAGGGGGTCAATTTTTATATAACCTACCTGTTTATATTTTATTAAGGCTTAAAGTTCCGCATAATTAAAGGCGTGACTGCTTTGAGTTACAGGCTATCTGCGAGGCATCACCACAGTCTGGGTCAGATCCACCCCTCTTTCCGCCAAAGCTCCACCCTTTTGTCTAAATATGGCCACTTCTGGCTCCAAAAAGAAAACAAGATGGTGATGGCTGAAATGCTGAACTAAAGGCTTCAAAACGGTTGATGCTAAAATGGTTGGTCTGGAGGGACAAGTCCAGCCTACTGTGCTGTGATTGGCTTAAGTGCAAGCATTTGTTCATTAAATCACTGTAAACAAACTTTAGGAGAGCAGGGGCATGAGATCCTTGGAAAAAAAGACAAGTCCACAGCTCAGCATCCAGGTGTATGGAATCTACTGCCCTCCCGCTCTCCCTCTGGTTCTCTGCCAGAGGAGCAGAGCACAGCCTGGATCAGTGGGGCTTGCTGGAGGCGTTACCAGGACTGGAGGGGTGGCCATAGTGGGTGAAAGGAGAGCCAGGGCCCAGGTATTTTAATTTATAACAAAACATCATATGCTATAAACTCTTTCTATATATTTTGTTTGTAAAAAAAAAAAAAAAAAAAAAGAAAGAAAAGAGAGAATAATCTGGAGGCTTTGCTGCGACTGGAGAGGGAGTCAAAGCTGGTGAGAGGAGAGCCAGGGCCCATGAGCATGTTGGAGGCTCCACATCCAGGGTTGTGTGGACACTGGCGGACAGCCCACAGCGGTCACTCGACCATGGGCATGGACCCCTGGCTTGACTTTTAGCTGCCTGTCTCTATCCCACAGCTCCGAAGCAGCCTCCAGCAGGCCCCACTGACCCAAGCTGTTGGCCCGGTCCATGCCCATGGTCCAAAGCCCCCAGTCCACTTTCCTCCAGTTTCCACATACACCTGAATGTGGGGCTGTAGACTCAACAGACATTGCTAAGATGCAGCGATGGCAGAAAAAACTTTGTGGCTGTGGTCAAAATTGGTCAGAATCAACACTCTGCCTCACATCAAAACAACCAGCTTAGAGTTTCTGGCACCCCCTTCTTTTACCTTCCCATCTTTACGGACCATCCATTCTAGCATCAACTCTTCTATACAGGAGTCTGCACATCAATGGGTGACCAGCTACGTCCATTATTTTATACAGTCTATGGTCGACACATGATGTGTTCAGGCACAGTATTGAGTGCCGTGTTTTGGCAACGTTGAGAGCCCAAATGCTCAATCACTGTAGTTACGTTGTTTACAAAGAAGAAAATGGACTTGAAGCGGAAATATACATTCCGGGTCATGTTACATGCGTATAGTGTGAGTAAAATGCGTCCAGTTATGGTTGCTGTGTGGACCGTTTATAACTGCGTCTCCTATGTAGACATGCCATTATAGATTGATGTGAGATCAGCCCAGATTTGTTTCAAATCACCACAGGATAGAGCCACACCACCAAACTCCAGTGTGTGTTTTTGTTGGTATGAATCTGGCAGCTGTAAGGGAAGTGACTCTTTCTAGATTTGGTTTCAAGGCAGCAGCTGGCCAAGAGTTGAATCATCATGATTGAAATATCTAACAACCACCTCTTCTTCCACATTTTAATGTAGAGATTGCTTTTAATTGTACTGATGAATGAAATTGTATATTCTACTTTTAAAGGCTTCTCCTTGATCTACTGTGGCTTGGATTGTACCTCATATGTAAGTGGCTTTGGGTGAAAGTGTCTGCCAAATTAATGCAACTAAAGGTCTGCTTTTGGAAAATACATTTGCCTTTGAACAGAAAGCCTGTGTTGCAAACTGAAGTTGTGGCATTTGAAAGATGTGGGCACTCAAAACTATTAATCTCCTTACAGGAATTATGGGATCCAGGGTATTTGGGGTGTGACTCACACTAGGGGCTAAAAATCAGGATATCTTTGCTGCTTCTATTTTGACAATTTACTTTTAAATCTGGTTCTTACAAGTCCCCCAACTATATGGAAGTGCAGTACTAAATGGCTTGAGAGCCACTTTAAGATCAGACCTGTTTTATGCTGTTCCAAAGTACCTTACTGAACACTGTAACAGATTTAGGGTCAAATGTGGCCACTGATCTTGGCTGTATTTGTTAATCTTTTGCAATGGATTGGCTAGTACCACTTTACACACAAGCTGCTTAGGGCTATGTCAGACTTCAGTCAGTTTATTGATATGTTGATGGAGCATTTTACCTACAATTCAGACCCTGTTTTCACTCTATTATCCAGCAACAAGTTAAGTATCCTTTACAAACAGCAGGCTTCAAGTCTCTGGAGGTTGTTCTTATTACATTACTGAAATTGATGGAAATCAGTGGCTGACTTGAAGTCAGGAAATGCACAGTCATCAGTTTGAAGTTTGCTTTGGTAAAAGCAAAGGCAACTACTGAGGATGAGCTGTGTTTGCTGCTGGGTTGGGTGTTGCAGAGCTTTTTAGAAGAAAACAATGGCTCAGCTGGCACATGTTGTCAGCGATCATTTTATCTTGCACTGATGTAGGGGCAAGAGAAAAACCAGCAGGACTTTGGTGATTTGACTAAGAAATTGGTGATTCGACTGGAGATTTTTAACAGAGATTTAAATGACCCAATTTTAGTGGGTATTCTTCATTTAATTCCTTATTTTAAACATCCATGTCAAGCCGGTCGTATCCAGAGGTATTTCCTTTCTACCATCTGTCTCTTTGGGGGCCTATTCCCTACATCTGGATGGGCAACTATGATGCATTGCACCAGTGCTCTTTGTATATCAATATTTGCTTCTGTTTGACAATGTTTAACTCTCTGTTGATGCAGTGCTTGTGTTCCTGTGGCTTGCCCCCTGAATAAGCAGCCATTTATTTAAGCAGGCTGCCAGTCAGGGTGATTAGAGGGACGTCCAGTGTCAGTGCATGCTTTGTGGAAAGAGGATTAATACAATCTGGTCAAGACTCTTTTCACTCCTACTGTGGACTCCGTCTTTCCAGGATCCATCTCTGATTTTTGACTCTTCTGTCCCTTATATGCATGCACGTCTGGGTTTAATTAACACCATCTAATATGACTGAGCATTTGAAGTGACACAGAAGCGTAAGGTCGTTGGTACCTAAACAAAATGTCTCTAGGACGGGATATACGTGTAGGTCAGCTTACATCATCGGAGGGAGGCAAGGTAAGTGACAGTTGACACCGCTGATTGGATTAGAAAGTGGGGTGATTCTAAAGTTCCTGTAAATAATTTATTTTATTTTTTTTTTAGCTTTTATGTGAAGTGATATTGACATATTTGTTTGTTTTAATTCCTTCTGAACAATCACACTTGCATGCATACTTACTCATAGTGTTTGTCTGGTTGTTTTATGTTTTTGAATTTGGTCATGCTGCTTTGAGAAAATAGGAAGGTTATATCTTCATTTGGAGTTTTTAAAGGATACAATTAAGAAAATATTTACCGTTTAATTCTTAAAATTGAAATGTTCCATTTACGAGAAACAAATCTACAAGGCTTGGCGGCTTGTTACATTGACCCAGACTAAAAGGTTTTGAACCTAATCAGTATCAATTATAATTATTTCATAAATGGTTCCTGAAAAATTATAATGAAGTTGTTTACAAATGCATGTTAGTGTGTTTGTCAACAACTAGGACTCCTCCCGTAGGCACCCATAAGGGAAGACTACTGTCCAAAGAAGCAATGTTTGACAATAGAGTAGGACACAGTTGGAATAATATAAAATATGTTTTCAAAGATGAAGGTAGAATTGTTGACAAATACTGTACAATAAATAACACATAAAGATGTCCTTATACCTGCTAACAAATACATTTTAGTATTAATCTAGACAGTTAGCATGGTGTAGGACTGTTAGCTCTGTAGACTGGTATCAAAATACAGCCTGAGGTAAATAATTAGTAAGAGGGTGAGGAACCAGATCAAACTAGGTAATGTCAGTCTGTGTAATACATTCAGTCATACACTGTCGCCACAACTGTGGAGGCATTTCATACCAGCTATGAGATTATTAGGGCAAGCTGACAGCCAGATCATTCACTCTCTCCTGGCAATGTTACTGTTACCCATATTGCAGAAATAAAAAAGACTCTTGGCTGAAATAGAAGAAATATTTGGCTTCCAGAATTAAGCTGCTAGTTAGACTTAAATTAGATTGTTGGAAAAAAACAAACTATTTGTTTTAAGTATCATGGTTGAATCAAAATAACCCTGGTTGTTTCCAGATGCACATTATGATCAAAATGTAATCAGTTGTTCCCTGGCCTAAGGCCCACTGGTACACCAGCTTTGATGGAATGTATACAGTGAATCCCTAAGGTGTCTAAAATGCAGGAAAACATGTCTTCCTTGGTGGAAGACATAATGCATGGTTAATTCTTTACATGCTGAAGATAAGAGATCTTAACATGGTCAATTGTATGAAAATTGAAGAAGGAAAGTACAGCTGTATTCCTCCAGCTTTAGATCACATCAACACAGGAAACTGAATTCCCCTGTGAGAGCACACTAAGTTGAAAAAGTCAAAGCTGAAGATTTTCCTTAGTTAATGAAGGGACAGTGTCAGTGTAAGGAGAAAAATAATGTGTTCTACTAAAATGATGAGCATCCTGTGGAGAGTTGTTTCGGTTTGAGACTTTCAAGTGTGCTGTTTTCCTGACGAGTAAACACTAAGATCCTCAGTGCAGAGAGCGAAGGCAAGAGAGATTCAGGCCAGAGTGGAATTCGGGGAGAGTTGAAGTAGACAGATGTTGGGTGAGGAGGTCGGCCAGAACATAGTTTGCGCTTCTGCAGTTGACCCTGAGAAAAAGAGTGATGAACATGTTCCCTATCTCAAGAGGTCAGAGGTACAGTCCAAAAAGCTGTAAGCATTGCATAAAGTGACCATGGCATTGTATAATCACACAATGTGTTTGTTTTATATGCTATTAAGAAAAGAAATGGTGGAAAATGTCTTGCTGTTTACAGAAACAGCAGCAACAATCTTCTTCTAATGCATTTTTCAAACCAGCTGACAATGAGGCCTTCTAAGTCCTGCCCCCGTTTTCATTCTATGCTCCAATAACAGTTGAGCAAGCTTGGAACCCAACATAACCTTGATTAACTTTCCCCTCTCCTGTGTTACTGTGCTTAAATATGCTGTGTGCCAGGCTTGTCTATGTGGAGGAAAAAGCAAACGTTGAAGAAGGTTAAAAGATGTGGCTGGGGAACTGTCACTATCTTCACAGACACATTACGCTGTAGGCTATATAGAAACATCTTACGTTAGCTAATGTAAGCAAAATGCTAGCTAACTATCTAACTAATGTACAGCTACAGGAGGGGTTAGCCTCATGTCAGATCACTAACATCAGCAAGGTTTACTTCCACCTTATTTTTGTGGTAGCATAATGAGAGTTGAAAAGGTTTCTGAGTTATCGTTAGCCAGATAAGATCAAGGCTAACATTCAGTTTTTATATTATCTCTGTTAGACTACATGCCACCCCAAGGTAACAATGTATAGTCAAGAGAAACTACGTCAGCACCATGGTCTGTATTCAGTTATAAATACATAGAATAAATACTTCAATAAACCCCAGAAGGGAAATGTGGGCACACACCTAGCAGTGCTGGAGCAATGTTGACTGATATTCTTGTCATACTTGATCTCTGCCTCTTCCTTTTTCATTGAGGCCAGAAGCCTCAATTCGGGATGTTTTGCCTCATACATTGAAGTTAACAACGCTAACATATCCTTCCATCACATGTGCTGGTCCTTGCTGTCTGCATCTTGAAGCCATATTGTTCTTTGTGATGGCTCTGCAGTACCAACTCTAAAGCCTTGCTCAGTGTTCCACCCACGGCACTATTTGATCAGTCACACTGTAGCTGCCATGCCACAGACAGGATGGAGTTGCTGCTGCGTTGTGTGGGTGGGGCTTTGTCGTACATAAAAGCAGCAGAAATCACTAAAATTGTAATAAACATCGCAGTCGAGAACTGCAAGTAGAGAAAGAGGGAATGAGAAGGAGCCTGGTGTTTAGTTTGTACACATGCAGCACAGTGACGATACAGACATTTCATACACCAGACATACATACAGTAATGCAGACCTGCCGATGCTCATTTAACCCTTGTTATACCCATGTACAGTATATGAGACAGCTGTCACTATCTTTGTCTCTGTAGAGACTTTAGACTGTATCATGCACTCTAATAAATACAATCATGTAAAATTTTAACTCGTACACTCAATAAAAGTGGTCACATATGTGACCATTTTGGTCGCAGTTCGGAGGCCTGTGTGCCATGTTTCTTTTTGTCATGCCTGTATGACTTATCAATAGAAAGTAAGGGGGTCGGGACTTACTGTAGGATCAGCCAATAAAATAAAGCTCTCCCAGATTTACCTTGTTGAGCCATGAAGCATCAGTAACATTAGGTTCTTTAACATGGTTCATTTTTTTTATAGTTTGTGTCATAGATTAAAAGTCCATATTAAGGAAAATTGCTCTGAACAACTTAAAATGGAAGAGGGGGAAAAAATAATTTTTTCATTGAAATGCCCTGTTGGTTAATGACATTTCACTCTGTTAGATAATAAAATACCAACCATGATCAGTGATTATGTAACAAGCACCACTCTGCTGTCTGTGGTGTACTTCTGAAAGCAGAAAGCTACAGATTTTGACTTTAAAAGCTGAATATTGCAGGCCTTTGTTACTCAGTGTAGACTGTGTGGACTGTATCCAAGAAAACAGTTGTTTCTTGATAGAAACCAAACCTAAGTTATATAGAGGGGGATTCTTGATGGTCCTCTTAAAGCTGTTTCCCTGTAGTCTGAAAGGTATGATTTGATTATTACCAGTCAACATTATTCTGAGTTGTTCTCAGAAACAATGGCAGGGAGAGCATTGAGGGAAACAAAGGTCAGCGATGACTGGAAAGAGGTGAAGTGTAAAGCCTCTTGATGTATGGGGTCTGTCTTCCTGTTTTACTGTAAATGTGTACTCATAGTGTCTTAGCAACCGATGAAAGACACTTAACAATTTGTTCCCACTTGTAAAAGGTTCCTTTCATCCATCTCAGTGAAATGATAAACAACACTTCCTCTCAAATCCTTCAAAGGGAATTAATATCCTGGGGTGTGAATGCGTTTGCTAATTTTCCTTGTGGTACAATTTATTTTTTAAATGAGGACACAACTCTCTTCACCTTTTGTAATGCAGAACCATGATAGGTACACCATAATAAGTAGTATACAATAATATGTTAAATAGATTGTTGACAAAAGTAACAAGAAAGGGATATAAATTGGTGCTTATGTGCTTTCACATGGGTTGTTTTCATAGCCAAGCTTAGTGATCTAGTGTAGACCACATAGAAGCATGTGAATACCAGTGTCTTCCTAGGCATGGACTATTAGAGTCTTTATTACTTGACCTTGGAGACTGTCCCTGTGTGCAGCCTTGCTTTTCTTGCTCTTTCATCCTTGCATTTGCCTGTGTAGGATATACAACTCTTCCTGCTGGTCTGTCCTTTTGTTTGTCAGCTTGTTTAGGTAGCTGTGTATGCTTGTGTATATAGCGGTATAGTAAAAAGAGTCTCTTCTCTGTAGCTAGGTGTCTTTCCCCACCTCCAGTTTATGCAGTCTTGGCTGGTAAAGGTCACAGCAGGAGTGAAACTCCTACTGGGTGTTTGCTCTACTTTCTGCACTATCAGTCTTATCCACAGTATGCTGGAACCATTCCTTACATGCATTACATCTTGTTTTCTCATACTTTCTTTTGCACATTGTCTGACTTGATTGTGCCTGGCTCTTTCCTTTTCCTTATTTCCATTCATTTATTAATGACAGCCTTTTATTGAATCTTGTAGCTTAAAGAGCCAACTATTTCCCTCAGGAGTTGGTAGAGACCAAAAACAGAGCTTAAGGAGAATGTATATTGGACTGAAGCCCTTCTTATACAGTGATCCTGCAATACTGCCGCAGCAAAGACCCTTTATTACACTGGATTTGCTTTTTTACACAGACCCTAACCATGTCGACATAATGCTGCAGCAGTGTGTAATTTTAGATAGTGTGCAGGTGTTCCGAAGGGAAAGGGGTATGACAAGCCTGACTTGAAACACAACAGTGTCCGCTTCTAGTGTGACTTATAACATAGGCCTGGGCAGTGCTTTCTAAACAATAACAATGGCACAGCACGGCAGTGACAATAATTTACCATCTCTGTTATATGGTGATTGATCTCGTCTTTTGCTTGGAGGGTAAGGAGCTCCCGGGCCTCATTGTGTTCCCAGTTTGTGGACATTTTTTGGCTGCTGTTCTTCTTTGAGTTAGCTGCTAACTACTGGAAGCTGCTTTTAAATCTCCCTATGGTGGATAGCACACATAAAACATTGTCCAAACATAATACCTGTCTTGCGTGCTGGCTGCCCCTTGCACACAGACATCAATTTGGCGCTGTTATAATGTCCCCTGCTGGCTTAAAGACAAGACAACTCTGTCCCCCTTTTCTGTGTTCGTAACTGTCGTATAGAACATCAAGGCGGAATAACAGTCTTGCCTTTAACGGGCAGCGTAAAAAGTGCTCTTCATTCGTCAGGTGGTCAAAATCTTGAATGCTAGTGTTGCTCTGTAGCTGCTGGGTGTGTAAATAGGTAACTGTTTGATACTAAGTTTGCCTTATAAACTTAGTGTTGTATTCACAACTTGTTTCCCCCACAAGCACTCAAAAACATTGGACATTGCAGGTTTAATGTATTAGTGATTAGTAAAATGCATTTTTGTCATTGATAGGAAGGGGTGTTTAGTTGAACGGATATTGTGGTTAACATGGTGTCAAAGACCAGAGAGGCTTCAGGATGCATGATTGTGCAATCTTATGTTCAATCGAAGTGACATGGTTGTTTTGTTAATATTCGACTCAGTATTCTCAATAGTATGATGGTGTAATAGCAAATAAACCAAAACATACCAGTATAGAAATAAAGTCTCTGGTTGTCACACATTCAGATTAAGGTCGCCTCATCTTTCAGTTGGTAAACACAACGACTTTGCATGTTGTGCAGTCTACCTTTGTTTTTTTTCTCTTGTTTGCCGTCTGTTCTTTGCTTTGACAACAAAGGATTGTTGGTACTGTCCACCTTGTGTGTGTGAAGCTGAGGGTGTAGAGGAGGATGGAGGAAGGAGGGGCAGGTCAGGTTTGATCTTGCTCTCAAAAGCTCTGCATGGCTCTCTCTCTGCTGTGGGGAGGGAGGAATGGTAGGTGAAAGGGCACTGGCAGCTGCCAAAACTGCAACGTGTGTGCTACCTGCTGCGCACACAGAGAGCTAACTGTTATTGTCTTAGCGCAGTGCTTTCCATGTAATAAAGTTGGCATTTAAAGGACTGACACCCACTTTTAAAATCATTGCTTTGGACGAGCAGAAATTTGACTAATATCCTCTAAATGACAGAGCTTATCATGAGCTGCCTTATAAGTTGCCTAAATTCAGATATGCATGGAACAGGAAATATGGCCTTACTGATTACCCAGATGATCATTTATAATTGGCATGTAATGATGGCCAAAGCTCAGCCGACCAAAAAAAATCAGATGAAACTCTGGCCAGCTTTGGCAGCCCTCCACAGTTTTCACAGGCTAGTATTTCTGTTTGGTGCACCAACCAGTCAGGAGAATGAAGGCAAAAGGTTGCAAGGATTACAGTGTTTGTGCAGTTGAGTTTGTTTGTTGTGCTTTGGGTTTAAAATTGTCAGATTATACTGTTTGTTTTACTGTCCGAGTCTCGGAATGGGAAAAAGCATTTTCTGCATCACATACTGCTCCTCAAGTAGCCCTGCCTTTATTTTCTTTCTGTTTTAAAAATATTGATTAATTGATGTTCCATGTTTGTATAGTCACGTGAAAAGTAAATGTCAGACTAAACAAATTGCACATCTCTAAACTTCAGACTTTGACCCAGTGCACAGATAGCAAGATGCAATTGCAGTTATCTTTCTTCCTTTTATGAGTTGAAAGTCAGCTGCTCGTGATAACTTACTATTGTAAGATCTACCTGTAAAGCAACCAGTCAAACAAAACAAAACAGAAACATAACATTTCTTGTCCTGTGCCTTTTGTTACAGGGATGCAATAATCCAAACACAAAAGGCCTTTTTTAAAATTACTGCAAATAATTTTTCTCAAATAGCCTTAAACGAAAGAGGATGATGAAACACAGTGGAAATATATTGGGAAATACACTAACTTCTATAAAGCGTGTCTTAACTTCCTTTGTGATGTACAAACCTTACAACACATGGTGACCTGCAGTCACTTAGCAGAGCTGCTGTCCTCCATCAGGTCACTGTACATGTGCCGATGTATCATTATGTTGCATGGTGTTCAGACGTTAAGGTTATAACGCCCTGTCCTGATGGAAGATGCTTCTGGTTTTAAACAATGCAACTGAGAGTTTACCACTGATTGTTTCACAGCAGAACTCTAAGCTGCTTATAGAGGCATTGCTTGGTTATTATGTTTGCTTTAAAATGACATAACAGTCTGTCCATTCCTTATTTTGTTGTGATTAATCTGAATGTATTTGCCATCAAATACCTGGAGACAGTTGCACCAGCTGTTTGTAGGTTCAAACTGTGTTTGGTTATTGCGTGAATGTTTATTAAATAGAGATTAACACGCCAATAAATTGATTGGGGTTGCACCACATAAACTAGTACCTTCGTACATAATATCTTTTATTGAATATTTATACGTATTGACAGCCATGTGTAACTGTTGTGACACATCTGACATGACATTTGATCAAAATTAAAGATGTATTTTTAAAATTTCATACTAGTTATACAATATACCTTTCAGTAGGGTGTAAATCACTAGTTCCATCACCATACAATATTATATCGATTTTTTGGACAGTGATATGATATTTGCCAATACCACAAAGTCTGCCACAATGATACAATTTTAATTGTATCATTGTATTATGTGGCAGACTTTGTCTGCTTTTGGCCATAAAAGGAAAAAAAAAACCCCACACACATAAATAATTGTAAATAATTGCAACCAGTTAATTGGAGATAAGTTTACTTTATTTGACTCCACTATCACACACAAAACATGACTTAGCAGCAAAAATATTTAACAAAAGTAGAAAATCTAGATCAGTAACAACTGTTAAGGTTGACCAAACAAATGTTTTTGCTAGTCATGGTTATATGATTAAGAACTTTTAGATTGCATAAATTAGCCTAGGTACTAGCGTACATTCTCATAGCTTAACAAATTACATGTATTATGTATACTTTTTCTCACTTGCTGCTGCTTTAAGTCACTGCATATCCTGACAGAACAGCATGGTTTAATTTGAGTCCACAGCCTAACATTGTTGAAACAGAGCAGCTAAAGTTGCTGTAGCGAGAGAAACCAGTTAGCAGATTGAGATCCCCTGCCAGGTTTGTCATGTTTTCTGACTACTTCATCTGGCTGCATTGTTTAGATATGGCATATACTTCATCTGTAGACCCATCTTTTCTCCAGATTTCCCAATATTTCCACACTGCTGATTTTTTTCTGAGAGGGCAGTAAATACCCTTTTCTTTTGCTTGGCTGCTTGCCATTATCTGCCTGGTGCTGTCTGACCATGACACAGACGTGCCATGGGAATTTCAAAATAATGGCGTATATAAAGATTATGATATGGATTGATGTTTTCACTTTGCATCAATGATATTGGATCATTGAATTGACACATTACCCAGATTGTTGGATCATCAAATCCCCACCTCTCAGTAGAAAATTTGTAAATTATCATTTAATTATACAGTTCCAATAGATGGAGTTGGTTTCCTGTTTGGAAACTGCAATTTAATCAAATAATTTGAAACAGAAGTGCAAATGAACATTTGGCTGTGACACTACTTCATCTCAGCCTTAACTGTGGCTAAATATTAGATGGCGGCTGTGTGACTGTTATTGAGTCTAACTATACCAGCTGTAGTGTTCGAGAAAGGCTCAGCTGTGGTTAGACAATGAATTCATTGTAATAAAATTTTAACAAACACAGTAACAGGGGCATCTTGCAATGTTACATAAATTCCTCCATTCAAAAAAGCTGTTACAGAGGAAACGACTAGTTTAAAAAGTGCACTTCCTTAACACTTACTTAGGAGTCTTACACTGTTCTGCACAGATGGAAAGTTTTCATTCCGTCCTCTTTTTTATTACCCCAGCATGAGGTTATATAATAAAGCACAGCTGTACGTAAAATGTGACCATGTGCTGTACTGTATGTGCCACCTCAATATAAATAGAGTTGATGACTCTGTTTAGACATGGCTGAGAGGTAGTGCATGTTCTACCATTTAGCTAATGGCTGCCTGTTTCTTTACCTTTCCACATGTGTATATCTGAGCATTACTGCTACAGTTTCGAGAACTGAAGATATAGTCACAGTAATGTCACATATAGTAGCCTATGTTTCAGACAAACAATAATCAACACTGTTTGCAGAGCTCTGTTATGTCAGGATCATGAGATCCTGATGTCTGTTTGTGCTTCAGGTGTAGCTGCAAATAATCAATTGCCTTAAGACTATTTGCTCTCAATTTATTGTTTTAGAAGTGATGATGACTGAAGATCAACTTTACTGGAAAAGATTCTGTGTTTCTATTGGTTAAGACAATTAGTATGCACTGTCTCATTCTTGCTCTACATTTTTTGTAGTCATGAGAGGTCAAGCCATCCAACAGTTGATCTCAGTTGTCCTTAATGTTACTGGGATCATGAATCCTCCCAATAGAGAAACAGAGAGTATTTCCTTCCACAGAATGCTTTGAGCCATGTATATCTTTGTATTCTCGGGGAGGGCCTCTTCCTCACAACCGGGCATTGTTATGTGGTCTCAGCTTGTTGCAAGGTCATTATCTTCTGAGAATACTATAGGCTGGTGCAACCTGTTGTGATGCATAATGCATTATTTGTAACTGTTCGTATTCCTTGATTTCAACAGTTGCATACTTATTTACTTTTTCACTATAACTATATGTTTTGCTACTGCTCTCTCTTTGACAGTATTTCTGTTGTAATATTCTGAGTATTGTGACAGAAATGTCCTGTTTCTCCTTGAAAAGCCACAACAGTTATGGGTGTGGCAAACTCATAAGTCTTGGATTGAGAAAGTGATTCATATCCTACATTTTGTGCTAAGCTGTGAGCTGAACATTATTTGGAGAACACCCTGGGAATCCCCCTTCTAGAGATCATATGAGTAGTTGAGTCCTCCCATAGGTTTGCCTGAGGTAATAGATTTGCAGCTTTATGTCTCAGTTATCATGTCTCCTTCTTGTACATTTCTTTCCCCAGATTTTTACTTTGGGCTGTTCTTTTCTTTCTTAAACAAAAATAGACTTGGCTTCAGTGATGCATATTTTCAGGTTGTTGTGGTCTCTAAACACTATTTCTCATCTCAATTCTCGCTCACAACATGTTGGCAAACCACAAATTATGAGCCATGTTTTCCTCTCTTTTTTGTCGTTTCGTGCCTCTGGTCCGCAGGTATCAGTAATTGTTACCATGGAAACATGGCTATTAGTTTTGAGTTAACCTGGGGGTAGGTTGGCTAACTTTGTCGACATAAATCTATAGTTATTTTTGTGAAAGTTCCTTAAGGCATTTGACTAAGTTAAGAGTAAAATGAAGACTGGCCGGACACTACAAGACAGTCTACAATATATTTGTGAAACCTGCCTCTTGTGCTGATTTATCTCACTAATGCCTAATCACTGGTAAAGTATAAATGTTTGCAGCTGGTGAGACTATATGAGCTCAGTTTGAATTTCCCCAAAAAAGAGAGCAAGAGTGTCATTTCCTCAGATACTGTACTGACATTCTGTGTCTAAGAAGGCCAAAAATATGTCAAGAAGCCTGCGCTAGCATTAATCTATGAAATATTTAAATACACAATTTTGTGTAATTATCAAAAATTGTAACTATGGTATACTACAGTATAGATGTGCTAATTGACTAACATTAACCCTGTAACATTACCCACAGCCTTCCTGGTCCAATCCAGCTGTCTCTTTTATGCCCCCATGTCAGCAACAGCTACCCTGGAAATCCAGAGTTCTCGCGAGAGCACAGTTTGAATTTGCTCAGCGAGTCACTCTGGCAATCAGTAATGATGCTCATTACCCATGCCCTTGTAGCCGAGCTGCACCAATCACATCAGTGTATCTGATAAAGGTGGGCCAGAGGCGAGCTAAACAGATGACGACAGCGCTACAACGACGAAGTCTGGAACCAGTCAGTAAACATTGCAAGATGGCTACGGATGAACACCAGTTGTTTGAAACAGCTTTGGCCGCTACAATGAACGAGTTAGACTTGGCTTTTTCTCTAAAAGAGGAACAGAAGACGGTGCTCGAATCTTTCCTTTGCAAGAAGGACGTTTTTGCTGTTTTGCCGACCAGATATGGCAAGAGGTTGTAATGTTATCCAGTTGAGTGCAGTGATATTTTCAAATGCATGATTGGTGTCGCCCCTCGAGTGGGGCCATTTGCATTACTCATAGCCAGACCCTAAATCTTTCTAGATTTGGGTCTGGATTTCCAGGCTAAGCAACAGCCATGGTCGGAGGTATTATGTTTTTGGGTTGTCCGTTCTTTCATCATACATCTGTATATCTTTCCCATATCTCAAGAACACCTTGAGGGAATTTTCTCAAATTTGGCACAAACGTCAACTTGGACTCAAGAATGAACTGATTCGAAATTGTTGGTCAAAGGTCATTAGGACCTCACAAAACATATTTTTGGGAAAAAATTAAGAATTCATTTGCTAATTATGAAAAACAAAATTCACACAAATATCTAATAGGATAAAATGATGAAGTGATGACATTATATATCCAAAAGGATAAAGGTCAGCTTTACTGCGGCATCATAATGTTCTGCAAAAACACTTTTCTGGCCATTACTTAACATCATAACTCAGGAACAGAAGGGGAGACATTTGGTCAGATACTAAATTGGTGACACTTATCTTGGGTGTCCACTAGGGCTGCACGATTAATCGTAATAAAATCGTGATCTCGATTCATATGCATATGCCATCAAATTTTTCAATGACGGCGATTCTGCCGGCCCTGCCCATGCCGGGAGTCGGGACATCATCTACATGAAAACAAGCGCTCCCAACGACGCAGCGTTATACTACGTGATGTAGAGCGACAGCTGGCCGGCAGTTTGGAAAGCAGCGAGACAGGGAGGAAACACACTGCTAACTGTAGCCTCAGTTTGTGCCTCATACAGATCTGCTGGTAAAATTAACTTAGCGTTAGCAAGTGTGATAAAAGACGACAGAGAGGAAACCAATTTATTAATTTTCTGTAGCAGTAAACACATGGGCCAATAACAAATGAGTTAACTAACTATGCTAAAGCTTTACAAGCTATTCAGGGCTGCCGACGATAACATTAACATGACGAACAGCAAGGCTACGGCTAACAAGTTAATATACTGACACTCCTCAGACAGACACACACACACATACTGAACAGCCTCTCAATCCTTAGCCTCTAACGTTAGCTCATGTACAACACAGGTACCACACAAAAACTTTTACAAAGGGTCATAATGTGCTTCTGGTGTCTGTCAAATCGCCAGCGAAAATTGTTTACACTTGGACACGGAGAACAGCTGCCTGCTCGCATGCGACAGAGATCCTCTTAGAAGAAAGACGGATCACTCTGCTCTGCCGCCAGGAACAAACTGGGAGGCAAAGATCCTCTGTGAAGAAGAGGGCTCACTTTGCTGCAGGGTTCACCAAAACGTTTTTTTGTTTTTTTCTTTTAATAAATTGAACACACATTAAAGAACATACAAGATCCTGTAGAGAATTAATACATATAATACAATACAATAAACATTGTCAAATTAAATGAAAGAAGAGGATTTTTTTAAAGGCAAATAAAATACTTGGGATTTATGTAAAAATATACATAGAGACATATAAATAATTATATAATTAAAGATATGTAGGCTATGTTAGGTGAATACTCCTGTCAAATGCATGGTGTTGAAACATTTAATTTTGACTTAATTCCAGGCCTGGAATACCTACCTCAGAAAAATGTTGTTCAACATTGATATTATTGTTAAAATTGTTCAAAAGCTTTAAGACAAGACAAGACACTAAAGTTTATTGTTTTTACGGTCAGTGTCAGACTGTCAGCTGTTGCATTTAAGATAAAAACAGGAGTGTTCCCTCTCTGCTGACCAGAGTTTATGTGACTTGTGTCTCTTGTATCAGGAACAATCATAGGTTTTGTTATTTAATGATATTTTTGTATTATTTATTTATAATTTTTGTTACTTTTCCTTTTGTATCAGGAAATAAGCGCAATATATCTTTATGTTGAAAAAAATTGTGAGAGAATCGTGATCTCAATTATAAGCCCAAAAATTGTGATTCTCATTTTTTCCAGAATCGTGCAGCCCTAGTGTCCACCTTGAAACTGTGCTGATTGTATAGATCTTTTGTGCTACCAGGGCAAAGATGTGTGTGAAGCATCTACAGTTTTATAGACATGGATGTAAACTGCAAGTGCAACTGGATTAGTTCACAGAGGCATACAACCACGAGGTGGTAGTTCTAGTTTTATTCAAAGCTCCACAAAGATGTAGAAGGTAGCTCACTTTGATACTCAGGCATTGGGTTCCTCTCATTTGTGGTAAAGCTTAGTGGTACTTGGTTAATTGATTAGTACCACATACGTTTCCACAAGCTAAAGTATGCAACACACTGATAAAGGCTTCATTTGTTTTGTTTGTTTTTGTTTTGTTTTGTTTTTTTTACTTTGAATGAAACTTAGAAAAATGTGGACCTCGACTGAAAATGATGTACTGATCATTTTCTATCTTTTCCTCTAGTTGGACAACATCCTTTACCCTCCCTCAGCGTACCTCAGGAAGTCCAGTAACCCAGAGTTGAGTCATGGATTAAATCCTGCCCTCAAATTTAAGCGACACCTCAGTGAGGATGGAAAACACATTCGGAGACGGAGCCTCGGGGGTGGTCTCACAGGTAATAATTCCATGTATAGTCTTTCCATTTTAGGTTCTGACAAGTATTTGTGCTGCTTTCGGCTACCAGATTGATGGATTATAAGCACCAGATGCAACACCACATTATTTGTATGTTTTACTATGAGGTTTAAAAAGTTGCTTCTATATTAACAGCCTTTTTCACTGATCCTTGTGTTCTTGGCCTAGGCAAAGTAAATGTATGGAATAAGAGTTTCAATATAAATGGTCATAAACAGCCACAGTTTACATTTAGTTTTTTGCTCCACTTGGGAGGACAGTATATGTTAGCCTGTTGTTTACGGTGGAAAAACGGTTGGTTTTCCTCATCATATTAATGGCCACAAACCAACGACCATCTATCATTTTTGGATACATGGAAGCTCCTTAATGCGCAATTAATACCCCTTAATGGGTCCAAAGAGTAATTTCATCCAAATGAAAAACATGTTTACCTCTGAGCTTTAGTGATATCCAGCCATGGAGATAGTTTTATTTGTTTATTTGCTGTGGTTTTGATATCACAGACTTGTGCCACCATCCCAGAACAAAATGAGTGGAATTTCAATTGTGGAGTTCAAAGCAGTGAAAAATGACTTGAAAAATGTCTTTCCAGAGCTGCCTTGGTAACTCAGGATAATCAGGATAAGCCACAGACCCTGCTGTGAACAGTTTTCAGCGTTTCCTATTTTTTGTGGAGAAAATAGCTCCCTAAGGACGTGCTTGGAAGCAAAAACTCCACTTCAAACATTTGACTGTTTTCAGTTGCAGCAAGTAGTGATAAACACTCGCCATCTGTCACTTAAACCTGGCTCTGAGAAGAAAGAAACAATGACAGCGTCACACTTGGCAGGACATAATTCAAAAGTGCATCACAGATAAATTTGATGAAGCCATTAGGATTACATCATCATCTGCAAACAGAAGAGATGTGACCCAACTGTCATCAAACTGGACATCCTCCAGACCTGCAAAGCGTCATTTCAAGATCATATCTTTCCATCCAACATTTGCTACAAATTTAAAGGCCCTCAAAACATATTGTCTCAATCAGCATTTCTTTATGAATGATGGAGTACTACAGGAACACACACTTTCCTGCCAAAGTTGGAACAGTATTAATCATTTCACATGAGAGATTTTTCATCCTCCCATGCTGTTTTGTCAGTGCTCCTCTTGCTGGTTAGAAGGGAAGAGGACACAGTTGGAAAAAAGTGATGTCATATACTTAAGACCATTAATCAGGATTTAGCAGTATTTGAATCAAACTGAGATGACAGCTGTAGGGTTTGAGCATATAAGTTATAGCGTTGTTGTAGTTTTGTGTGAATAAATGATAGTTAGAGATTAATGAGCTTTGACTGTTGCTTAGTTTGCCATGAATATTTGATGTTTGTGAAAAATGCTATTAATTATATATTTATATATATATACTATATTTAACTAGGAAGTCAAATTGAGATTAAAACTTCTTTTGACCTATCAAGACACGGTAATAGCAGCAACTAACAGGAGAACCACATCAAATCACAACAGCAACAAATTAGAAACCATGTTTTCAGGGACTTTCAAAGAAAAAAACTGCACAGTCCAAATAGTTGCAGGTATTTTACTCAGCAACTTCCTCTTCTCAGCTATTTGCTGTTGGCTAAAGTATGGACTGTGTGGTTAAAAACATCCATTTGGTTTTGAGGTAATGTTTTCGGTTGAGTTTGGTTTGTGTGTTTGTCAGCATGATTACAGGAGAAGCGCTGGCCCAGTCTTCATGAAACCCTTGGAAGGGTGTAGCATGGGGCAAGAAGGATCCCATTAATTTTAGAGGGGATCTGAATCATAGGTTGGACACATGAATTACGTTTCATTTGCTTTTCTAGTTGTTATACTGTCACAATGACTGCTTTTTGTGTGTGCTCCCATCATGAAGCGGACTGTGTTCCTGTGATGAGGAATGTGTAAAGTCAGCAGAGAGCTGTCCCCTCGCAATAGTACAATTCATTGTGTGAGGATTTGTGATTAAAGTTAGTAGGTCAGTAGCAAATCCTGCAGTGTGGACTTCGAGAATACAAACTACCTGAAGAGATTTACTTTTTCTAGGTTGAGTTTCTATTTGAATTCTCAAGGACTCAAGAACATACAGCACATCCAATTTATATTCAGTTATATCCAAGGGATCTCTGACAGTTAGACAAATCAGGAAAGAGAAGAGCATTGCTCATACAAAAACAGTTGGTTCCAATCTGCCATTGGTTGTGGAGTGTCTGACTCACATGAGAATAGATAAATTCCTCTCTGGACAATTACAGCTCCTCTATTGTGATTGCAGCCTTGTTCATTTCCATTTAGAAAATTGGAAGACCGTGGGCTGATTGTCTGTTTTAGGGCTTTAAACAGCTTGTTTTTCCCCATGAGGTATATGTGGAGGACTTTTGCCTCACTGAATAAAATGTTGACCTTTTCACAGTCAATAAAAGATTGTGTTTTCATCTTGTGCAGCTTTGAATGAATGCATTACCCTTTACTAATCGCTCTACATTAAAACAAAAGGATAAACAAACATTAACCTGAAGCATGTCAACTTCCACTGACTTTATTGTGCTGTTAAAAAATAAGATGAGTGGGATTGGGTTTTCTTTCTAGTGTTGATTTTAACATAATTTAAGTTGTTTTAACAGTATAGATAGTTTTTGCTTGTAGCTAGCACAGTGCCTGAGGGCACATAAAGGAATGGATGTACTTTAATGTTAAAATCATAATTTATTATCATAAGATCAAACTTAAAATTGAAAGTTGAAGCTACAGTAGGTAGAAAGCCTGAAAATGGTTGATTTTTGAATCTCATCTGAGTTAAGTTTCGTTCGTCTCCGCCCTGAACCCCTCCTACCAGACGAGCACGCGAGTATTTTATCCTACTTGGTTCTATTTCTTCCTCTCTGGGAGCCTTGGCTCTCCCTCACCGCGCAGCAGCCCTCCCCATCCCTCCCTCGCGGCCCCGCACATATACCCCCGAGGCTCAGCTCTGCCTCTCCACGCAGCAGCCCTCCCCATCCCTCCCTCGCGGGCCCGCACGTACTCCCGAGGCTCGGCTCTCCCTCTCCGCGGAGAGCCCTCGGCTCCGCTCCCACGGCCGACCCTCACGCCCTCCGGCCGGGCCTGGCCCCACCTCACCCTTCCCCTCCCTCCGGGGCTCCGGGGAATCGAGTTCTGTCTTCCTTTTTTTTGGGTTGTTTAGCCATGTAGGCAGTCGTAGCCAATGCTGGAATAGCTATTTTACCTGGTGCACTGTTCGCCATTGCCGCTTGCTCTCCCCTTCTGCCGGCGGCACGGGAACACACATATGCAGTAGAACAGCCAATAGGAACGCAGTGGTCTGAGCTGACCTTTGATTGGTTGATGCACATCAGCACGATACTGATTCTTTAGAGGCTGAACACAGAGCCATGGTGAGGTGCAGAAACCTATTGTTTGTCTCAGACCACTTGATTTCCATTATGCTTAGAGGATATTATAAAATTTTTACTCAATTTTACCAAAACAGTGTTGCCTACTGGAGCTTTAAACAGACAGACAAATATATGTTTCAGCCTAAGTGTGCCTCTGGATGGTGTATTATGTAGCAGGAAACTGAAGCCCCCCCACCCCCCACCCCCCCGGAAAATAACATTATTAGACTAACTAATACAATTGAATCTTTACAATGTAATAAAACTAATTATGTCCACTGATAATACATTTTTAAAAAGTAGACTTGTATTTTAAAGGAAAGGGGATTTAGTCTTCGTCTGTGAGGGGATGATAACATGACTAAATAAAGTTTTATTGGTTTACAACAATGAGTTTCGCTTAAGATGCCTGGAAAGCCCTTTGGTGAGTTTCGCAGGATGAGTGACCATAGATGGCCTTGGCTGAGATGCTTTTATATAAAATGTCCCAAATGATTGAAACCCAGTACAACAGTGACAGTGTGTGTAGAGACTTTGGATTAGTTGGTTTATCACTCACTGCCAAACCTTGTGCAGATGCCCCTGTTTCAAGCACACCTGTCTCACCTCTCTGAATGATGATGTGAAAAAATAAACAAACAAATCAAAAGTCTCACGTTATGATTCATGCAGGAGAAGTGTGCTTGAAACAGGGGCATCTGCACAAGGTTTGGAACAGAGTGGTCTGACCTTCCACATACCTGTGTTGAATGTAAAATAAAAAGCGTAGGCCCTCTACCCATTTCTCCTGAATACTCCCCTTTCTAAAAGTGTTGACTGGTGCCTGAAGAGAGATTTCCTTTATGCCGGGATGTGATGGGTTCTAGTGAGGAAAGCTTTTGCCGGTAAGGAAGGAAGGAAGGACCACAGTTTTCCCTCCTTATCCTGTTTGGTTCCCCTTCAGTTCTCTGGATTTTACTACAGTGATCACAGTGTGACCATGAACAAAGCTGTAGCACAGTACATGTGAGATACAGAACTGAGCCATAGTATTAACTGAGATTTTTCACAAGTTTTCAGAAAATTCTAGGAATGACTGTCATTTGCATGGCAGTGAGGAAGAAGACAAGACTTATGGCTAAAATGATCAGGGGCAGTGTAAACTTCTGCAGCTGTAGCTGTTTATTTATTTGCAAGTGTTTTTGGAGGCATATCATGCCTTTAGTTGAAAGCCAACATTGGAGAGATAACAGGAAATGAGGGGTGAAAGAGACAGGGACTGAAATGCAAGAAGGGTCTCCTGCCGGACTCCAACCAAGGAGGATGTTTCCACTGGAGTGTCCCTAAACTGTGTTTCGTAATGCATTTTTAGAACTGTATAGCAATTACAAAACTGAGTCTGACACATTTGAATTGCTGAATTGTCATTTGGTTTGTCAGACAAGTCTGGAACTAAGCTGTACAGGTGGGTGTAAATTGGTTCATAGACAGTTTAAAGGTAACTAAATGAGAAACAAGAAAACAACTGATGAATGAGGTGAAACAAAATGGAAATTCAGTTGGATTTTCAGGCTAGAGCCACGCACTGAAGGAACACATTCTTCTATCGAACCAAGACGTAGCCAGCCGCACAAAAAAAAAAAGGCTGAATATATATATACATATACATATATAAACAACCATCTATTGGACATTTTGAAACCATACTTTTTTTGTCAAAATAGCGACACAGTGTTAAATGACCCCAAATAAAATTAATGAATGATGATGAATCATCGATAAACTATTTAGATTCAAACTAGAATATGCTTAAACACTGAGTGTCCCTTTTTAGTATCATTTATGTTTTTTAAAATTGTACAAAATTCAAAATAGGTGGTTGTTTATTAACAGTCTGTCTTACAATCATACATTTTACATTACTCTTCACAATGTAATTATTTCTGTAAACAATGCACTTGCAGTAAAACAGCAATAATGTTTGAAATTAGTCATTTTCAATTCAACTTTTGCTTTTTGATACTGAATTTATAAACTTGCCTTCTCCAGTTTAAAAAAGCGTAACACACCTGATGATGTGTGGCTTTAAGCCATGTGAACTTGAGCGATTACCTTTATGTTCTGAGCACAGTCTACTTATCTTCCTTTCCTTCACTGTGCCAAGATTGTTAATCCTCTTCTCTGTCTCCTGCAGTGTTTACATGAACAGGAAATGGAAGTATACACATGAGGATACAGGATGACAACACTTCTATAAATGGTTTTACAATCTATGGAGTGCCAGCAGTGCAATAAGATCTGATTCAGCTGAGGTTGCTGATGTTGTGTTTTAATGTTAGCCTTGCTTTGGTGTACTGAGGTTTCAGGATTGAAGAGAGCAGATGAAAGCAGCACTTAGTGCCATCTAGCTGCCGCCCTGGGGGCTGAGAGTGGAGAATTTAGTCCAGTTTTACAAAGAATATTCTTACACAGAAAAACACTTGCAGGCAGATCCATTTACTTGCCATCAGCAGACTTTGGAGTGTGCTGGTGCTTTGATTATGTAATGTTGGGATTGTCAGTGATCTCATAATGGGCTTTCCCCCCCTGTGGCCTATTTAACCCTTTGACATCCTGCATGGCTGTACAGGGTCAGGGGCTTCAGCTTTACACTCTTAACAAGAGCAGACAGCTTGGATTAACTTATGTTACTGTAGTGTCATTTGACCTGTACTGTCTCTGTTTATTCTGTCTTGCTATAGGTTGGGGGTGGTGGAATGTGACACTGTATTCCTTGTGACAATAGTTTTTAAAGCCCTGCATTCAAAATCCTACACATGTACAGAAGTATTATTAGCTAAATGTAATTGAAGAAATGTTTCACTGCTGGAAGGATGGTCTTTTCATGAAATGGGGCTGTCTGTGCAATAGAAAAACACAAATGCTTTTTTTCAATATAGGAAATAGTATGGCGTCCACTTCCTGTTCATAAATTCTTGTAATACAGTCAAACAGTGCACTAGAATATGTTTCTGAAGACATTTTAGGTAAGAAAAAGGCAATACAGTAATCAGCACTACCTAGTTTTACATTCTGATCAGAGAGAGAAAGAGAGAGGCAGCAGGGAGATCTGAGTGCTGGTAAGATGAAGAGACGTGTTCCACAGTTCATTTAGATATACTACTCACATTGTTATGATACAGAGTTGTTGGAAAATTGAGTATCCCATCCAAGTATCAAAAGTAAAAGTTAGCATCATGAATAGAAATGGCCAGTCTGACTGATTATTGTGTATCACATTATTTGATTTTTAATACTGATGAATCAATGTGTAAGCAGCATTTTACTGTTGTAGCTTCTGGAGGTAGAGCTAGTTTTAACTACTGTATAGACAGTTGGGTATTTTAGTTCGGTGGTTCCCAAGTTAGAGATCGGACCCCTCAGAAAGGTCACTAGATGAATCAGAGGGTCAGTGAGACGATTAATGACATAGAAAGGAAGAAAAAATAAAGTTATGCTACACACATTCATGTTCATTATTCAATTCATCATTCATTTTTTGTTCGCTTTTTTGTGAAATACTGAGTCATTTCACTTCTACTTCTACCTAAAAAAGTTATTCAAATTAAACTATCCGAGATGTAACTGAACCTTGTCCTGTTGCTGTGCAGGAAAGTACCTTCTGCTACCCACCAACCCCCAGCAGGCACAGGCAGCATTGCAGCCGTCATCTGAGATCTCTAACCTGGTCCGTATGTGTTCCCTGAACCTCGGAAAGTCGGACCCCTCCCTCACCTCAAGCCTGGTGAGTACTACTTTGGCGATGACAAAAGCTACACTCTGTGCATTTCACTGAACCAGTTATATTTGGTAATAGGCAATTTTTGCTTATAATCAAAATGTCTGAATAAATAATATTCAATACTCCATACTTTGGAGTATTGAAACATATTTTCCAAGAGGATAATCTTTAACATGTTTCTGAGATAGATGGCCAGAGGTTAAGATGTGTGTGATAGTCCTGAAACTTTTAAAACAGAATTCAAACATAGTGCAATAATACTTATGACAACACCCATGTACATATATACACATACATATTCTTTTCTTATTCTATTCCTACTAACTAATCCCTGCTTAAATCCAATGTAACATACACAGTCCTTTACAGAGACAAAATGTAAAGTACTGCAAAAATGGTTTGTACAGAACTCCATTGACCTAAATGTTGTATTTTTTTGGACAATAAAGTGAATGGATCACTGCAATAGCATTGCTTGAGCAAATTGATAAAGGAATAGAGGCAACGGGCACTAATATAATTAAAGACCTAACAATGTTCATTTCTATTCTTAAAGGGATAGTTCGACATTTTGGCAAATTTGCCTATTGCCGTAATCCCTATAGTCATATGAGTAGATACATTACCTTTAATTGTCAAGGCCAAAACACACCGGCAGCGTACAACGCGTGTCAAAACAGCCGCCCCCATTATTTTCTATTTACAAACCCACACCAGTGGCGGCTCGACGTGCCACGTCGCGGCACTTTACGCTATTGTCCTATTTTTCCAGCGTCACTGCCCTTGAAAAAGCACTATTTTGTACTTCCCAGCCTAGCGGACTGGAGTGTGCAATAGAAATCCGGTTGACGCCACGCAGTGCGACGCTTTTTGTGTGTGTTGGGGGCAGCACTTGACTCGCGTCAATGACGCTACCGGTGTGTTTTGGCCTTCAGTGCCTGCTGTTCTGAGATCAGTGGGGCAGAGCTGCCTGCTGAAATGGAGGTGAACGGTACAGCCCCCTCTCTCCCTCAAACTAATCAAATACACCATCAAATGACTCCAAAACGCTCTTGTGGACAATACATGGCTTGCACATTCACCACGCTATGAAATAATAATGTATAATTATAGCTGCTGCGCAGCAATGGTCGGGGCCAGGCAATTTTAGGCAAAATTAGGCAATTCTGAGCAACACACACACTAAAACAAAGCATATCACAACACAGAAGTTACATCATATAATTATGGCATGCCCTTCAAATTGTGGACGAGTGGCTGAAGTGATCAGACTCATAATATACAAAGGAAAGAAAAAACTCAAGAGCAAGAAAGTAAGAATAACATTAACTGCTAGCAATTATGAACAAACTGGCCTGATCTAGCTTAAAGCTAAACATTATCCATGGTGACAAAGATGAAAACATTTTTTAAAATGTAAAAGTAGCTATTGGATAGACTCTGCATATTGACTGATAGCTAAGCCACATAAACAGGGAAAAGAGACAAGGGATAACAGGGAAAAGTGTTGATAAAGAGTATTTGTCTCTCTGCAAAACTGCCTGGATCATAATTATTTTAACCTTAGTAGTCTCTAATCCGCATAGCATGATGCCTGAACATAGGACTTTCACATTATAATTTCCGTTCTGCCTTAGCTGAGGCTAAGTCTTCTATCTCACTGAGCTAATTGGCAAGTGACAGTTCATGTGTGGCTTCACAAATTGACTAAGCCAAGCATCAGGGTGCCAGACAGTAGCCATCCCTGCCATGGAAAAGCAAATTTCAAAGTGAAAGTTCCAAAGCTGTAGCACATATGGTTGATTTGTTATGAATTTTCAAAGTTTTGAAATTTAGAGGCTTGCTGTAGTGCCACCATCATGACTATTATCTTGTGTTTCCAGTTGAGGACATCTGGCATGAGACTGGACCTTTATGAAAAGTTTGGGTAGATTTCTCATATGGAAATGTTGCACAAGCTGAGGCTTGAACTCACAATCTTCATCACCAAGAACCATCCTCTATCTCACTGAGCTAATTGGCAAACAGAAATGTCACATGTAGCTTCACAAATTGACTAAGCCAGTCACCTGTGTGCAAGACAGCAGCTGTTAGTGTGTAAAGGCAGATTTCAGACGGCTGTCAAAAATTCAGTTATTAAGACAAAAAATCCAAAAATACACAAATTGCATCTAGACAGCATGGAGATGTTGGTAATTTGTTTTTAACAATGATTTATTGGCTCCATAAGTGAAAAACTGATGTTTAAAATTGCCATTTTTGCATTGACTCCAATTGTTCACATTAGAGCAAAATTCAAAATGCTGTAAAAAAAAATTCAGTTTTTGAGATAAAATTCTGATATTTTCCAAACATCATCTACCATGACTCCAAAATTTTGTCATTTTTTTTAATGAACATTGAAAATGTATTTAGCAAGAATTTGCAAGTATATGTTTACAATACCGTTTACAGTCAAACATTTTGATGCAATGTAGACTCAATTTTTGATAAATCAAAAATCTGTGTGGATCGTTTGTGTAGGACAGTCTAAAGATGCTTTGTAGCAAGTTTGGTGTCAGTTGAGCAAAAATTGTGGGAGGAAATAGGTTTAATAAGTTTTACAGTTTTTGAAAAAAAAAATGGACTTCATAATTTGCAATAGGTTTAAATGTACAAAAGTTTCTTCAGTATTGGGGCTACATTTCGGTGAAAGTTGCAAATCTGTAGCACATATGGTTGATTTGTTGTGAATTTTCAAAATTCTGAACTTTAGAGGCTTGCTGTAGCGCCACCATCAGGACTATTGGCCTGTTTTTGCAGCTGAGGCAATCTGGCGTGTGACTGGACCTTTGTGCAAAGTTTGGTGATTTTTCGTGCATGGGAAGTAGGATTTCCTTGGAAGAAGGAGAAGAAGAAGAACATGCAGCAAAACAATAGGGTCCTGGCAGCTTAGACTGCCCGGCCCCTAATTAAGTAACATTACGACACATGAAGCAAATACTCGGAACTACTTTCTTGAGTAAACCACTGAAAAGAGTGACACAATGCGCACCTGAGACAGTGCTGTAGTTATTGCTTGCAGCCTTGCATTTGCGGTATCGTCAGCTGGACGCACCAGAAAGTTTGAGAAAAGTTTACAGAGTGTTGTTGTAAATGGTTTACACATGTATTGTAAAAGGTTGCGATAACAAGCCGAAGACATGGAGCAGAGTGACGTTTCACGTAGTACCAACCAAAAATACGGACAGGATGAAACAATGGCTTTTGTGCTGGACATCGACCCCCACAGGCCTGTGGAAATGGTCTGGAAAATGTTCGTTTGCTCCAACCGTTTTTTACCGGAGGACTACAGTGAAAGAATGGAGCGCAGAAGCTCAGGAATGGTTCAAACGCTTTTCTTGAAAGATACTGCCATACCATCTGTTGGCATCACAAAACGGGCAGACGTGGTAAGTGATTGTTGTGTATTTTGCTCAGCAATCTCTCTGCTGTAACGTTACCTCCATGTTGAGTAACATTAGCCTACAACCCAAGCATGGTAAATAAGGCTAAAATGCAAATGTTGTTGTGGTTATGTTATGGATAAGTGCTTGCCCAGAGCATAAAGTGAAGAGACTTGTTCTCCTCATGTTCCGGTGATTATTTTGAGGCATACTCTTGTCCCATCCAACCATCAACATATGTATGTAACATTCAGTCACTAGCCACTTTGTTAGGTACACCTGTGTAATCTAATGCAATCCAGTAGAACGACTATACCATGATTTTTTCCCCGAAGCTTATAAATTTACAGTTATTGTTGACCGTCTAGAAAGTGGTGATTCTACTTTGTTAATTATTGAGGTCATAGTGAATGGTGGTGGTGTACTGGGGTGGCCTTCTAAATTTGTCTAATTGAGGAGGACAAAATATTAGGAACACTTTTCAATATATTGCACTCCAGTACACCAACACCACCCACTACGACCTCAATAATAAAGTAGAATAATCACCTTTCTGACAATGTCAACAAAAACTGAAAATGTAAAAGCTTTGTAAATGTATAATGTGTGGCAGAGCTGTTGTATTGGATTGTATTAGATTGCACAGGTGTACCTAATAAAGTGGCCAGTAAACCCCATATTTACACCACCAGTCCATGCTGGCTCTGGGTCTCCCCTCAGCCCCTGGTTGCTCGGCACGTCTTGCTCTCTCTTCTTCCAAAACCTGTAACTCTTCCTCTGTATATTCTGGCTTATTCTCAACAAACTTGTTTTGATGATGGGAGTAACTGCAGTAAACATACGCTGTTTGAAATCACTCCACCCAGCAAGTACTGTATGTCTGGAATGTAGTTCCAGCTGTGCATTTGGCTTCAAAACAACTCTGTCTGGTAATATCACATTATTATTTCATAGCGTGGTGAATGTGTAATCTACAAGTTGTCCACAAGAGCGTTTTGGAGTCATTTGATGGTGTATTGATTAGTTTTGAGGGAGAGAGGGGGCTGTACCGTTCACCTCCATTTTGTGCTCCGAGCATCAGGCAGCTCTGCCCCACCGATCTCAGAACAACTGGCATGGATAATTAAAGGTAATGTACCTACTTTGCAATAGGCAAATTTGCCAAAATGTCGAACTATCCCTTCAAGTCTTCACATGTGAAATACAAAGTGAAAAAACATTTATAAAACAATGAAAAACAAAGCGTTGTTACAAATGTCTGGGCCTAAAGACAAACTCCATGAACAGTTTTTCCAGAGGCTGTATGCAGAAGAGTCTTCAAAATAATAATTCAAATTTTGAAACAAAAAAGGAATGGCCCATCGTAGTGAAAAAGATAAATTAGATGTTGAGTAAGACACTGTGAATTGTGACTTCATCAGTGACATTAAAGCACAATTTTGCAACAAGACAATACTCACAGTATTGTATATGTTTGGTTTTGTCTTAAATGAGCTCTTAATGCTTATAGTTAATTAGATGACCTAACATAACACCTTGTGACCAAATACATTCTGTGAACACATACTTTATGTTTCAACATTTTCAGATGAGTATATGACATCACCAAGATGATCTTGTCGATGCTTATACACAGAAGTGTATTAGTATAGTTGTAATAACTCTGTCAATGTTGCAGATTTATATAGTTTAGAAATGCTTCTATTTTTATGGATACAAAACAAAATAAGTCAGGCAACATCAGTGTTCATATTTATCAAGGATATATCAAGGATTATATACATTCAGAAAGACAACTATGTATTGTGTCATGTCATGCCTATTTAAGTTACAAGAATGCATGCATTTCATGTCTAGATGCTTAAAAATGCAAAAGTGACAAGTCAAACAAAAGAAAAATACAAGCACATTTTGATGAGGTTTAAACTGAATGATGTCATGAAGACAGAGGTGACCTTCAGCTTGATCCTGCTTTGTTCTCTCAGATGACCCTGACAGATACTCTGACTTGGTATATTGTGATCTTGTTGTCTCAGGAGTGAGATACAATCAAAATCGGAGGCTAATCCAATGCTGTTAAGCTATGAGTCATCCCCAGTGTGTGCACGCTATCAGTTAGAGAAAAGGTTAATGTAATAAAAGGCGTTTGTGTGTGTGTGTGTGTGTGTGTGTGTGTGTGTCTGTGTGTCTGTGTGTGTGTGTCTGTGTGTGTCTGTGTGTGTACGCATAAATGTGTGTATCTGTGCTTGTTTGTGGGTGTGTTGCTGTGACAGTATGTAATTTCTGTAACTGACACCTACACCATTAATAATCTGAGTGATCTGACCCAGAAAAAGGCACTGTAACCTGATCTGTAAGAGTTCTTAGTATTTCTTACATGGCTCGTGACATCATGGTGAACCTGTTTACACTAATAACATAATACCATTAATACAGTATGTGATACAGGTACAAAATAGCTGAACTGATTCTGGACACTGGGGGGCGCTAGTGCATTTTAAGTGTCTAGAACTAAAACATGTATCCTTGTGCTTTGAAAGACAAATGAATACCTTTGGCTATTGTGCCCTGCAGAGGGTATGAACACATGATTTCCTGTAACATAATTGTCCTCCAGTGGATGAGTCCTTCAGTCAAAGTGTTGATTCACTTTAAGCTTTACAGCTTGATAACCTGAATTACTTTTTATCATCTTCAGCTTTGCCAGTATTTTCAGATATTTGTGTTTTTATAATAATGCTCTACAGATGCCTTACTGCAGGCATTATTTTACTTGCTAACCAATACAGAAAGGTTAAAACAAGAGATCAGCTACACAGCAGTACTCCATGAGCTGGTAGGGATTGCGTATATTGCTCCAGGACCCTTCAGCAGGGGAGGTGGAGGGTTTCTGGCCACATGCAGTTCCTCCACCTACCCAGGAAAAATTAAACAAGACAAACATTACATAAATCTATCTGCCAAGGCAGATTTGCATGCATCCACTAAGACGTTTCATATTGGATATAAGGAGTATTTGATATAAGTGCACTCAGTGCACCCTGAGCTTTGAATCAGTCAGACGTTAATGGAGGGGACTCTGCACTCGCCTCTCACATTAGGCTGTAAGGTCATGGGGACCCAGGAGACACAATTTTTTCATCAGACGTCTTTCAGGAAATGGGACCACAGATAGATGGTTGAAATTGGGCTTTTTGCTCAGGAAGGGCATTGGGGTGCATTGCATACCCCCTCTACTATGTGCCATGCTGTACCCCTCCATCTCCAAAACTGAGTTTTCATGTTCAAAAAAAAAAAAAAAAAAAGCCAAAAATGAGACAGATTAGCATTTAGTGCATCCACTGCAAGAATGAAAATTCATTGCATGTCCTTACTGTAAGAGATTGCACACTGAAACACATCGCCTTCAGCTCTTGTGAGGATGAGTCCAGGCATCTATCTGCCACAGTTTTTTCCCGTTGAATAAGTTTCCTCTGGTGAAACTCATGATTGCCAATTCAATGAGTATTTTTATTCTAGACCTTTTTTTTTTTGTACTTTATAATCTTCCCACACTCGTCCCTGCAGTCATTTCAGTGTATACAGTATATAATCAAGTATCCTCTGTAATATGCAGCTCAAATGTTTTCTTATCCTTATTCTTATTCTCAATGCTGTTTGCGTGCCCCTAGTGACTCTGTGGTTGGCACCGCAAGAAAATTAGATGCTGGTGACCGCTGCTCAGATATCGTCTTGTGTAGACACAAGCTGAATGGCTGATGTGTTGCTACATCTCTACGGTATCTTTTGGAGTCGGCTGCTTTGACGCCTCAGGGGTTCATCTACAGCCACTGTATTATCCTGCCTACAGAACATGCTTAGAAAACATGGTGAATTGGTTGACCTTGGGAGAGAAGCAAAGAGATAAATGCCTTAGTATCTAGCCTCTGAATGAAGGTGCTTTTTATTGTTTCCCTTTTTTGTTTATTAACTCTCAATTAGTGCGCTCTTCAACTATTAGAGTCCCTCTTGTCTTTGTTTTGGAGGCAATATTGAACACTATAAATTAGGTTCAAATAGTATCTTCAGTGTATTTATAGCTAGCAAGATGATGCCTATCAGTAATACAGGCAGAGTGGCATATTTGTCATAATGATGCTTATATGACTGGGAAGCACACCAGTCTCTGGCCTCAGTGACAATGAATGAATGGAGGGCTGCCAGCATGCACTCTGTCATGCTGCTTCTAGTGTGCTGGGCATGAGCAATGGTGTCAATTCTAACCACCGCCAGATTTGGCAGATATATTCATGTCTGAAGAGATTTAATTGGCTGTTGGATTTGGTTACTGTTCATTCAGTTTGAAATGGACAGTTTGAAATCTGGATGGTTCATATTCAGGGTGTATTACTGTTTATATTTTACTAGCAATACAAGAAAAGTGACAATATTGTTTAAAAGATAAATTGCACGGTCCCTCTGGAAAATGTAGAACTTAATTCAACATTTTGTTTTTCATAATGTAACATCATATTTTCCTTTATATTGCTTCACATCTCTCCAGAGTTGGTAAAGATGCCAAAGGGTGTTTGTTGTTAAAATCTCTGCATAGAAGGTGCTGTTTCTCCAAGCTGTTGGCAGTAAATTACTGTTCATCCAAACTCAGAATGAGAATAGCTGCATGAGCCTCATTGACCGTGAACACGACTGCAGATAGATGGCCTCACTGCTGCTTTGTTGTGGGCTGATGATTTTTTTTATGTTGCAACTAATGATTATTTTCATTATTGACTAATCTGTTAATTTTATAAAGCATGAGGGGATGGTGAAAAATTACTCAACAATATCCTGAAGTCCAGGTTGATGTCACTGAATGTCTTATTTTGTCCAATTAAAAGTCCTAATCCCAGAAATACTTAATTCACTGTAAAAGCTAATTTATACTCTGTTTAAGTACGAGTATTAATACTAGGGCTGTGCCCAAATATTCGGATATTCGAATATTCGTTTCTATGGGTAGGTATTCGTTATGAAAATTTGGTATTTGATATTAGGTTATCAATAAAAATCAGAACTTTTAAATTGCATTGTTAAAAATGTGAAAATATAGTATAGCCTACCAACTGAGCTTGTGCGCACAGCACGCTTGAGCGCATCCGTCTGAGGCTGTGGATCAGTGCCAAGTTTTGCCACTTTATCACTATTCCCTCTAACTTGTAGCTGTTTTTTCGTTACCTTTTGAAGTTAATATGAATTATGGAACCGTTTTTGTCAATGTTTGTTTCCCCCGTTTTGTACAATAAATTATTGTTTAAAGTTTCAACAAGTTTCTTTTGGAATGCGTGACACAAGTGTGTTTTGAAAACGACCGCGGACTGTCACCTGCTCAATGCATCAGTACTTTTGGATGCCATGACAGTAATAGATTATAATAATAATGTCAAAATATCATTTACAGACCGATTTGACAGACGATCACTGCTGCCCGACCCGTAGGTCCATTTGCGGGTCCCGCAGGTTACAGGTCGACCCACGCATCACTACTCAGCTCAGTCTATAAGGCTGTACACAACAGTAAGGCTATAGACATTATATTCTATTCAGGCCGTCAGAACCAGCAGGGCATCAGCTCTACAGTGCACGGCACTGCTGATTAACCATTTTATTGCAGCACAGAGTGTCTGCCAGCAACCAAAACTGTGCAAGTTTGTCAGGTCTGTAGAGTTTGTTAAGGTCAAGCAGCAACCTCTTGGGCTGAAAAATAAAGTCAAAACAAAGTGCCAAAAATGGCAGCCACTTGAGGCTGGCTCCAGAAGCGAGTCATTCCCCACGGACCCCCATGTTAAAATGCCCAACTTTACAGCAGAAATAAACATGTTTACAGCCTGGTACAATAAAAGGTTTTAGTCTCTGTAGTAAAATTATGTGTTCATGACAACTGTACCAAAGTACCAACTGTAACACACTCGTATGCATTTTCTTTAGGCTCAAAGTTACGCATAATTAAGGGCATGGCTGTTTTGAGTGACAGGCTGTCTGCCAATAGTATCCTCAGCTTTTCAGTCAGATCCAACCCTTGCTCTTCCACAGGGTCAGTCTTTGGTCTATGTATGGTCACTTCTGGCTCAAAAACATTAGATGGCGACAGCTGAAGGAAGGAGGTCAAGGCTCCAAAACAGGAGTCCACGAACCAATAGGTGATCACAGTAGCTACGTCCATTATTTTTATTATTTTTACAGGATGTAACTATCGAGTTTCATGACTTATTAATTTAATCGTTTAATTGCTTGATTGATTCAGCTCGACTTTATTTTATATTTCTGTGACATATTTAAGTATTTATATGTTTTCAAACCAATATTATCAGTTTTAGAATGTACACCTCTTGATATTGTTTTGTAGTTATATAGCGGTTTTAAGACTGCAGGCTTTGCTCCTTTTGCCTCACAGGACTCCTGTTATTGCTTTATGCATTTTTTCCCTGCTTTATGCTCTCCCATCATGCCCCTGGGTGTGCATGGCTCTTTGACAAGCGTGGCACATCTCACTTGACTGTGATGCTCTTTGGCAGAAAATCGATACTTCACTTGTGGTGTGATATGGAGATAAGACTGTCATAATCCTGATGTTGTGCCTTTGTGGACTCCCATTCTCCCTCATAATGGTAGTCAGTGATGTCCTTCACTGATATCATTGTTTTCTGAGCAGCTTGTTGTTGCAAAAGAAAGAACCTGCTGTTTATGTGTACAAACATAAGGTGTTTTGATGTCAGAAAACCATAATTTTTTTTTATAAATACCTTAGATTTTTCAGTCAACAGTGAACAACCTGCCTTGTTTTTTTATTATCATCACACCTCTGATGGAAAAACGAAGTTCCTCAAATGCACCTTATAGATATGTTTGTCTGTGGTCCCTGTATGGCTGTATATATTCAGCATTGTGTAGATTAAATTTGACTCAAAATTTGTGTGTGTGTGTGTGTGTGTGTGTGTGTGTGTGTGTGTGTGTGTGTGTGTATATGTATGTGTAAATATATATATATATATATATATATATATATATAAATATACAGTACAGGCCAAAAGTTTGGACACACCTTCTCATTCAATGCGTTTTCTTTATTTTCATGACTATTTACATTGTAGATTCTCACTGAAGGCATCAAAACTATGAATGAACACATGTGGAGTTATGTACTTAACAAAAAAAGGTGAAATAACTGAAAACATGTTTTATATTCTAGTTTCTTCAAAATAGCCACCCTTTGCTCTGATTACTGCTTTGCACACTCTTGGCATTCTCTCCATGAGCTTCAAGAGGTAGGCCCCTGAAATGGTTTCCACTTCACAGGTGTGCCTTATCAGGGTTAATTAGTGGAAGAAGACCAAGAGTCACCTCTGCTTCTGAGGATAAGTTCATCCGAGTCACCAGCCTCAGAAATCGCAAGTTAACAGCAGCTCAGATCAGAGACCAGATGAATGCCACACAGAGTTCTAGCAGCAGACCCATCTCTAGAACAACTGTTAAGAGGAGACTGCGCGAATCAGGCCTTCATGGTCAAATAGCTGCTAGGAAACCACTGCTAAGGAGAGGCAACAAGCAGAAGAGATTTGTTTGGGCCAAGAAACACAAGGAATGGACATTAGACCAGTGGAAATCTGTGCTTTGGTCTGATGAGTCCAAATTTGAGATCTTTGGTTCCAACCGCCGTGTCTTTGTGAGACGCAGAAAAGGTGAACGGATGGATTCCACATGCCTGGTTCCCACTGTGAAGCATGGAGGAGGAGGTGTGATGGTGTGGGGATGTTTTGCTGGTGACACTGTTGGGGATTTATTCAAAATTGAAGGCACACTGAACCAGCATGGCTACCACAGCATCCTGCAGCGACATGCCATCCCATCCGGTTTGCGTTTAGTTGGACGATCATTTATTTTTCAACAGGACAATGACCCCAAACACACCTCCAGGCTGTGTAAGGGCTATTTGACCAAGAAGGAGAGTGATGGAGTGCTGCGGCAGATGACCTGGCCTTCACAGTCACCGGACCTGAACCCAATCGAGATGGTTTGGGGTGAGCTGGACCGCAGAGTGAAGGCAAAGGGGCCAACAAGTGCTAAACACCTCTGGGAACTCCTTCAAGACTGTTGGAAAACCATTTCAGGTGACTACCTCTTGAAGCTCATGGAGAGAATGCCAAGAGTGTGCAAAGCAGTAATCAGAGCAAAGGGTGGCTATTTTGAAGAAACTAGAATATAAAACATGTTTTCAGTTATTTCACCTTTTTTGTTAAGTACATAACTCCACATGTGTTCATTCATAGTTTTGATGCCTTCAGTGAGAATCTACAATGTAAATAGTCATGAAAATAATAATAATAATAATAATAATAATAATAATAATAATAAAAATAAAATAATAATAGTCATGAAAATAAAGAAAACGCATTGAATGAGAAGGTGTTTCCAAACTTTTGGCCTGTACTGTGTATATATATATATATATATATATATATATATATATATATATATATATATATATATATATATTGCAACATTGTGTATACACATATTTTAGTTACTTAATCCGTAAATCTTTGCAAGGTTTACAATTTAAAAAACATATTAATCTTACTTGTCTCCCCTTTTAAAAGGTCATCTAAAACACACACACACTCTGACATGCAAACCTATAAACTAGAGATACAAAAGATTAAAGCTGAATCAACCCTCCAACTGAATTTATAACCAAATGGAGAACACTGTCCCTGCAGGGAATATTATTTAGTTACAAGGGATTGTGTGTCTGTATTTAGTGTAACAATAAGCAATAAAACATTTAGTATCACGTTCACTGGGTGCTTTCATCTCAGTTTTTTTGTTCTCCTCTTGCTTCGTTATGTTCCACAAAATAGCTTTGGAAATACATCCCAGCATTACAAACCATGCGGTATCTTACTGTAAACATACCATGTGTGATGTAAATGAAACTGTCACTTCAGATAAAGTAGTTGCAGTTGAGACATTGAACCCCTGTCATCCGCTCTGTTTGAGATACAATTTTCTCTGTTCTAAGATTCAGATGTGCTGGTGTTATGCAGCATGACTTTGTGTTCCTTTGAAACTGAGGAAAATGAATTGAGAAGAAAGCCTGCTGGATTTTCCAAGTGGACTTAAGCTGACATCATTTTCATTTTATGAATGCTAACATTTGCATGGCTATTTCAATTTATTCACAAAACCAGAGAGGAATTTAGAGTGATTTATTGCAGCTGTTGGTCCTGGATGTTACTATCTTTGCGCTTGTTGTCAAGGTTAAAGACTTGCCTCGTCCGTTGGGAGGTTGGCTCTACAGGGTTTTATCGTGGCTGGATATTCTCACTCCTTCGGCTTTGGTCAGATGGATTCTTTGCACTGCTTTGTATGGAAGGAATTGATTATTTCTGTCCTCAGCGCTCTCTTCACAGGCCCATGTCCCTCCTCTGCCTGCCTTACATCTGCAGGTCGCCTCTTGGTCTGATAAGCTCAGGCAGAGCAGAGGCTGTGGGTCACTCAATCAGCACTCGCTGCATGCTTTCAGTGCCAGCTCTCCCTTTTTTCTCCAAAGGCAGAGGAAACAACCTCAGCTGCCCACCTGCCAGGAGGAAATGACTCACAGACAACCCCTGGACTTTTCCCAAAGGCTATTCTTTGGCTGTGCTCCAAGGCCACTGGCACAAACTGCCTGCCTTCAGAGCTGCCCTGAAACCCCACTCATAGCAGCTTTACTTTGTGTGTTTGTTATTTTGTTTGTTTCCTAAAAACTTGTCCAGTATTTATCGACTATTTTTTATTACGATTCATTTTTTTTCTTTTACAAAGCAAAGTACTATCTAAATGATTATTGCTATTGACACTGATTATAATTTTCAAATTATATTCTTTGACAAACCAATAATGCAAAATCCAAAGACATTACATTTAGAACAATGGTGGTTTTTTTATTAATATGCTAATTTTTGTCATGCTAGCGACTTAGCTCTATGGACAGCAGTGTCACAACACCAGTTGGTTCACCATTTTGGTCCAGATTAAATTGTCTCAGCAACTATTGAATGGATTACCATGCAGTTTATGTACAGACATCAGACATCATCATCAACATGGTACCAAGATGGTGACTCCCAACAGCTTTAGTGATGTTCCAACTGTTCATATCTCAATATCCTTTTAATAGATAGGCATGAAATTTGGTACAGATATACATGGTGACCTGACATGTCATGGCATCATCTGTTCATAATTTTAGTGTGCCCAATACCTGATAAACATTCCCATCAGCCCCAGCTAGACTCTGTTTTGTGTGCTAATTATCAAATATTGGCAGGCTAACATGCTAAACTAGTATGGGGAACATGAGAAATGCTATAATAACAATAATAATATATAATAATATATAACATAATATGTATACCATAAGCATATTACTTGCATTGTCACAGTTGTGTATGTAAATACAGCCTCAAAGTGTTGCTAGAATGGCTGCAGACTTGTGATAAATGAGTTACAATATTATGTAATGGCTGAAATTGTTGGCAATTAATTTTCTGTTGATTGATGAAGGATTAATTAAGGATTAATTGCACTCAGATATTGGCCTTACATATGCCGATATTGTGCTTGTAACATTACACTATACACAGTGGAGAATTGAAGAGTATCTCTGCTGAATAAGACAAATGACCCCTCCCCTGTGTTCCTGCGGCTTCTCATCTTCATTGTTAGTCCAGTTTGGAAGTTTCTTAATTGTTCCTTTAAGCAGCTACAGACTGAGCAATGACTCGAGACCTGTCTGTTGAACATTACAGGATTCTTTAATTCCCTCAGGTAATCTGGAGGGCATTGTTCATGCTGAAAAAGTTGACTGCTGTAATCCTTGTCCTCTGAGGGTTTTAAGGGGTTTATTCAAAAAACAGCCTGATTACCGGAGCGCAGACCTGAGCCGTCTACTCTGGGCTTTCTTATCGGCACAGCCGCACAAATGACTGTCACCCCAGCCACCGCAACACTCCATCGGCTTTCTGTTGTACAGGTTTCAAAATGAGAAGAGTTGATGTAGTGGTCACCTGTCTGATGCTCCTGTGCACCTCCTCCACCAGCCCATAGTAGTGGGTAGCTGTCATTCCAAGCCCATACTCTCTAAGAGAAATCATTTGAGCTTGGCTGGAGATGAGGAGAATGGAAGGGGCCCACTTAATATTCACAGAGCAGTTCCACAGTGAATGGAAATGAGTGAGAGAGGGTGAAAAAAGAGAAAGCAAAGGGGGGGGGGGGGTGGGGGCAGCAAAGAAAAACACAGACTGAAAGAGAATGCAAAATTGCAGGATAGAAATTGTCAGCATGGCATCAGAAACAACTTATTTTTCTAAATCCTAATAATTCAGGAGGGTGTGGGGACACTGAGTTAGTGAGTGTGAAGATCTGTGGTCACTCGCTGACTGCCTGGAAAAACTCATCTCCGTGCAGAGCTGTAGGAGACAGAAGCAGCGCGTGAAATTGTTGGAAATTGACACAGGATATGCAGTTGTATACAGAACAGGCTGTGCAGGGAAGTGCGGTTGATTTCAGCATGATAATGACTCAGTATTGGGCTGCTTGGAATGAGGGAAGCATTTCCTATGTACAAATTGGCCCACAGCAGTTTGTGTGACATTTTCACAGCAGGTTGAAAGGTCCCGGGCACTAACATTTTTTACTTAAACAGCATGCCTGGCTATTATTTTCCTCCTCCTCCATATAATGCACTCTTTCTCCCCCCTTCTCCTCTACATTTGATGTTGGCTGAAGGCTCAGTCATCATATTTCCTTTAGTGATCTAACCTTCAGGTGTGTATTTTGTCAGCTTCATGCGACTCATTGACTGCAATAAGACCAGTGAGGTCGGTTAGCCTGCCTGCTGCAGACAGGATGCCAGATTCATTGTTGAGGTTGGAGCAGAACAATGCTTGGAAGGATATCCTCTCATTTTCATGGTCACCTAGGGTGCCCAAAAAGCGTGGCTGCTCAGAGAAATGAGTCTTGGGGCTCCCACTTGTCCCCGGTACCCCACCCACTCACACCCCCCTCCACTCGTTGCTACGCTAAATTAGAACTGCCTATCTTCTCTGTGTTTCTCCCCCTCTCTCACTCCTTCTCTTCCTCCCTCTCTTGCTTCATCTCTCTCCTTTACTCCTGAAGTTACAGGGGAGAGGAACAAGAGGAGGTGTCAGCTGACCGCCTCCTTCCAATCAGATAAGTTCTGATGGAAGTGTTTAGCAGCTGCTAAGATCAGATTTAGCCGGAGGGAGGGAGGGAGAGAGCAGGAGGCTGGAGCTAGGCAGTGCAGCATGGCTATGCGCCGGTAGGCAGGCATGATAAGTCAGGGCTCTGTACCATGGACGAGTCCAGCATTCTGAGGAGACGTGGGCTACAGGTAGGCAAGCAAATGTACCATGGAGCTGTGTCTGTGTGTGTGTGTGTTTGAGCTGCAGGGTGACTTTATACTGTACAGTATGCATGCGTGGCTTGTGAAGCTCCTGTATTGCTCTTTTTAACAGAGCACAGTCAGGACTTTGAGACCTTTTTTGTGTGTTAACACTTGGCAGTACAGAGTGAGCAACATGCTGGCTCTGCTGTTGATGTGAGCTTGTGTCCTGCATGTGGGAGAATTCTCTTGGCAGAACTGTGCGGACATTTTTTAGTAGATGTACTGAAGAGGGTAATTAGGATATTCACTAACAGTTGACTGAAAACAGGCTGCAAATGTTTGAATCTTCACTACTTTGTTTCTTTGTACAGATTTGGAAATAATAGTTTGTTGGTACTTTTCAAACAGGCTCAAATTATTTGTCACATTTCATTAGTGTTAGTTGTTGGCAGGGGGATGAGAGATGAGTACTCATGGAGCTGAATTGATTATGTTGTGTTGGAGGGCTTCTCTTGTGCTTTATTGACTTATTATGATAATAGAGTGTACAGTTTGCCTTTCTGTTGGAAATCCTGATTGAGGTGTTCGCTGCGCTCAGGACAACAGTCCTGACAAATGATGTACTTAATCAAATTATTGCTGCCATCACTCTGCCATAATGTGAGATATAAATGCAAGTGGAAAGGGAGGACACAGTGTTCTGAAATATGAAATTGCTTGTATTTTACACCACGTCATATCATTTTTTAATCTGAGACCTTTCAGACATTAATCATTTCCTCCAGCTGAGCTGACAAACTCTGCAGTAGGTGTTACAGTAAAGCATAAATTGGACTTGATTTATAATTGTAATTTGGCTTACTCTAGTTGGGGCCACGTGCAGAGTAATTGATAAAGGAAGCCTTTTTTAAATTCAGCTCAAACGACTGCATATGTTTTGAATAACAAACTCCCTGTGATCCATTGTATGTGTCATTTGTTTTAATTAGGCTGCGCTAAGACAATAAAACTGCTTTTATGCTTCAACATTCATTTCATAATAAACAAAGGTGAGTTTGTTTGAGAACTCATTTTTCCTCTGTAATGTTTTATTTATTTAACTCTCGAGCAAATCTTAAGTTTGAAGTTTGACTTTGATGTTCACAAATTTAGTGTCAATGTGTTCCTCTGTGATTATAAATCTTTCTGATAATTAGACATATGAAATTCTGAAATTTTAATTTATGCTCTTTGAAATTTTTTTTTTGATAGCCTTAATGGCTTTCTCCGGAGAAACCAAAAACCTTTTTTTTTTGTGATTGCGTTAATCAAAAGCTTCTACTGTAAGTCTGTGCCCAGTTGCCCTAATCTCTCTGTTCCTTTGTTGGACACCACCTCCTCACATGCTCTCCATCTCTCTTCCACACACAAGCCTTCTTTATGTGCCCTCACGCACCAGCTAAACCAAACACAACAGCCGCTCCTGTGATTAGACTGCTGTAGTGCTCTAACTTTCACATTCAGAATGAAACACGGAAGTTAGTTTGTCAGGCAAATGAATGTAGCTGGTTTAGCGCCACAATTTCCCATTCATTCTCAGGCCAGGAGGGGATGACATCATTGGAGTCAGACCTTGTTTATGTTGAGTGGATGGTGAGAACTGGACTGTTTGCAGATGCTGTGCTTTTAGCCTCAAGAGCGAGTTGTCACCATATTTCAACATAAGTATAAGGTTTCCTTTTTGTTATCATGATATAAAACAGATATGCTCGTAAAAGTTATGTTTATATTTGGCTAGAGGAACAACCACTTATTGTTTGTTATTTAAGAACTTGTTCTCAGTGAAACCCGATGGCCTTAGAAATAGTTCAGTATGATATCCTGTGTATTAATTGCTCTGTCTGCCTGTTGTCTCAATCAGTACAAATTAATATTAAGACCTATGGTTTGATTATTAGTCTATTAAAGAAATCATTTTGGGAGAAGGGTTCAGTTTCTTTCTTGCAGAGATTTAGATGAGAAGACTGATATCATTCTCATACCTGTCTGTTAAATTTGAAGCTCATCAGCTGCTGGTTAGCTTAGCTTAGCATAAAGAGTGGAGGCAGGGGGCATAGTGTGGCTCTGTCCAGAGGTAACAAAATCCATTTGTGTGCACTTCTAAAGCTCATGTACTTCCTTTTCCCACTGCACAAAAATTCCACTAACACCTGCAAACATCTGGCTTTTTTCTTTAATGGGAAAGGGTACAATCGGCATTCACTCCAGGTTAAAATGACTTCACAGTAGTCATGGGTATTTATTGGCTCCAGCTCTGATCAGCTTCTATAGGCATTGATAGAAATACAGCACCCGATTGGTCATGGTTATTTCAGCCCCTTTGATGGTGCGATGCAATGACAGTCCGCCAGAAAATACCGTCCGTGAAGTATGTGAAATAACTACTGTCACATTTTCGGCCAGGCCAGAGAACCAGCCTATCCTGTACATGTGCTAAATTTGGTGGTAAAAGGTGTTGTTAACATTTTAAATCCTGTTCATGTAATTTGTATAAAACTCTGATTTTTAAAAATGGCAAGTTGTGGTGTTAAGGGGGATTATGTGCCGTACTATTTCGTGGCCAGAGGCAGTGCTTCCAGTCTCCATGCTAAGATAAGCTAACCAGCTGCTGGCTGTTATGTAAGGTACAGACATGATAGTGGTACAGATCTTCTCCTCGAACTATCTCTAAGAATGCAAAATGTATTTCCCACAGTGTCAAACTTTTTCTTTTAATGGCATGCAGGAACATTTTCAAAAATATCCAGTGGGGTAGGAAATATATTCACAATAATTAACAACAACAAATTTTAAACATCAGTACTCTGGAAAAATGGTGTATGTAAAAAAAAAAAAAAAAAAAATTAGTTAACTTCAGCAGGAAAATGTCAAAACAGTGACTTGATCCTCGATCATGAAGAACAAGCAGAGAAAGCTTCAGTGTTCATGTTGATGCCTAATGAATGTGACATTGTGCAGAATTTATTTTCAGACTTGTTGAAAACAAACACAGACTACCCAGCAATAATACACAAGAGAGTTATTGTCTCCCAGTATCAGATCCATTAATGAGTTCTCTAAATAAATGGCTTAGCTAAAGTGTGTTGTTCAGCTCAGCTCAGTATAAATGTCTGTCAGTAGCCTGTGTTTGCTTGTCTCTATGATCTGAGACTGAGGAGAATAAGCTTAATTTATATGTATCCATGCAGTATATTTGATTTTAACTTGTTGTGGGTAATAAATACTGTGAAATGTGGATTTTCAGGTATGTTAATATGAGTTCGATTTTTCTAATTAACAAAATTTAAAACAAGCATTATCAGCACCTTGTTTATAATCGTCATAATATTTATGCTTACAGGTGTTTTTTTTTTTTTTTAGATCGTCTTCACTTAGAAAAATGTCGGTGTGTGTGTGTGTGTGTATGTATATATATATATATATATATATATATATATATCTCTGTAGCAATTATGAAGGTGTTTGACTTTCAAATGTAACAAACACGTCTGTTCTTTTCTCCACTTCTGTGTCTCACATCAGATGATTCCCTTTAGCTTGGTTTTTGTGGTCGTGTTTCTCGTCTCAGCAGGTTTGTAGTCTGGTTTTGAGGGTGTATAGCCGCCGTGTTCCCTCATTATATAAAATTGGTTGGATTTATATAGATTTTAATGATGTCTATAGCATGTCCTTCATCTTAATTAGGAGCAGCCTGTCAGAAGCTACTGCATTGCATTGTGAGCTTTACTGTACTTCTGACATCTAATGCTGCCTCCATAATAAAAAGGAGCTATCCAGACGAGTGCAGTGACATTGTGTGCCTCCAAAGAGCCGTTTTTGTGAAGTGGTGTGAGCCAGCTGGTGAGATACAGTCTGGCTGACAAAACATGATCGTGCAGCACCAGAGAGGCCGTCTACTTGCACATTTTTGAGCATTTTTTTTAAGGCTGACCTGTTCATATAAACATAGGTTAAAGATGTTCCTGTGTGAGAAGCAGTCATTAAGATTTTTTGTGCTAATTGGACAACAGAAAAAACAACTTTACTGAAGCACCAAAGAAAAGCTCTCATCTGGGAGGGACAAGTGAAGAGGACAGCCTTTTCTTTAACAATAAGAGGTAAGCAGCCTCTCTGCTGAAGTGTCCTCGTGCAAGACAGCGAGTTTCTATGAGCTCGTCTTTGATGCTGTGAAAGGGTCACATTAAAAGATGAAGTTCTCCTTGAGGATGAATAATCACAAAAGAAAACATCCGTCATCACTGGGGAACGAAAGTGGATAGAGTGCATTGGCAGATGCTTACAGTAGCCAAACACATAAATGATTTACCAATAAAAACTGTTCTCAAAACTGTTGGTAATAGTGTGTAAAACTGTGTACAATAGCAGCCTCTGGTGTGGATTCAAGGAGCTACCTCTTATTTGCTCCTCCAGCAGATATGAGTTGTATTAAGACTACTAGTTCATCTGTGTACTGATCTTCTTCTCAGTCCAACAAGCCTGATATGTTAAATGTTTATCTCTGTGGACCATATTTTCACAATGGCATAGAGATTTTCTAATTTAATAAGGAGAGGGACCTTCTTATTTGTAAAGTACAATTTTTATTTTCTTCCTTTTAAGAAATAAGTGCCACTCTTTTTAAGTTATATTGGTGGAAGTTATTATGGGCAAAATTTGTCAATAAATAAGTAACTAAAAAAAATAAAATAAAAAAAATTCCAAAGAAGTAGCATATTTTGCATGCTCGACAAAAATCTGGTGGCTTGGTTGTATCAGGTTCTGTTAATGGATTAAATAGGGTTTGTTAACCTCGTTTTTCATGTTTTGTTGACCACGCCCTTGCTTTTGTACGACTTGTGGCACCAGTCTTTAGTGACTACACAATTTAACCTGTCACTGGAGTTTGCATTTAACTGATCTCCTCACAGTATCCGCTGTTCAAACTGGACTGGAGTCTTTTAGTAGTTTCCAGTCCTTTGTCATCTCCAGCTGTTCATCCCTTCTGTCATCTGAGTTTGTACATCACTTCTGTCATTTGCATTCGTTCCTGTCAAACATCAACAGACACTGACATCAGTTAGATGCAAATGCCAGTGACTAATATGCCATAACATCAACAGTATACATTTGGCAGTTTGACAAGCTTCATTAACAACCAGTGGCAATTATCAAACAGCAAGACAATGTGCAACAGCAAAGAAGTGTGTAAACAGCAATGTATCACTAAACAGTTATAAAGTCCAACAGTATTAAACAACAAATTTTTGCAACTCCTTAGAAGAGTTTTGTCAATATGCTGCTGCTTAGATGGAGCTTGTGAAGTACTATAAACTGAAGGAACCTGGTCCCCATTCATATTGATGATGAATGAACCAGACCATCTGACATTTGTGATATTGAAACAACTTCTAACCTGTAGTTATCGTAAGATGTTAGACTGCAGTTGTGAATATCGTCATTTATTTTAGCTTTAAGGGTCCATTATCATGCCATTAAAAGGAGCTGCTCATTAAAAAACGAGAGATCATTAAATTAGCAGAACATTATGCTCAGTGCCAGCCATGAAATGAATTGTTTCCCTCTTACAACATTGGATGAGACAGTGGATTAAGCATTTATGACACCTAACATCCTGCTACAAGGAGGAATGTGAGGATGCCAACAGATTTAATCAGCAAAGCTTTCTAACAGTGCATGTGTTCTTTGCTGTTAAATTTCCCCCTGCTGGTGCACAAATCAATATCTCTCAGATGGAGTAGGGCATAATGCTGGAAGGTATTACTTCAGACACTAGGTTTGGATTTACTGATACAGCTGTTATGGTGTATAGAAGTCAAATGCTTACATGAAGTTTCTTAAGGATCAAAATTCAGGTCATTGACTGTTTGTTTGTTTACTACTTGAGGGCAATTGATGCACTTTGAGGCAATCTTTAATCAGTTTTATAATGTAGTCTGTCCACTTACTGTGTTGCACATGTGTCTGGGGCAGATAACCAGCTTTATTGATCTCTTTGACCTCTCCTAATCTCCAGACACACTTAAGGCCTCTGACTTTGAAGCAGCATTCAGGTTAGATGAAGCAAAGGTTTCATTTTGAGTTATGTCTTTAATTAGGACCCTTTTGTTATTTACATCTTCATTCTAAAGACACCAAAAGCATGAATCCACTGACCAGTGCTTATATAATAAAAACACACAATGTGTACAGTGTATGTTTAATGATTTTGTATTAAGACATATTAAACCTAAAATCAAACAGCGACAGTCCCTAAAGGTTTCATGAGTATGTGTCATCTATCCTGGATCTCATCATGTCATAATTTCTGTGTAGAAACTGTAAATAAAAAGACGAGAAGACATGGAAACAGTTTATTTTAGGCGAGAGGATGATGGTGGTGACAGAGACTGGTTGAGTAGTGTCAGGTTCTAAATGTTATTGTGAGCATGTTAGCACACTGTCATTAGCAGCTAGCTAAGTACATCCTCACAGTTGTAAACTCTTGTGGAGTCTTGTTTTCTTTTTTTAGCTTCAAGAATAAAGAAAGTGCATCCTGCTATTGTCTCTGACAACTGGGTTCCAGACTAGTTATTGAAAGTGACAGCTTAACATGTTGGTCCATGAGAAGTTCTGACTGGCATCCTTATAACAGTGTTGTAGAGACTGTACAGACAAAACATTAAACATTTTGTTATAGATTTTCACGTGTCAGCTTATTCTCTGACATACTGTAAAAATTACATGTAGCCCAAGGCAGCACTTTGCTCAGTGTCGGATGAGGATTACCAACACTGAATCAGTGTAAAGTCGATCTGGTCAGTGATCCTAAATGATCTCTCTGACACGCATCATAATTACAGACTAACTAAACGAGCATTCAGATACAACAGGAAAGATTTAACTTCCTTCCCTCTGATGTTACTCAGGGTGTTGATTTGATGGCATTATGACTTCATATGAGAGTAGGGATTTTCCTGCCAGTCAGCAGCACACCACAGTAAAACCAAGTACACTTTTGATCTTGAGATGTAGAAAAATCCTAAATAAATCAAAGGGAATAATTAATGAACCATTACACATAGGCCTTTTTTACAAGAGCAGTGCGGCAGCTTTGATGTGGTGTCTTGGAGGTGAAATGTTGTTGCTAGAAGTCATTAATTGACATTTGCCCTGTGGAACAATAAACCATCTCAGGTTCATTGTGTCAGAATTGTTATCTCTCAAACGCTGATAAACAAATGATGAAATGTACAAGATTTACTTTCATCACCAGTTTGTTTTCTTGATGGATAACTTTCAAAGATGAAAGGTTTTCATGCAATTACTCTGAGTCTGTATTGCCTGTTTGACAGCTTTTCAACCTCTTAAGGATCATAAAAGTTAATGGAAATACTTGTATTTATGTTAAATTTTATGCTGACTTTGAAAAACACACATGGGGGCTATTACTTCATTAAATCCAATCTTGAATGTCCCAAAAAGTTTAAATCAAATTTAAGGCTTTTCAGTTAAGTTTTTCTTATTTGTGTATAGAAGTAATGCCTCAAAGCTATCTAGGTATCATCTGTGAACTATAGCCCTTAAAGTGGGGATTCAATGAAAGAAGATCATTGTAAGGTTTGTATTCTGTTTTAAATTGTTATTGATTTTTAGAATCCCATAAGAATATAATGAACCAACAACTACCCAATTATATAATTTAGTTTAAAAGAAAAATGCATCACCCAAAGCTTCAGTAAGAGTTTCTCATTAGGATAATACACAGCATGTATTACCATCTAAAGAGATTAAAAAGACAGTACAATTGAAAGTATTTTTGTCAATGTATAGTTATGCAGAAAGAGTACTGCGTGTATCGTTCCCATGACAAGTCTCTTGTTGAATTAATGTCTTCTTTGCCTGGTCTTGGTGCTGTTGATACTGCAGCAGCGTGAGTCAGACACACTGTTTGACCATGACATTGACACACAGCTCAGGCTTCACTCTTGACTCTGAGCACATGAAGAGAAATGTCTGTGAGGGATAATGAAGCAAGAGGTGAAGTCCACTCACTGATAAAGGGAGAAAGAAAAATGTTTTCTGAATGTCTACTAACACTGGCAAGGTTAACCATGGTAGGAAATGTCACAGCCCTTAAATGATTTTTGTTAAATGACTGAACCAGCAGTTGGAAACGTTCAATTTACATTGGCAGGAACTTCATACAGAGTTTACAGTAAAGGGTGAGGCTTACTGAGATAAATATAACCAGTAATAATGGATGCAGGGCTGCTCGATTATGGCCAAATTCATAAACATGATTGTTTTGGGTCATTATTATTCAGTGGCCTTGAGAGCTCAATGTACTGCAAATAGACACGATCAGACAACACGAGCATATGAAGAAACCTTTCACCAACTTAACAACAAATGTGCAGCCTTGTGAAAACCTTCACCAACTTGACGACACATGAAAACTTCACCCTCATAAGAGCGCAGCATTGAGAAGAAGCACTGCAAGTGGCTCACATCACAACAAAAACTGTTGCACACAGCTGGAACACACTTTTTGTTGCCATGGTTTTTGGCCTGTGAACTTATTGTAGTCAGCTATCTGCAAGTGGTGTAGGAAAATCACCTAAAATAAAAGGGTTTTTATTTTTTTTTATTTTTACTTTTTTTTTTTTAACACTATGATTGCATGATTCAGACTTTATTACAGATTGCAGATTGCCGTTAACCTAGCGTTAGCCTGTGGCTTCTTATTAGCCTGCCAGTTCAAACAGTCTTTAATTGGAGGATACTAATACTAGTCAGATGACGTTCCCTGTGGTGCTATCATTTTGTTTAAACTGGCAGAGTACTAACAAGCAATAGGCTAATGCTAGGTCAACAGCAGATCTGCAGTCTGCAATAATATCTGATTTGTGTAATCACAATGTAAAAAATAAGCTGTACATTTTATTTCCCAACACCACTGACCCAATATCACTTACTTCATAATCCAAAAACCATGGCAACAACAAGGCTAAATCCAAATGTCCACCTTCTGGACTTGCAAACTGGCAGACTTCAGTTGTACGCACTGACGTGTTCACTGTCATCATGTAAAGTCTTCAAGGGGAGAGACTGCAAGCCGCTGATAAACAGGCCTCAAGTCTGTTTCACTCACTGCTGTGGAAACGTTCAAGCGGCAACTATGGCTACCGTCATATTTCTCATGCAAGTTGATGAATAGTTTCTGCTCATCTGTCCCAGCAGATAATAGATATAAATACCTTTTTTGTGACCTAACAAAAATATATTCACATATCTCTATATAACAGACTACACACGTTCAACAACAGAAATGTTTGGAATTAAGGACTATGACTAAATAAATTGGGTATTACTTAGATTGGAAGACCCTTTGTTGTTTTTCAGCCAATTTCCTAGCCTATTACAAGATGAATTAATAAGATGTATTTTCATTCCCTTTTTTTCCTGTACTTGTACATATTTTTTGTGTCATGATGTGGTTGAATATTATTTCTGGCCTATACAGTTCAAATAGCTTTTTAATAGGCCTACCTATCAATAACTATTTTACACATTTGTAAGGTTTTCAGCAATTGAAAGAAAAAAACCTACAATGTCACATCAGTATTGCGATTCATTGTTGGTTATTAAATCAGTAAGGTCTGCACCCCAAGCACACTGTCTGGAAGTCTGCTGAAAGTCCACTTGAAGCCTCTTGTAGACTGGTTGAATTGTGGATTTGGAGCCCTCAGCACTCCCAGACTTCTGCAAAGTCACTAGTGGACGAAGTCTGGGAGTGCTGAGAGCTCCAAAGTCTAGTGTGGTGAAGTCTAGACTTTTGGATTAAGCCCAAGAAAGTCCCAGCTGTGTACATTATGTTTTAGTTTCCCCCTGGAAACAGTTTTTGTTGTGCTTTTAACATCTTTTCCAAATACTGTGCATGAGACGTCAAATTGATGTTTTCATGTATCATCAAGATGGTGAATGTTTCTAAATGCTGCACGTGTTGTCAAGTTGGTGGTGGTTAAGATGGTTCTTGCTTTCCTTGTATTCTGTCTGTTTGTGGTGCATTGACCTCTCAGGACCTCCTTAATATTGAGATCAAAACTATTTAACATGATAATTCATTGACTTTGGAATCTTTGAATAATAATTTTTAAAAAAGGAAAAAAAAAAAAACCTTATATGATAAACTAATAAAAACCTTATAGCAGTGTTTTTTTCTTGAGCTATAAATTTAAGCAGTATGCATGGAGATGAATTTTGATTTATTCCTCATCTTTTCCCTGATTGTCTGAATAAGTCTCTAAATTTGTAGCTCGTCACTTTATGGAAATAAAGTCACCAGAAGGTCTGAAAAGACTAAATCTAGTGAGAAAGTTACCAAGTTCACAACACTGAGTGCACTGCTGTAAAGAAAAGTGGTGCGCTGGATTTACACAAGACAAAATGAGAGGGCCTTTGCTTAAAAGAATGTGGCACAATAATCATTTTATCTCATCATTTCATCTTGAGAGATAATTACAAAATGTAAATACACTGAAAACATGTAGAACAATAGTATCAAAATTGGATTTAAAGAGGTTTTTTTAATCTGAGGAAGTATGGTAGTGGGCTGTGCTGTTGTTAGTAGAGTTATCATTCTTTTTATGTTGTGGGGAAGATATGAGTTGTTTTTGATAAGTTCTGAGTTTCTAGTTTTATGTCTAATCTTTTGAAATAGACTGTTGTTCATGCTGTTGTTTTGCTGGAATAAGTGCATTAATTTGGTTAGACCAAGGCTGTTTTATTTTTTCTAAGAAATGTATTTTGAAGCAAAGACAAACCCAACTTTAGTCAGCAGGAGAGCTAGCTAGCTTGTATGCATCTCAACACTCTGTTTCATTAAACCCATGTCACACAGAGCACTTTGAATATGCTCGCTGTCAGTAATAGACCTCTTTCTCTACACAAACTTTGAAAGGTGTCCAAAAATGTCAAGCATCAAAGCATAAATAAGCAAGCCACTGCAAGACATTTATTCCACTTTATGTAAATATTTTCCAGAGGCATGAATTGATTTCACATGAAAACATGTGTTTTGCAATACAACGGTTTATTATCATCATGTTTTGGACATTATTGTAGACTTCATAATGTTATTTGGTGTGCAGTGATTGGTGGATAACCCACCAGTGTAAGTCATTCCCTGCTGGTAATTAGTGTTGTGTGAGCTGCGGTCATGTCTCCCAAGGAAACTCTCTGCCCTTGGTCTTCTGTAGGCAGCAGGGGAAGCCAGACATTAAGCCCTAATTGATAGCAAAGGGAGAGTGGGGCTTAGCAGTTTTTCTGCTGACTGGAGCAGCCAATACACATCAACTCAATGTCCTACACTGTTTGAGACAAAGGACCTCACCCTTATCAGGTTATTATTAGTCAAAGAAATGTCTCATGATTAAATCAATGGGATTTGTAGTCACTAAACAAAACTGATCCAAAGCCTGGTTACTTAGCAGTCCTGTTTTAGAGGACAGATCCAGTAGGGAAAGATTTGAAATAATCAGAGCTGGGGCGCTTTGTATTTGTTTCCCACTGCTGATATAAAAGAGCACAGGGGACTGTTGTGAGGCCAATAAACAACCTTAGTCTTTACAAGAAACTACTGTAATTACACAAACACTTGTGTAAACTCTATGGACTATATAGTGATCTGTACACGGTGTGCTTGTCTGTCGCTGTGGCTGATGTAGGTCCTCAGCTTGCATGACTCCATGTGACACTTAAACAGATGCTGCTGCAGCAGTTGTGCTCAGATGTATTTTACTTCATTCCTGGTGGCTTTTAGAAAAATATGTTCTTCGGAGTGTTTTAATGAAGTTTTGGGTAAGAAGCCTATGAGAACATACAATGCCTAAAGAAATCAATGACGGCATTATTGGTGCTTTTTCTGGACTAATTCAGTACACACAGTAAACCCTGACCTCTGTGTAACTCTGGCTTCTGCAGTTATTCAGCAACATATACAGTATATACACAGTATTGTCTTTAAGTAAACTAAAAGTAGTTAAACATGCACATGTCAGGTTTCATTCTTTGGGGCTGAGTTTGACCTTCCACGATATTCATGTTTACTTGCCTCAGCTGTTATGCGATTTAAGTGAGCAGTTTTAAATCCAGATGCCTTCTTTAAACTTGTAGCGCAGTTTGCTGGGATGAGATGTAACAGTTTCACACCTGCTCTGTGTTCTCTTTCCATATGGTGGCTGTTTGTGAGGCTGTAAAGCCACTGCAGCAGAAGAGTAGTGCACTTACTGTTGGTTTTTCTGACACAATCCAATCTTCTCCTTAATTTTTTACTCATTTTTCACTTTTCTTTATTTTGATCTGCAGATTTTGATATGGCTTGGTGTTCTTCGTTGTCTGTGGTGTCTGTGAGGCTACATTTATACTACAGTAATGCTACAGTTTTCTAGAATCCAATGAACAGGCTTGCAGCTTTCATTTATTTAAAAAAAGAAAAAACACCCACACAAATATATGGGTATCATCAGATCTCATACAATGACCTGAAAGTTACCTTCCAGTTTTATATGTTGTGTAAAGTGTCATTCTTTTGTCAGTGTTCGTGGGGCATAGGTTAGGAGTGCCAGTGCATAAGATGCTACATAACCGATGTATTGTTTAAAATGCATATTAAAGTTTAAAATTTTTGTGCTAACAACTCTTCTCTATTCTTTTCATTTACAGAAAGAGCTGAGTCTTCCTAGAAGAGGCAGTTTGTAAGTACCCAGATAGATGTTACATATATGTTTCACACCTGCTTCAAATTGAGTGGATTGATAGGTTGGTTACACCATCCAATAAGTTGTCAAGTTGGAATGCTAGCTATGACCATGTTAGCGTGATACTCAACTAAGTTGGGCTGTAGCAGTTTGTGTGTTCATGCCGAACCTTCACAGTACAGGGTCACGCTTTGGTGCATGCAGTCACTTGAGAATACACGCTATGTGGACCGATGCACATAATGCAGAACTAAAGTTCACAAGCACAATTTCCGCCCGGAAACATTTAACTGTATGCTATAAGCAATATATGCTGAGGATAGCACAACAAGTAGATTGGCGCACAAGTCAGCCACACTGTGGTGAGCACAAATTAAAAAACACCAGGGGTGCACCTTTATAAAACAGTGTGTAGGATCCCTACTAAAGTGTATGTGCAGACAAAAGCCGAATATGGCGTGCACCAAAAATATTTAGTTTTAGAAAAACATGTATACGCCTGCCAGTGCACAATTTCCTTTTATAAATTTCAAATCAACTTGGAGTTGTCCACACATGGATCAGCCTCATATCCCGCCTTCTACACGCCCAGATTTAACCATAAATGTTCAGTGCAAAGCACCTCATGAATGTTGATGCATAGAAATGAGCCTGCTGATCAGGGATCCACGACAGAGTGTCACCGCAGTATTTATATGTTGACAGCAATCAGACTGATTGCTTCACACTTTGCCAAAATGATCCTGACAATCAGTGGTATTCCCCAGCCTGTGATATCATTTCAAGATGAAAGTTTGATGGGTGAACACAGTTTATTAATTTCAGTTTGTTATGGCAAACCTGGCTTGCATTATGATTAGGACACTAATAGTGAAGATATTGTGTCTTATATTGTGTGAGAGCTGTCCTTGGCTTTGTTTCCAAAATGTGCTAATTTACACAGTTCATATGTGCAGGTGGTGAAGACATTCATAAGGTGACTGGAGAGAGCAGAGTGTGTGTGGCAGCCACCACAACATCTCCAATTACAGCACAGTCGTGTTCACTGCAGTGATTTTACACACAAAAACAATATGCAAACTAAAATTGTACTTGGTGATATATATTTACAGTATTGGAAGGTATTATTGAAAACTGTTGACGCTCTGTTTTGCAGTTATTTAATGCTACGTGATGTGCACTCCACAGCCGACCACAGCTGAGTGTCAGCAGCATACAGTTCGGCCCTCATCTCCTGTGCTGTGGAGGTGGGAATGTGATGGTAGATCATAGCTGATGAAATACTGCACTAAAGTCAATGTGAGATTTGAGTTGGCTTGTCATTCTTACAACTGAAAAATGCTTATGGAAAAGTTATGGCTCACAAGCACAGTGAAATTTCATGTGCTAGAGACATCGTACGTATAATGATTCTCAATCTGGCTTCGGTTCCCCACCTCACCATCTGCATAACCGAAATGGGTCATACTTTTCATACAGGTGTGCACATTCTCCCAAGTTTGTTTTTATAGATCACAGCTTTCATGTGGGAAGGGGCGTACACCTCTTTGAACATATTTGTGCGTAACAATGGTTATAAATGAAACCTAAAGACCCATCTATGGGTTAACTACAACATCAGTATAGGGTATGTGAATGAGAACACATCCAACATGCTAACACACTTTTAATGGCATCACCTAGATGTGCTAACCACTGGGACGGGAAAAAATTTAAACTAGAGCCCAACTCCTTACCCCCACTGCTTTGAAGAAGCCTTTAGATGCAACAGCAGAACAGAGTAACACAATTACTGGAGCAAATGGCATTTACATTGGCATATAGCCAAAGTGGAGCTAATTGTAACACTTTTCCTCATGCACAAGTTTTATTTTATATTTTCAGTTTCATAGCATTAGAGATGCTTTTCAATTTTATAGCTTGTTGTGACCTGTTGCTTTTAGGAAAAGTGTTTTTTAGTATTCATTCAGTGTAATGCAGAAGTGTTCGAAATGATTGATATGTTTTATAATGAAAATAGCTTACCAAAGTTGCCAGTGAGTAAAATGCTCTTAGTCAGGAGGATTGTGTCTGTCTTCGACACTTTGACACACTGTCTCTTCAAAATAAATGAAAACAAACTTATTCTTATGCATTTGTTTTTAGCCCGCTGTACCCACCTCGCATCAAACAGTACCTTCTGTGTACCGTTATACCCCTACAAATGAGCTACAGTCATATTTGTATCAATTCGTATTGTATCAAAAGTTTGTGTTGAGTTAAAAGTTCTGGCTTTTTAAACATTTTATCTCAGCTGTACGCTGTTCATGAATCAAATTATAAAAGTCACATAAAATTATCAAATTTAATATTCATAGTTATATCTATTGGAACCCTATCCATATCAGAAACAGTTTAGATAACATCTTTTACTTTGATATGCCGTTTTAACCCAGACAATAATGTGGCTCAGTGTGTGTTTGCTGAAACAAGAGGAGAGAAGCTTCAATAAAATTTAGATTCAGAAATGACAAATGTGGACTGATGATCATGATTGGGCTCTTCAGATGACAGGTATCAACTGATCATATTTAACTATGTAAATGTTCTTGGCCTAAAGTCAGCTGCGATGATTGTCAGCCAACTCATAAATTATTAGTTATATTTTGGCGACTCAATCTAACCTGCATTATAAGCACATTGTAGAGAGATCCCTTAAAATATTCTTGTTGTTTTTATTTCACATATTCTGCAGTTGTTTGGTCACATTCTATTGATCAGTGTACTCTGTGGTCAGTGAGTGTCAGCAAGCAAGCCTTAAACTGATGTTAATTAGCTTCCTAGTGAGCAAAATGCATTTTAGTTTAGTATGCAGTTCTTAAATGGCCTTTACTAAATATACATACTATGTTTGAAGTTTCAGTGTCAAAACAGTGACCGTCTCTCTGTGAATTATACATTCTCTAATCTCAACATGAAAGTTGGTTCTTCCATCAAGTAGATTCCTTTAATTACTGATTGCCACCTGCCATGGGTTGGAGGTTGGCTTTTTTGGCAGCCGCCTGCAGTATGTGCCATAAATACTGTATATTTCTCATTTTCTCTGGAAATGCCCCAAGAATGATGAACAGCGGGTCTCCAGGGAGCTTTAAACCCAGTACTCTCTCAAGTTATTCAAATAATTCTCTCCAAAATTTAGGACAGAACATGTTCAGGATATTTTTCCAGCTTTCACTTGTTTGGGGTAGGTGTAGGATACAGTGTATTAGCTGTTTTCCAATGAATGCATTTATTGGTTTCTCAGGAAATGTTTTTCCACAATTCTATTAGGAGTCACCCTAAGATGTTTCTTATACAATGGTTGAGTGTTAGAGCACAGAATAATTTCCATTTTTCAAATATTGCTTAATAAATATTATCTACTTTACATTTGAATTAGTTAGTTGCTCTCAGGATCAAAAAGTGATTTGGTGAAATACACAATTCATTACTTTGTTTTGTAATAATGGTCTGTTTTGTCATGAGAAAGAGAGGATGTTACAGTGACCTGAACTGCCTTTAGGCTGGTTGGTCTGTTTAGTGGGTTATTAAAGATGATACTTTGACCGTTGATATGCCACATGAGATACAGTTTTACAGCCGGGTAAAGGCATCATAGACTTACCGGACATTGATTTTGGCTTAGTTTGATATATTTCATAGTGGAAGAGAAAGATTTACCCATGACACCTTGCTGCTCTCGCTGGCACCTCACCAGAGGGGGCACCTACTGTAATGGAGGTGAGCCATTACTAACAGGCTGCTGTGAGATCACCAACTGCACCGGTTTATATTTAGAGCGCTGAAGCCTCTTGTGACCTTGGTAACCATAGTAATGGTGTTTGGATATGACAAAGTTGATATAACTGCTTCAAATTAATCAGAGCTGCAGTTAATTTAAGTGGCTAATAGATGTTGGTCTTGAAAATGAAGTGCGCATAAAGTAACCCATATTTTGTAAGATAGATGTATTTGCTTCTCTTGATTGGTGTTGTAGCTGTAATCTGTTTATGTGCTTGATGTCAGTGTGTTAGGCAGGGTGTTGATGTGACAGATGAAGAGCTGAGTAGAGAATAAGGTATAGTTGGTTCAGACTCAACATATATTTATCTTCTAATCACAAAAAGCACACAGCAAAGGAACTTAACTCTTCAAACTCTGCAACTGTGTAGGCAGAGTTTATGAAATACAGAGCAGTGAAATCTCACAGAAGGTTTCCTGTCGCAGAGAGCCATCTACTGAACATTTGAAGTCATTAACATGCTGGCTGATGTCAACATGGGAGATAATTACTAAGTTTAGCCTTTTCCACAGACTTTTTCCATCTTTTTTTGTTGTAATTTTCTTTCCCACAGCCATAAGAGGGATGCATTTGATCTTACGTCATTTGTGAAGTTGTTTTCAACATGAGTCATTTTAGTTGTGTGATGAGTGAAACCTATTTATAGGCTGACCTTAATAACTGGGAGTCTTTTGCTGGGTCCAATGAAACAACATAAAATAAATCATTTGTACGTGTTGGCAACTTAAAGCACACTCACTAGATTTGTTGACCATCTTTGTTAGATTCTGTATTTCTATTTCTCAGCACAAAAACACAACCTGTTGTAGTGTCAGCTCTGCAGGACCAAGCTGTTGCGCTGCCCAACTTCCTCAGCTGCTTTTTCCATGCAACAGGATATCAAAGAGAATTTGTTGACTGAAGATTCTGTTACGTACTGTTTTTATGGTGACATTCAATTCAACAGATGTTGTCAGCCATATTTCATGAAGGTGATCACTGCAAATAAAGTTTCTGGCAGAGTTTGGCCATTTACTGAGATTTATGAGTAGTATTACAGTTGTCGTCCTCCTGGACATTTTTATATACACAGTATTTTCTTTTTTGGGTATGAAATATATCCTGGTTCTGGCACACATTTGACAGCATATGTTTTTGTTTTTGTTAAGGATTGGTACCTTATTTGTACATAGCTTTGAATAAAAACATCTGCCAAATGAATAAATGTAATGTTAATTTGTCTGGTAATACAGAATGAATAGAAGTATCACTTGTGGTAGAATTTTCTGATTTTAAGTTTAGCAACAGCATTAGTTATTTTGAATTTCTCTGTTAAAAACTGGTGCACATAATGTTTTATGCATTAAAGTAAAGCACAGGCTCAATAGTGCTCAATTGTCACATTTTGCAAAGGCTGAATAGCAGCCGATGTGGCGAGTCATGAATTTAAAATTGAATCCTGCACTAATCAGAATCTTTATATTAATAATGGACTAAATGGCTATGTTCAAAGCGAATATTGTCACCTACTGTATAAGAGAATTATCTCTTGATCCTTTTTGCTCAGATCTTTTCTCCGTCTCTCACTTCATTGTTTTGGTTCTGCAGCCCACATTTTGTTGTTGGTTCTGACTCACTGCTGAGTGTCCAAACAAGATGACAAACACGACTCTAAATGGATGCTAATGTTGGTGCATATCAGTTTGAAGAATAAGTAGGCCCTTTTTTCAATTATGTCAACTTTCTAATGTGATAATCAATACTCAGTGTTGTGTTTAAAGCTTTTTGCACTCGCAAGTTGCACTTGCAAGTTAAATCTAATGTTTCAGTAATGCTTATTTGGCATTGTTGGCCACAATTCTGTCATTGTCTGCTGGATGGCAGTGACCACTATGAAGGAAGAATATAATTCATAATTAATAGCAGGTTTTAAGATGACAAAGACAGAGACAACATTTGACTACTATTTTTGTGAGCCGAGATGTTTAAAAGACAATGCTAGAGGTGTGGAGTCAAGTGACATGACTTGGACTCGAGTCAGACTCAAGTCACAAATTTGATGACATTGGACTCAAATTGATAAAATCAAAAAAGACTTGCAACTCAACTTGGACTTTAACACCAGTGACTTGTGGCTTCACCTTGGCTTGAATCTTTTGACCTTAGCTTGGTTCTTTTGACTTTTAAATACTTGATACCTTCCCCAAGTCAATTTTTCCAGTCTGAGAAGATTAAATTACAACAAGACAGGACAAAAACACACAAAATTAATCTGTTATGGTTGACTACTAGTTAATAGTACTTTATGCTATGAAAGTGCCATGTCAGCACTACTTTTTTTGTTTGAGTTTAGTGGCACTTTTTTGAACAAACTTGTTTTAACAAAGAAGTACAATTAAAAGAAGAATTCATTAACTTTGTAGATTTATATATTATTGGTGGAAAAGGGGGTATTACTTGTGACCTACAAAACACTGACTTAACACATAATAACATGTTATTGCATTAACATATAGATGCCCTGTAAAAAAGTAATATTTTTATTTTCTAAAAGGAAAAAGTCAGTCAAAACTTTTGAGATTTTGACAAAACAAACTGGTTTAGCACCTGTAGTTACAAACTGTTCAATAAAAGGCTGCTTCACAATGAACAGAAAATGTCCACTGCATCTCTCCAGGCAGTTTTTTTTTTTTTTTTTTTACCAGTTATCACAAGTATTGTTTATCCACATTTTTACATTGTTGTTTGCAAAAGTTGCCTCAACATCTTATACAGTGTGTACTTTCATAATGAGAATCCTTTTTTCTAATAAACACCAACAATGTGAGTGCTCCATGAGTGTGACCTCACTTTAAAATTGTGGCTACAAGAAGTTGCAAGAAATTGCAGCAGCTTTAGACAAGAGCTGTGGCATTAATTAATAGGTGTAAATAAGGTGTATATGTCCCTTGGTGTAAACCAAGGGACATATACGAGTATGGTGTATAGTGTGGTGCAAATGACTGGCTTTCTCCACCACTTTCTGTGTAACTAAAAAGCAGTCAGCATGCAGTTGCTGAGAGACTGATGTGGGTCTCCTTCTCTGGCATTGAGGTAGAACTGATTTCAGATGAATTCAAGCTGAACAATAGAATCTCCTCTGCACACTGTGCTGTGAGTCAGTGAAAGTTTTTCACACACGGGTACAGTAGCAGTCATACATTATTATGAAGACCTTGGTGAGTCATCTACAAAAAAAAAAACACAAAAATGAAAATGAAATCAGTTGAGCAAAATGAAATGCATATGTATTTATCTTTCTCTGTTTTATTATATTTATTGGTGTTGGATACATTTTGCACAGTGTTTTGTTGTCTAATTCCAGTGTAGGTAGGAAATGATATAAATGTGCACTCAACACCTGCACCGCACACAGCTGATGTATCATGTGTGCTGGTCTTACTGATTTAACCTTTTGAACTAAAGCAGGTGATGTTCTTGGATTTATACATCTTAAAAAAATGGTATTTTTGGCTGGACTGCAAAGCAGGCACTAAGTGACTCCTCATTGTGAGATGAGTTTTCTGTAGTGTTTTCTGTATGTGTTAATTAGAGAGCTTCAGAGATGCTGAAAGGCAGATTTTGTTATCTTTGGAAAGAGCCAGTCCAATTGTTTCCCCCTTTTTCTGATCTAAATGCTAAGCTAAGCTAGCCAGCTGTTAGCTGTAGCTTAATATTAATGTACAGACATGAGAGAGGTGTTGATCTTCTCATCTAAGAAAAAAATTAAAAACATATTTCCCAAAATGTCATAAAAGCAATTGTGAGGCCAAACTAGTTTTTCTCATATCTGCTTTGTGGTCACAAACATTAAAGGTATACCATGCAGGAACTGTTGGCTAGTCACACTACCTCTCTGTATGTTGTATCTGAGCTTCTCTGCTTGTTTTTGTGGTAGCCATGCTGGCCACACATGCATTTTAGTGAGTGTGAGTCCCATGTGTGAATCTGAATGACTTGTAGTGATGCACGTGTCGACCTGGTTCGGGTAAGCTCGTGAGAAAATATTGCAGGTTTTGGGTGGACTGGTCATTAAGTGACAAAGCAGTGTTTCGAGTCAGTTATTAATATCCTACAGAAACATTGTGCATTCGCTCATCTTCATCCTACTCTTACCCTCTCTCTGCCCCTCTCGCTCGCACAGGAGGCAGCTTTAACATCATAACCACGTAGGCTGTCAGTTGTTCATTCATTTCCGTAACCGCTTAGCCCTGTTTGGGGTCGCAGGGGGGCTAGAGTCTATCCCAGCTGACATTGGGTGAGAGGTGGGGTACACCCTGTACAGGTCGCCAGACTATCGCAGGGCTGACACATAGAGATAGACAACCATTCATGCTTACATTCACACCTACGGTCAATTTAGAGTCACCAATTAACCTAACCTGCATGTCTTTGGACTGTGGGAGGAAGCTGCAGTACCTGGAGAAAACCCACGCTGATACGGGGAGAACGTGCAAACTCCGCACACTCCCCACACCCTGGATTCGAAACAGGAACCCTCTCGCTGTGAGGCAACAATGCTAACCACTGCACCACCATGCCGCCGATATCAGTTGTGCTCTAGAAATTTTACTTAAGATGTAAACACTTAAAAGATGGGTGACTACTTGCTGTCTTTCTACATTTGTACTTTATAAACAGAAAAAGCATGTTATATATTGTGATAATCCCTGGAGATGACATACAATAGAGCCAACAGCAAGTAGGTTGTTATTAATGATGGTCATTACCAGATGCTTTGAACTCCTGTTTGTAGGTTTATGGGTTGGTTTTGGGTCACTCATTAACACATATGTTTGTAGATAAGGGGGAATTGGCTCTCATAAAAGGCTGGCTAGGGACGAGTTTAAAACCACAACTGGCTAGCTAATCACTGCCGCTCTGCACTGTGCTCATACAGCGGTTACCGCTGATAATGGGATGGTGTTGTGATGGAAGCAGAGTGCCCATCCTCCACTTCTCCCTAGTTATCAGTGTTAGCACTGTTGCAGTTGTTAGCACTGTTGGCACTCTTAGCACCGTTAGCTGCTAGCTGGTGCCATCTCCATCTTGAGAACAGTGTGCAGACAACCTCTGAATCATAAATATGCTCTGAATATTGTATGGAGCTTCTGTAACTGTCAGTCATCAAGCGGTGGAAATTTGGCACATGATATTTGAAAACATACAGAAGGCATGCAGACGAGTAAGAAGTTTTAGTGTTAATGGCAGTTGGAGTTCATGATTTTTGAAGGTGTTTTAAATGGATTTTATTCTGGTGACCTGATGGTAAGAGATAAGTGTTGATGTCGTAATAAGCATGGTTGACTTTACAGACAGATGTGATTCGTACTGAATGGTGTCTGTGTTTTTTACCCGCATGGCTGATGATCCAGAAAGTTTTGTCAATAGGCTACGCATTTGTCCAAATTGTAGAAGTTCTCTACTCTTGAATTGTTTTGTGAATTTCCTTGTCTTATTATGCCTAACAAGTTGACTTTAACAGGCTGCCTGAATCTACATAAACTTCTACATGCAAAATATGGATGTGCCGTTGTTATTTGATTGTATTCATACAATATGTCTTTTGTGACTTCGCTTCACTTCACTGCATATTCCAAGATGTATTATAGGTCAGAGGTTATTTCCCCAGCACCCTGAAAATACTGGAGTTTCGTCTCATTGACTTTCAGAAGAAAGAAAAAAAATTCAACCTATCATTTACTGACAGGAAGTCATGGGTCAGAGCTTTCACTTTCTGCCACACACAGGCTCTTTACGCTGCATGATTTCACTAGGCTTGCTTCGATTGTTAGAATTTTGATTTATTTTTCTGCATTCAAATATAAAAGTCCATGAACAATGGTCATCTTATTGAATCACGGGGCAAGATGGAAATTGTATCAGATTAAAAATATGAAAGATTAAAAAAAGATACCTGCGCCAAATACCAGAAAATTACAGGTCAGCATAGGGGGGTAATATTGTGTACTCGGAAGTTTGTAGCCGACTCTTGACCTGCTTTACTCTGGGTACAGCTCTGCAATCTCCTTACGCTCCAGTTCCTGCCTACCTCATCTACTAGTTCTGTGGTTAATGCAGTGTTTGGTGTCATCTGCAGTGGCTCTTTGCTCTTCAAACATGCTCATAGGAATAAAGAATTCATTGGTGTTCTGGATGAGTGAGTGAGCGAGGCAACAGCTGAGTGCCTATACTTTTCCCATCATTCCAGGTTAAACAAAAGCATCATTATACAGCTGTTAATGTAGCTGACTCATTGTGAACACTACACGTTTAAAGTAGTGTGTTTTTTTTACAGTGTGTTGTCAAATTGTCTAACCAAGCCCCCTCTTCTGTCATTCATTAGTTTATCCTTGGACAGTTTCCTGCCAGTGAGTCATTGACTCATTTTGACTTATTGTGATCTTGTTGGTTTGGAAATGGAGAGTCTGCAACAATAAATGTGGGTTAAGTGCATCATGGGTGATTTTACTAGTGATAAACCGTATCCTCTGGCGTCTTTTAAATCCCTGCAGGGGCTCGAACACTTTGCTGCGTCATCATGCTTTATTTCTTTCTGTCTTTGACTCCACAATCACATCCAACACTCAAATGCCTCTCTAAGTCAAGCACAAATACTCAATTCATTCTTCAATTTGCCTGCAAGGTTAGATGTTATAAACAAATACCACTGCAAGATGCTCTGCTTCTTTATTTGCATGATTTATGTTATACAACAGACTTGAAGTCAGGTGTGAGTTCATTCTGGCTTGCTGTACTCTGACTGACGTGGACTGGCAGGTACTGGTGCATTATGTTTTTCTTGCGATGATGACATCATCCCCCATGGTTGTGGTGACATTGCATCTGTGTGGTGCGTGCCTTGTGTTAGCATCAGTCAAGGTGACTGCGTGTTGGAGGTGCAGACAAAATGTAGATTTAATGTATTGTATTCATTGCTGCTATGTAGCAAGTCACCAGTTGGTGGAGGAATTGTGGTGGTGGGGGGGGGGGGGGGGTAAATGTGCATGCGTTTGTGATGGAGCAGGGGGCGTGTATTAGGGGAGGGGAGAAGGGGTATTGTCCTGCCTCCATGCCCTCCGCAGGCAGCTGAGAGTCTTATTTGACAGCTTCAAGGTGGGAAGTGGAAAGACCAAAACAAGAACCCTAGCCCCCCTTTTTTTACCCCCTCCCTTTTTGTGGGGGGAGAGAAAACCAATCCGTCTCATCGCACTGTGGTGGCTGGGTTTGGCTCTTTGTCAGTGCAGGGGGGGGCGGGAGGCAAGCAGGCAGTGTGAATGCATATCATGACCACAATAGAGCAAACGAGCACAGTTCAGCCATGAAAGCCCAGCGGGAGAGGCTGAGAATTCCAGGGCTGACGCTAGAGTGAGTATTTTCCTCCGTTATCCTACCGGGGAGGCAGCTCCGCTGCAGTGTGTAGCTTCATCTGTCTCTGTGTCATATTTGTTGCTGTCTTTCACTGTTGCTTGTGCATCGTTAGCATTAGCAGCAGCAACATTTGCAGCAGGAAGTCTAATGTCAAATCCTTCACAGCAAGGCAACAGAGGCTTACTTGTGACTGTGTGTCTGTGTGTGTTCACGCATTTATGTTTTCATGCACGTGTGTGATAGACAGACAGATAACATGTCATGCTAAAGGAGTGCCGCAACATGCTTTCTTCGCTGGCGTGACACACTTACATTCACACAGTGCACACACAGGAAACACGCATATTCATAACACACCTATGATGAGTGGCAGTGTTTGCTGGATGTGATCAATATTGTGGAAAGCAGTGAATTGCTGTGTGTTTACAGTACACGGAAGGTTTCCCTTTTTAGCAAAGCCACAGTCATTTGTTTGACTTGATCATTTTTTATTTAGGTCAACAAGGTATTTGTTATGGTTCCCTCCATTCAAGGCTTTAAAACAGGAAATTAAGGGGGCACAATTGGATGAATGAGTGACCGTGTTAGATTTGCTTTAAAGCCATTATTTCTGTGTAGGGTTTTTACATAGATATATTCTGTATTTTTCTATCTGTCAACAAATCCCATGAAAAGACCAAAACCAACAATGTGTTAGTCTGTTTGTCAGCACTTTCAGACTTCGAAAGCTTGTCTGGATCTCACACACCAGGAACATTGGTTCCCACTCAAGACATAATTCTTGAAAAATGGGTCACGAGTGTACTCTTTCACTTTTACCAAAGGCTAAATAATTTCCTACAAACAGCAGGCCACTGTAACATTACTCAAACAACAAACAAATGTTGCATTATTTTCATCAGTGGATTAATACATTTAATGTGTTTGTGAGTGTCAACTGCAGCTGGATGTGGTATTGAGTTCAAATAAACTACAGTGCCCATATCCATCTTAATGACAGAACATGTCAGCCAGTGTAACAGTGTAGCTCATTGTTGTGTTTTTGATAGTTTTTGACAACACTGGAGCTTGATGGCAAGGAGGAGGAGGATATATCAAGCTGCACACACAAGCTGGCTTTGTTCTTTTTGTGGAATTTGATGAGACTACAGAAAAATGACCAGACCCATCCTTTAAAAATTGTGTTTCTGGACTGCCACTGCAGTAAAAGTTACTCACCTCTGTGTGACCTAATGCTCTGCAGTGCCATCGTTCAGTTTAAAAAGGGCTCAGTCCATTGCATCACAGGTAAAGTGAAATCCTCCTGTATCAATTAAAGCACAGGAGATAATAAGCTATTTGTAACCTCCTTTTTTGTAAATAATGTCAAATCTGTAACCCCTCTTTAATCTGTAGCCTTTTAGCCTGGGTGCCTGTTTTTTGTTTTTTCTAGTCTGAATTGAAACAGCCTATGGGGAGAGACGTTCCCAATGTCAACTAAACATTGCAGAACCAGACAAATGCCTTGGGAACCTGCTCTTTTAAACAAGATTTAGGTTCATCTGACAGGGACCATTACTCCTCATAATGCTTCTGTCGTCATCTGAGCACGTGTCAGAGCAGTGCGGGGGTTTTGTCCTGTGTGTGATAAAAGACAACTATTCACTACACTCCATTTAACTTACAGCCTCACTCCCCGAAGCTTGAGCCCCACTCCTACTAGCCCCTGCAGCCCGTGCAGCCCACTGCACGCTTTTCATTTTTGGAGGTAAGCAAGAGCTCTTCAACCATGCCTGTGTTGTTACTAAAAGGTCTTTTAGTGCATGTTTGAGTCAGTCTTGTCATCACGCATCACAAGGCTGGAACTGGGTATTCAGTTTGCCCTCCTAAAATCATCTGCCATTGCAATGACATTGAAAGAGGAGAACTCAGTGCTTATATAATGTTGATAGTGTCCCCCCCCCCCTTCCCCCATCTTGCCCCTCTCTGTTCTGAGGTTTATGCTCCTCTTTCATGTGCTAAGTAGGATTTGTGGCATTTGCAGTACATCAAAGTGAAGAATGGTCTCAATCTGTCTGAACCCCAACTGGATTGATTCATTTAGGAGTGAAGAGTATTGAAAATGGTAAAAGCTAGTTTTAGATTTCTCAGTAATGGTTTCCTATCCAAGCTTACTGCGTATATCTCTCGATATTAGTGTTTAAAAATCTGCGTTCTGAGTAGAGCTTCAGATTATTTTATGAACATCAAGACTTTTATCCTCGTGTCACTGGAAAGATTATTTCTTTGGGGGGTAAATGTGCTTCAGTGATGTCTGAGATAGCATGCCCTCTCCACGAACTCCTCATTTCACCCGCCAAGAAGCTCTGAATCTTTTTTTTTGCATGGATGAGCCTCATTTGGGGTTTGACTTTTAAATAGGTCATAAAGGTTGAAGCCATCTTGTTGTGGCTCTGTGTTGCTTTACTGGTGTTTACGAATTACTGCTCAGTTGGATAAATGGATAAAAAGGTGGCCTCGGAGCCTTTGGATGACGTGATGAATTAGAGTATTGTCTGCTTTGTCTCTGTCTGCTGACAGATGGTGATTGCACACAAATATAGTCTATGAGAGCAAGTAGCAGTAGTTATATTTAAAGGTGGATGGTTTACTGTTTCTGCCGTTTATCCAACTTCATGGTAAGCTTCGGTTTTAAGGAACTTAGCCCTCTCCAGCAGCTTCTCTGAAACACAGTCCAATTAGAACTTAATTGCTTAAGAAACAGGACTTTTGAAAAAGGAGGCTCACTGCATAAGAGGTATCTCTTTGTCTTACTCGTAAAAAAAGAGGGTCTCAGTCTGTGCTTTCTGTCAGGTTTTGTTGGCTCTATTTGAGCTGCTTCTGATGCAGATGTCAAGAGAAATAGTTGGAATTAAACTTGGAATTCTTTTTTTTTCTTCAGCTCATTCAAAACACTCAATATTGAAGATTTTCTGTATCAATGAATAGCATGAAACACCCACCCATGTCACCTCTGATCTCCTCTTCTTCTGCTCGGCTTTCATAGAGAGTCAAGTGCAGCAGGCATTTAAGTGAGTCAGCTCCATAGAAGAATGTGAAGATGTTTTTTACTGGCTGTTTTTTTTTTTTCTATTGACAATTTCAGTTTTTATTCCATCACATACCTATGCACAGGGTTTGGTGTTGCAGTGATCTGTGTCATGATCTCAGATGAGATGTTTAAAGAATGATGCAGTAGAAGACAATCCTCCACTACTGATATACCAGTGTAGCACCATCTACATCTATGGCACCATTATATAGCAACATGTTTGTACCAATCTTACCTACGTGACATATGAGAGAAAGGGTGTTAGTGACTGACAGATGTTCCATAAAGAAGTTGGTGGCAAAGTTAGTGTGACTTTGCAGTAGTCTAACATCCCAGTGGCATAGATTTTTTCCAAGCAAGTGTTTAAATCAGGTACATTTGTGAGCCTTGATGTTCACAGGTGAACATGGACTGTCTCCTTGTTTTGATTCAACTCTAAATTTGAGATTTGCAATGGGTTGCATTATCTTGTTTCAAGTTTTGTTTAATGTCTGCAGATAAAGAGCCTATTACTCTTGAAATTTTCAGTTGTAGCCATAGTGAGACCCCCAAGCCAAGGTAGTAGCCGACCTTAGTGGGTGTTCAGATTGAGGATGGTCCGGTGTTAATAAGAAAAGCAGAGGGTTTGGTGATTGGGCGATGTTTTTTCAGGTACCATTCAGATAGGGCTGACTAGTACACAGATATTATGTTGATATTGGGATAAGAGATTTGTCTTAGATTTTGGATATCTTTATAAAAGTGTTGTCTTTCCTGGTTTTAAAGGCTAGATTACATTAAAGTGATGTAATTTTCTGAACCTACTCAGCTGTTCAAGCTGTTCTATTATTTGCCTTTACCCACATTATTTTCACATTACTGATCTCATTGTATAAATATTTTGTGAAAGCACTAATAATCAATCCTACAATATCACTGCAATATCAGGGTTGAGTTATTTGGTTGAAATATTGTGATATTTGTTTTATCCATATAGCCCAGTCCTACCTTTAGAAGGTTCAGTTCAGTTTGAGTAACTGATCCATGAGTTTTAAGATTTATAAGACGTCAAAAACTCAGCAGGTTGAAATACTCTTGCCACAGGCTTTTGCAACACTGGAAAGTCATCACGGTGACAATCATATCATCTTTCGGTGCACGAACTGTGAGGCAGCAGTCAAAAAAAATGGTTCACATTATAAAGTAATCCACCAGGAATATGTGCTTGAATGTCTTTGATCGGCCAACACGAGAAGCTCACTGGGTGGGACTGTGTTGCTGCAAATGTTAAGCCAGATTGAACTTTTTCTTTCTGCATCAGCGGATGTTTTGACAGACTGGCTAAAGTTGGTTTAAATGTTAAATGTGACCTTAAATGATACTGACCATACACCTCGTATCATGGTGTGTGTGTGTGTGTGTGTGTGTGTGTGTGTGTGTGTGTGTGTGTGTGTGTGTGTGTGTGTGTGTGTGTGTGTGTGTGTGTGTGTGTTCATTTTGGTCCGACAATAGTAAACATTTGAGCAGGACAAAGCCATCACATCTCAAGCGGATCTCACTGTGGTCAATACAGACACGTATTGATACCAGTTGTAAATGTAATCAGGTTAAATTATATCTAGATATAATCTGGATACAAGATGTATTTTAATGCAAGGTGGGGTGGGGGAGGGGGATGTTTTGACAGTAAATGTAAACACAACTTCTGTTAACAAGAAAACTCCACAGGGCAACTGTAATTGTTCTCACAAAGCAAGTAAATGTCCAGGCAAACCCACTTATTGTTAGTAATAACTGTTATTTTCAGCTTTCATATCACTTCTCAGAGTAAACAAGGATTTCACAAAATATACTGACCTTTCCCAGGATTTCTGAATGATAACAGATTGGTGCCTGTGTTAATTACTTGTATCTCCTGTGTTTCATTGTGATAGGGTATTTTCTGATTATATAAAAGCACTGACAGTTCTTTAGATATACAGCCAAGAATACATCAACACTGAGCATAAAAATACTGTATACTAATGCCATTGCTGTAAGATTATTTTATGTTCATTTTCATTTTCAAGGATAACCAGAAACAAGTCATTTCATAGTGAGGGGACAGCAACCCAAATTTTTCTGCTGGTGATGTCAGTGTAGCCAGTGACCTCCCTGTTCCTGCTGCTCTGTGCAAGTTTGACTTTGAGCCATCTGAACCATCATTTCTTATGTGGAACACAGAAACAGAGCAGAGCCATAATTAGAGTGAAGGCTGTCACACTGGCCTGTAGGGAGCCAGACTGAGCCATTCTGAGGGACACACATGCAGAGACTTTATACCGACAAAATGGCTTCTGATAACACTTTATTACGTGTAAGTAGAACCAGTGGTTACGTGCCAGTCATGGTAGTGTCCCTCCTTTGTCCATTTCACTCTCTGTCTCCCTTCCTGAGTTTTGAACCCCTTCCAGGCAACGCACTTGGCAAGTGATTGGACTAATCTGCAGCATCCTGATGGTCCTCAGGTCTGACTGTGCACTTCCTTAGTGAAGCTTTTAACCAGTCTTTCATCCACCTCTTTTGCTTTCCTGTTCACTGTCAGTGTGAAGAAGGCTGATTTTAGGCCATCATAATGCCCTGCATATTACAAAAGAGCTAGTGCTAGGTGCTCATGTGGTGTTTATCTTTATCCCTGTAAATATATGAAAACAGGTCACATGACCACCCCTAGGACGTAATGTAGATTTCTTGTGTAATTGTGCTTAGAAGTCATTGTCACTGCTAAAATAAAATGACTTAACAGCTGTGTATTTTGGTCCAATGCATTATAATTTTAAATAATTCCATGACAAGAAATTGTCCCCGAACATGAACAACAAACAATGAGTAAGGTGTAGTATTTGCCATGGCGTGTCATGCTAGACCTGCCAAGACAAAGCAACATTGTAGAATTATTGGGATGCAAGATGCATGATTAATATATTTACATTATTAGTATATTTAAATATTACATTGTAATTATTGCCTTGATCCACTGGTCCATAAATATTAGACCTTAGCCCACATTATTGACAATCCTTCCTTAAATATGAGCTGCATTTATCTTTGTTTTTACTTGCTCATATGAGGTCAGTGGTTATTTCTATGTCTGTTAAGCTCAGTAAGACAAGATGAATGTTTTGAAGCTGGATTGTGAAAGTAACAAGTGTACAGTACTTCATCAATCATGTGACTAAAGCGATGTCAGACTCTGCACACACTAACAGAAGCACTCTTATCACAGCTTTTGAGTTCTGTTGTTACAACACAGCCAGGTGTCTGTCTGCAGGGCTGAACTTTGCTCTCTCCTTTGGTCAATGAAAATAAGTAATCAATGGCTTGGTTCCCCTGAGGTTGGATTCTTTGTGATGGCTCCGTAACGGTTCATCTGGTTTGGAATATGATTTTGTTCCATGCCAAGGGCTGCCACTTCAGGGAATTTTGTCTGCATACTGTCTGCTCCCCGCAGGCTGCTCTGATCAGCTGACTCTGAACTCTCGCACATACATGCAGGACTCCAAAGTCAAATTCATCACTGAGCTGACAAAACACCAGTTTTCATGTGGGTTATGCATGCGTGTTCATGCACAAATACAGCTCTCTCAGCCCAGTTTTCCTTTTCTATAATGTTCATTTTATCATTAAGTCAAAGCAATTAGTTAATCAGTATTTTTGATTGAGTTGGATATTGTAAACAAGGATTAAATTTCAGCTCCGCATGTTTTCAGTAGTCATTTGTGTTATCCGCAGGCCTGGACACATGAGTCAAGGATCAAAGGTGATAAAGTTAAGGTGAGGCTCCCATCAAATGAATGGGGTAGGTCTGTCTATCCAGGGAACAGCTGAGGGAAGAATTTATGCAGTAGCAGAAGAAATCCATGCAAAAGCAAAGCATTTCCATTTCAAATAGGTCCTGCTTAATACACTGACCCACCGAACTTTTGGAGGGGTGCCAGTTTGTGAAAGCTGCAAGTGCACAGCAGCATCTGCTGATGATGCAGCACCCCACTGTCTCCCAACCCCCCTGCACAGGATGTGAAGTGGTAGATGCCTGTTACATGATATGAAGCATGTTGAGCAAAGGGAGCAGGGTGAGTGTTTGGGATACGGAGCACAGTCGCAGTGAGAAGGGAAAACAAAAAGTCAGCTGGTGTTAGGTGTCATATCGCTGCAACAGTGGAGGCTGTCACCACCTGACCTGGATCACACAATCTGTGTGCCTTTCAGGATCCTCCCTGGATTACCTTTTTATTTGAGGACAGAGGAGGACAAGGTGTCCTCTCTGCCAGTGTGTTTATGCCGCAGCTGCCTGCAGATGTGCCTGTGCAGAGGAAGTTTGGACCTAAGGAGAGCTGTTGCAGGAGTACTTGTCAGGACTGCGCTGGGGGTCGCATCCCCCTGAACCCTGAAAACCGTCGCATCTCCTCACAAAGTCTTCAAAAGCCTCCTTTACATCTCCCTCTCTGGCATGACTTGGACACGATGTCAGATTCTAGTCTGTGGACAGTACTGTCCAACTTTAATATGCCACATTTCTTCAGTGGAGCCCGTCTGCGTCGGTCTAAGAGGTAACCTTTAAAACAGTTTGAACTATTTCTGTATTTTCTGCACTGTGACATGTTGCTTCACGGACAGGCGTCTTTTCAAATCAGATACAGAAAGTCAGTCTTTTCTGAGTGAAAAGCTTATTGTCCTGGCAAACAGGTAACTTGACACTGATTGACAAGAGGTGTGTTTTCTTGTATTTACAGCCTGTCAGTGGAGCTATATTACTAGGCCAGCATGAATAAGAAGCAGGGTGTTGCCTTCAAGCCTATTCTGTATTACTTGCTTTGTGAATCAAATGGTAATTGAATGTTTGTCGTTGAAGCAGTCTCATGTTCCTTACACAGGATGTGTACTTTGCTATGTGCCATTCCCATTAGTTAAGAGTTGGAAAGTGGAAATGCAGATTGTTTTTTGTTTTTTAATTTCCGTAACTGATTGTTTTTGTTGGTGGTGCTATTTCTATCCACAACTAAGAAACAACAAGGTATTGAGAAATTGTTGTGCTTCATAAAATGCTGTGTATTTCATTTGACTTCTTAACGTCACCGAATTAAAAACACTTCATTGGTTTATGTGATCCAGAGTGTGTAGTCACTGGTTTATAGCTAAGCCACTTGATCCCAGTTTTTTGTATATGGTTTGGTGAAACCCATATAACTGATATTTATCTTTAATCCCTGTCCTGACCCATTTTATAGTGCAAAACGGCTTAACATGGAATACTGGCTTTTTTGGACATCTTGTATCAGCGCATAAATATTTTTTTCATTTGAAAACTGCAGTCAAATTTAATGCATATTGAAAACTGAAACTTGATGCTGGTAAAGCACAGTCTCCGAGATCCTAGCCATGTTTTTCTGCATTGTGTTTGTGAATAAATTGATGAATGACTGTAAGGATGAACTGATTATTAATCTGGTGCTATACAGAATGAAAGTTTCGTGACAGATCACCAGTGATTCCCTAATCTGAAATTAAGCGAGCTGAAATGGCTTTTACCCTTTTAGGTGCTCTGAATATAAAACACGTCTTCCATATCATTACAATACTGACCTTTTTAAACACTCCTCCTTTTAGTTATGATCTGAATATTTTAACATAAGGTCATGATATGTGACACAGCTGTTAACCTAAACAAGAAACTGTAGACTCAGTAATAAGGCCACTCACATATCAGTATTCATGAAGACAAAATAGAAAAGAAGATGCAGTAAACTGTATTTCTGTAATCATTTTAGGAACCTCAGGATTTATGAACTTTGCTGCAACTACTGACCATATTACAGTTGGGTACTAAGTTAGATATATTATACACTCTATGTGAAAAATAAGCTTCTGGCAAACTTAAAAAACCCCACACAAAAAAAAAAAGAACGAGATTTGTCAAAGCTGAGTCTCTGAGGAGCTATGTAATACTGTACATCCTCAGATGTAGAAAATCAGTCATCAGTGGCTAGGGGGGAAAAAGCTGCATTGCTTTTACCCAAGCTGCAAGTTTTTAAATACTATTAATAGAGCTGTGTGTGTCATATGTCTGACTTTGAATTTGGGTTTGTCAGCGAGGAGCAGCAATTTATGTGGCATTGCGCTTTGTCAGCTCACCTGACAGCTCTGACAAGGGAGCAAAACTCACAGAAGTGAAAAAGATTAATCATGGCTTTTTCTTTTTGTTGACATGGGTCAGGATCAGACATTTCAGATTTATCTGGATTCAGACTGTAGTAAACCGAAGGCTTTTTATCTATTTTTGCCATCTCCCGTAGCTCAAAATAAGTAAGCACACTGAAATCGAAGAAATTGTTTTTGACAGATTCAGATTACTTTGTAATGATAAAGAGTTACAGTAAAGTAGGTCAGCGTAGAATACGAAATAAATGTAAACTTAAGGTAAAATGAGCACTTTTAAATATTTTACAATAAAATCTGAAGTTTCTCTAACTTTGATAAACACCTTTATAGATTATTTTTATTCACAGCTACGCCTGTGGAGATTTGGCGTGTAATACATCTATGGTGTCATGAGGTTGAGGGTTTTGCATATAACCGAGCCTGGTAAACCCTCCTATGGAACCGTTCCAAGAATCTCACACATCTGCAGTACAGCATACAACACTGGCCTACTTTCTCCCTATCATCTTCGCCCAGGGCGTCTTTATCCCTCCTTTAAAGCCTCACTATAGCGACACGTTTTTTTTCCTCCTAACTTAGCCTTTCTGGCCACTGAGGTGCCTCCACCAAAGCTCAGCTTAGCATCAGACATGATGAAGATGGCCTGTGTGCCATCATAACCTGTGGCAGTTTTTTTGTAAAGTAATCCAGAAGCAATCATTTCAGTGTCTCCATGAGAGGCTCTCCACTCTGTAATAGGGGTTGTAATGGTACAAACAGTGGGGTGGGCAGTGAGAGGGTAAAGCAACAAGAGGGTTGATTGGGCAGCAGTGTGGCATTCTCTTGGCCTAATCCACAGTGAGAGGGTATAAATAGATCTCGTTAAATTTGATCCTCTTTGACTGAGCACCTGTGTACCAGATATTATGCACTCCCTCTCCGTCACGATAAATGATTCATGGCATGTGTCCACACTCTTGATCGCAGGGGTTAGCCCTAGAAACCACTTGAGTAAACAAGAATGAATGGGACTTTAGTCAAAACAGGGTTTCCCCTCCGATTTAGGGAGATGAATTGGATTTTGGTGTAACAATGGGGCAGCAACAGGACTGCAGAGAACTACAAGCAGCTTGGGATGTTTCTGTTGCCAGTCATTGGGCTGCATGCAAGAATATTTTGGTGTTCTTATCCAAAATCTCTGACTTTTTATTACTGCAACTTTGCTTGTGCAAATGGAGTGTTTCAAAGTTTCTTAACTGGACAAACTTGACGTGAATCACTCATTCTAGCTTGTGGAACTTCATCTGCTCATTAGGATGTACGCGGTAGTGAAATCATGTCATGAACATAATCAATGCCCCTAAAAGTTGCTATATGAAGCCACCAGTTTTGCTCTGCTCAGTTGATGACCTAAGAGTAAAAACAAGACTTTCACACTGTACAGTTTCAAGTCCTGCTGTCATTAATCAGCAGACTAAAAGATAATAAGTTCAGCAGCATCAGTAGTTGTATTAGAGAACCTGAAACAATTGGACAATATTAATAGTACAGCTGTCCACAGCATGCCATCAGAGCAGCGCCATAGATATAAAGTGAGAATGGATTACATGAAGTTTGATGGCAAAAATGTCTTGAATAAGCAAAACACTCCACGACTAATATGAGAGGTGGTCAAGGGGGAATGTGACCATCACAGAGAAATGAGGTAAGAGAATATTACAGCCTACAGAAGAAAATGTCACACTGTGGGGTACAACAGGGGATGATACTAGCAACTGAGTGCATAGTGAGAGTTTTTACATAGATTCTGCTAAACTGTATGTATTGTATGTACTGTAATAAAATAAATTATTGGCACCTGATGATGATATGACAAAATATTCATCTTGCATAAAGTTTGCCTTAGCTATAAATCTTATTTTAGTTCATTTCACTATTGTATTTAAACTCCAAATTCATTCAGATAAAGGCATTATTATTTTTAAATCAAACAGGTGTTTTTTTTTTTTCTTTAAGAGATAGGAAGCCTCATGACTTTATGATTTACACAACAGGTCTGAAGCAGTTGGGAGTTTTATTTGTACCTAAAAGAAAGTCTGAAGTATGAGAAAACTTGGTGATTGCCACAAATTGTCTTAAATCTCTTGTATGTGCCACCTAAGAGCAAATTTGTTGGTACAACTGGTTCCTGCATGTGACCCAATGTCTGAGCAGGTGTTTCCAATCCTTAAAGGTGAAGGTGAAAGTTTGCCTCTGTGCCTTTTGAAGTTTGTCTGTGAATTGCACATGACTTTGGTTATTGCTCTAGTCAGATCTTGTACAGTTAAGTGAATTTTTATATGACCACTCTTCTCAACACATGCGTCAGAGAAATTAAAATAACTTGTTGAGAAGGACGTGTCACGATACTGGAATTTCCACCTTGATACAGAACCTTGAAAACAAATTAATATTCACAACCATTTTCGATACTCCAGGGAAAGATTGACATTGAGGGCATGTTTTTTTTCTTTTTTTATTAAAAAATAAATAAATCAAGACTATAACATGACACAAAATACTTTTCTTTTCTTGGTTGGTAGCAGAGAACAACTGAGTGACTGTAGTACACATTAATGTTAAAAGAGAGTGAGAAAGCACAAAGCTGGTACCAGTGTATTGAAACTGCATGAAATGAGTAGTGAAATCACTTGAAATGTTTAGAATTTATGTATCCATTAATCAATATTCACGAGTTGGAGGTTTTTGCTTCAGTGTGCAACATTACACAATAAATGGGTATTGATTTATTTAAATGCATATATATCATAGTTGAAAGACCAATATTTTGCAGGTCAAATCACATTAAACTTTCAATTCAGAAATTTGTTAACTTTGCTTAAAGGTCATTGCTTTGTTGAATATCCAAATACCAGAAATTTCCTCAGCAACTTCAAACATCAAAAGTTTGCATTCTCTCATTTATGGTTATATAAACACTGTGGTTACCATAGTAACCACTGATTAGTTAATATTTCATCTCTTCAGATTTGTTTGTCGTCTATTCATCATCACATTAGCCACTACGGGGCTAGTTGCTCAGCCATTAAGCAGAAGCCATTATTCCTCCTCTGTCTGCAGATATTTCTGGTGTCATCGTTGAATCGATGCATCAGATTTGTGTGAAACTGTGTGAAAGAAGTCAACACCAGTAGGAGCACAAAAATCATCCAAGGGCCTCTTGTGTATCACTCTTTTGCACTCATCCTACCAAAGGTATACACTGTGTTGAGTTAGAATGAATTAACAAGCTTGTCTCTTAAACATATCTGGTGAGTATCATTAAGTATCTAGTTAGGTGTCATTTGTATATACTCATGGCTGATGAAATGTACACAAAATATATGGTTTTAAAAAAACCCTAGCAAGTACTATTAGCACTGCAAGTGGTTAAAATAACTGCACAAAGAATAAATACAGGCTTCTTTGAATCTTGACTCTTTATAAAATTTAGCTAACCTGAATACATCAGTGATTTAAAAAAAAAAAACAATCATAAAAATCAAATCTACGGGCCACAAAATAAATAACTCACAACTTTTGATCTTGAGACAGTAAATCTAATTGCTTTTCATTCATTCATTTCACTAACTTTTGAGAGCATAAGAAAAAAGGATCTGCTGAAGGCACATAGATTATTTTGGAAAGCTGATCACCTGCAGGTCTTAACTTTACCTGGACTAAACCTTTAAATGCAACAACTTTTGGGATGTGAAAAACAAGTCAATACCTCATTGGTGTAAACTGTCAGAAATAATGTCATTATTTTGTATCCATCAGAGTCTTTGTAAATCTAGGCTTTAGTTTATTCCAAGGGTGCCTTCACACCTTACCCGTTTGATTTAGTTAAAACGAACCAGTCCACTACATTTGGGCAGCTGTAAAAGCTGTCAACTGAACCCTGGTGCACACCAAACAACTAAACCAAGACTGCCTGAAAAGGTGGCACTCTGGTGCAGAGAGTTTGTGGTGTAGAAGGAAACAAACCAACCATAGAATTTTATGATAGCTGATATTTGATTTTAGCATGATTTCATAAGCTAAATTGATAGTCGGTTCATTTGCTCATCGTGGAATCTGTCCACGATCTCAAATTTGATAAGGCCATGTATAGGCTATTAATACACTTCAATTGGTAACCAAGATAACATGTATGCATGTGAGCACAGATATTTTTCACTGATTACAGAGCTGTTTGACTGGCTGTGCTTGTATCTGACTCCATGTACGCTGTCATTCCACTGATAAGTGTCTGATGGGAATCCGGCAGTAATGAGACCCAAACCAGTACTGTAAAAGATGCCTCCTTTTCATCCTGTCTGAACCTGATAGTCATTTTTCAGAATGTGTGGTTGATTTTCAGTCTAATAATAGCTTCTAATGATCAGTTAGAATTCTTTGTGAGCCCTTTGTGACACCAAAGAACATAAATATTCACATCAAAAGCATTAAAGTGCTGCATAAACTTATGTCAGTCACCAGTATATATTTCCCCACATGGGTCCTGATAATGCAGGATGATGATTGCCCAAAGTGTCCAATCAACAAGTTATCTGTCAGTATGGATGGGTCACAATTTTCGAATTTCGAATAGTCGTTTTATTTTTGAAAAATTGATTTTTTAATGCGACTATTACTATTCGCCGTCTTATTTCCCCCCTTTATTTGACATGCAATTCAGCTCCTAACCGCATGAGGGCAGTAAAGGATTGCTACAGCGGTGTGAGATGGGCTACCAGCTAGTTTTTAATTCGAAAAATTGTCGAATAGTTGCCACGATTTTCGAATAGTGTTTTTGCTCGTGCTGCCCATCCCTACCTGTCAGTCAGTATATCTTCATTTTTATTCCTCCTGCTTTGTTTGTAAAAAGTCAGTGTGAACAGGAACTGGACCAGAACAAAACTGCTACAATGTATAACATTTCCAACTTTAATTAAATGAACCCAACTACAGGCGTGAAAGCACCCCAAGTCTTTTGGAGCACAGCATAAGAGTGTCGAGAGCCTTTTGCACATCATTATCAACTCTTGTAAAAGTTGCCAGACTCTTTATTATTGCTGAAGTGACATTCAAGCTCTAAGGGCTCTACAGTGGTACCTTTTGGAGCTGCTCTTCAGTGGTGTTCACAAAGAGACAAAGGCGGCCTGCTCAGACGTCATTGCAGAAGCCCAAGTGCATTTGAACATTCTGTGCGATCAGTGCTGCAACACACAGGTATTCGAGCGGCACCCCTATGTTTATCGGGTCAAAGTTGAGCACAATTAGCAGGTGTTAGACCGACGGCCCGTTTCTGACAGTATCCGAGAAACACTTATTTGTCATGTGAAACTGCTTTATTCAGTGTTTAAAGTGGTTTAAATCACCTGGTCTGTTTGTTGTGGAGAGGAGGAGACCTCTGTGGATAATTCAGTTCCCAGTAAAAACCTCCTGAACAATGAACACTGTGGGAATGCTTATTGAGAGAAGTTTTACCTGATTGCAATTTGTAGTCCTCTCCGCTAGACACCACAAAATTCCCCCTAAATTTTATACACTGGTCTTTGAAAACAAAAGTGGACCTTGTGACCCCCTTGTGGAGCATGGCAAGGTTTTTTTTGTCAAAAAAACTGCCATTGTTAAAGCAGAATAGAGATTCATGGCTCAACAATTGTGGTTTACAGAAAACTTCATTGATAGGTCTGTTTTTATTGTGAAACTGCCAATGAAAAATACTTCCTGTGTTCTGCCAGAGAGGTACTATAGCTCCTCATACCAGCAACTTCTAAAGGCGTTAAAAATGTAACATTTAAGTTGGGCAGTAAGGGTACTATGGTATGCTACTCTGGTCATCAAAAGCTGCAAAAAAATCCAAGATCACAGGCACACAAATACACTAGCTTGAATATTCAAACACTGAAAAAAGTGAAAAATACATGTTTTGTGGTGTTTATAATGAGCAGATTGAAAACCATTATTGAATAACATCTAAAAAAATTCAGTTAGAAATGGCTCACTTCTCTGAGGATGTTATGTAACAGGATGTCATTGAGTCTCTGACCTTGAATTGAATTCATGTTCTTCAGGCATTACGTGTTTCCACTGACAGCCTCTAATTTGAAAGTATAAACCCGAGACTAATCAGAACTGAAGCTGCTTTTTACGATGAAATAGTTCATTTTCCTCTCAAGGTTAAAAACTGGGCTACATTTATGAGTCACATGTTGTTGATCACAGTGCTCCCTCGTGAGTCACCGTCCTGTATTAACATGATCAACAAACATAAAAGAATTCTGAATGCTGTACAAAGAACCTGCTTCTTGAGTGTTTAGTCTCTTGTTTTCATGGCACTGTATGCACAAACATTTTCTGTCAACACACTCTCAAGTATATTAGAGGGCATGTTGTGGTAATGTAGTATTTTGGTCAGTTATTGAGCGTTTCTAAGTGTGATGGGATGTGTAAAGAGGTGGTGGTAGAGAGGGCTCTCTTTGCATTGTAGAAATGGTTGAACAAGCAAGAACTTGACTGTTATTTTTCTTTTTTTGTTTTTGTTTTTTTTACATTAAAGGGCCAGTGTGTAATATTTGGCATGGTTTATTGTCAATCTGAATCTGAATATTCTACCCATTAATATATTTATCTAAGTGTATAATTGCTATAAAATAAAATTTGTTTGGTTTTCGTAGCCTTATAATTATGCTTATATATATAGCAAGGGTTTTTCTTTAGAGAGATCACCATCTTGCGCTGCCATGTATGTACGGCAGACCGAGCGGACAATCCAGCCAGCCAGAGAACGCGTTTCGCGTGTATAAATGAACCAACGAAGACAGCGGAAGGAAGGAAGAAGGAGGAAGAAACAGCAGAGTGTTAGTAGTTTGTTGATAGAGAGTAGTGAAAAGTTTTTTTAGTTATAAAGTTTGCGAATGGACCACACTTACCACGCAACAGGAGAGAATGAACCCGAACCGTCATCTGCGAGGAAAAGAAGACGCAACTTCACTCCTTGTGATGCACTCTCTGCGGCGCTTTTCCTCCTGATGATATATCTCCCCAACGATGGTAGCAGTATCACCGAATCCCATTCTGTGCATTCAGCCTCTCTTCTCGCCCGCTCAGCATCAAACACATGGAGTTCCTCGTCTGTATGCTCCAGCTCAAACAAGTATGGCTCTGGGTCTGTGTCCACTACAAGAAACTCTTCAAAATCGTGTTCAAAGTCGTCCATTGCAGCTACTATAGTCCGGAGATGTCGCTAGGCTAAATAAACAGCTGAGCTCTGTTTACCGGCTACGCTGTCAGTCAGTGTGCGGGCTGGAAATTGGCAGAGCAGAGAGGGGAGGGGGTCCCCACTCAGTATGGTAAACGAGTATGTGTGAATGAAGTGTGTGTGTTACGCTAGAAGAGTCAGAGTTTGGGACGGAGTCTTTTACCCCCTGGAGTGTTACCCAGAGTTTTTGGAGTGCTCAAATAAACTGGCCTTTTCCCCAAACGCTCCTCTGGTCTCCTGCTCGTGAGGGATTCATTACAATATCGTAACATGATTTAGATTTCTAAATAAACATTCACCTCGTCGCTAGATAGACCTACCCCTGAAAAACTCGTGCGCAAGGCTTTTTGTCCCTATGAGGCCACCGTCATTTACCTGATTGGAGGGGTGAGCGAGTGAGTCCTGCAATCTAGAATTTGACCACTGATGTCACTGTTTTCATCCCATTTTACACACTGGCCCTTTAAGATTGTGTTGTCAGTAATATCTCTTGATTTTGTTTCCACAGAGAGAAAAAAATAGATAGATAGATAGATAGATAGATAGATGACACAGGTGATAGAATTAAGCTGTTGACACAAATGTAATGAGAAGTTACAGTACCTATGGAAGCAAAGAAAGGCCGAAATAAAGGTTCTGTATGTGATATTCAGAGTATTAATATAGCAGCAAATCACAGATTGCTGTGTAAAGATAGAGTGGAGTGATGGCAACCTGAATGGAGAATGATGTCATTCTACCTTTGTGTGTGCTGTAATCCAAACTTCTCTGTTCTTTGTTGTGGTGAGCCGATCAGGCCACGTCATCATGTCAGTGCATATGTGTATCCCACCAGCTAGCTCATCACCACTGCACATCACAACTGCTACCACAGTTTCCGCTGATATCGGGTCCAAGTCATCGCGGAAACGTAGTGACCACCCTCTGGTTCCCCCCTGGTTAACACCGGCCCTTTTTACACAGAGATTGTGCTTTAGAGCCTAAGTCCATCCTTTACGTTGCTTTGCAAGTTCATACAGAACCAAACAATGGCAGCTTGACAGCACCCTGGAACCAGAACAGGCATGACGGGTGTTATGGGTGTTATGGGAGTGACTTGTAACACAACAGTGTTTGCCTCTAGTGTGACATATACCAAACACGTTAGGCAGTACTTTCTAAACAATAGTAACGGCATAACATGGCAAAAACAATCATTTAACAACCATATTATATGACCGTGGATCTCATCCTCTTCTTGCTTCCTCTCTCTCTTCTTCCAATTTACGGACATTTTTGGCCTCTGTTCTTCTTTGAGTTTGCTGCTATATGCATCGTCAAAACGTCACACTCATCCCATCCATTGTCCCGTCTTGCCAGCTGTCCTTTTTATAAAGACATCGATTTGGTGCTATAACTACCTCCACTGCCGGCTCAAAGGCAAGTCAACTCTGGTCCCCCGTTCCACAGTCGTACCTTTTATAAAGAAAGGTAATGGCGATTAACATTATGGCATTGCCTTGAACAGGCAGTGTGAAAGAGGCTTCCGTTAGCTCTGTCAGCGCTGTTGCCAGTAGCTGTGTTCGAAACTGTCCACTCATTCACTCACTATTCCCTATTTCGTGTTTACTATATGGTGCACTACGTGGGGAACGACTGAACGAGATTTCGGACACTAACTGAAATTTTCTGAACATTGTTGCGTCAGTAGCTGCGCCACATACTCTTGTGACGCAAGTGGACGAGCCGAGCATCATGTAAACAAACCGGGCGCTTTGAGGATGATCGAACTGTATGGTGGTTGTACTTTTTGTCAATAAACTGTTGAAATGTCAATGGTGTGGACGTTTGGTTTTGTCACCTACGGTTGTGTGTCTGCATTGTGAGCTGTAATAGCCCACAATAGTGCATAAGCTACAAGTTACCTGGCTCATGCGAGCTAAGTGGCTATTGTTAGCTCGTGAGCTAACGTTACCGGCTAGCATCCTATTCGTTTCTTTTCTTTTTGTGCCATCTTTGCAGTTCTTCTTCTTCTTCTCTTCTGGCAAAAGACGACCGCATTGCATTGTGGTATACGGGAGTAAAATGTAGGGTACATTGTTTGTTGACTCACATTTGATGTGCATTGTGGGTATTTTATAGTCCACTATATAGTGAATGAAATTAACTGCGGAGAATTCGAACAACACTACAAAATGGCGAACATACTATATAGTGCACTATATCCATGATAGGGAGCGATTTCGAACACAGCTATTGTTTAGCGCTATGGAGTTAGCACCATTAGCTGCTGACTGCCTCAGCCAGCACTGTGTTAAAAACCTTGTCAAGACAATTCATACTGCCTGTCTCCTATCATCCTAAATTTGTTTCAAGTGACTAGTGACATAAAAATAATAGTTAGCATGTTAGCTGTTAGCCTAGATACAGCCGGGGCGCATAGTAGCGTCAGACCTGTTAAAACGTAAGTGAAAGGGCATACTTAAGTTAACTTACTAAGTGCAAAGTTAGTCCACTAAACAAGCTTTTTTTCCCACAAAGACCGCCTTATATTGTTAGGATAAATGTCATAGAACATATAGAAAACGACATGTAAACGTGTTGTCTTACCTTACCAGTGTGGTGCCATGTTTGTTTACCATTTAGCTCTGCTTTCCAAAGCGCGGCTGAAATATTGCGAGAACAAGCAGCGATCTCATACCCTGCCTGAAATCTCATGAGAACAAGCAGCAACAGCTGGAAGGCAGAACTGGACAGTAGCCTGAAAAGTTAATTCATTTATTTTATGAAAGATTTATAGAATAATGGCTGACTTTTTGCCAGACTTCGACTTTGTGGAGGAGGAATTTGATTTTACAATGTGTAATTTACGTGGTTGTTTATTAGCAAATATCAACTATTGCTTTCATAAATATATATTTACTAAAGTGAATTGCAATTCACATACAGGAAAGCTTTCTCATAGGCTTAGAATGATTTCTCTATATATACACAGCCAGGGCGCGGTATGCTGGAGGCTGCCTTCTTGCGTCGCCACACTGGAAACACATATATTATAATCGTACCAACCTATATTTGCCGCACTGTGCCGTGACTATCACATAAAACGTGTTGTTTTAGCATTACTGTGCTAATGTTTGCTTGTGTTACCAAAACAATTAGAAATAAAACGCTCCTAACATAACGTTATATCTCACAGATAACCTATATCTCACTGGTAAGCTATAACATATTGTAGTGTCCGCCAGGACGTGTGGAAAGGATGACGCAGTTATTCAGCAAACCACTGTTTATTACTGAAAAGTACAGGTTACTGTTGGCCGTAACTACGCCAAAACAACCAACAAACAAGAACTTAGCTGTAACTCCAACTGTGCACTCCTGCTCTCTCCTCCAGCTCGCTCATACACACACCAGCACGCGCACTCACACAGCTCTCATCCCCGTCACACTCGCACCCCGCCGCCCTCCCTATACTCATTCAATCCCAAACATGCCATTAACTCACAGAACATTGACATTATAACAGAACATTTATTGCAGGGTCGCTACAATATCGTAACATGGTTTAGATTCCTAAATAAATATTCACCTCATCGCTAGATAGGCCTACTCCTGAAAAACTTGATAAACTCGTGGATGATGCCATCTCTGTCTGCGCAAGGCTCTCTGTCCTACGAGGCCACCGTCACTTACCTGACGGGAGGGGTGAGCGAGTGAGCACGAGTGAGCCCTGCAATCTAGAATTTGACTGCTGATGTCACTGTTACTCACCATTTTTACACACTGAGGGCTGAATTCACAAAAGGATTGCGTGGCTTTTGCGGCCGCTAAACCGGTAAAAATGGAGCAAACAGATACCATCTAATTCACAAAGCACGCGCAGAGGGTGAAATGCTCCACTAACTGCGCTTGCACGTATTTAAATGAGGTAATATGCATATATTTGGTGCAAAAAATGCCCCTTTCTATGCAAATGAGCCTCATTGATAAACGTCTAATTCACTAACACCAGCACAAATAGCCACACACAGTTTGAGTGAAGTAAATAACGTCTTTAGAAAGCTGGTGCAAACTGGGCGCTCCTCTGTGGAAGCCTCTCGCCCAGACTTTCCAGTGATCGGTGCAGCAGTGATCGTCTGTTAAATCAGTCTGTAAATAATATTTTGACATCATTATTATTATAATCATTATTACTTTCATGGCATCCGAAGATATTGATGCGTTGAACAGGTGACAGTCTGCGGTCGTTCTCAAAACGCACTTCTGTCACGCACTTCAAAAGCAACTTTCAATAATTTATTTTACGAAATGGGGGAAACAAACGTGAACAAAAACGGTTCCATAATTCATATTAAATTCAAAAGATAATGAAAAAACAGCTACAAGTGAGAGGGAATAGTGATAAAGTGGTCAAACTTGGTCAAATCCACAGCCTCAACCCATCCGACACTGTTAGACTGACTCACCAGCAGACATTACTACATCAGGGTATACAGTATCCAGTACTTTGCCAAACACTTACCATGTCATGCCATGTGGCTAATTGCAATCAGGGGCAAACTGCACCCAGCAGCCAAACTTTGTGGGCGTGTTTGCGCAGGTATATCATTAGCGCAATATCCTTTGTGAATAGGACGTTAAGACGGAGCAAACTGCGGGTGCAAGTGAAGTGCAATTCAAGGTGCTATCAGCGGCCGCAGTTCATTCTTTGTGAATTCGGCCCTGAGGCTTTAAGAAAAATAATATCTGAGTGTGAAATTTTTAATCACTGCTGAAATTTTTTTTTTCTTAATTTAGGTCATTTAAACTGTAGAATTTCAATGTTTTTCAACTTTATAATTCATTAATAAGACTTTCTGGACAGTAATGTCAAGTTTTGAAATTTTATAATATTTTTGAAGGTTCACAAATTCTGATCATGATATGTCTTCCTTTTTTCCCCTTTACAACACCTGACAAGAAACAACACAAAGACAGAGGGTTTGACCTATATACTATGCTTAATTGCAATGAGGGAAAGACAGAGAGAAGATGTGCAAATCAAAATACAAATACTACAATGAGGAGCATATGTAACATCAAAAAGTTAAAATAGTAAAGGCATATGAGTTGAGATTTTTGCCTGCTGTCAATAAGGAAATATGTGATCAGTAATTTGTCCAGTGCCACTGCCTAATATTTGATTCTGTGGTTTTACAGCTGCAGAACGAGCAACAGAAAAAGCCTGATAGGAAGCGGTCAGTCTTCAGGTTTACCCCGACCTCATTCTCCCCTCTCATCTCTAACAGGTAAGTGTATGTACAGTACGTGGGCATAGTCTATTAATGAATGTGTGTTCACCCTTTCCTGCACAGAGGGGGAGCCATTAATCCACAATGTTCTCAAAGAGGAATGCAGTCCATTGTTTAATGCAAAATAAAGTAATTTGGAAAACAACATGGGGAAATGCAAAGCCTTTGTAAGAAGTTGTGTAATTCTCCTGTGATTTCCTCTTTAGAGCTTTAAACCAGCACATATGTGGCACCCTCATATGATACTGATATTATTAAATGGACAGAAGTAGAGTTAATGTACATATTGAATATTGTTGACTGTCTTTGAACAGTATAAATGCAGGGGTCTGGCAGAGAAAGCAATGAGAGAAAGCAAAGCACTAAAAGTAGTCATTGAAGTGTTATTACAATATGAGGTCAGCTCTGTGGTGTTTGGGTGAAAATTAAATTGTAGAGTGGTGGGTTGAAGGGCAGTGATTGTGCTGGGTGAGGAAGTGCTGGCCTGCAGAGAGGAAATGCACAGGAGCAGAGGGAGGGCAGGCCTCGCTTACCACAGGGCGTTTTATTTCCTGCCATTGGTCAGCAGAGTTAGAGCCGCAACTCTGTGTTCAGTCTGTATTTTAACTTAATGAAAGGGGCCCCCATCTTCAAGATGGACTCAGAAAATCACAATATTCTTGCAAATGAATGTGTTCAGCACTGGGATGACCTCACACTGTGGCTCAGTCGTAATATTGCTGCCAGAGGTAGGAAAAACCTTCTTTTATTTCCATTTACAGCTCTCGTGCAACTGAAGTATACACTGGTTCCATACCTAAATCCTGGTGTTACACCTGTGTGTGTGTGTGTGTGTGTGTGTGTGTATGTGTGCATTTTTAATCATAAACTTTCATAGTTGTGTGTTTCTAATATTGTATTTTGACCTGTGAAGGGTGCAGAGACTCTTTGTGATGTGCACTTTAAATAAACTGAAGTTTAAGCTGCACTTTAGTAAAAGCGACATAAAAGACCAGCCCTTTTTCTTCCTTGCACTTGAGTTTTTATAGCAACATCAAGGCAGTTTTCATAAGTTATGTGCCTGTCAGGCTTTTTAGGTTTACAACTGTCACTACGTGTCTCAGAAGTTTAACCATTTAGGATCAGTGAGAAGAGAGTATTAAACTACATTGTACAATGCTAGGTTTAGGCATCACATGTTTGACATTCAGACGCATTTTGGCATGCTGGGAGGCCTTCAAAAACAAATTGGCCATAACAAACTGTTTTTACAAGTGGAAGGCAGGAAGAGAGATGACATTTGACAAACAGGTTTTCTGGTTGGCTGGAAAATACCCACAACAGTGTGCATTCAGTGAATATGCTGTTGATGAAAATGATACTGGAATGAGCTCTGGGTGTATTTAGTTTACCTTGTTGCTGACCTTGTTTCTAACTCTTACAAAACCAGTGCACTGAAGCAGCTGTGCTCTAAACCTACTACTTCAGTATGCTGATGGTTAGCTTAGGGCTTTAGAAGTGTCAGTGGGTGGTAGACAATTCTACTAGACATGTTTCAATACCATTTTTTCCTCCCTGATACAGATTGCGATTCCTGAACTTGCATATTGTTTAATAATATTGCATTAAAAAATATTGTTGCATGCATTTGGCTCAGGTTAAACCCTTGATAAAACATAAACAAATACATACAGAAAATAAAGGCCATATAACTTTCTTATATATCTGTTTTTATTTAGTTTATTTTGCTAAGGGCTAAAGTTACATTTTTTACTTGAAATCATTTCTTCACCTCTTTAAAACAGCCTCTTTAAATCTCTTACCTCTTTAAATGTCTGTTAAGGTACAAATAAAACTAGAACTTTATAGTTTTATGACTTGCTGTTGCTTTTATAGCTGAAATGTTTAGTTGATCAACAGAAAAAAGGGGAAACTGTTTGACAGTAAATTGAAATCTTTGGGTTTGGTCGAGAAAACACCTTGGGCTTTAGGAAATTTTCAGGGGCATTTTATTTTTACTCTTTTCTGACATTTTATAGACCAAATGATTAATAAAGACAGTAATTTGCATGTCACTGAATAATGAAAAGTGTGTTTAGTTGCAGCCCTAGTTGGTTTTCATTAAACTTTCTGTAGCACTAACTATTTCACTTGGATTGGCTATAGCTTGCCCATCTCCTGAATTTTAATAAACAAGAATAAATGTTTCCTCTGATTTTTATACAGTCTTAATCTTTTGAGGAAGATTTCAAGGGGTAAAATGACCAGACATCAAACACGTGTGCAATGTTGACTCTGATCTGTGATTATGCAGCCATATCTGGTTTATTGCAGTTAATCAGTCTTTGTTATGAGTGCAAATTGAAATTGGAATCCAGTCTTATTGTTTTGCTTGCAGGATGATTTCCCTCTTTAAATTTGTTTTTTCTTTGTGTTTTTCTCGCAGGAACAAGCCCACAAGACAGTCCTAGAAATTTCTCTCCCAGTGCCTCTGCTCATTTCTCCTTTGCACGAAGGTATACACAACCATGGATATTTACTTGATTTGCAGTCAAACAAATCAGCCAATAAAGACCAGAGGGAAACTTGTCAGATACAGATTCTTAAAATAAATAGAGTATGCTGTTCTCTGATTTGTAGCCATTCAACAGCGACGGCCAATAAAGATGTTAATATTTTCTTTGCCAGCACAAGTGTAATTGTTCAGCTTCTTAAGTCTATTTTTGATTTTAAAAACGGCATCAATGTGTTACTCATTTTATACCATTTCTCAACATGATATCATGTAATTATGTTTTTTATTATAATCCACAGTCATTGCCACAGAGCAGACAGGTAACTTTATGTTAGGCTTTCATTTGCCCTTGAATTTTCATTACCCCATATTTATCTGAACACATTTTATAGTTCATACAATTCATTAGTTTGTCTCATCATAACTTTCTTAAACATCATTTCAGCTTCAGTTCAACATTCAGTTATTGTTTGTCTTATTTCTGCTTTTCTGTCTCGTCTGACTAATAGAACACTTTTGAACAATAGCAACCATGTGATCATCAGGATTGTAGTAAATTTACATGTTTTGAATACAAACATGGAAGTCATGACTTGGTCATGTTTCTGAAGATAATTTTGCAAACGTGTCTTTAAACAAAGACAGATTATTTACACTGAATAGCATTGTAATTTATTGTTTATTTATGGGATTCAATGTCAGACGTGTGTGTGTGTTGAAGTGTGTGACGATTCTCTGTCTTTGCAATTGTGTGACAGGACTGATGGTCGCCGCTGGTCATTGGCCTCCCTGCCGTCCTCTGGATATGGAACCAACACGCCCAGCTCCACTGTCTCTGTAAGAATCATGCACTCACCCAAACTGACACAGCTGGGGTCAAGACATAAAACAGGCCAAACTAATCCATGTCAGCTAAACATAATGAAATATATCAACATAACAGAGTAGTTAAAAGTAAGATTGAATAGGTTAAGTCAAATGTTTTGGACTAATATTGTCATTATTTTCTATTCAGCGTCACAATCATGCATCTTGTGTGGTTGTGACACTATCACAGAGACAAAATTTGTCCACAGACAGACAGACAGACAGACAGACAGACAGACACCTGGCAAAATACTCAAAACAGCTTCTGTAGTTGTTCTCACTAAGGTAGGTTTCTTTCTGACCACATTTCACCATGATGACACACAGCCACACTCACAAGGTGAAAACAATACCAGCCCCACTTTTGCAGCTGATAATAATGCCTGTGTTTGTTGTTGACTTCCTCCCAGGCTTCTCAGTTAGAGAAAGGTCAACTTCTACATGTCAACCAAGTTTTCTATTCAACATTATGAGATTACTTAAATACTATAATATATAATATAACCATGACATTGATAAAGATTGACAGAAGCAACTGTTTCACAGACCCAAATCTTGAAGGTCTAAATTCAGAGTCATTAAGGTGAAAAGCTGAAAACAACCATATGATAGAGGTATGAGATAAGGTAGAAGGAAATTGTTGTGCAGCAGTTGCAGTACAAAGTAGAAAAAAGTGCAAATATAAAGAGTGTAAATATATATGTAATAAACGTAAATACATAAAATATTAAAATAAAATTGAATTAAAATAATAAAACACATACAGTTCATGCTGTCACATGCAGAGATGGAGAATATTAACCAGGCAACAGCCAAAATTTCTGTCTTGTTATTTTAGCCAATTCACTTGACGCCCACAGCCGAGTCAATTTATTGTCAACAATTGCCACTATAACTGGCAAAATCAACAGACTTCAACTTTAACTTGCTACAGGTTGTAAAGATATGGTTTATTATGTACATTACCATAAAAATCACAGCTCTTGCACAAAAATGTGCTCATTCAAAGGAGATGGAAAGTTGGTCAAAGACAAATCTGTCCTCATGAAGAACAAACTAAAGTTAAAATGACTTTAATGTAAAGTTCACTATTTGTCACAGGGTTTGTTCTTTATGTGTCTGGTTTACCAGAGTGACTACAATTCACACTGTGTGAAAGCTAAAAGATTTGTTCTGCAGTAAACATGTCTTTGACATTAGGCACACACACAAAAACACACCCCCACACACATTTCCCTCTGTCTTATTGTGTTTAGTTCCTCTGTCTGTATCCCTCTTTCACTCTAACAAAACATAATTTATCTGTGTTTATAGGAAGCACACAGAGCCACAGAGCGTGTACATACAATACATGTAAATACCTAACTTGCATTTACAGGAATTACAAACTGTCATGGTGATTAAAAATCGTTTGCATTGATGCTGTGTTTTTGTTTTGTTTGGTATTTGGTTGTGTAGTGCTTTTCCTGCTATTCACACCATCTGTGGAAGGAAGCATGTCCTTGTCTCTCTGGTGAAACATGAATCACGAATAGAGTCATATTAGAGATTGTGCTAGATATTTGGTAAGGGTTTAGACTCGTAGCTGAGTTACTCATTACAACAGTTTGATTTGTTGAATAAACTTTATTTGCAGTAAACTGCAAATATAAGTCTGTCAGCAGGTGTTTTGTCTGCTGATAAGTTGTTTGCATACTATATTTCCATATTTAGGATGCTTCAAAGGAATAGTTTGATCATTGTGTTTCATCATTTTCAACTACACTGATTTTCTTTCTCGCTAAGAGTTAGATGAGAAGAACAATACCAATTTTATGTCTATACAATATAATATGAAGACTGTAAACAGAGGAAAACAGCTAGCATATCTCTGTCTAAAGGTTAAAAAATTCTTCTTATCAGAACCTCTACATCTCAATGATCAACATGTCTTTTTCATTTTATTTGTACAAAAAAAGCGAAATGTAAAAATAGCTAGTTGTGATTTTACCTTTACTCTTTTTTTGCTTTTGAGCAGAGCCAGACTAGTTGTTTCCCCCCTGCTTCCAGTTTTTATGCTAACTTGAGCTAACTATCACCTGGCTGCAGCTTCACATCAATGCATTACTGATCTTTTCATCTAAATATTGGATGGAATGCAAAAAAAGCACACTCCCCAATATGTCAAACTGTCCCTCTAAATTTGGCAAATACATAAGGGTAAACTGTCAAAACAACATTATCTGTCAGCGTGTTATTTTTCTTTTTATCCACACACAAAAAATGCCACCTTTTTTTTCTTTTCATGTTGAATATATATGTGTTTCATTTCCAGTCATCCTGTTCATCACAGGAGAAGCTGCACCAGCTGCCCTTCCAGCCTACGCCTGACGAACTGCACTTCCTCTCCAAGCACTTCTGCACAGAGAGCATCTCCGGGGATGAATGCCGCAGAGCTACAACCATGCGACCCCGCTCACGAAGTCTCAGGTATTTGTTTACTTCTACATTAACATCATCCTCATGTGGTCATGCATACCATTGGTGCTACTCAGGCACTAATTTTAGTCTAATTATTTTTCAGCCCTGGAAGGTCTCCATCATGTTACGACCATGAGATTATCATGATGAATCACGTCTACAAGGAGCGGTTTCCAAGGGTAAGGGCTCACAATATGTTTACTACAGCCGATTCTGGCCATTAATTATCTTATGCATTACCTAACTGACACCTTCCCGTCTTCCTGCAGGCTACAGCTCAGATGGAGGAGAAGATTCAGGACATAATCCGCAGCAACTCTCCAGAGAGCGTCCTCCCTTTGGCAGATGGTGTGCTCGGCTTTGCCCACCACCAGATAATTGAACTGGCCCGTGACTGTCTAGAGAAGAGCCGGCTAGGACTCATCACCTCCAGCTACTTCTGCGAGCTCACTGACAAGCTGGAGAGGCTTGTTCAGGAGGTGAGTGGGTCTTCAGAAATCACAGAGATGTTTTCAAAGACAGTGCACCAATAAATCTTAGTTTCTTACAGAGATTTTGAATGAAACTGTGGTGTTACAAAGCACAGATTTAGATCTTAACAGCAGGAGAACCTTCCCTCTGTTTGTTTCTTAATTATCATATTACTCTTAAGTCACAGGTCTTAGCATCTGACTTTATCGGAAACGAATAATCTGATTTTTGTAGCTGCCTGGATGAAGAAATAGATTTAAACCTGCTTCTCAAATTATAAATGTTTTTTCCTAATCCAGGTATCTGAAGATTATGTGTTCTTGCTTGTTTTTGGAATACACAACCAACATCTTGATGTTGTATTTTGTAACATTTTGTGAAAGAAACATTATATAACAATATGACGGGTAATAACATTTTAATTGTGTTTCACATATTAAATGAACAATGGCATATGTCATTTCTGGCTACCTTCTTTGCTTGAATTAGGAAAAATGTGGTGCAACTTGGTAAACTGGTTAAAATCTTACTTTAATCATGCAAGAGACAGATTTATTTTCCTTCGGATGGTCAGAAGAGTTGTAAAGCATTCTGCAAATACCTTCTGGACAGTAAGTGTTATGAAATGACTTTTTGGGTTTTTTCAAGATCACTGGGTATTAATTTTTTTAGTCTAATATTTAGCGCTTAAATGTGCTGGTAGGACACAAGAAGCACAAACAGCCTTTGGATAGTACCTCACTCTGACCTGTCTACCATAATATATAAAAAAACGGATAACTTGTATTTTGCTGTGTAGTCCACAGAGAGATCAGAAAGCGAGGAAGTAAACTTCATCAGAGAGCTGGTGAAGAAGATCCTCATCATCATTGCCCGACCTGCTCGACTGCTGGAATGTCTGGTATGTTTCATGTCACTAAACAGCCACTGAAATATTCTGTATATTCTTCATGTTTTGCATATGTTTACAACTACTAGTGTTTGCATTTGATGTTTGTATCTTTAGTCTTAGTCTGTTAGTTCATGATGGTTAAAGTAAAAAATGCTCAAGGTTCCCTTTTTTGAAACAATATATTTTTTACAAAATATTTAATGTACTGTAATATATTTGCTGGGACTTGAACCTTTGTCAATTGACCACTAACATCAAACCACCGGTTAAACATGCATATACAGGGGAAAAAAACATAGAAGATGCAAAGTTTTGTTGTTGTTTTTTTTTTTTTCTTTTTTCTCTATCTTTCAGGCAACACTTCAAACCTACCACTGGTCCCAAAATTACTTTAGCTAACTTCATCCTTTACATTCTTTACCAGTGTCCAGGGTAAATAAAGGTTGAAGCAGCTATATAATCAGTATAAGTTTTTGATACTAATGTAATGTGAACGGGGTTAGAACAGTATAAAAAGTGTATTTCCCTATCTTGACAAACTATTACAGTGTCATTATTCATCCAAGCTTTACACTACACACTGAGAGTCATGAAAGCCATCTGTGAGTGTGTCTGAACCAGAGTAAAACCAAGTTAAAACCACAAAAACACCAGCTCCTGGTACATAAAGTACAGATTTGTTGTTTACCTTCATTAAATTGTGCAATGTTGTGTTATACGTGTAAATATACTAAAGCATGCTGCTGTTGTGTCTCCAGGAGTTTGACCCAGAAGAATTTTACCACCTTTTGGAGGCCGCTGAAGGACACGCTAAAGAGGGCCAGGGCATCAAAACAGACATCCCCCGTTACATCATCAGCCAGCTGGGACTCACGAGAGATCCTCTGGAAGGTACAGGAGCTTTATGGTCATCATCAGTTGTGATAGAACCAAACAACTTTGGTTAAACCTAAGGTTGCAAAAGGTCATTACATTATGGATAACTTTTAATACTGAACTAACTTTTAAGGGGAAAACACACATATATATATATATATGTATACCTAGGGTTGCAACGTAACGAAAAAAATGTAAAAAAAAAAACATTTTAATTCATTTTTCATTCATTTTCATTTTTTCAATATGAAAATCAAATCTCTCAATAGTGAAGTTATTTAGGAGGAAAATACACTTAAAATCAGGATGAGAGGAATGTTTCATGTTACATGAGTCAAGTCATTTAATCAAAGTTAAAGTTTCAGTGTGTATGATTTAGGGGGATAAAGTGGCAGAAATGGCATAAAATATTCATTACTATGTTTTCATTAATGTATAGTTTTCTGAAAATAAGAATCATTTTGTTTTTGTTACCTACGAATGAGCCATTTATATCTACATACAGCGGATCCTCTTCCACAGAGTCTGCCATGTTGTTTCTACAGTAGCCCAGAAGATACATGCCAAACACTGGCTCTAAGCAGGGCCACTCACATTGGCCACTATAGCTCTCCTACATGTCTGGCACACAGGAGAAGTTTCTGTTGGTTGCATTCTGCTACCTCACCACTAGATATCACTAAATCTTACACACTGGACCTTTAAACACAACTAAATTGTTTATTTTTTAATCTCTGTTAGAGTGGTTAACAATTATTTCTGCTTATGATATGGTAACAGGTTTGTTTCTTTCTGCATATAACACGGTAAATAATACATTTTATTACTTTTATTTACCCTAAATTCCTGTTAATTCCCATGAAAAGTTTCCGTTTTGATTATAGCTGGAATATTGCAACCATAGTTAGAACTGCTGACACTCCTCAGAAATACACCTAAAGACCATGAATTAGTTACAGATATTGGGACAGGTTTAGGTATTCTACTATTAATGTATTTCAGTTATTTTTTTCCAGCATTATTTGGGTAGAGAATCATGTAGTTTCTTTTTCTTAAAGGTTTTCTAAGAAAAAAGGAGCAAAATGTATTTCTAGAAGTATCTGTGTCTTCATCAAATACTTATCTTGTTCAGTTCCATTTAAGTACTGAGTATTGCAGAACCTGCTTCTTAAGTATTGTCTCGGTGATGCAGTAAATATAAATACAGGGTAACTGTTGTGGTGAGGCTGTGAAGGAATGAAAGAACTAAAAGACAAAGATACTCTTGACTCATGTCCTGCACTGAACAGACCATCTTTTCTAATGACCCTCTGTCTCTCCAGATTCAGTAACAAACAACATTCATTATGACTAATTAGAAAGGAATGGCCTCCCCACAGACCTTACACAGATCCACACAGGCTGGCTCATCAGCCAATCTCTCCGTTCATTTCCCCCGAGCACCTCCTGTGTTTCGTTTGCCCAGCGCCTTGTGCGCCTGAAGCAAACCTTACAAGGAAGGACAGATGTTAAATAGCAGTGGAAATGTGTTTACAGGCTCTCTAGGGACAAGACAAACACCCCCCTGTGAAATTACACACATGGACTTTGGCATGATTTCACACAAACACACACAAACACAGAAAAACCCTACAAGATGCAAGGTGGTTTCTAATGAGCACTTGTTCTGGAGTGGTGATTTTCAAAATGGTGTTAGACATGTGTTTGTGTTGCCACATTTGATTTCCGCCCCATTTATTCTCAATTCAGATTATCTTGGAGTCAGCACCTCAAACCTAATAGGTTAATAAAGACTGCTGTTTTTTGCTTTGTTTATAGGTCTTGATTTCTCAGCATTTCAGTTACCTTTGTTGCAAAAATTGCGCTGCAGAACATTTTCATCATCAGCAGTGGAATGTAAATAAGTACATTTACTGAAGCACTGTACTTAAGAACAAATTCGAGTCACTTGTAATTTACTTGAGTATTTACATTGGTAATTTTATACTGATGCACTAATACATGTCAAAGGTAAATATTGTACTGTTTACTTCACTACATTTATTTGACAGTAACATTTCAAGTCAAAGTTTCTCTTCCCTCCAGCTGTGTTGATGTTAAAATGTCTGTGATAAACTGAAGGATTAAGTGTTTCTTTATGTGTTGAGAAAATTCTCCTACTTCTCAACGGGAAACTTTGCTGATTTTCAACCAGTTTTGTATCATAACAGTGTGGGTAGTATGTGTAAATGCTGTGGTACACTTCCCTCCATCTTTCCAGTGCCCAGATCGCCTAACTCATCTCCCAGCCAAAAATTCTCCCAGCAATTTGGGCTGGCTTTAGGACCTTTGCTCAGACTGCAGATAGCACTTCCACATCCTTGTCTGCTTGACACTGAGGGCAGATGAGTATCGAAGCAGATCAAGAAAGATCTCTCTTTCTCTCTCAAACTCTGATCAAGTGTAAAACTAGGCAGTGTTGATCAAATATGAACCAAGATTATGTTACTGTATAGCCTTTTCTCACATAAAATGTTTTTAGAACATATTTAAGTTCACGGTTTGGCTGTATAACAAGAGTTTGTGAACAGGAAGTGGGTGCCATACTATTTCCTGTATTGTAAAAACAAAGGATGACAAAAAAAATGACGGAAAAACGAATCAGTGCTGATCAAATATGAACCAAGATTCTGTTACTGTTACTGTTGCCTATTTCTCGCCTCAGATGTTTCCACAAACACATTTTAGCTTACGGTTTAACTGTAATATGAGGTTGTTTGTCACTAGCTGGCCGCAATATTGTTTCCTATGGCCAAACAGACAGGCTTACATTACATCCACCACCAGTGCGAGGAATTTATTGGTCAGGTGCGGCACAGTGTGTTCTGTTATTTGTTGTTTTCTGACTTTTAAGCAAAAGCAAATGCCACAGCCCTTTTTCTCTGTTTTCTCTGTTCATGTGACACCAATCAAAAAAGGATTTGTGTCTTACTACTGCATTAACAGCCGTTTTTATGAAAAGACCGACTTTTCAGCAGCGAAATACTTCTTTATGCTAAATAAACTCTGTAAATACCCTGTGTTTTTTCTGGCACCTTGAAAAATTGACTTTTTAGGGATACGTGGTTCTCACAGGGCAGCCATGCTACAAACATACGATGACCTTGTAGAATATGATGCAGTGTTGTAGATAAAACTACCCAACAGTATATAGAGGAGTTAAAATAAGAGCCGCCTTAAACATCTACAGCAGTAAAATGTCACATACACTATATTGCAGCTGTAACATAAATCCAAAAAAACATCAGATGTAATAGGAAATCACTGACAGGGACCATTTTAGAGTACATTTACTTTAAATACTTTAAGTACATTTTGGTGATGCATACTTTTATGCAGGACTTTTACTGGTAGTGGAGTATTTTCAGTGTGGTGTTAGTATTTTTGCCTCAGTAAAGAACCTGAATACTTCTTCCGCTGCTGTTCATAGGCTTCACATGAAGTTATAAATTTATACTTCACTAAAAACCTTTTTCTTTTCTCTTCATTTCCTTCTGTAGAAATCGCTCAGCTGACCAGCTGTGACAGTGGGATTGCAGAAACACCAGAAACAGATGACTCTGTAAGCACTCAGAAATTGATTTTTTTGTATTGATCTACTCTATCCATCTCTACCGCAGGTGTATCAGCTAAGTACAGATTTTATCTTTGATTTGTTCTGGTATTTGTCTCTTTTCCTGCTCCTAGTCTCAGAGCCTCAGCACAGCCTTGAGGTGCCGGCGTAAACCTTGTGAATTGGACTTCGAGATGACAAAACTCATCAGCAATGGTGCCTACGGGTGAGGACATCTTATTCTATATCCGATTATCTCATCTCTGGTGAAAGATGGTTTGTTTCAGCCCCAGCAAGGAAGCCATTCAAACTGACTTTTTCGTCTCCTGTTTTCAGTTATCTCTTTTGCATATTTCCCTTTCCCACTCTATTTCCACAAGATGATAATAGCAAATTTTCCTCCGAGTGGAGCTGTTTTACGATCATTTATTTCCCCCAGCTGACTGGTAAACTGTTTATTCCACAGAGCTGTTTATCTGGTTCGGCACAAGGAGACGAAGCAGCGGTTTGCCATGAAAAAGATCAACAAGCAGAACCTGATGTTGAGGAATCAGATACAGCAGGCCTTTGTGGAGAGAGACATCCTTACCTTTGCTGAAAACCCTTTTGTGGTGTCCATGTACTGCTCCTTTGAGACGCGGCGGCACCTGTGTATGGTCATGGAGTATGTTGAAGGTCAGCAGCTTGTATTTTTTAAGTGCATAGTGCTGCAGCTGAAAGAAAGCACTTTGAACAATGTCTCTCATGTGTCCTCTCAATCACATCTCGTCATTGATGTTTACAGGTGGAGACTGTGCCACCCTTTTGAAAAACATGGGCCCCCTGCCTGTGGATATGGCCAGGATGTACTTTGCAGAGACAGTGCTGGCTCTGGAATATCTCCACAACTATGGCATTGTCCACAGGGACCTCAAACCAGACAAGTGAGACCTCACAAATTTAAATACTTTTATATTAACAATAGTAGCTCGAACTGCAGGGAGGAACCCACAGAGACTCATCAGCTGTCTCTGCAGTCCTCTATACCTTACAGAGCACTGTAGCGTCTTTTGTATCATTGTTTTGTTTTCCCAGTGTGCAAAATAACTGGTTTTATTTACTCGTCTCTTGCTAGATATTAACAGATATTTTAAGTACATTTTCTCCATATTTATTTACGTTTACTTAAGTTAATGTTGCATGAATGGTTCTACTTTTTACATTGTGGTATTACCACCGTTACTGAAGTAAAGGATCTGATACTTCCTCCACGGCTGTCAGTATTTTATTTTATAATACAACAAATACCACCAACGATTCTTGGAATACAAGTAACCTGTGCAGTCCTTCATAATGATCCCTGTCTGGAGGCTTTACTACCTAAATGCTTGCTGACTATTCTTTTTCATTATCACAGTCTATTGTCTATTTAGTGTTGCTATTGTCTATTTAGTGTTTCCATCCTCTTCCTCTTGTCCTCCCCTGCTCATCTGTCTTCCTTACAGTTTGCTGGTTACATCTATGGGACACATTAAGCTGACAGATTTTGGGTTATCCAAAGTTGGGCTGATGAACATGACCACTAACCTGTATGAGGGACATATAGAGAAAGATGCCAGGGAGTTCTCTGATAAGCAGGTAAATCTTTTTTAACTGACAATTTAAGCATATGTCTATGTATATTTCCACACACCTCATCATGTTTAAATATTTATTGTCTTTTTTTCTATAAAGGTATGTGGAACCCCAGAGTATATTGCACCAGAGGTCATTCTGAGACAAGGCTATGGAAAGCCGGTGGACTGGTGGGCAATGGGCATCATCCTCTACGAGTTCCTTGTGGGCTGTGTGCCTTTTTTTGGAGACACACCAGAGGAGCTGTTCGGACAGGTCATCAGTGGTCAGTGTTTCCTGCATTTCTTCTCACATGATAATTAAAAACCATTAAGAAGTTTCCATGATGTTCTGATAATATATTTGCCAAACAGTGACTGCTGCTCAAACCCTTCTGATAGATGTGTGATCCTCAGTCCAACGCTATCAGCTAGCCTTCAATGCAAACAGATTTCCTTGCTAATCTAAAGGAATATCGCACCCACAAAACAAGCTAATTATTTTCCTCAACTAATTAAAAGTTGTAGAGATCACTACATTACATGCAATGGTGTAAGATCACTAAGTACATTTACTGAAATACTGTACTAAAGTTCAAATCTGAGTTACTTGTACTTGACTTAAATGTTTCTGTCTTATGCACTTTGTACTTCTATCCACTACATTTGAGAAGTTTCTGTTACAGTATTGCCTTTTTCTTACTGATAATGTTTTCAGAAACATATTTCAGCGCACTGTTTTGCTATAAAACAAGATTGTTTGTTACTAACAGGCTGCCACATCGTATCCTGTGTTAGAACAAACAAGTTTGCATTATGACATCTGACAGTGAGAGCGTTAATTGCTCTGGTCCAGTGCATTCTGGTAGTTGTAGGTTTTCTATATCTTGAGCAAAAGCAAATGCCACAGTCCTTTTCCGTGTTTTCTCTGGTCATATAGCACCAATTTCAAAAGTATTTACAGCTTTCTACTGCACAGGCAGCCCAGTTTTATCTTTCCAGCAGTGAAAGACTTATTCAAAGTGAGATTTTGCAGAACTTTTGCTTGACCTGAGTGAAATATCTTTATTCCACCACTGATTACATGCAATCTTGTAATTACATTGCATAGCATGCAATTTTAATCAGGAATCAGTTGTTTTTTTATCATAAGCAAAAACCCATTACTGCCGTATTTTTTAATCTTTTCCAGTGTTTGTGTTTAAAGAATAAAATAAATGCTTTGTGTCAGTTTATGGAATATAAAATGTTAGTAGACACAATTTCAAAGGATTCACAGCATCTGGCTTGTAGATTCTGTTGAGCACATGAGTAGGAATTCCCAAATCTCATTCAAATATGAATTAAACATTTACATAGTGACCACATGGAATTAGTTGGTGGGCATATTTCTCAATTTAGTGAAGGCTGAGATTTCCCTGAGGGCCGGTAGCAAAACAGATGGCAGTAAAAGGATTCAGCTTGACTTTACACGGCAAGTGAAGTTTTAATAATTCTCATGATGTTACTTCGTTCTCTTCTCGTGGTGTCATGGTGACAGGAGCACATAGAAAATCTTAATCTTGAAAACAAGCGCTTTTATCTAGTCAGCGGTGTGCGGCTCAGATGAATTGTGTTATTTGGAGTTGTTAGATAACAGCCTCTATCTGTGGCATGGAAATGAATGGCATGCCATGACTGATTTGCCATGCTCTCAATCAAATTGTACCAAGCCTCTGAGAGTGACTGTTAATTAAAGGGGCCTGAACACACTGAATGCATGCCACCGTGGCCTCAGGCCGCACATACATATTCATAGCTCCCCTCCCAAATTTGATTAAAATGGGGACAAATGGTGCACGGAGCAGACAATCAGCATGGCACAGACAGGCTTTGCTCCCCTTTTCATTGCTTATCCATGAGACTTTTCACTGAAAGCTAGAGCACATGTAAATTGTCTCATTCAACATAAGGCTTACACCTCACAACTGTTTTGTCTGACTTTGCTGGTGAAGCTATTTTGAAAGGAGAACATCAGAGAAGTGTTGCAAATGTCAGCCTTAGTGGATCACAGCTGGGTGATTCAGTAGTAGAATAACAACAAAATAAATCTGACATAGCTTTATGTTTGTAGGGACAACACAGATTAGGGCTGCACAGTTAATCAAAATATTATCAAAAATGCAATATGGCCAAGTGCAGCATCCAAATTGTCAGAGCTGCAGCTTGGAGTTAGAAGACTCATTGCCAGGGTGTTGTGTCACCAAGTCACTCACTGACACTCTTAACTCATAGCAAGTCAACAGACTTGTTTGTAGAACCTGACAAACATTTGCATGATTTGTTTAACAGCAACCAACATGCAGTAACAGTGTGAGCTGTCTTACCTCAAAACTAGAGCTTGCAGAGGCGGACTAACAAAAAGCAGCCCAGGATTTTGCTGTCAAGCAGCCCCAATTTGATACACCAGATTCAAACTGACAGAACATGTTTGCTGATCAATAAATCATTAACTGTATTGTTTGTTTTAGGCTAATATGTAAAACAATAAAAATATTATTCCAAGGTTTTTCTCCCCATGTTTGTGTTTACAGAAAGAAAAAAATCAAAGCTGAATTAATGTAATAATCACCTGACACCTAATTTGACTCAATAGTCTGCATCACAGAGTTATTTGAAATATTGGAAAACAGTTAACAGTGTTTAAACACACAAGTAAATTAGATCCAGCAGACTCTGTCCACAGGAGCACACTATATTCACATCACATATTCACACAAAGTACACAATGTCTACACTGAGCAAGTGCTTAACAAATCATTTTAATTGCTGTTCTGGCCATCAAATATCATCTGCCTTATCAGGGGTTGCTAAGACAGTGCCCACAAGTGGTCGCCTGCAGGGAGCCAATGAGTCGCCTGTAGGGCACATTCTATAAGTTACTGCAGTCAAGCCAGCCGTCACTTGCATCTCTGTGGTCAAATCAGCCGATGCTACAACTAAAGTGTACCCATACACTGACAGTTGTGGTAAAAGCGTTCAGACAGCCCAGATCAAGCTGACGGGAAGAGGTAGTGATGGACTTGGTGAAGCTAGTGAAAGGATACATGTGTGATTATATTTGGTTTTTAAAATAAGATGTTAAGAAAGGGGTTGGGGAACAAAGTCCCAAGTTCTTGAACTTTCCGATGGCCTGTCTGTGCCTGGGAGCTTGTTCATCATCAGTTTCTCTGCATCCATCACCTTTTTGGATTGCTAAATGCAAATAGCTTATTATGCATTGTGAACTAACAGGAATGTCTCCTTCTCAGGATATTGACCATTAAGTTTGCAATTCATGTGGTTTAAGGCATTAAAGCGACTCCTCATGTTTATCTCCTCATTAATTTGTTCTGGTTTGTTTTTTACTTTTTGTGTTGCAGTTATGTTTCTCAGAAACTATATGTTTCCTAAGCAAAGCCTGATGTTTTCCAACTCAGTAATGGAGCTTGGGCTGCTTGTATGTAGGAGTATTGTTTAATTCAAAGTTATTGCATTGATTGTGTGTTTCCAGACGAGATCAACTGGCCTGAGGGAGAAGACGCCCCACCTCTTGACTCTCAGGAGCTCATCACCTTGCTCCTTCGACAGAATCCTCTGGAAAGGATGGGCACAGGTACAAGCGCAAAGAGCAAAGACACTGTGGCACAGCCAGTAACTCGGTTAGGACCAGACAGGTACAGCAGACCACCATAAATTCTCATGTGACCCTTAGTGCCACCTCAGCACCGCTCATTATTCCAAGTCACCGGGGAAGAAATTGAGGTCATCCAACGGCGGAGCAGTTTATCCCGTGGCCTCGTCACCTCTTTCCTTTGATCAATTGCAATTATTTCCTTTGCCAGTCCATGAATCTAATTCCATGCATGATCAGGCACTAAGACTGTGTCGATCTGTGGACTGTAAAAGTGACCATGACCTGGGACAAAGGCTTTTAATCAGAGGGGATGCATGTAGCCAGTTCAGTCCGGGGACATCTGGACCTCCTTGTTCATCTAGATCTCCCCTTGCCAGGCTGCCATTCACAAAGTCTCCTGCTATTCCACCAAAGGTCACAGGCAGGAAATTGTGCTGCATAATTTATGGCCATGATATCGCTTTGGCCTGCAGCCACTAGGGGAAAGGAAAACATAGTGTAAGCGTTTCTTCACCTCCTGTGTCTAACTGAACCTTTCACTGCCAGTGCCTCGTGTTTTCTTCACTAGCAGTTTTAGCATTTTTTCCTGAAATTTGTATTCAGACAAAGTATTCACTGTAATTGTTCCATCTGCAGGTGGAGCTGCTGAAGTGAAGCAGCATCCGTTTTTCCACAACCTGGACTGGAACGGTCTGCTGAGACAGAAGGCTGAGTTTATTCCACAGCTGGAGTCGGAAGATGACACCAGCTACTTTGACAGTGAGTTTTTTACAGTGTATTATTTTTCATGTGTCAATAGCAGATACACATCCAGAGATCAGCTTAGAAATCATTAAAATAATGCACTCCTGATAACATATGATGTTGCCTCATAGTCATCATGTTAGAAAGTTTTGTATTTGTATGTTTTGCTATTCTGAGCGCAACTGGTTCTGGAAGTAAAAGTCTCATTGAGACAGTGTTACATGGAGCACTTCTATGGCTCGGATCTCCATGAACCATAATCATTATTACAAAACATTAGCAACTGTGTTAGAAAATATCTGTTTCTTTGATTATGAAGTTGAAGGTACTTCAGCATATTGATTTAGAAGTTGGCTGTGACTGACAAGGTGCATTTTGGCAACAAACATCCAACCCCCAATTTTAAAATTCTGTTTTGTACACCACTAATGATGGTCAGAAGTTGACGATGACAGGGTTAAGAAAACTGAAAACACAATCTGGAGCATGAATCACTTCACTTTTGAAGAGAACCTATTGTGCTCATTTTCAGGTTCATACTTGTATTTCAGGTTAATAAAAGCTTCTCAACACAACTGGACATGTTCCGGCAGGAGTATGATCTGAAATCAGGGAGAAATTAACAACATTCACAAGCAAGATGACATGGTTCCCTGATATTAGCATAGTCCTTGTTAACAATTTTCCAGAAGGAATGCACATAAAATGAATAAATAACAGGTGTAACACAACACACAGCAATTAGGATGTAGCTACATGTAACAGTGTACTTGCAGCCGGGGAGTGGCTGTGTATAGCAATCGTTATCCGTTGAAAATCACCAATTATTTATTTATTCATTTATTTTACATTGCAATGGCTGTATTCCAGTGTCCACTGTTGTTTCAGCTCACTTTATTTGGTTCTCCCCACCTCCCACTGGTTTTTGAGTATTTATATCCTCATGTGTTCTCTCATGTCTTTTTATGTGTTTTTACCTGCTGTGCAACTAATTGCCCTTTAGGGACAAAGTCAAGTTTAAGTTTAAGTTGAAGTTGATAAAAGCTTGCAAACACAACCAGACAGCAGCAATACGATCCAGGAGAAATTAACAACATCGGCAACCAAGATTACATGTTTCCCTTAGCATGTAGCTACATGTATCAGAGCTGGCTATGTAACATAAACACTTGCAGTAGCTTGGAGCAGATGACCATATAAAGAAATCCGTCATGAGCTGATGTCATCTTTTAGCCAAAGTAGAAAAAAATGTTGGAAGCTGAGTATTCAGAGCAGTTTGAAGCCTGAGGTTTTTGCTCATCGAGATTACTTTTACATATGTTTACCTCATTATTTAAAACTTGGGCTATTTTTAATATGAACATCTATCAATGCAGTTTTATATATATGTATGGCCGAAAATATGGAATAATAGGTCCCCTTTAACTTCTTGGTCAATTGTGGGTGAAATAAGCAACTATGCTGCCATATTTTGCTCACAACTGTAATGAAAAAAGCATTTTAGATTTTTAATCATATGTCTGACTTGTCTCCTCTTCATGGTAACAGGGGCTGAGGGTCCTGGGTATTTAGACCGTCCACTATACCATAATGACAGACAAAACATGATTTCTTAGAAACAGAGTTGAAATAATTCAAACTGGTGGTCGTAACATAAACCGAAATGAATATTACAAGAACAGGGTGTTTCTACTTTTTATTAACAGTGAGGATATAATTAAAGGGAAAAAAGAATGGGGATGCAGAATGGGGAAAACATTTCCAGAACTAGGGGCTGAAATATTCTGAAATATAAACAAATATAGGCTGAAACAAACAGGACACTGCTAGCTCACTGAGCCCATTGCAACATTATATTTCCTTCTCAACTGTAGCTCCAAAACTCAGAACAGGATAATCCCAACTAGCAGAAAGCAAATAAATAATAATAGGATTGACAAAATACAAAAAAAATACAATATTGCCTTGTCAATACTTGTCTTAATAATTGTTTGTGAGAAAATCCTGCAGACTTACAGGCAAAAATCATTTTAAATTGCACAAAACTTAATACTAAATAAATGAAGTGAGTGAGAACTGAAAAACCTGAGCTTCAACTCTATTCTAAATCCCCTTTCTTCTTCTTTAAACCTTGTAACACTGAAAATAACCTGTAATAACTAAATGGTTTTAAAAAAAAAAAAAAAAAAAAAAAACGTGAAATGTAAAGCTCTCATCATCCCCAGCTCGCTCTGAGAGATACCATCACCTGGAGACAGAGGAAGACGATACGAATGATGAAGACTTCAATGTGGAGCTGCGGCAGTTCTCCTCTTGTTCTCACAGATTCTCAAAGGTTCGTCCTTAATCTCCCCTCAAATTTCTCAGAGTAACATGTATACATGATCATTACTGCCAAAAATGTTAGTAATGTAAATGAGGTGATGCCTTCGTCTGTCCTGCTGCTTTTCTCATGGGAAAGAAAGCAAGAGCAAGTGTTATTTCATATGGAAATGTGTGTCTAGAAAACACAACCCGCTGTCCCTTTACCCCTACAGTATTAAACATACATTTCGGCTTTGCATATATTTTCCGCTTGCAAATCAGATCTGTTTTTTTTTTTTTTTTTTGTATGTGGAACACAATACAGTCATACAAGCTGGGAGTCATTGTTGTGCTGCATTGCAGTATGCTCCCCTCTCACATCAAAACAAAGCATTACAGTGTCTCAAAAAGCAGCGGGGCGTCTCAGAGGAAGTGTGGAGCTACACTGAATCTTTTTTCCTTAGCAGCACCTAAAACTCCAGGCTGTTAAGATATGATGAAGTCTGCATTAACACGGAGAACACAGTGTTTCTGGTGTCCTCTTCATTTTAAATGTTAAAAACCCTGGACCATTACTTTTTCAGCCGTTCTTTGTAGCTTATTCTGAACCTGCCAGTGTGTTTTAAAACAGTATTTTGCCTTTCACAGCCCGCATGCAGTGAAGTGAATCATAGTCTCTGTGTGGTTGTCAGGTTTACAGCAGCCTGGATTTGTCCCGTGGGCACCTGGAGGAGAAGGGAGAGACGGAGGGGAAGAAGAGCGAGAGCCCACTGACTGTTGACTCTCTCAGCTGGACGCCAGACTTTGCAGAAATGTATGCTTGACACTCAGCTTCATTAAAGCACTCTGCACATTAACGCCATACTGTAAGTAGAAGAGATTAAATATGCACCTCAGTGCAGATGAAAAGACCTTTTTTGCTTACAAACAGAAATAGTAAAATAAATCTTGTTTTGGTATGTGGAGAGACCACTGCTGGTTAAAAAAAGACATTTGCATTGTACCAGAGGTGGGGGCCCCGAGTCACATGACTTGACTTGAGTTCGAGGACTCAAATTTGAGGATTGAGACTTGCTTGACTAACACAGATGAAAGACTCACTTGACTTTGACTTGGTATTCATGACTTGAGACAGATGACTTGAAAGGACTTTACTTTTTTTTTAACTTAATATATATATTTTTCTAGATGTTGAGAAGTTAGGTTTTGTTTTTAAAATATGCTGGCACATATATCGCAGCAGGGGGGGACTTGGTGGCTGATATTCATGCTCACGCCACCACTTCCTCCTGCCCGCAGCTCTTGAAGGAATGGCAGTATGTACAGCGGCATCATGAGGGTTACCGAGAGCTTTTATTCTGTTCTATCTGCATGATACCTGTAAGTTAAGGTTTCAATAACTCATTCAGTATTGAAGGTGCTTTGCAACCACCGACACTCTGTCAGCTCCGGGCCGTTATGCACACACAGTCCCCACTGTGAGGGCTCCTCTTATTTGTACGAGGTTTTGATTCTGCCACAGTGCATAACGACTGTTCCTGCCTGCTGTCCCAACATAAGTTCACTATCTGTGAGTGTGTATGTGCACTTGCAGTACGCATCCACACACCATGAGATAGTTTCCCCAGTGACCTTTTTTTTTTTTTTTTTGCTCTCTCACAGCAGCAGGTATGTTATGTGAGAGGGGTTTTTCACCCTGACCAGAGAGCTTGGAGCAGGAGAGGAAGTATTTAAATCTTTTACTCCAGTAAAAGTATCAAATACCATTCTGTAAAAATACTCTGTTACAAGTAAAAGTCCTGCATTTAAAATAGTACTCAAGTAAAAGTATGTAAGTATAATCAAGAAGATGTACTTAAAGTAAAAAATTAAAATTAAAAATGTCACCTGTGACTGTTGTAGTCTACTATATATGACTCATGCATTGATGTAGAAGCAGGATTTTACTGTCGTAGTTGGTTGAGGTTGAGCTTATACTGAACTATTAACTAATGATTATTTTCATTATGATTTAATCTGCTGATTATTTTTCTCCTTTAATCGATTGGTTGTTTGGTTTGTAAAAATTCTGGAAATAGTAAGAGATACCGTCACAATTACCCAGAGCCCAAAATGACACCTTCATAATGTTTGTTTTGTCCAACCAACACTTCAAACCTCAACAGAAAAACTAATTATAAAATAAAAGCAAAAGCAGCAAAGAAGTCCTCACATTTGTGAAGCTGGAACCATGAAATGTTGCACTGAAAAATGACTCGGACGATTATCAAAATGGTGGCAATTTTTTTTTCTGTTAATTCAATAATTGGCTCATAGTTACAGCTGTACTTTTACATTATCATATGTTTTGAGTGCAAAATCTTAATTTGTAAAGTAACAAGTAACTGATGCTGTTAGATAAATGTAGTGTGGTAGAGGTAAGCGGTGGAGTGAGAAGAAAAGACTCAGATTTGTACTCACAGTACCTGAGTTAATGTATTTAGTTACATCCCACCACTGAGTGCAGTTTATGTTATATTATCGTTATGAGTTTGTGAGTATGACTTGACTTGTGACTTGCTTGACCTGACCAATGACTTGACGACTTGCTTGACTTATAGCAAGGACTCAGCATGAGTTGCTTGAGACTTGCTGGTTATGACTTGAGACTTGCTTATGACTTGCACATGTGCGACTTACTCCCTCCTCTGCATTATACTACAAATTCAGAAGTGGAAGAAGTTTTCAGATCCTTTGCTAAATTCAAAGTACTAATATATAAATTAAGAAAACTCTATTACAGGTAAAAGTCCTGTGTACAATATCCTACTCACAGAGATAATACCAGCAAACTTACTTACCAAGTACAGATCAAAAGCAAAAGTACTTGTTCTAAGATATATTATTATTATCATATGTTACATTATTAGATTGTTAATGTTGATGAATCAGTGTTTAAACAGAATGTTACTGTTGTAGCTGCTTTAGGTAAAGCTAGTTTTAACTGCATTGTATCAAGCTAGGTTAGGTACGTAGTCCAGTGGTTCCTAACATAGGTGTCCAGCCCCCATAAAGGATAACATGACAAATCGGAGGGGTCATAGGATGATTGATGGGGAAGGAAAAAGAAAAAACTAATTTCTGTATTGTATCTTATGTGCTTATCATTTATTTTTGTTTAAAATCTTAACTAAAGAGGTGGAAGTACGTGTAGCTGTCAAATAAATGCAGTGAAGTTAAAACTATAATATTAATTAGCATTAAGTAGCATAATATGGGGAAAGAAAACCAAGTAAAGTACAAGTATCTGCAACTTTCCCATGGAGTAAATGTACTTTGTTATTAAATAGTTTAAAAAAAATCTAAGATGGGGTTTAAAGCAGCCCATCACCCCATCTACACAAGAAAATGTATTCTGTTGACTTGCATCATGTGTCCTGTAACTCAGTGACAGTGGAGATGTTTACCTTTAAGATAAGATAGAACTTTATTTATCACGAGGGAAATTGCTGTGCAGCAGTTGCAATACAAAGTTGGAGCAGTGCAAATAAAAGGGAGCAATATACAAAAGATTAAAATAACACAGCAGTAGGTGTCAAATATAAAAACTAGATAACAGTAAGGTCCAATATATACAATCTATATAATATATACAATGCCAAAAACAGATTACCAGTATGGTTGATAGAGTGATGGACGGATGATTTAAGATATAAATCAATATATACATCATTTGGTGGAGTTTGATAAAATCAATAAAAATAGTCAGATAAAAATAGCTTTTAATTACCTACTGGAACTTTAAACAACAGTTAAAATGATTAAGAAGCATGAAAACATACTTTAGTTTAACATCATTACTGCATGTTTACTTTTTATTTTTTATTCTTATTTAATTCTAATCTCATATCCTAAAATTACTCTCTAAGTTAAGAGAGCAATGGCTTTTAAGTTTAATTTATGTTTATGCCACTTGGTTGTCACTTCCTTTATTGTTTTTACACTTTGTACACTTCCTCTATGCAAAGAAAACTTAAAGCTATAATACGTAACTTCTGTCGCCTCCCAGCAGATAATGCGTTATTACAACTAATAAGCCGGCGGCACTTCCACATACACAGAGTAACACTCGCCAGTCGCCACACACCGTACACATACTTGCCTTTGTGGTAGGATCCACTTCTGAACCGTGTCTCGGCCGCTTTTCCGCCATGTTGCTTTGTCTTTCTACCTGCGCTCTACCTCTATATGACACTCTCCGCTCTTCCTCCCCCTCCGTTCTTGTTGTGAGGAAGCATTTCCTGTGCGCCAGCGCGGGAATGTCGTCGGTCGACACGCATACTAAAAATGATATATGTTGAAAAATACTGTGAGATGTTAGAGGAGCCGATCGGCTTAATCAGCATTGTGTCATCTCCTCGAGTAGTGGCTTGGGTGAAACAGACATACCGAGTACACTCGGTCAGATAAATAGTTTGAAGCTTTAATAATTGTCCAGTTCTCCAAGTAGAAAGTAATGTTCCTTCCGTGTTTACAGCTGGAGTTTATCCTGTAAAATCAAAACCTTTGTGCAGCAAAAACAACAAATAGAATCCAAAGCAGTATAATCCAAATGGTCAGTAAGGATATATTAAACCTTATTACATGTGACAATATATTTTAACTCTACTAACAGCAGAAATAATACTGGGTATACCTATCTCTTATAAATCAGACATTATTCACAGTTAGCAAACAATCATTCTCACAACATTAAGATACACAGTATATTCAAACAACATTTGGCTCCTACAGGGAGTAAGAATCTGTTTATCTCATGAGAATCTCCTCTGTCCTTCAACCAGGCCGTCGCTGTCCCATTCGACAGACACAGACAGTGTGAATCAGGGCCCTCGCCCCAACTTGTTACCAAAGTTTGCCATCTCAGCAGAGAGCGAAGGAGACGAGACCTCAGGCCTCTGTGACCCGAGCAAGACCTCCTTCTCCGCGGGAGAGCTCCCACAGGATGAGCCTGACGCTACTACTCCAGGGAGCACCCACAGTGGAGCCACGCTCTCTGGTACCAAACTGCAGTGACTAGAGTTGCATAGTATAAAGCTGCATGGGCTTGGTTTTCATTTCAAAAAATCATTATGTTGTCCCTGAAACAATGAAACTATAGATGGCAACCTTAGGATGTTTTTTGTTGCATCTTTTTACATTCAGTCTACTTGTTTGATAGCCCACTAACCATTTTTTCAAGAAATTGAAAAACATTTTGGGAAATATGCTAATTCGTTTTCTTGTAGAAATGATGGAGTTATCCTTACTCTAAATACGAAGCTTTTGTCCCTAAATATATGAATCCATCAAACTACAGTTCCCTCTTGGAAAGCTCCACATTTGTAAGTCAAGAAAGATTACCTGTAAGCCAAAAAGCAAATTAAAATTGTTCTTAATTCTATAAATAACATGCGTCCTAGTAGAAAAGCATCCACAACATCCCTAACTGTGCAAGTTACAGGCACTACGACTTCAGTGTTGTTTTTGTCCTACAGTATTGTACATTTCATGTTTTGAATGTAATTACAAGATTCTGGAAATTATTTTTTATTCACCTATGCATTTGTAATTGATTTCCTGTTTTAAGTCATGATAGTAATTCAGAAGTATCCCTGTACTTTTATGTTCTGTGTTAGTTGTAATTATTTTGGCTTTGGTATTTTTCACAGTATTTCAGACACTTTAACATTCCAGCATGAGTAACTTCACCCTGTAAAACAGCAATGTTTAATTTTCACACTTTGGTGTTCGTAGGCAAAAGACATAACATATTTCTCTTAAGAGGTGTTTGTGAGAACATTTTTAACTTTAGACAGATAGGCAAGCTGTTTTCCTTCCTGCTGACTGTATATTTGACAGACAGACATGAGACTGGTATGAACTGCCTTATCTAATTCTTGAGAAGGAAGCAAATATTTCCCAAAATGTCAAACAGGTTTTTTTTAGGAGCAGAGGAATTCTGTCTATAATTAATACATTTAAAAAGTAAAATTAAAAAGATCAGGGTGCTTCTGTAGCAGCAGCCACTGCAAAATAATTACATGTTGTCAGCATTTTACCAGTACAGGTGTGTGCCTCTATTCATGCTCATCTTTTGTAATAATTAGGAAGTTTCTCAGAACATCTGGACCAGTTGACACCTCGAGGTGAAGGGGTTGAGAGCCCCGACAGTACCAGCCACACCTCCGCAGACCAGGGGGCTCAGACCAACTCTCTGCGTCCTGAGAGCGCTGCAGAGAAGACTGGAGCTGTAGCAAAAGTCCCAAAGTCTGTCTCAACTGGTGCCCTGTCCCTCATGATCCCTGGGGGTAAGTAAGAAACCGCACATTGACATGCAGACAGATGTGCATACTCAGAAATATAAATTCAACCAGTTTGTAGAAAGTTGAAGTATGTCAGAGCAATAACGTGTCAAGAATTACAATAAGAGCAGCCGATTTTGTACAAATAATGTGAAAAAGATGAAAGTACACTGTATAGATCTGTGCGAAATTGGCCCAGCGTGACACCTGCTGTGAGTTCCATTTTACTGAGTGGCTGCGGGCAAGTAGCCGAGTGCAAGCCGCTAACAAGGAAAATAAGCAGGCAGGGCAGGAGCGAGAGGTCTTCACTACTGGGAGAGCGAAAATCCCATTAGCTACACCCACAGCGGGAGCAGCGTGAACCGGGCTCATGAGCTTTATAGACACACCTCACTACTGATTCAAGGGCCAGACAAAGTCTGATTGATTAAATAAATCATCTCTTATTTTTCCAGATGTCTTCGGGGTGTCTCCGCTGGCCAGCCCCCTGTCTCCTTACTCCCTCTCCTCAGACCCTTCCTCAAGAGACTCCTCTCCTAGCCGAGACTCATCTCTCTGTACTGCCAACCCACGACAGCCTGTCGTCATCCACAGCTCGGGGAAGAAGTTCGGCTTCACACTGAGGGCAATCAGGGTGTACTCTTGTGATGGTGACATCTACACTGTCTACCATATGGTCTGGGTAAGCACTACACCAACCTGTAGGAGACATTCAGTACGTTTACATGGACAGTTTAATTCCACTTTTAATCGGAATGAACGGCCATTCCGATTAAAAGTGGTCATGTAAACAGTCATTCCGATTGAAAAATGGTCATTCCAATTGAAAATTAAATCCGATTAAAGGGGGTGGTTTCTTCTGTTTGTCATTCCGAATGAAAGAATTTTGTGTGCATGTATACACTCATTCCTCTTTAAGTTCATTCCGGTCTTTCTGCGCATGCTTGTTTCCTTGCCCTTCTGGTGCGATGACGTATAGAGAGCGCATAGCAACGGGCTGCATAGCAACGGGCTGAGCTAGAGCAGTTGGACTCGTTGCACTCACCGGTTTCCATTTGCCACAGCACGGTCTTCTGCCTCCCTTCTCCTCCTCAACAGACGAAGCATTCGCAGAACAATGTTGTTGTCGTCAAACATCTTGTTATCCGGAGCGAGGACTGCAGTGTTTTCTTCCGGTAAACGTAAACACGTAACATCCGCCCCGCCCCCTATCCAATCAGAAACCTTCCCTGCCCCAAACCTTGCGCAGACCTGAATAAAGGCGATTGAACTGATCTCCCATGTAAACCCTCATTCGGAATTAATATTTCCCATGTAAACTACCTGGTAAATCTACCTGATTTCATTCAGATTCATTTCATTCCGAATGAGAAGCCATCATGTAACCGTAGCCACTGTCAGTAAACTGTAAAGATGATTTCACTCTTAACCTGTTTGGTGTCATTCAGACAAACATTTTTGGGCCAGTGTTAAAACTGTTCCAAAGGGCTGTAAAGAAAAATAGATGATAACAATGTCTGTCTCTTGTGTGCGTGTTAATCAGAATGTAGAAGATGGTGGGCCAGCACATAAAGCAGGACTCAAAGCTGGAGACCTCATTACTCATGTTAACGGGGAACCAGTTCACGGTCTTGTCCACACTGAAGTGGTGGAGCTCCTGCTAAAGGTAAATGAGAATGTTTGTTTGGCTTTAAACTGCAGGTATTCAGATTGTAATGATTTTGTTTTCAAAAAAACTACACCTCAGGTTAATAACAATACTCTTCATGGTGTTCAGTAAATGTAATTTCGTAAGTTAGTATAGGTTCATTGAATTGCCCAGTTTAAATCCACTTTGGGACCAACACTGATTAAGCTGGAAAGAGCATGATCTACACAGGACTGCAATCACAAAATAAGAAACAAAACCTCTAAATTAAATTGTTGTGCAGCCTGACTTAGGTTTTTATCTTTTAACAAAGAATATTAACTACATTAATGCAGGAATAAACAAAACAAACAAAACACATTTTGGATAAAAAAAAAAGTGATCAAAATTTTCCTTCTTCCTTTTCAGAGTGGCAGCAAAGTGGCCATCTCAACAACGCCTTTTGAAAATACTTCCATAAAAACTGGTCCAGCCAGGAGGAACAGCTATAGAAGCAAGATGGTGAGATGTGCCAAAAAGCCCAAGAAGGAGAAGACACCAGAAAGGTATGCATATTTTACAGAAAGTTTAATCACTAGATGGAAAGGAATTATTTTCTCTTCTACAATGTCTTTTTTCAAAATGTATCCACAAGGTGTGAATTTAATATTAATGCCATAAATATGAGAATTCCTGTGCTCACACTTATTTATGACAGACCTGGGGAGAAACTTTGAAGAAGCTTTGTGTGAAATGCAGTTATGCATTATTGGTGTATCTAAAAGGGACACACAGTGTCAGTGATGTGTAACCGACCACTGTGCTGCAGAAAAGAGGTGTGTGAATGATCTTATTTCAAGCGCGAAGATGTGACAGTGTTTCCTGTTGGCCTCTAGGGGGCAGATTGACAACACTGAGTAAGGGTTTGAATATGTGAAGGGTTTCTTTGCATCTAAAATCATTAAAGGAGACTGTGGAAGTGTGCAAGATGATGTTAGAAAAGCAAATTTTGTAATTGTAATTGTGCAAAAATGGCACCTAATAATTTCTTGAGCTTATGAATGTAAGTGAAAAACAAAAAATAAATGTTTATGTTGAGTCAGAACGCAACTTTAAGCTTTTTAGAGTTTTGCATGTTTTTGTTTTATTCCTGCAACTACATTTTTAAGTAAAGTTTAGCAGTCTGCCATAAGCAACAACATAAATAATGTGTTGAAAGAAAAAATAATGTGAAGAATCTGATATCTGTAGAAAAAAAAGCCACTAGCAACAGTGGATTTTACATGAACACATTTATAGTTCCTGCCAGAGGTGTGGACCTGAGTCACATGATTTGGACTGGAGTCAGACTCGAGTCACAAATTTGATGACTTAGACTTAGACCAAGCAGCTCCCATTTAAAAGGATGTTAATTGATATTGACGTTTTGAGCCCACTGCTCTTCTTCAGACTTCTAAACAGGAGCTGCTTGGTGTTCTGGTGGACTTATTTATTTTCTACTTTGCGATACGTTTTTTAATCCAGCGCCCATTCCATTGGACATTGGCATGTGGGTGTCTTTGGTACTGTTTTAGACTCATTTTGACAAAATCAAAAAAGACTTGCCACTTGACTTGGACTTAAACACTAATGGCCTGTGACTTCACTTGAGTTTAAACCCCAGAGATTAAAAACAATGTTATTTAAAAAGTGTGCCACCAATCAATTATCATCTTCTAACCGCTTCATCCTCTTGAGGGTCGCGGGGGGGCTGGAGCCTATCCCAGCTGACATCGGGCGAGAGGCAGGGTACACCCTGGACAGGTCACCAGACTATCGCAGGGCTGACATATAGAGACAGACAACCATTCACGCTCACATTCACACCTACGGACAATTTAGAGTCACCAATTAACCTAGTCCCCAGTCTGCATGTCTTTGGACTGTGGGAGGAAGCCGGAGTGCCCGGAGAGAACCCACGCTGACACGGAGGGAACCCACGCTGACACGGGGAGAACATGCAAACTCCGCACAAAAGGGCTCCCACGCCCGGGATCGAACCGGCAACCCTCTTGCTGTGAGGCGAGAGTGCCTCCACCAGTGCTAACCACCACACCACCGTGCCGCCCTCTAGATCCACTTTATTTCAATTTATTTGTTCCAGGTGAGAAACAGGAAGAACTAACATGACATTACTAAGCACCATGTGGGAAAAAAATGACACCAAAGATAATTTTGTTCACATACAAACACTTACTATATCAACAAAAAACGAATTGCCGTATGCAAAACATGTGGGTTGAAAATAGCAGAAGAGAGACAACTTCAAATAAACTTGTTTTAACTAATAAAAACAAATTTTAAAAAGCCTCCATGATTATTGTAAATGTGATATATTATTACTTTGTTGTTAAAATGGCATAACATTACATTATGATTTGTTTAGGACTCAAAACTCAAAGTTTAGGACTTGTGACTTGAGTGCCAATACTTGAGACTTACTTATGACTTGCAAAGCAATGACTTGATCCCATCTCAGGTTCCTGCCTCTCTAGTTTGAATAATTGAAAGTAATTTTATATTAAACAACAGTACAATTGAATGTACTTTATTAGTCATTGTCATCATCTGTGTGTGGCTGTATTGATCTATAAAGGCTTTTAAAAGTCAGCAAATGAGTCAGGACTGATTTCTTTTTTCTTTGTCTCATTTTGCTTTTTTCCAGGCGACGCTCCCTTTTCAGGCGTTTTGCCATGCAGCCCTCTCCTCTCCTGCACACGAGCCGCAGTTTCTCCTCCCTCAACCACTCTCTGTCATCTGGTGAGAGTCTCCCTGGCTCCCCCACCCACAGTCTCTCCCCTCGTTCCCCCACTGCTGCCTTCCGCCCCACACCAGACTTCACCCAGTCAGGTGGAGATTTTAATTTAGAAATAGTGCTGTTTATTTTCATTTCATGCAGTGTATTATATATTACTGATTTCCATTGTTTTGTCCTTTTATTTTCCAGGTGGCAACTCCTCCCAGAGTAGCTCTCCCAGCTCCAGCGCTCCAAACTCCCCCGCAGGCTCCGGCCACATTCGTCCTAGTACCCTCCACGGCCTCGGCCCCAAACTACCAGGTCAAAGGCTGCGTCAGGGGCGCCGCAAGTCTGCCGGCAGCATTCCCCTCTCTCCTTTGGCTCGTACACCTTCACCTACACCCCAGCCAACATCACCTCAGCGCTCACCCTCTCCCCTTCTCAGTGGGCATCCTGTTGCCATTTCCAAGACAACCCAAGCCTTCCCCGCCAAGATACATTCTCCACCCACAATTGTACGGCATATTGTGCGCCCGAAAAGTGCTGAGCCACCTCGCTCACCCCTCCTAAAACGTGTCCAGTCTGAGGAGAAGCTGTCCCCCTCTTACACTGGAGATAAGAAGCACCTGTGTCCCAGGAAACACAGCCTGGAGGTGACCCAAGAGGAGGTGCAGGATGAGGAGCTGAAGCCTGGGGAGCGGGATTACACCATCTTGCAGAGTGTGGAAGAAACAGCCTGTGAGCCGCTGGCAATCACCCGTGTTCGACCTGTTGAGCAGGGCTGCTTAAAGAGGCCTGTCAGTCGCAAGATGAGCCGGCAGGAGTCCGTTGAGGAGCTTGACAAGGAAAAGCTGAAGTCTAAGATGGTTGCAAAGAGACAGGACTGGTCAGAGAGGAGGGAGTCTCTACAGAAGCAAGATGCCCTGCGTGAATGTGACTCATCCCCTTTGTGTGGGGATGACAGGGATGAAAGTTTTCTGGTTCGAGGCCAAAATAAAACCCAGAACAGCCCAGACTCTGGCCCGCTGGAGGCCAAAGCTGCTAGCACAACCCTTAAAGACGTGCTGTATAAGAAACTCACCACACGTGTCTCTGAGGGCCTCGCTGAAACACCTGGTGGCTGCAGTGAAAGTGATGGAGGACTCAGATCAGCTCTCTGCTCTATTCACCCTGAGTGGCAGCACTCCAGACAGGGTAAAGATAATGTGAAGCCAGACAGATTGGACTTCAAAGCTCCCAACATCGAGTTCACCAGGAAGAGGCTGTCGTTTGAAGAACGAGAAGACTGCATGTGTCGGTTGTCCACCGGCATCCACGAGAACCTCCACTTTGGCTCCACTAGGTCCAAAAGCCTCCAGCTGGACACGGCCATGTCTCATGACCACATGAAGGCAGGACTGGGAAGTGTCCACTCCAGCCCCGAGGGACTGTCCCCCAAGCTTTTCTCTGGCAGAGGAGAGAGCGCTGTGGAAAAACTCCAGCTCATTTCCTCCGCAGAGTCCCCACTTAGAAAGACGTCATCTGAATATAAACTTGAAGGACGCCACGTCTCCTCTCTCAAACCTCTGGAGGGCACTCTGGATATTGGTCTGCTCTCAGGACCCAGAGTCTCCAAAACAGAAACCTGTTTATCCAAGATGGCAGAGAACACAAGCGACACTGTTTCTCTGAGTACTCCAATTTGGCTCCAGACCCCTGCTGAGAGACAAATAACCATCCCCCAACTGAAAACTGCAGACAAGCTGAAGAGCCCCCTGACCTGTTCCCCGAGCCCAGAAGCTGTTTCCTCATTAAATAACATGGTTGCATCTAAAGATCAGTTAAATCATACAGCCACAGAGGTGAAAATCAGTTCAAGTGGTGAGAGAACACAGGACAGACATAGTGAATCATTAAAGGCTCAAAGCAGCAAAGTGGAGGTCTCGAGCTTTACTGTTAAACCAGAGAGCAGGACGGGGATGAAGTCCAGTTCATCACTGGCTCATGAACACAGAGGCCCTCGACACAGCTCCCACTTCTCCTCCTGTGGAAAAACACCCTCCATACGGGAAGTCAGCAATGAAGATCAGGAGGATGAAGTGGAGCAGCAGGAAGTCACGCCACACACTACATCACAAAGTACCGACAGCTCCAGGACAGTAGTCTCTTTGACTTCAGCAAAGCTGGAGGTAGACATAAAAGCTGTGGAGAGTCTGCCTGCAGCTGCCAGCGGGCCATTACCTGTGTCGCTGAAGCAGAGTGTAAACTGTGGTTTGGATACAGGTCAGCGTCAGAGTTGTGAGAAAAAAGCAGCTCCTGCACAGAACTCAAACATGACCTCTGTTACTGAGGTGAATGTACAGAACAACTCTGCATCTATACGCCTTCCAGAGAATGTGCTTTCAAAACAGCAGAACATCTGCTCTTCAAATACAGAAGCAGAGGTTTCTGTCACAACATCAGCATCTGGTCTTATGCACAAAGAGAAAACCTGCAGTTTAAAATCAGAGGGTCAGGACTGCTCACAAAGATCTGTCAGTAAGGACAACGAACAATCTAACAGATCAGTTGTAAAACCGGTGGCTGATACAGGCAGCTCAGGCTCCAAGAAGGACGCAAACATGTGTGTTGCAGTTGCAAAAGTGGAGCAGAAGAGAGGCGTTTCTACAGTAAACATGGTCACCTCTTTAAATAATGTTACACTAGGCTTAAATAAAAAAGATAACACTGTTGGTGCAATAGAGAGTAGTAGCATGTTGCCGCAGAAGAAAGAGGATCTCATTTCACCAAAGACAAAGAATAAAGATTCAGAGCAGCTATTAAAAAACTCTCCAGCTGAAAAAGCACAATGCAGATCACCTGATTCAGTATACTGCACCTCTAAAAAAGAAGAAACTGTTCTGTCTGTGACAGAAGATGCTGCAAAACAGAAATGTTCAGCTTCAGCAGCTGCAAATGAAAGTGTTTCAGTTCCCAAAAGTAAGTCAAGGCCTGACCCGCAGCCTGTACCACACACTGCTGTGAAGACAGAGACAAAATCATCTCCCAGTCCAGCTCCTCCTGTCTCAGCAGTCAAAGGCAGTCCAAATTCAAAACAGAGAGATCTGTCTAAAGAATCTGCGCTCTCAACTTCAAACATTCAAGTAACCCGCGACTCTAAACCGTCATCTAAGCAGGAGGAATCACTGCAGCTGACGCATTCTCTAACTATTGCTGAAGTGAAGCAAAGAGAAACCCAGCCCAAAAGTTCCGTAGCAACTTCAACTCATATAATGAAAGAAAACACTGACGCAAAGCCAAAATCTCTCCCTCCTAAAACTGTCGCTTCATCGCCAATCCTAAAAATCTCCGTAGCTCCAGCCCCAGTTATTAAACCTGATGCCAAACATAAAGACTCCTCGCCCAAAAACCAAGCCCAAGTCATTAAAAGTCAGCACGGCTCTAAACCAAAAGACGTTGCTTCACCTCTTACTCCACCTCAGCATCAGCCGCCATCAGACGCTCCCTCCCATCCCGATCCGCCACCGGTGCTGCCGAAACCTGCGGTGAAAAAAGAAGCTCTGAGCAGTGGAGCCGTCTCAGGCAGGACCTCCAGCTGTGCACTCCAGGAGAGTGTGGTCAAGGTATCCAAGGAAGGCCCCAAGTCTGAAGCTGTCAAACCGGACAGTCACAAGGGACCCGATACCAGAACCACCACCCCTGACAAACAGCTGTCCTCTAGCAAGAAGGAGCAGGCTGACAGGAAGAAAAAAGAAACTGTTCAAGAGGTCACGTCTGCACAGAAAAACACTAAAAGAGACGCGTCCAGAGCTGCTGCCCCCGACAGAGACGCTGGCAGAAAACAGCAGAAGGAGTCGCCACGTAGCTCTAGTAACAAAAAGTAGAGGGAAAAGAAAATAGGGGCCGACTTTACGCTTCAGAGAATCTAGATGTTAGAAAATGGTTTGTGCAAACATTATCATGCCTTTATTTTTTGTTTTGTTTGAGGACCGGGCAAGCTGTTACATGCTGATAGAGAGGTAGGGGTATGTGTGTGTGTGTGTGTGTGTGTGTGTGTGTGTGTGTGTGTGTGTGTGTGTGTGTGTGTGTTTAATAAGATGACATGACAACATATGTAGATGTCTCAAGGTCTGAACGTAGGCAGTCATTTGCTGACAATTTCTGGTGTTTTTACTTTGACGTAAAGTTGAATGTTTGGGCGTTTTGTTTCTGCTTTGTGCAATCAGTATGTCAGGGGCTAACAGGGAGGAGCCTTACAAAGGTTTGTGATGTACTGTAGAGTCAGTGCCATAAATGATTTTTGAATTGCACTCTGAACTTCTAGACTCGGAGGACCTGAAGTCTTTTAATGCAGTAGACCACACAGCAGTTGTATCACGATTGTTTCTGTTCCGTATAATCCAATTCTTTTTATGTTGGGTTTTTGTGCAGTGGCACACAGAGGGAATGCACTATGTCCTGTGCTTTTCACCTAAAACTTAAATAAACAAATACAGAATCATCTCACGGTTCTAGAAATTATAAATTAGTGAAGGGGCCTTAGAATTAAGGGAAAAAACAACTTGCTGTTCTTAGCAAGCTGTGGTGTTTATTCACATTCCTCTGACATCTGTACATATATTTTTGATTTTTATGCAATATGGTGTAAATATGATAACACTGTAAAACTGGGATTCATGGGCTCACATGATTGTCGTTTGTATTATATGTATAGATTTCGTTTGTATGCTCAATATTAAGAGTATCCGCTTGATAACTCTGTGGTCTGAAGTAAGCTACCGTGATGTATCTCATCAAAGGCATCCTCTTCTTTCAACATGTTTTCACATGTTCCAAAATAAACTTGACGAGAGAGAGAGAGGAAGGCATACAGGGGGTATTTGGGCTATTTCTAAAAAATGTAGCATTATACAGCAAAACTGTGAGGGTTGCCAGCATTTCCCAAGAATGTCTTTATTGTCGATGGTGTGTTTGCTGGCTGACTGTGGTTTAAAGAGAGATGACTGTGTAAAATATGAAATACTGTGTTTGATTAATGAGATGAGTCTGATATTCTGTTTGCCAGTAATTACTGCAGTAGGTGTCGGAAGGCTTTGGGTATCATCTCTGGTTGTGTCCACGTCTGTGCAGCTTGATATTAAAGGGAAACACTGGTATTTTTCAACCTGGCCCCTATTTTCCAGTGTTTTTGTGTCTATGTGGTTAATAAGGATGCCTTATTTTAATTGCTCCAGTATTGAGACAAAAAAGGCTGCAGTTTAATCTCACGCAGGAAATTGTGCACTGGCAGTTGATGTCCTCTAAACTCTTAGAAGAGTCTTACAACATGTGAAGGACCCTACAGGGAAATATAACGCCTTTTCTTACCTTTTGGCAGTTTGTTATCGTGATCCAGTCTTACTGAATTACAAGTCTCCTTCTGAACGGTGACTTGTTGCAGGAAAAACAACATTGAAAACATTAGTGAGAGTTTGAGAGGGGACTGCCTGGAAGAGTTGGCTGTATTGGAGTACAGAAAGCATGGCTTAGTGTTAGCTAAAACATTTTAGGTGTCATAGCTGAATATTAAGATGATTTCGACAAAGTGAAAAAGGCCACAGAAGCAGACTTCCCCTTTAGCGAGACTTGTTTACAAACAGACCGGTACCACAGAAGGTAAGGAAAACACTAAATGTTTCGAAAGGGATCCTCTCTATAATGTTATCAGACACTTCTAACAACAGTGTGAGCCTGTCAGTGGCATAAACAAACACTTTTAGTGGATGTACATTTACGGTTCACAATTGCCCTTTGGAATTGAATTGCAGCCTGTTTTACTGCTGTGGTTGTAGTCCTCTCACTCTATACTGGACCATTTTCAAAAATTGTTGTTCCCATTAGTCACTTAGACAGTAGAAAAATTGGGTCCAGGTTCAAAACTAGAGAGAACAGTGTTTCCCTTTAAGATCACGTGAGTGAGATAAGGTTCCAAGTACAGAGAGAGCTTCAGCGTCAGGGTTTTTTTAAAAAAGGATTTCGATGTCAGGTTTCGGTCTCAGTGTCGTTCAAGTCCTGTGTGAGTGTTTCGATGTTTCAAAGGACTCTTCATAATGAGCAGCAGCTGGCTTAAAGCTTCACTGAGTAAACATTTTTATATGAGAAACCCTGATTATTTACATAGTTCATGTCAACAACATACATTTGATGTTAAATACTTGGTACTTAAAATATAAGCTGTCATATATCCGCATTCACTTTCTGCAATTTACTCACTCACACACACAAACACGTGTTTCTATACTGTAGATGCCTTTAAATTGCAAACCCTAAATGAGAACCAGAGAGTAGCCTAGGACACTAAGTATGTAATGCAGTATTTGCTCTGTTGTGCTGGCTATGTAAAAACAATAATCTTGTCTATTACATATACTCTTATGTTGACGAGTCAAAGGTGACAGAATATACTTTATCTAAACGGCATACTGTATCTAAGAATGAAACTGAAACACATGAGATTGATTGCAGAGATTATAATGTTAAAAAGAATCTGATGTTTATTTGCATTAGATATTGTTAATGTATTGCTAATGTAATGTGAGAGAAAAAAATGCACCTTAATGTCGCCAATATTCACTTCAAAGGCTGAGAAAAGTGAAATTGGAGCTGAAAATGGCTGATTGATTCCCCCTCTCGTTCTGACTCAAGATTTAAAAAAAGAATCACTGATTTTATTTTAACAAATTGTATTTTCTCCCACCCCATACTTTGTTTTCTTGTGACAACTGACATTTAGATCCTCAAAGCACATTCAATGTTTGTTTACAGAGCATCATGGATGTATATTTTGTATATTGTTGATTTGCCAAATCTATGTTCTGTGTCAGAGATAATGTTGTTTATAGTAGTGTGAGACTTTGCTCCCCTTTGCCACCAGGATGTTTAATAAGAACATTTGTTTGTGCTGTAATCAATGTCTTTTCATATGTCAGGTTCTTCTTTCTCTGCTTGTCTTTTCAGTTTCCTGTTGTTTTTTTCTTCCTCTGTGCAAAACTAGTATTAGATGAACTTGCTTACGATGGTTTGTCTTTTAGAATATGTGCAATAAAAGTGTTTTGAGTTTTGTATTTTGCCCAAGGAAAGCTCTATGGATGTCATAAATGTTGTATATTAAAACAGATATTTATACTTCTAATGTTGCGTAATACTGAAAATAAAATGGAATTATAAATTAACCTTTTCATTCCTCTTTTGATACATGGCACTGTCTGCAAAGATTAACCCAAGTCCTAAATTCTGTCAAATGAAATTGGCGTATACCACGGAAAGATCAATGATAACTCTATTTTAGGAGGCTATAATTTCTGAATAAAAACATAACTATTTTCCTGAAAATAACGATATAATTTCATACTAATCATTTGCAAAATTAGGTGTTCAAGTGGTCCACTTCCAGTTAATTGCATCAATAGAGTCTCATAGTCAGTGCACAGCAGGTCAGCCAGAAATGCAAAAATGGAATATTTGTACACTAGTAAGTGAACAATTGAGCATATGAAGAGAGGAAAGGTTTTGATAAAACTGAAAAAATAATTAAAGGTACTTATTTAATTATATTAAATGTATTTATTTGAGTTTAAATGAAGCAGTTCTATCATATAAATTCTTATTGGCCTCTAATATGAATCAGTTTGTCATAAAATAAATCATAAAAGTTAAGGTGAAACTTACTCCCATCAGTTTGTGCATTAAAAAAAGACTAACAATGAATTTATGTTTGTGATTCTGCAGTGTGAGGCAGTGCCCTCATTTAGGATCTTTGTGGCCTGATGGTAGAAGCTCTTCCTGTGTCTCAGTGCTGGCCTTGTGTAACTGGTATCTTCTTCCCAACGTTAATGGGAAGAAAAGGTTATTAGTTAGTTATCTGGGTGATTGTGATCCTTAATGATTCGCCTGGCCTTAATTTTGCAATGCCTGGTGTAAAAATCCCATACACAGGGTAGAACAAACCACTCTCTGCAGAGCCTTGCGGTCCTGTTCGGTACTGTTGCCATACCAGGCTGTGATGTTCCTTCTGAATACAGTTCTCTTTTGGAAACTTCCCAGGAAATTAGATACCTGTAAGATTGAGTCTGACCTAAAGGTCTTCTGTTGGAGTCTAAGCCTGTCTTAGATTCCTAGAAGGTCCAGAGGGCCAATAGAGTTATTACAGTAGATGGCATACATATCTTAAATTTATGTTGGTGCAGTGTAAGACCAACAGGGGGCAGTATCCTTCCATATGTGAGTGCTGTGGGGGGGTTTCTACTACTCCGTTACGCAACAACTATTCAGTAGAGCGGTGTAGTGTACGGAAATCCTCTGAAGATGAGACAGACGCATATTTATACTGTATTTTATAAAGAGCATTATTTAATTCCTCAACAGGACAATAATCAGCATTACTGTGAAGTATTTCAGAGTAAAATTCTAAATATTCTGACATGATGTTATCCATGTGTAGTGTTTGTATTCCTGTGATAATGCAATCATGATGACATTACAAGCACTTTCTGTTAAAACAAGCATAATTTTTGTTTAATCAAATGAGTCTATACTGAGCACAACAGGCCCTTCTTCCTCTCTATTGATGTTCAGGTCTTTTCATATGTGATTACAGTGTTGATACAGATGGATCAGTGCCCATGCGGACTGATTACTAAGCAAAAATATTTAATAGAGGAAAGAATGGGGGGAAAATCCTCCTAGGGTTTGGGAATGGGGTTGGCATAGGTCGGTGTTGCAGCAGTGAGAAGCTCCTACAGGGCATGGAAGAACAGTGTGGTAACTAATTTAGGAATTAGGAATTTCCTCCCTGCAAGGAAACCTTCGTCTCATGTTACATCGCAGCTGTAGGCCTATATCCTCATATTTTCATAGCTGCTATGTACAAAATGCTAACCATGTTCCTCTAATCTATGTACTGTGTAACAAAATACCAATTGGCTCCAGTATTCCAATATTTCACCTCTTTAGACTGATATATGAGGAAAACTGCAGATAACACCGCTGCTCTGAAGCATGTCAGTATGTTTTGTTGCATGACACAAACATCACCCCATCCCTATTCCCTTTGTTGTCACCTTTCATTAGAGTCTGCAAACACTGCTGTGGATTATTATCTCATGTGGAAGCTGTAGCTTGTCCGCCACTTGAATGCTAACCCTCAACATTCACCCCCTTTAATGTCACTTAATAAATAATACAAATAGTATTGCAGAGAGAATTGATTGTGAGGATAATAAAATGTATCTTCATTGTCCATCTGACTGCTTCCAGAGAGTGGAGGCTGGCTGGTTTGTAATCCATTTTAGAAAGACTGATCAATACTAATGGTATGACTGACTGAAAGCATTGTTATCAATGGGGTGAGTGCATTTGTGCACACAGACACGTAAACGTTATATGGAGAAACAGCAAGAGAGACAAAGCTAGACAGCGGATGTTTACCATGTTCACTTTGTAGTTTAACGTGTTGGCTAACATTTGCTAATCAGCACTAAACGCAAAACAGCTGAGCTGGTGGGAATGTTGAAGGTTTTACAGGTATTTGGTCAAAGGGCAAATTATGATTTTGACCTCATGGTGGCGCTGGATGAAAAGTAATGAGATTACCAATATAATAACAATTCATCCCGTTTTCACCAGATGAAAAGCCAGGGGATCACCATAGTCAGTGAGATTCATCCTCTGAAAACCATGAATGGCTGTGTACCAAATTTACATGAATTTCCATGATTGTCAAGATATTTCACTCTAAACGAAAAATGTTAACATTAAAGGGCCCAAGTGAAAATAGGGTCACTAGAATCACACAGGGATCATCGTCTGGGGACCATGATTGTCTGTATCAAAATGTGTGCTAAACTGTGTTGTAGATGTAGAGATATTTCACTGGATAAGTCACTCTTAAGATAGTGCCACTAAAGGAAACATAAGGTTATCGATTCATCCTCTGGGTAGCATGGATGTCTGCACCCAATTTAATGGCAATTCATGAGATATTTCAGTGAATACCTGAATGTTTTGACCTGCTGGGGGCGCTAGATGAAAGGTCAGGGAATAACCAAAGTCTGTAGGATTCATCATCTGAAAATCATGAATGGATGTACCATATTTCCAGAATTTTTTTACTCTACACCAAAGATGTTATTATTTAAGTGGTGCTAGAGAAAAAGTTAGGGGATCACAAGAGTCACTAGAGATTATCATCTGGGGGCCATGATTGTCTGTTTCAAAATATGTGCTGATCTATGCCATAGATTTAGAGAAACGTTACTGGATAAGTTCCTTTTTTGATATACTAGTGCCACTGACAGACGCATACAGGGATCACAAAGGTAATCAAGATTCATCCTCTGGGTACCATGAATGTCTGCACCAAATTTAATTGTAGTCCATCCAAAAAATACTGACACATTTCCCAAAAAGTAAAAATGCCAACCACACTGTGGTGCTCTAGGTAAAGGGGACCACTAAAGTCAGCAGACTTCCCCCCTCTGGGGACCATGCATGTCTGTACCAAATTTCATGCCAATCCACCCGATAGCTGTTGAGACATTGTGTTTTATTCTGGACCCACAATGTTGACAGTATGTACTTATGCTGTGGTAAATCTCTTGAGACATCTGCTTTTTTCCTATTGTATGTGTCTTTAAGGAGTTTGTGGTCTTTGAGACGACGAGAGAAAAAAGTAAAACTTACAAATGAAGTAAGGACATTAAAAACGGTGGTGGGAAGATTGCTTGTTTCTATAGACACGTGCAATCTGAGACACAGATAGATAAATCCACTCTGGCCTGTATTAACTCTTGCTGCTGGAATTCGTTCAAGAACATTCTGTGACTTGGGGGTAAGCCAAAACTCCAGCCCAGCTCTCACATCTCATGCTGCAACTAATGGCTTCTGGCCGAGCTTTAGTCCTCAGCCACAGGCCCATCACGCACACAGGGAGAGGCTAGCTCATTGTGTCGGAGAGGGTTCAATCTCATGTTAGAAATATTTAAAAACTGCTTTAGTGTTATGGGGTTTTTTGGGTTTTTTTTACTTTCTGTGTTGCTGCTTCCTCTTTTCTTTTTGTTTTTACAGTGTGACAATATTATTCCTGACATGAATTCCACTTTACTGGCTATGCTCGTGTAAGCTGCTTTAATACATGCAATCCTGTATCCTGTTTAAAGTATTTCAGGTGCTTTTGATCATTTAGAAGAAAATACGGACCGGCAGTGAAAACATCCTTAATGATTGTGCAACTGTTCAAACTGTCATATATGCTCAGTAACCAACCAGTCAGTCATGTGACATGTTTGCACATTTCACTGTGTTGACAAAATCCCTCTCTGCAAAGTCATATGAATGATGCAACATGGACACAAGTAAAAGTATGTGTGTGTGTTTGTGTGTGTGGGTGTGGGCAAGAGAAAGTACAGAATATGGAGATTGTGAACAGTCTGAGATACCAGCAGCAGAATATTATTTTCAGAATTCATGGAAGTGCTTGTGTTGCAACAATAACATAAATAAACACTCAACTACAAGTGAATCTCATGTGGCTGTGATGAAATGTTCAGTTTGAAATAGGTTCTGGTACTTGAAGAGCTTCTTTAGAGACTCCTTGTGTGGCAAAATACAAAGAGCACGTTGATTAAAACCTTCTTCCAGGCCTGTGTAGTTACAGTGAAATGAGAGGATGATGATGTATGACTGCATGATATTGTGGTTTTTGTGTAAGACTGCTAAATAGTGGGTGTACTAACTAACTCTGCAGAATGCTGCTGGCTCATCAAAGTTACTCCACATTGTAAGTTTATATGCTTTGTGAATGTGTTTGTGTTGTATAGTTTATTTGTATTCTCATATGGTGACTTCATCTTAGTGTATAAACAGACATGTGATATTGCTGTTTGACTTTTAGGTGTGGACTCAGTGTGCTGCAGGAGGGAAGTAACACTGACCTCTGTAAATCCATTCAAACACATTTAGACTTTATACTATTATTACAGTCACTCCCTTTATTTAAACAACTAAAAGTACTTCACTGATTTATATTACACTAACACTAACTAACTAGTAACACTGTCAGACTCACAATCGGCAGTTTAAAGGGACAGTTCACATAATTTTCCTCTTACCTGTAGTGTGAGTTGCCGAGTGTTGGAGATATCGGCCATAGAGATGTCTGCCTTCTCTCCAGTATAATGGAACTAGGTGGCACTCACCTTGTGGTGCTCAAAGCGCCAAAAAAAATCCATTTGAAAAAACTCAACAGCAACGTCTCTTTCAAGAAATCATGACCTGGTTACTCAAGATAATCCATAAACAGTGAGCAGTTTCATGAACTATTTTCTTTCTACCGAAATATACCCGCCAACTGTATCACTGCTTAGAGGGTAGCATGCAACTATGCTGCTATGTCACTAGCTCCACTAAGCTAGCTAACGTTACAGCTCAGCTGAGGTTAATGATTACATCTCACGCTGTCACGAGCACAACCCTCTCGTCAGTGAGTAGATGCACACTTCCTTCTGCACAGGGATACAGTCAGGGATGTATAAATAGAAGTCGATACAGCATTTGAGGCATAAGTTGCATAAGTGCATGAAGCAAACACACCCTTTCCAGGTATAATATTACCCGCATATTTAGCTTCTTTGGGCCCACAGAGCAGACTTTGCCACATAAGCGAAACAACTTCCATCAGCTGAGCCAGCTTCTCCCAGTTTAGCCCTGCACTAACTTGAATGGGGATAAAATTCTTTAATAGCACGGCTCTTCTAGATTTCCAAAATGTTATCAGACTATAATAGTGAAATGAACCATTTCACTGGGAATTTGGGCCCAAAGGCATCATGTGACAGACCCAGAAGTTGTAGTTACAAAGTTTGGCCACTATGTCAAATTTGCTTCAGACTGTAGTACATGTCCTGGGGGCCTGGATACGGTTGGTGGATAAAGATTGGTAATGTTATTTTTATTCCACCCAGCCTTCTTTCCACCATCTACATTACAGACATTGCAACTCGATCACCAACAGTTCAGTCATAGATTCAGGTGTGTTATGCTAGTAGCAGCTAATGTAGCCTCGAGCCATTTGCCTCAATTAAAGATGAAAAGCAGCCTGGTTGGCTCACTTCTTTCTAAATACTAGTCTTTAACCATTTTCACATTTGCAGTAGTAATCCCAGATACCTGTAAACAAACTTCGATGTGTAAAATCATTCGATGTCCCTTTTAACTCAATGTCCTCTTACTAGCTTTTTCAAGAGCTTTTAACCACATCTCACGGTCTTCTTAATGGATTGAAGTCGTTTCAGCTGTCATGGATTTGGCTCAACTCGATGTGGTTGAAAGCTCCCAAAAAAAGCTAGTAAGTAAAACTGACATTAAAGGTTCTCTTTGAGGTTTCTGGCCACTAGTAGTGCTTTTTTTTTCTAATATGTGCACAAGGATATGATATTCATTCCTGCTATATAGGTTTCACACTATTCCACAAACCAACAGTTAGCAGTGATAACATGCAAAAAAGTGCAGCAATGCACCAACTAAGACACAAATGTAAACATTGCATGATACAAAATATTAAGAATAATACGCGGACGTCAAAGAAAATGCACTCAATGTGGTTGGCAGCCTCACAGATACACACAATTCATTTTGGTGAGTAACAGTGACTGTACTGTCAACATAAGTTCACTAACTGTTAGGGAATTTCCTACTTCAAATACACAGTATCGCCCTGATCAAACTTCATAAGCAATCAGTAAAGCAGAAATACAAGACTTGGCCAAGATACAGCCCTCAGATCACTAACAGTTCATATTCCGTTTGGACTCTGCCAATCATCACTTGCTGCTTTATTTCTGTTAGTCATTCATCATGTGAACTTTGCCTCTTGCACAACTGTGTCAGAGCTTCACTGTTTGAAATGGCAAGAAGAGAGGCGCATACACAGCAGTCCTTTTAAACACACTTTAATCATCGAGACGCTGAGTAACAGCAAATTACTGCATGAGAAATAGCAAATAAAAAGAATCCAAATATGTGACCCTCGAGGACAAGCGGGTGGATGGATGGATAAAAATTTCCCAATCTGCCCCCTCCCCAGTCTTGTTCCGAGCTCAGCTGACCACAGAGACCCTTTTTGTTTTCTGAAGATTTCAGTCAGGCCAAGGAAAACTCAAACCAAACTTTCAATGACCTCCTCAGTGAAGCTTGAGAGTGCTCTTTGTAATAAGAGGTGTTTAAATGCATGTATTTTCAGTAAAATTTGTCCCTTTCTCAGAGCTGTATGCTAGATAGATCATTGGGACAAAATGAGTGACAAATTAATGCAGAAGAGTACACACTAATATGCATGTAAGTTATAGAGGTGACACAGGGGAAGTGTCCTCTGCACTTTCTCAGTGATGGACCCCTCCACTTTATACAAACTGAAACTGTTATATAATAAAAAAAAAAAAAAGACAAAAAAAAGAAGAAACTTCATGCACAAGGGCCACTCATAAATACCACCCACTCAAGCTTTCAATTGCCCTTCCAACTCTCCCTCCCTTCTCCTCTTGTGCTCTCATTCATACTGATTAAACAGCCTGCCAGCAGCTCAGCAGAAATGTTAGTAATGTCCAAACCCCCCAAGTTCAGAACACAGAGGTCATTACAGTTGAAAAAAGAACGATTGTGGGAGATGTCTTCAGACACAATCTTTATTAAGTTATCTTACGTTATGTTAAAAATGTTCATAGTGAGATCATGTTGAAGTATTGACATAACTTCGTAAACATAGTCAGCTAGCCATAGAAAATGGCATTGTTGAATATCTGTGTTACAGTAAACTGAATTCAGTCAATCCACCACTGTGGTTTTTTTTTAATAAACACATTCATGGAAGTATTTTTATTTTGGAAATCATTTGTTTTGTCTGTACTTCAGCAGGAACAGCTGCCCCAACAGATGATAGACAGGGAGTAGGGACTGCATGTAGAAAAGTGGAGAAGTGAGTGAATTATTTATCATAGAATAAAGCAATAGTGTACGAGAGGCTGTGGTATGTCACCATTATGCCATCTGAAAAACTAATGCTCTTTGAGGATTGACTCTGTACTTACTGTGCCCCCCTCACCTGTGAAATCAAAATTCTGCCCCTCTGCGTCATCAAACTGAAGAACTCAATATCCAGCTGAATGATTATCCCTCTTCTCTTTCCTTTTGCTGTTTATAGGTACCTGTGGAGAGGAGGAGGAGTGAGGCAGGTCAAAAGGTGTCAGAGGCTGAGAGACAGTGGTAAAAGAAGATATGAAAGAGGATGAAGAGGAAAAGGAGGAGGAGGAGGGTGGGGGAGGAGAAGATCCCTCTGTCAGACACAGGGCAGGGGTCTGGCCTCAGGAGAGTGACACAACCCCAGTGTGGTCCCACACCGAGCGCATTAATGAGCGTCTGAGAGGGATTTAAGCCCCAGGGCTTAACACAGATCAGGCGCTGATTCTCTGCCTCAGGAGAACTGGACTGGAGTCTGAGCCATCAGTATGGAGAGAGGTTGGCCGTCCACCTATATACCAAAACCCTAGTGTCTGACATCTAAAATGATGCTCACACATTTTACTTTTGGTTGAACTTTAGACTCATCACTAACAAAGTTGGCCACCTAATTTACCTAAGTACGTTTAAACGTTTAAAAGTACTTTACTTAAAGGAGCTGTATGTGACATTCAGAGCATATCTACAGCCCCTTTTACACTGCCTGTTCAAGGCAAGAAGGCAGCGTCGTTATGCCATCTCACCATTCTGTATGTAAAGTACAGTCTCAGAAAGGAGGCACAGAGTAGTTTCGCCTTTAAGCTGCCACGAAAGGCAGTAACAGCGCCGTAATGGTGTCTGCATAAACAGGACAGCCGGCAGGCTAGCACCATTTGCAGGACGGGTATGACATTTTGATGGCTTGCAACCCACCTCCACCTAAGTGGCTGTTAGCAGTTAGCAGCTAACTCAAAGAAATAGAACAGAGGTAAAAAATGTCCGCAAATTGGGAAAACAACAAGATTCGAGAGCTCCTTACCCTCCGAGGAGAGGACGAGACTAGCGGTCATACAACAGAGACGGTAAATTATTGTTATTGCCATGTTTTGCCATTGTTACTGTTTATGAAGGGCCCCCGCTGCATATGTTTTCTGTCACACTAGAGGCTGATGCTGTTGTGTTAAATGTCATGACTGTAACACCCCTTTTGATTTCGTAAAGCCGCAATGCCGTGTATAATCACACACTGGAGCGGAATGACGCTGCTGTCGTTTGGTCCTGTGTAAAAATGGCATTAAGGAGGGACTTTGCAGCAGCCTTATAATCTCTGTGTTAAAATGGCTAATGATTCAAAGTCTGGGGCAGGATTGTCTGCACACAGCTCTCAACATGGAGGTGGCTGAGCCAGCGGCTACCAGCTAATAGTGCTATCTCCATAAACAATGACAATGACAGTGCTGAGAGAGCTTAAGGAGTTAATCGGTTGGAACTGGATTGTGGACATAGTACCGAGCAGCGGCGATGAGCTACCGAGTTAGACAAACTCACAGTGATTCACATGCACTAACATGCATGCGCGGACGGTGCGGCTACCACAACAAACCACAGAGAAGCTCGGATTACAACACACACACAGAGGTAACATTAGTGTGACTTCACTCTCTGCTCAGGATGCCATTACTCGTACCCGGTAAATCGAGAGCTTCAGTTGGATGTCATTACTCCACTTAGCAAATAGTGGTTTGTTACCACATCAATATTCTGTTGTATACTGGTGTACTGTTTACGAGGTTAAGTATAAATACCTCAAGACTACGTACAATCTTGAGGTATTTATACTTAACTTGGGTATTTCTATTTTATGCTACTTTATACATTTCAGTCCAAAATATTCAGTCTTTTACTGCACTATATTTATCTGACATCCGTAGATACCAGTCACTTTGCCAAAGATCTTCACCTATAAAATGTGATGCCTTGTAAGAGTTAATACTACCCAGCATTGTAAAGTTGTTGAAATTAGCTACACCTTACCCAGCTATAACAGTCATTTTACTGTTGTATACCAGTGTAATGTTAACACATCGGAGTCATTTCACCACAGGAAAAGGGGCCTTTTCTTAAAACTAGAATGCAGGGGGAAAGTGCAGTTGTATGATTGATGATCAATGTAATTGAGTCCTATGACGATAGAAAACTGGGAAACTGGGATTTTCCCCTTTCGCTCTAAAGGGAAAATTACTGACGGTGATATGTTGTTAGTATCACTACTCAGTCACACTGTATGATTTCTACATCTCCTTAATATCAAAGCAAAATGGGTGAGATAAATAAAAACTGCTTAGTGTCTTACAACAGACAGGAAAGAGTTAAAAAGTAAATAAAACGAATCCTAACCTCATGCTTTCAACTTTCTATAGGACCTGCTGTGTGAAGGAAAACAAGCCCAAATGAGCATTATGTAAACACATTCCCTGCACGCACAGCCTCAAACAGCCACAGCTGGCTGAATTTGCGTAAGAGGCCCTGGCACAGACTCTGTGTATGCCATCCGGGTTTGTAGATTGCTGGAAATCTGCTTTGGTTCAGTCCTGTGTCACAGGCACCAACTGCATGGTGCTGCAACGGATGGATTAACATAAGTGCAGGATTGAGGTCGTCCCAGATAACTAGAGAATCAAAAGAGACTTTTTGTCCCAAATGATTCCCAAAAGCATTCGTGAAAGTTTTCAGGGGTTGTCTAAAGGTTGTGTGCTGGATTGTAATATGACCTGCATTAAGTTAAGTTTTTCCTGTTTAAAGGGAAAATGAGAGCACAACTGACACGAATGATGCCATAAACTAACACAGTGAATTATGAGAGGGGTCTGCTGAGTATTTGATTCATACCTGAAGGTTTCTGTTAAGGTTAGTGTAACTATACTGTGTGTAGAAGGATGGTAGCTTCTGTAATCGTCAGCATGGGTAATTATACTTATTTTCTACAATTATAAGTTGAATCAAGGAGATTTTTAACTCCTTGTGGGACGTTGACTAGAGTAATGTTTTCAAGAGCAAGTCATCATGTTGTACCAGCGCACGTACATGCACCAGATTGACTTGATAGACATTTTAGCTCACTGCAGTGGACCACAATACATAGCCTACCGTGTAACAGAATGATCTTTTGGTGGCTTTTGTGCCATCTTACTACCATTAAGTGACAAGAAATCGTCGAAATAAAATGTGTTGTAATCTTAGTTCTCGTACTCGTCTTCCTCCGCTTATCCGGGTCGGGGTCGCGGGGGCAGCAGCCTCAGCAAAGAAGCCCAGAAAGTCCTCTCCCCAGCCACCTCCGTCAGCTCTTCCGAGGGAACCCCGAGGCGTTCCCAGGCCAGCCGGGCAATGTAATCCCTCCAGCGTGTCCTGGGGCAGCCCCGAGGTCTCCTCCTGGTTGGACATGCCCGAAACACCTCCCAAGGGAGGCGTCCAGGAGGCATCCTTACCAGATGCCCAAACCACCTCAACTGGCTCCTCTCGATGTGGAGGAGCAGCGTCTCTACTCCGAGTCCCTCCCAGATGTCCGAGCTCCTCACTCTATCTCTAAGGCTGAGCCCAGCCACCCTGCAGAGGAAACTCATTTCAGCCACTTGTACTCGCAATCTCGTTCTTTCGGTCACTACCCAAAGCTCGTGACCATAGGTGAGGGTTGGAACGTAGATCGACCGGTAAATCAAGAGCTTCGCTTTCTGGCTAACGCTAGGGCCACACCGCCCGCGGAAGCGCTGCAAATAGCCTCGAAGCGCCGAGAAGAGAAGGCAGTTTCCTTTCGGCGCCCATGTTAACCGACTGTGCCGTCCACACTGGCCGCGCCGCGCAGGGAAGCTCCGTGGCAGGCTCACGATTTGCAGCGATCAGTTTGGCGTCTGGTCTATTTTCTGCGCGAGCCGCGAGCAAATCTGACAAGCCAGGCAGTGAAAAACAAGAGCTGGGAGCAGAATTGCTTGTCGACGGCGTGGAGAAATGCGCGTCTGATGTGAACAGAGGTGCTCCGGCGCGCGCGAGAATTTCGGTGCGCTGCGCTTCCGCGGGCAGTGTGGCCCTGGCGTAAGCTCCCTTTTCACCTCAACGGACCAGTTAAGCGCCCGCATCACTGCTGACGTCGCCCCAATCCGCCTGTCAATCTCCCACTCCAACCACGTCATCCGCAAAGAGCAGGGACGAGATCCTTCCGTCACTGAACCTGACACCCTCCACCACTTGGCTGCGCCTAGAAATTCTGTCCATAAAAGTTATGAACAGCACAGGTGACAAAGGGCAGCCCTGGCGGAGTCCAACCCTCACCGGGAACAGGTCGGACTTACTGCCGGCCCTGCGAACCAGACTCGTGCTCCTTCGGTACAGGGACTGGATGGCCCTTAGCAGAGGGCCACTAACCCCATACTCCCGGAGCACCCCCCACAGGATGCCCCTGGGGACACGGTCGTAAGCCTTCTCCAAATCCACAAAACACATGTGGACTGGTTGGGCAAATTCCCATGCCCCCTCCAGCACCCTGGTGAGGGTAAAGAGCTGGTCCACGGTTCCGCGTCCGAAAACCACATTGCTCCTCCTCAGTCCGAGGTTCAACTATTGACCGGACCCTCTTCTCCAGCACCCTGGCGTAGACTTTACCGGGTAGGCTGAGGAGTGTGATCCCCCTGTACTTGGAACACACCCTCTGGTCCTCTTTCTTGAAGATGGGGACCACCACCCTGGTCTGCCACTCCAGAGGCACTGCCCCCGATGTCCACGCAATGTTGCAGAGACATGTCAGCCAGGACAGCCCTACAACATCCAGAGCCTTGAGGTATCCAGGGCGAATCTCATCCACCCCCGGGGCTCTGCCGCCACGCAGTTCCTTCACTACCTCAGCGACTTCTGCCCCAGAAATTGGATGACCTGCCCCCGAGACCCCCGGCTCTGTTTCCTCACTGGAATACGTGTTGGTGGGATTGAGGAGCTCTTCAAAGTATTCCTTCCACCACCCGACAATATCCCCAGTTGACGTCAGCAGCTCCCCGCCCCCACCGTAAACAATGTGAGCAAGTTGCCGCCTTCCCCCCCAAGGCGCCGGACGGTTTGCCAGAACCTCTTTGGAGCCGATCGATAGTCTTTCTCCATGGCCTCACCGAACTTCTCCCACGCCCGAGTTTTTGCCTCTGCAACTGCCGCTGCTGCACTCCGCTTGGCCCGCCGGTACCCGTCAGCTGCTTCTGGAGACCCACAGACCAACCATGCCCTGTAGGCCTCCTTCTTCAGCCTGACGGCTCCCCTCACCTCTGGTGTCCACCAGTGGGTTCAGGGGTTACCGCCGCAACTGGCCCCAGCGGCTGCCTCAACAATGGTAGAGCGGAACAAGGCCCATTCGGACTCAATGTCCCCCTCTGCCCTCGGGACGCGGTCAAAGCTCTCCCCAGAGGTGGGAGTTGAAGATCATCTTGACAGGTTCTTCCGCCAGGTGTTCCCAGCAGATCCTCACTCCTCATTTGGGCCTGCCAGGTCTGCACAGCGTCCTCCCCTGCCACTTGATCCAACTCACTACCAGGTGGTGATCAGTTGACAGCTCTGCTCCTCTCTTCACCCGAGTGTCCAGAACATATGGCCGCAGGTCAAATGATACGACTACAAAGTCAATCATTGACCTGCGACCTAGGCTGTCCTGGTGCCATGTGCACCGATGGACATCCTTATGTTCGAACATGGTGTTAGTTATGGCCAAACTGCGACCCGCACAGAAGCCCAATAACTGAACACCACTCGGGTTCAGATCGGGCAGGCTGTTCCTCCCCCTCCAGGTCCTGCTGTCATTGCCCATGTGAGCATTGAAGTCCCCCAGCAGAACAATGGAGTCCCCGGTCCCAGGGACTCCAAAAAGGGCAGGTACTCTGAACTGCTGTTCGGCGCATAAGCGCAGACAACAGTCAGGACCCGTTCCCTGACCCGAAGGCGCAGGGACGCAACCCTTTCATTCACTGGGGTGAACCCCAACGTACAGGCAGAGAGTCTGGAGGCTATCAGAAAGCCCACCCTGGCCCTCCACCTCTCACCCGGAGCAACTCCAGCAAAGGAGAGAGTCCAACCCCTCTCAAGGACTTGGGTTCCAGAGCCGGAACAATGTGTCGAGGTGAGGCTGACTATATCTAGCCGGTAGCGCTCAACCTCTTCCACAAGCTTTGGCTCCTTCCCCGCCAGAGAGGTGACATTCCATGTCCCAAGAGCCAACTTCCGTAGCCGAGGATCGGACCGCCAAGACCCCCGCCCCCGCCCCCGCCTTGGTCTGCTGCTCAATCCACACTGCACCGAACCCTTCTGGATCCCTCTGCGGGTGGTGGGCCTGCAGGGGGATAATCTTAGTTCTGTTGTTGTAAAATGGAGCTGCTTGAAGAGGTGCACTGGTTTGCATTGTTGAGGAAACAACTGCAATAGGTGCATGATCATTTAAAAAAAATTAAACCCTAAATATCTCTGTGGCTCTCTCAGGACAAAGAAAGGAAAAGTACATTTTGGCAATAAGCTTAAAGGCTATTCCCTCTGTTTCCAGTTTCTTGATGGATTACATTTGCACTGGGAAGTCGGAATTTCCAAGTTCCCTATTGGAAAGTTCAATTGGAAAACCCCTTGAAGTCAAAGCTCTGGATCAGAAAGTCAGAGGAAGTTCACTGACCCTGACCTCAATATCCAATATGGCTGCTCCTTGTATCAACAGTAATACAAGCAGTAGTAATATACTGCTTAATAGCACTTCTGTCTTATTTGTGTCTCACTGAAAGTATAGCTGTACACACAATTCTCTCCAACTTCTATTTGTGGACATGTTGCTACAGTGTTTTTGTGTGCAAAACAGTGTAATACATTCTTATAACTGGTATTGCTAACAATGGCTGACCTGTCTAAAACTGATATTGCTAACAACATTTTGGTTTTCCAACTTGTTGTACTGGAACTAGGTCAGCTCAGGTGTGATGTCATTCTAAGCTTAAACCTCTGACTTCCAAGGTACACAAATGCAGCGTCTGTGCTAAGCTAAGCCAATAGCTACACACCTAGCTATCAGACATGAGGGTGGCTATTTTATTTTGATATTCTCATCTCTCCTCTTGTTTAAATACTTCACTTCCTGCCTTGTGAGTTTCACACCTGTGTGATTGTCCTCTTCGACTCCTCCACTCGAATTTATATGTCTGCGTTGAATTGACGCGGAAGCTACAGTGTACACCGTAGCCTGACGGGCACCTTCCCAGAAATGTAACTACATGTCGCGGTGACTCAGACCTCCTGTTTATTTTTGTAAGCTGAAACCATTTCCCTCAGTGGAAACGTAGCTTTTTATTGACTTAATTCCAGAGATAAGAAAAAAATAAATTGTGAAGACAATAAAGCCTCCCCAAAACAGCATTTTAAGTCTTGTGTGTGATTTATCCTGGCTTCATATGAGCAGAGGAAATCTCCACTCGTCGCTAGGCTAATTTATAGAATGTATAAATGCCAGCTTGTGCTAATAACATAAGCATGTTATATTTGTATGGAAAATGTTTTTAGTATAAGACAGTTGTTTTGTCAAGAACCTTGTGAGTTGTAATGGAGCTGAATTTTCTAACGTTACCTTTGTTAAATGTTGCTGTTGTCCCTGGCTTCATATGAGAAGAGGAAATCTCTGCTAGCCACTAGCCCCTTGAAACAATGTAAAATGCCATAGGCTTGTGCTAAAAACATTAGCATGTTGTATTTGTGGGGAAAATATGTCCAGCAAAGGACAAGTGCTTTGTCTGTGAATGCTGCAAGTTATAGAGGGATCTCGCCCTTAAGCTGCCACGGGAGGTAGCAACTGCGCCGAAACAGTGTCTGTATAAACAGGACAACCTGCATGCAACCTACTGCGGAAGATTTTAAAAAATAGCAATTAGTAGTTAGCGGCTAACTCAAAGAAGAAGAACAATGGCCTCAAATTGGGAAAACAGTGGGGTCCAGGAACTCCTTACCTTCCATGCAGAGGATGAGATCAGCCGCCATATAACGCCATATAATGCCATTGTTATTGTTTAAAAAGTGCTGCTGATACGTATGTTTTATGTCACAGTAGAGGCAGACACTGGTGTGTTACTATCATGTTTGTCATGCCACTTTTGATTCTGCAAAGCCACAATGCAGCGTTTAATCACACACTAGAGCGGAATGATGCCGCCATCATTTGGTCCTGTGTAAAAATGCAAAGGCGGCATAAAGGAGGGACTTTGCGGCAGCCCTATAGCATGATGGCTTCTGTTTCAGATCGAGTAAACTCGACAGAGTGCCTTAAATTTATTCATACATGTCTGCTCTACAGCAGCATGTATGCAAATGTGTGCTGGCAGCTGGAAAGAGGAAATAAATACTGCTTTGCATATGAATAGCAGAATTCACTGTGATGGGGAAATAAGAGCTAATTTAGCAGAAGCACTTACCTTGGCATGAATATGAGGGAAGGTCATGCACTAACAAGTACAGCCAGGCACTGATTAGTGGGTAATGCACTTACTTCAGTAAGTGGAGTAAAGCGCTCTCACTGTATAATTGGAACAGACTGGATTTGCCTCACTTGGTTTGCCAGCATGGCACCGTATTAACAGTCACAGGAACACGTAGCTTACAGCTGCTCATTTCATCAACTTGGGATGTAGAATCAACACAACAATGAGCTACTGTTGAATAGAAACCTGTGGGAAAATACAGCAATTTAAACACGTTTATATGATTTACAGTCACATTTGTGTTGAGTAGGGGTTCATAAAGTAATTACAAACTTAGCATGGCATGTTTAAAACTCATTTAGATATAGGAATACTGACACATTTAACATGGCTTCCTCTAACAGCTTTTTTTTGTCTCTTAGATTTTGGAATATATTTTGCTGGTGGTGAAAAATATTCAGATCATTTACTTATATAAAACCAGCCATGTCACAATGTTAAAATACTATTAAAAGTAAAATTCCTGCTTCCAAGATTTTAGTTATTAGCCACAATTTTTTTGTAGCAAATATGACAAAACTTTTTTTTAATAACCGCAACTAGATCCTGTATTTCTGTAGCTGTTTGATTGCCGCTCTTAAGAATTACACCATTGTAAGTGTCTGAAAAAATGCATCATATTTATTAAGGTCAAATCTTAATCTGCAAAGTATCTTCTATAGCTCTCAGATAAATTTAGTGGGCTAAAAAGTATTATATATTCATCTGTAATGTAGAGGGGTAGAAGTGTTAAGTGACAGAAAATGGAAATACTCTTAAAAACTTGAGTAAATGTACTTAATAACTTCCCACCCCTGAATACAACTCATTTTTTACAATTCTAGATATTGTTTGATGTATGTATCAGGAAAGCATGGGTGTACACGCACTATGTGTCAGAGAGATTATTCTGACTTAATATGGTTTTCTGTCTGTGTGCCGAATATTGAGCAAGACCGCATTTGAGTCCAAACGGAGGTAATTCTTTACAGCGAAAGTAGACAAATCTGCTGTTGGCAGATTTCTCACACAGTGGAGACCAGTGGCGACAGACTAGTCAAGCTGCAGATGTTCACAGATTATAAGCTTGTGCAATAATCAGCTTGGTGGAGACGTGTACACTCTCTCATTACGAGTGACCCAGTGTGACAGAGAGGAAGGCAAAGATCTTTGTCCTTATTCTTTACAAACTGTACAGCTTGTTTTTATATTAATATGAATAATTAGAGGAATATGGATGCAGTTTTGTAAATACACAGATAAAAGCAAACACACTGTAGCCATTTCCAATGGATCACTTATAAGCATCCCATGCCTGTAGGATCACCAAAGGCAAGCTGGTCACAAGTAAGAGCCAGACAAATGGTACTTGACAAGGAGCCACATGATTCATTCAAAGAGATCAGATAGAACCTCCCCTAGGAGGCGAAACTAAAGGCCACCTCTGGTGCCATGCATTGGACTAGTCTTTCCAGAAAGAGGCTGGTGCTTGGTGGAGGTTTACAGCTCAATAATTTAGTTGGGCACAAGCTGAAAAAGCAGCGCTGGACCATGAGGTGCAGGCTCAGGTCTTTGCAAGGCCAAGAGACACAGGTGCTATCCAATGCAACACACCATGGCACACACCAGTGCAGTGGGTTTGGCAATGGCAATTTTGAGACTGTTTTTCATTAAACAAAAAGGATCTTACTCTTAAACAAAAATGTCTATCTCTGCAGGGCTCCTCTCCATAATTTTGTCAGACACTTGGAATAGCAAACGAGCTTGTTAGTGACAAAAACTTTTTGTTTTTTGTGGATGTATATTAATAGTGCAAAAATGCCCCAAGTGGTTACATTGGGGCCTGTTTGCAGCTGCTAGTTGCAGCACTCTTGTTAAATACTGGATCAGTTAAAAAAAAAAACAACTGTTGCTCCCATTAGTCAGTTAGACTTAAAAACATGGGAAATAGGGTTGGAGCTGGAAAATACCAAAACTTCCCTTTAACGTTCCTTTTAAAAAACCTATTTCAGTCTCGTGTGTGTAGCATCTGGAAACTGAGACACTCTCAAAAAACACAATATGCATTTAGACAGACGAATCTAATGCACTGCAGACAGATATGTGCAAACTGTAAGTTTTATCATTGAAGCATTTATTTAAAGAGCTTGCATTAAAAGCCTTGAATGAATGGCAAAGCAAACTTCTGTGATGCAACAGTCTATTTTAGATCTTCCCCAGATCACAGGAAGCACTTTTCTTTAATGGATGACTCACGCTGCTTCTTGTTGACAAGAACATGGTGCAGTGTTCCCAGAGGAGTTGTGCTGAAAAGCCTCCCACTCACATTACCCATTTTAAGATTCAATCAAGAACCAGGTAATCAAATGAGGTAAATGCCAAATGTACCCTCCAGCACAGATGTTATTTTTTGTGTGTTTTAAATCTGTAGATGTTGGGGCAAAGCATAGATACAAACACCACATGGCTTTCTTATCTGTGAAACATCACAGTAAAAATTGATTTGGACTCAGTCATTCAGAACTGTGATAATCAAATTTTACATGGAGAGATCATTAAACGTTGCACTGATTGTATCGTTAATTTTCAGTGGTGTCCATGTGGGAAAAAACCCCTACACAGTTGTGGTACAAGAAAAAATGCACTGTTAAGAGTCTTTACAGACTGTAAAGAAAGAGGACTGAACCATTTTGCACGGATGAATGCATGAATTGAACAATTAGCTGATTATATTGATCTGCATTCCAATAAGCTGTATGAAGTTATAGTTTGTGTAGAAACAGAGGGTGTCTGTGTAGATTTTATGCCATTGATTTTGCAGTTGAGCTCCATCCAGGGTCACACTTATTCACGTATGTGACCTTTCATCACAAACAGAGTCTCAAAGGATGCAGAGAAAGAAAAAAACAATCCGAAAAAGTTGAGACATTTATCCTTGAGCATAGAGAGTGGAAATTCCCACAGTTCTGTGCCAGTTTCAGCTTTATTTAGTTATTTCCAATATTGCAAATGTATCTTTCACACAAGAGCTGAAAGATTTTTGACATATACAAGTAATTATTTTTGTCGGCTATTGCTGCTGGGCAGATAGTGTACAGGGGGATATTAGAGCTATTTTGCAGAAAAAAATTGGCCTGCTGCATCTTGCAATGGGTAAAGTTGCGGACCATGAGACCAAAACAACGAGCTGAAAGACACTGAAACACTTCGTAGAACTGCAGACATACTAACCTGCTCTTTTGAAAGCTGTGCAGTTTAGAAGTACATCATTTGCACTGAATGTTGTGCTAAGATCAGATAACAGATAACAGTTCAGAGGAGAGAGAAGTTATAATCATGTTGAGTTGAAGAGGTCCTAATATTAGAAAGGAGTTTCTTAATGATTTTGGCAGAGAGGGGGTTGAAGAGACAGAATGTCTGAGTCTAAAAAGGGACTGGAACCCTCTAACAAACCCTCACCACACTAAATCAGATATGGTATCGTCCCAGGAGAGGACCCAAGCAAAAGCATTAACATTGCCTCGGGGCTTTTAAAAGCACAAAAAACAAATGTGTTTGTGAACACTGAGGCAGGCTCAAGGATCCAGGAAATCACAATCTTTGGAATTTTAATTATTTTTTTTAAAGGAATACTTCATCTCCAAAATGATCATTTGTATATCAATTACTCACCTCGTGTTACGTTGAGTTCATGAAGAAAACTTTGTTTTTCTCACATGCCTCTGGGTGAACGAATAATCCAAAAACAGAGAAAATCTTTCATGAATTAAAGTCAAACACCAGCAAAACTACATCAAAACTTCTGTTTATGTGCTCTCAAACAATTCATGAAGTATTATCCAAGTCTCATTTATCCAGTTGTGTGCTCAGTGCTCCCCAAGCAGACAGCCTTTTCCAACAGAGAAACTGAACTACAAATGAAACTTATCTCTCTTCACAGCCCATCCACTGATAGAAACACTGATTTTATCTCGCTGAGAGAGGGTTAGACTGTATATAAAAATGGACGCCGTGTCTCCTCTGATGGAAAATGATGGACCTCTTCCTCGTTATGTTGTATGAATTAACACATACATTTTCCTTCCCTGCAGCAGTCCCAGAAGCCTGAACTCCCAGGGAGATGTGAAATTGTGTCATGATCAGACAGGGTGAGTGAGCTGCAATATTTTTTATATCACTTCCTAGAGTGATAAAATGCCCCCGAGCGATGTTCATAAATGTCAGTCATGCCCTGGCAGAGGACTGCGCTGCTGAATTAATATTACATGTCAAACAATGCTCCATCCAATTTTATGGATTTGAACAGCCAGCCTGAGCCTCCAGTCATGTAGACCTGCCCCGGCCTGCACGCTGAAGCCAGACGACACACTAAATGAGCTTTCTAGTATTAGATATTTAGTATGTTTATTTTAGCTTAGAGGATGTTTAATGGAGGGCATTTCTAGATCTTGTAATTTTGTCCATGAAGCATAATGTTTCTGCAATTCAGAAGAGTTCTTAAACATTTAAGCAGTTTTTCCACCCGATTTTAGGAAGCTATTAGTAACTACTTTTACAAGCCCATGTTAATAAAAAAAGAAAAAACAACCTGAAATGTAACAAATCAGCTTCTGTTTGGTTTGTATGTTTTAGTCTTATTAGATGTAATGATACAATATGACATAATAGCATTGATAATAATCACATTTAGGGCTGCAACTACAATTATCTTTGATTAATCTGCTATATTGTTTTAGAAAATAAAACGTTAAAATTTCCAGGATACCAAGATGATGTCTTTATATTGTTTGCTTTGTCTGACGAGCACTCCAAAACCCAAGATGCAATACCATACACCAGAGAAGACCGACATATACTCACATTTAGAGACTGGAATGAGAGAATGGTGCTGATTAAAGCTGGGGTAGGCAATTTCATTTAGTTGTCATTGGCCAAAAACCCCATAATAAACTTTGAGCATCTTGTAATTTAAGTGGACTGGGAGACAACAAAACGTCTGCAGTTCCTCTTGGCTCAGTTTTCAGCCTTTAGAAAACCTAGCCCATGACAGGAGACTTTGGGTAATCACAGGTAATTTCCTATTGGCTGTTCTACAAATGCAAATGTCCGTTCACGTGCCTACATGAAGGCCTGATTCAATGTCAGAGAATCCTACAGAGAAAGATGCTATTCTGGCATTGACAACAACTGCCTACACTGTTTAGAAACCCAAAAAAGGAAGCCAGACTTATCAATCCCTAAAAGAGAGTCTGACAATAAACAAAATAAAACACGTCAGTATCAGCAAAGTTTCAGAGATAAAATGTTGCTAATAGTTTAGCCTTCTGCTAAACACAGCTAAAGGCTCATGGCTGCGGCTTCAACTTCATGTTTATGTAGCTAATGTTGGCCATAGGCTCGTACCACAGTGTGTCCTCTGCCTCACTCCCTCCAGACCTCCTCGCAGGGAGGAGTAATGCAATAATTAGTGAGCTTTAAGGCCTAAACACACCAAACCAACAGCAAAGAACTAGTGGGCCGACTGTTGCGTGACCTTATGTTGCTTGTGTTTCAGCCAAAAAGTGGCAAGTGAACACACTGCAAAGACCACAGCCAACAACCACCAAGCATGTCCGTTCTGCTTCTGCATGAGAGGAAAGAACTCTCCATACCAGCAGGTGGCAGTAGTCTGTATTTGTCATTCAAAAAGGGGAAACTGTAAGACTGACAGGATGAATTCAAGATGCTAGTTAGTTAGTAAGCACATTAACAACACAACCTGATGTTGAAATAACAACGGATATTTACTTTGCATTAGCAAACAATAACACAAGCAATTATGAGTTGCCAATCAGAGTGATTTCACTCACCATGGGCTCTGCTGTCTCCAATGCTGATTCAACATGCTGAATTGGCCAGAAAAAGTAAAGCTGACACTTGGGCAACTTTGTGCCAATAGTGTGGGACACACCACCAAAACTAGGGTGACAGATGCTCATTGACAGACAAACATTGACCAATGGATATGTTTGGACAGAGCTGAGCTAGCTGTTTCCTTCTGTTTCCAATGTTTATGCTAAGCTAAGCTAAGCTAACTGACTAGCTTCATATTTAATAGGAAGATAAAGGGATCAATCTTTCAATCTAACGCTTGATGAGAAAGTAAATGTCTTTCCCATAATGTTGAACTATTTCAGTCAGATTTGGGGGATACTGAGGATGCACGTAGAACGTATCTATGTTTCCAGGGTTCTATGTTGCCCGCTTGGTTGAGCGGGCAACATAGAACCTGGGAAACATAGAACCTTTTTTGTGTAAGCGGGGAACATAGAGCCTTTTTTGTGTAAGCGGGGAACATAGAGCCTTTTTTGCAGGGTTAAGTGGGGAACATAGAACCCTGGAAACATAGGGATGACCCCACTGGGGGGGGGGGGGGGGGGGGTATTTTATTGTGTGTGTTATGAGCTTTAACCTCAAATACGCACCTGATCCTATCAATGAGTTCTTGAAAAAATAAAATGCAGAAGTAAAAAGCTAATTTCATAAGAATTTATGCTACCTCTGACAGAATTTGTTGTTGAAACAAACCCCCGAGTCATTCTTGACAGCTACTATTCAGTGAAGCTTGTGTTTGTCTCATGTGATGGACTCTGTGGGCCTCTATGCTCCTTCTTTTCTTTTTTCTTTTTTTTGTGATGCCAGATGGTCGCCATTTAAACACAATGCAGCACTCTCTCCATCATCATGTCCCACACACTGATACCTAAGCTTGTGTGGTGGGAACTGGATGTGAAGTCCAGATGAAAGTAGCAGGTCATTGCTCAGACTGTTGCTTTAACTGGTCTCTAGAGCCCACACCCTCTCTTTCAGGGCTGCACTCAAAGCCTTGCTTCTCTGTTCACTTGTTCCTCCTTCTGCCATCTTCTCGAAGTGTTTTGATTCTCTTGCCATCTGCTGTCAGCAGCGGGTTAAATTTGTGTTACAGCCCTTTTTGCCTGCATGTATCCTGAGGTGTGTTGAATTTGATTGTTTTTGATAAACTGAAGTGTTTCTTTATGTGTTGAGGAAAATTCTCCTCCTTCTCAAGCTAAATAAACTCTTTAGAAACTCTCATGGATCAGCTGGTAAATGCATCGTCACAAAGCTGAAAACAGGGCTCTTTTTCTGACACCATGAAAGGCCAACTTTTTAAGAGATTTGTGGTGCTCACAGGACAGCCACGCTACAAACATACAGTATGATGATCTTAAAGAATAGGATGTGTTGCTGTAGATTAAACTACCCAGCAGTTTATAAAGGAGTTAAATTGAGCACAACCTCAAACATGGACAGCAGTAACATGCAACATACACATTAATGCAGCTGTTGTATTAATCCAAAAACATCAGAGAGAATAGCGAAACACTGACTGGGAACATTTTGCTGAACAATGACTTTTACTTTTCATACTTTAAATGGGCTGCATACACTCTTTTACTTCAGTAAGACTTTGATTGCAGGACTTAAACGTGTACTGTAGTAGGAGTAGTCTCAGAGTGTGTTATTAAAGGATCTAAAAACCACTACTGGTTTCATTCCTTTATTTAAATAAAAAACAGAGGGTATTATGGGTATTACAGTTTAAAGATACTAGAGTTATCTCTGACCTTGGACTCAAACCATAACTGTGCTTGGTCCCACAAACAGGAATCCAACAGTACAAGATATTCTTTAGCTTGTTTCTATTTCCTGAAACTCTCAGCTCAAGCACCAACATGAGATTCCACCTACCATTTTAAGACCACTGAATGGCACCTACATCAGATATTTCCATGCTGAATATTCATTTTTCAATTTGATGCGATGTGTCACAAGAACACTTCTGACTGATCTCTGACTGTGAAATTAGTATTTAGTGTGAGTAAAGGAGTGTTTTGAAGAGATTTACTCAGCATTAATTACCAGCCAGAACAACATCATGACGGCTGTCACTGTTTTCACGTTGTGCATCTGTGGGTATGTGCGTCATCATGGCAAGAGTGGTCCAGGTGACAGTACTTTCTGATTTTGTCAATAAGATAACAAGTCTGAAGATGAAGTTCAAAGAGAACTGTGGTCAAAGCAAGGGCACCAGAGGTAGGGAAAGGGGCATTGCAGGTTAGGTTAATTAGTGACTCTAAATTGCCCGTGAGTGTAAATGACTCTATATGTCCAGGGTGTACTTCGCCTCTTGCCCAGTGACAGCTGGTGACAAAATAATAAATCAATAAGACTGGATCACTGAGCCTTTCCTACAGCGTATCTCACAATCTGACTGAAAATGTAACAGCGGACGTGCAGTGCAAGTGACAGAGTAATGGATGAGGATCTACCAGGAAATTCAATTTGCAGTCAGATCCTATAGCCCCTCCTCGTGTAATTTAAATCGACACCGACACCCTCGCTGTGTGTTGATGACGAACTTGAAACGCAGGTGAGAAATAGCTGGACGGATCCTTGGTGTTGGTGTGGAGAGAAGAGCAGAACAGTGTGTGTCTGTGCTGAGTGCTGAAGACACCCTGGGACTATCAATAGCAGTGTTTATCAGGACTGTTGTTCTTACCTCACATCATATATTACAAGCAGCACATGTCATCCACATTTGAACCTGGTGCTTTTGCTTCATGCTCTTCTTATATGAAAAGAAATCTGCCAGGGCAAATCTAAAGGGTCAAATTCCCAGTAGCCCACATGTTTCCGACAGTGTCATGCTTTTAACACTTCAACAGTTTCATGTTGTGGCCATCATTTTCTGAGGAATCATGTTTTGTCTGTAATTTTGGCATGGTGAACAAGTTTTAGCACTACAGTATCCAATAACCTTAGACCCTGGAGAAGAGGACGGTCAGAGGCATGAATCAGAGCAGTGTTCATTAGTTACATAATGGCTAAATTCACCTAAAACTGTCAGAGAATTTTAAAGTAAAGGCCTTTGCACATTGACCAAGAATCAGTGAAGAAAATGTGGCAGCGAGACACAGACATGACAAGACACGCAACTCAGATAGCTCACTTTCAGCAGATCAGATAGTGATATTCAGGTGGTTAATGATGAGTAAGATACATCGGAATCAGTGAGCAAAGCCTCTGTGTGTATTTTTTTCGGTACACGTAACAGAATTTCAAGCTTGTTATTGGATATTTCTTGCGGAAATGCACCTTGGGAGTTGTAGTAAATGTCTCCCACCAAGATTTATGTACACAGGCTTGACCTTATTTTACCTTATTTTAGCTTTTTTTTTTTTTTTTTACCTTTACCTTTTTACCATATTTTCTGTTTCATTAACAGGGTTCTAAAAGGGGTCCTATGTGAAATGTTGGAGCTTATGAGTTGTCTTGACATGGTTCTCAACATGGAGGTTGCTTAGCCAGCGGCTGGCAGCTTATGGTGCTAAGTCCATAAGACTGTAAAAATAAGGGACGTAGTTACGGTGACATCACCCATTGGGGTGGATTCCTGTTCTGAGGCCTCAAATTCAGCATTACAGCTATCACGATCTTGGTTTCTTTGATCCAGAACTGACCATATTTGGACTATAGGCTGGAGTTGTGAAGGTGTGGAGGAGCGAGGGGTGTATCTGACTGAGAAGCCAAGGACACTGTCAGTAGACAGCCTGTCGCTCAAAGCAGCCTGCCCTTAATTATGCTTAACTTTAAGACTTAATAAAATATAAGTTAGTTATATAGAAAATGTACTCCCTCTACAGTTGTCATGAAAGGAAATTAGCCATAGAGATCAAAAACTTTTTTGTACCAGGTTGTAAACATGTGTATTTCTGCTGCAAAGTTAGGGATTTTAACATGACTGTGAGTGGTGATTGACTGGCTTGCAGAGCCAGCCTCAAGTGGCCGTTTAAAGAACTGTAGTTTTTGGCACCTCCGTGTTGACATTTTCAACTCTGCAGGTTGGGCACCACACTTCTGCAAGGATGCTGTCCCAAAATCAGCAGTAACTGATGAATGAGTGCATTGCAGACCTGCAGTGCCGAGCTAGCCAAGGGGATAAACACATGCATTAATTTGCACGCATATGACTGGTTTACCACAGCAAACCACAGAGAATCTGGGATTACAACACACAGAGGTAGTGTGACGTCATTCTCAGGATAGCATTACTCCACTATATCTTTACATCTTTAGCAAATAGTGAATTGCTGCTATATTAATGCTCTGAATGTCGCATATAGAAACTTTCATCTTGATGAAGCAGCCAGGAGAGATTCATGTCTATCCAAGATGAAGTAATTGAGATATTGTCTGGACCAAAGTGAACCCTAAAAATCTAAAATATCAACCTCATGGTGGCGCTAGAGGAAAAGTGAGGAGATCACCAAAGTCACTGTACTTCAACCTTCATAATGAATGTCTGTGTAAACTTTCATGGCAATCCATCAAATAGTCTAGTCGACTGACATGTCAATGGCATGGCTGAAAAATAACAGTTAATATCAAATAGTCCTGACCATGAGGATTTATTGTGTTGGCAGCTGATAGGGAACAGATTTCAACCCTACCATCGCTGCTGGCCAAATAAATCCCCACTGAACCAAAAGAACAACAGTGGAAATGGATCTTGAGGCCGAGTCAACCATATGAAATTATCATCCGTTGTGGTTTTGTAACTGTATTATTAATGTCAAAAGGGAATAGCTCATACTGGGATACAACGTCTTTCCCGTTCTCTGACTGATGGTATGACAGGGGAGCACAGTGGGCTCGCTCTCCTTAGCCCTTTACTCCATCCAGTCTCCGTGAATGATTTCCTCCCTCACAGGGAAAGCGTCGTGGCAAACACATCAAACAAGATTGCACTTATAGAGCAAGGGTATATTTACTCCTCCTCTGAGACATATTTAATTTGCCTTGTTGCCCTGGTAACGTGAATCTCACAAAGAGTGGCTGTGGCGTTGCCTGTAATTACAGAACAGGCCTCTTTATCAGAGGCTTTAATCTGAAAAAATGAATACACTCTGGCTGTCAGGCCGGCCCTGTGGCAACTCACACATGGCCTTGGACACCAGGAAATAGCAGCCACAGGAATAAGGACTCATTATTGCTCTTGAACCTTTGAACTTGTGAATTAAGCATTAGGCTTGATTCTAAAATAATGGTGAAAAGGGCAATTGATGTCACTGTTTTCTGTAGTATAACACAAAGACAAGACATTTATTTTGACAAGAAAAAGAGGATAAGCAACTGAAGAGTCTCTGGGTTTAAGTACTGTATGTCAGCTTGGAAAAGCAGTCCAATGCATTTGTCTCTCATTGGGGGGAATATGAATAATTCAAGCCAGAAGAGACATTCCCTGTGCAGGCACTTAAGAAAACTACATGAAGAAACTGCATATAGTGATGAACATAGAGCTTAACTTACAGACATAACCATGAAAAAGTTGATTTCATAAATAAAAGTTTGCAAAATAAAAGAATTGCCAGTGACCTCACAGATTGGATTATGGACATTGGGAAAGACTGATAGCTTCAACAAGACTTGAGGCCTTTGCACACAGGGTGTACCCACCTCTTTTTCAGGCTGTTAACAGTGTGCCCACCTATCAGCCAAAAAGACATTGAAATACATAGGAGTTTACCCCTTTCTCCTTAGTAACCTACCTATCTACCAAGTAGTACACCCACCTCATCAACTACCACTACACCTCTGAATACAACCTCATATTGTGTCAGTCATGTTACACACTGACTTCGACATTTTTGTCTGTCATAAAAGCTTTTGGAACAGGTTCGATTTTTTCTTTAGAGAATTTGACCAAGAAGCAGAAAAGAAAATGTGACCAGCAGGACACATACTTTCGCAAAAAGAGATAACAACTGGGCAAAAGTGGACAGCAGGCCAGCAAGAAAAAGATGTGAAAATATATGAGTAATGCTAAAGTTCTTAAAACCTTAAATTTTAAAGAAAAAGTAACGTTAGCCTTTCCACAAAGCCACAACAGCAATGATAATGCTTACAGCATAATGCTATTTAATAGCCGTACAGTATAATTCCACAACCGCGGTGCCAAATACTAGACGTGGGCAGAAACAGTCTAGGGAGGTAATTCCAGTGGAGAGAAGCAAGCGGGGAAATGTGTCTTTCCATTTTGCCTTGTGTTGTGATTTTTGTAACGAGTAGAACAATAGAATGCATCAGACTTAATATACAGTTTCTGTGTGTACAGATTTTTTTCAGATGGTGGATTTTAAAACCAACCCATACGAAAAATATGGACTTGGTGTGCAAAGGCCTCAAGAATCTACAGCCAACCTGGCGGCTCTGTGAGGTGGTAAAATGCTGACATCACCATGCTAACATGCTCACAATGACAATGCTAACATGCCAACACTAAGCAGGTATAATGTTTACCATGTTCTTAGTCATGTGTGTTAGCATGCCATCATTTTCCAATTAATGTAGCACTAAACACAAAGCTCAGCTGAGGCTGATGGGAATGTCATTAGTGTTCAAGATATTTGATCATAAAGAGAAATTTTGACCCAATGATAGCCTTGATGAAAGTTTAAGGGATTACTTCAAGTTATTAAAATTCATCTTGAGGGGATTAATGTATGCTTGCCTGGGTCCAGACCTTTGAATCTGCCCACTCCACTGAGCTGACTGATGCATCTGACATCTCGACATGAAACAGCAGTGTCTTGGTTGAAAAATCGAGAACCAATTGGCGCCGCTGAGGGAGTAACAAATAGCCAACCAGCTCCACAGACAGGACTAATGCTGTTGTCAAGAGTTTTTTTATTTTTTTTATTTCACCTTGCTCAACTCGAATCGCTTGCTGCTTGCTCAAAAGAAAAAAACCCCAAAAAGATCTGCGTCAGTGTAACAGGAATATTACACCTACATGACTTCTTTGTTTCCTTTGGAAAGTACTCTCTAAACTCCACTTCTCTGCAGCTTAATTTTTGTGTGTGTGCAATACACAGATGCATTCTGGGGTGGGCATGTCACAGTGTGAGCTGTACCAAAGCTAATATGCTAGATGGAACACAAGGTAAAGCAATGTTCCTACTTAATGAATAATCCGCTCTGCGCTCCATCCAAAATCCTTCTACTCAGGCTCTGCTGCACTCACATGCTCTGGCCTCTGGTGATTGTTTAAGGAAAGTTTTAGGGGAAAAAGTCCCCCTACCCAATGAAAAAACAGAGTGCAGGCAATGTCAGAGTGTTACAAACTGACAATTTTGTCAGATATTATGCAAAATGTATGCTGTAGATGTTGAGATATGTCACTGAATAAGTGAACGCTTTGACCTGCTGGTGACGCTAGAGGAAAAGACAAGGGATCACCAAAATTATTAGAATTCATCCTCTCAGCACCAAATGTTCAGCGTGTTGTATTCATTCTCTGGAGACCACGAATGTTTGTGCAAAATTTCATAGAAATTTTGCTACAGGCTGTTAAGATATTTTAGTCTACATGGTGGATCGACCAACAGACAGACAAATATCCCAAGAGTCATGCTGCTAGCTTGACTAAAAATGTGAGAAAGGTAAAGAAAGAGACCTAAAGGCAGGGAAAGCAGGAGAAGACATGGGGGCTGGAATAAAGGCGGAGTATTCAGGTTCCACCCAGCAAGAATTGTGTCTCGTCTCTTGGAATGATTTCAAGCCCAAGTGCTCCAAATGAGAGGGCCCTGGAGCAAGGTTGCAATCTCTGCTAGCAAAATCACTGGCCTGTGCTCATCAGCCATAAACATGTCAGTGCCGAACTAGGTCACTGTTCTCCGTGTGCGTACATCAAACATGGGGGCCTCCAGTGCAACGTTAGCTGGCACTACGACTTTTTATCTGTGCTGTACCTCCACGTGATGTGGCCCGTTTTTTTTCTCTCCTTTGTTTATGTGACATGTCACTGCCTCTTGCTCCCGCAGCATGCAGTAAAGATGGAGGAGACGTGGACTACAAAAAAAGGTTCCAGACAGGCAAGCGTTAACAGGGAGTAGAAGAGGCAAAAAAGAGAGAGTAAAAGAGAAAGAGAGGAAGTGTGTGTATATGTGTAAGGAGATGGCAAGAATAAAAAGAGAAGTTTAGTGGAACTGCAATAGGAAGTCTTGAGGTTTTAAAGGTTTCTCTTTATGAAAAGTAAAAGATGTCTCTACAGTACATCCAAAAGGCTGTAAGAAGATCAGCAACACAAAGCTGTTCTAAATAATAGACGAATCAATTGATCTTTTGGTTAAAGAGATAGCTCTTAACAGAGGGCTGCCCTGCTGCTAACAGAGAAAGAAGAAAGAAAGAAAGAGAGAGGGGAAAACTCTCCAAACATTCACTTTAGATGACATTTCAGGTTTCTATCTGTGTCACTGATTTCCCAGAAGTCTCCACTACAGCTTGCCAACATTATTCATTAATCACCTTGCAGTGCTTTGTTCCAAGATGTCTTGTTAATGCAAGGCAGAAGTTACTGGATTTTTGGAGCAGTGCTCAGCTGACATGTGGCAGTCTACAAACCTCCTGTTTTCTTCTTTACTGCTGTTTTAGTTTACAGCAGCATTTTTATGTGAATCCTTTGCATTGGTATTGAATATTGAAGTGTTCTATGTACACTAATTATGTTTTTTCTGGGGATAGGTTAAACCACCTAACATTGAAAAATAAGCATATTTCCCAAATAATACCACACTCCTTTAAGCTTGGCAGCATTAGCATATGTTCTACACAATAACACATTACTGCAGTGTATCAACCTTTGGAATTATCCTAACACTTTTACTGTGGGTGCTAAGGTTGTCACGCAGTATCTGTCTTAATTACATCACAGCACATCTCAAGTGTAACATTATCTCATGTATTGTGTCCTGAGTGTTCCATTAGTTAGAGCTCTCACGGTGTAACAATAAGGTGATAGTGGCAAACCTAAGGTGCATCTACAGATACACACAGAAATAAATCACCCGCTTTATGCTTCAGTAGCATAAGAAGTGGAAATGTTACAATGAAAATCATGCACTCTGTGTCCATATTTGACTCGTGTGTTGTATTATGGTTGATTCTATGTTGTCCACACATTCTGTTCTCATAATGTACCTTCAGATGTTCAAACTGCCAAATGTTGGTAAGCAATGTCGATATCAACATGGGCACAAAGATGTGGATATCTAAGATAAGATCTACGATAATAAAATCATTTTTTTTTATCCTGAGGGAAATTGTTGTGCAGCAGTTATAGTGCAAATTGGTAAAAGGTACAAAAACACTGAGTGCAAATAAAATATAAACAATAAAAAATGTCAAGAACGAGACTCCAGATATTGTATAAAACATAGAGATTATATACATATGTAAAAAGACCAAAATGCACCTATGTTGATGAGGATGCTCCCTTTAATTTTGAAATTTACATCATGTGCAGTTTAGTTGAGCAGAGAGCTGCGTCAGGCATGGGAGCACACAGTTTTCTACTGTGTATCTGAGTGTAATTTCAACAACACACAACAGTAAAATTTGAACCAGAGAAAGCAAAACATGCACAGCTTGGAGAAATTAGGCAGCATCATGCAAAGCAGGGCATATAAAAAGCTAGTAATGACACAAAACAATCAACACAAACAGTTAAAACATGACAACATATAATCACATTACGTAAGACAGGTAAAACCAAAAAGGATGCAATCTGACAAAAAGCCAAGCAAATGAGAACAGACAGGACAAGCATGCAGTAACTGGGCATGATGGCAGGTCTGGTTATTTTTAGCCAAGTTTAAGGTTATGTGCGAAGGACCAGTAAAAGCCACTATGTTGTTTATTTAATGGTTCCAGAACTGGGAGGCTCTAACTTTAAAAGCTGTCAAGCTGAAAGATGTCTTCCTCCTTGGCACAGCTTTGTCTTCTCTTACTCTGGATCTTGTTAATCTATCCCTGACATTAAGCGCTTGTACAGTTTGTTGTATGGGAGAAAATCATAGCATGGAAATAAATCACAGCAGTTTATATTTATTCAGTAAGTTAAAGCTGCTATAATCAGTATTTAGACATTAACAAAAGATCAAATGACTGTGTATTGTAAGAAAGAGAGCAATCTCTCGACTTTTAGTGTCTTTCAGCTCATTATTTTGGTGTTTTGGTTAACTCTCTGAGGAAAATACTCTAAAAACTATACTGTGCACTACCTGCTCAGCACCAAACTGCAAACAGGCACAGTTTGCAACAAGCCAGTGACCATAGTGCAGCATAGCTTCTAAAGAGGCAGATAGATTTCATTAAAATGAGCTAAAATGAAAGTGAAAATTGGACTTCACCAGGGAGTCAGACACACGACTCCAAATGAATGGTAATGTTGCTCCGTCTGCTGGGCTTCAGATGTGTGTTAACATGTTCACCAGTATCAACAAATCTTTAGTGCTATTGCAGGGTTTTAAAGTTTTGAAGCACGAGGAAGTATTGGCTAGTTGATAATGAATTAAAAGTTTTAAAAAAATGTGGTCTAAAGGGATCACAAAGAGCAATACAATTACATTCCTCCTTCATATCAGTATCTCCTTCTGCATTTGTGTTAACCTCATATGCAGTCACACTATTTGTAAAATTAATCTACTTCCTCATTCACAAGCACAGGCGGCTCCTGTACAAAACATCAACTATTCTACAGCACTGTATGTCTTTAGGAATTCTTAGGGCAGAAACCACTTGTCTAACTGTGTCTAATATTGAAAATGAATGATTTATGGAGTAGTCCAGTGAAGAAGGTCAATGTCTGACCCATCTGATGAGTTGATGGTTGAGTAGTTCTTTCATACCAGAGGAATGTAGTTACTGACAAGCACACAGGCGAGTCTGTGCCCTGTGTCAAAGAATCTGCAGAGGACTCTTTGAATTGCAGGATGTGGAATTAGTGGCAGAAAATCATCAAGTACAGAAATATGCTGAAATAATGAAGACTAATTCCTGACAAAGTCAATTACACATTGTGAGTCACCACAGAGTGAAAGAAGTTGGAATAATTTTAGAATATATATATAATCTATAGAAAGCCATGAAAGGACTTTTGTTCTTGCGTAAGTTTGATATTTAAAAATGTACAAGGATTTCTGTGTTATGGATTTGGTTTAATGTAGCATGCAGTGAAGGCACAAGTATTCAGTTCCTTTACTTAAGTAAAAGTACTAATACCACTGTTTTATCTGATGTTTTTGAATTAATATTAGTGCTGCATTAATGTGTATGTCACATTTTCCTGCTGTAGATCTTTAAGGTTGTTCTTATTTGACCTCCTTTACTGTTGGGTAGTTTAATATACAGCAATGCATCATATTCTATAAGATCATCATATGTTTGTAGCGTGACTGCCCTGTGAGAACCACATATCTCTAAAAAGTCAACTTTTCAGCTTTGTGACGATGCATTTTCCAGCTGATCCCAGAGGGTTTCTAAAGCATTTATTTAGCTTAAGAAGGAGGAGAATAAAGGAACACTTCATCCTTCAGTTTATTACAAACATTCAGCATCAGCACATCTGAAGATACATGGCTTTCAGTGGACAGAAAGGAGATAAGTGGAGTGAAAGAAAAACAGTATTTCCCTCTGAGATGTAGAAGAGTGGAAGTATAAAGTTTCATAAAAGGGAAATACTCAACTAGAGTACAACTACCTCACATTTGTCCTTGAGTGCAGTTGAGTAAATGTATTTGTGTTACACTCCACCACTGGAGCATGTAGAATTCAGCTGTGAGAACTTGTGGATAGCTCTCATTAATGTCTAAATAGCACATATTGAATGCATGCTGGTACAAAACATGCCATGATAAATAGGCAATTACTAATTATTGTACACCTTTCCACTCACTGGGTTGAGATGAGGTGCTTAAGTGTGCTTTTATGTTAATTCCAAGATGGAATTGAGAATGTTTTTGTCACATTCCTCTCATCAGATAATAGGCACTTCAATAGAAGAGCATAACAAAACACTGAACAAGCAAATGTGCCAATACAGCGGAAAGGTGACTGAGTTTATAGAGTATTCCTGTGGCAATTGGGGAACCAAAGTATTAGGAGGAAGTATCTTTTTTTTCCCTTTTTGGTTTTGTTTAAATATGCGTTGGTGGGTGATGCATTTCACAAGTTCATCTTATGTTAGTGAGCATTATGGGGTTACCCATGTGAGAATTCTCAGCTTGCTCACAAAAGTAAAAGAATTAGTGAATAGGGGGTAAAAAGCTGGGAGCCTGAGAGCTCTACACACTAAAGTTAGCCATTATTAAAGCCCTGAAAACACTGCATAGATTAATGGTTTAAGGGGCCCAATCCATGCAGAAAGAATTCTTTAAAAAGTAGGTCCCACTGTTACAACATGAAAGGAACCCTCTGCCATGTACCTGGGGCTTTAATTCAGTGTTTGAGAGCCCATGCAGCACTTTATACTCCCCAAAGCAAAACCACTTTGACAGCTGGAATTCGCTTTTTTTTCCCACTACACTTTTTCTTTTTACATGTTACAAATTCTCATACTTTAAAGAACTTGCAATGTTTTGCTGAGAAGCATATATGCTGAAATAATCCTGAGACTGTGTGCTTATTCATGTAGTTCTCTCACCGAATTTCTGTGTTTGTACTAATGTAATCACACAACAATGTAATGTAACTTTTCACCTATATGGTTTAACCTTAGCATGGATTTTAAATACCTTTGCAATATTATTCATTGACCTATTTCAGACTGTTTGGAATGCTGCAGCACAGTAGGTGGTCTGAGAGCACTTCAAACTTCTGAAAATTACCATGATAAAAGCTGAGGAGGTCTAACAGTATGTTGGACGTCAAGTGCTGTTCAATGAAATGTATGTCTACTACATGTGTGTCAAAGTACCTATTTATAATTATTCAATTAACCCACTAAAACAGCACAAGAATACATTTTTAAAAAAGAAAATTATTATTATTACTCAACATCTCCCCCACAACAAGGCTGTAAAGCCTTGTTCAGCATGATGATGTTCTATAGTGTCAGTTTGTCACTTCATAGCAACTGCTGACTTATCTTCTTATTTTATTTTATTTTGTGCTGTAGCACAAAAAATAAAAGCCTCTTAAGCTTGTATTAACCTCAGACCTTATTTCAGGCATCTGACCACCTAAAAGTCCTGGTATCAAGGTCCTTTGTAAGCTCATTAATGTAGCGTTTCATTACCTGAAAAAAAAACATTGTCTCTGAACATATCCAAGGCAGCAATTATGTTGCCACAGTGTAATTAAGAATGGAATTTAGTAATATACAAACAGAATTTCTAGGAGACAGAGTTGCAGCTATGAAGCTATAGTCAGCAGCTAATTAGCTTAGCATAGGCTAGAAACAGCAGGAATCAGCTAGCTAGTTCTCTCCAAAGGTAACTAAATCGATCAAGCAGCACCTCTAAAGCTCAATAATTGCAGGGTATATCTTGAGGGCCCCAGGAAGTGCACTGGGCTTTGAAGCCAATTTTTGTAGTGGCTATACTGTGTAATTATGTTGTCGTGTGATGCCCTAAATCCATCGAGTCCGGTCCAATAACGACTGAAAAGTCTAAAAGAGTAGTAGCGCAATTGAATCATTTTATGCCCATTCAAGTTAGCAGAGCACTAGACCAGAAGCAGGCGGCTCGGCCAGCGGAAGTCTCTAGTGCACCTGCTCTATAAGCCACATAGTGCAGAGGCAGCAGATTTTAATACTAAATACCGGATGCCAACATGGTGCCTATTCATTCCAGGTGAGCTGCTTGCCTGGTGCATGTGCCCAAAAAGGTTTCTAGCCTCCTGATTTACTTCCGTGGTATGCAGCTCACTGAATATGCATATGTTTCACCCACTGGCACCACCAGCAAGTTCCCACATAGTTTAAACATCTTAATGATGTCACAGATTTTTAAATCGCTTTTCTCAGCTTGATGAAGGTTTTGCAAGTATAAAAACCAACATGGCTCAAAAATTCAGAATAGAAACGTCCATAAATGACCTTATTTGCATTACGAGGTGTCCTGTCAACAGTTTTTACAGACATCAAATTTACAATGGTGGCCTATGGGGAAAATGCTTTTTGGGCCACAGGAGTTTTTTTCTCTGCAGTACTGTGAAAAATTTGCTGCAAGGGTGAGCGCCATTCCTGCGGGCCTGAAAAGCAGTGTCGATCATCCAAACAATTTTACACATGGCAGCTGAGCCATTTTGAATTCATACACCACTGAGCAACTTTCATAGGTATGAACAGGGCCTCACTTCCAATGCCATATCTAGGTCTCTTTATACAGCCATGATATCTGGTTCTGGAATCCGTAAAAAAAACCAGAGGTGCCAGGCTAGCTGCCCACCACCTAACTGGCTGCTGGCTATAACTTTAGTGGAAACATAGCCTATGAAAGTGGTATCAGTCTTCTTATGTAACTCTCAGCAAGAAAGCCAATAAGCATCCATCCATTTTCATCCACTTATCTGGAGCTTGGTCGCAGGGGTAGCAGGCTGAGCAAAGTACTCCAGACGTCCATCTCCCTATAAAACGTTCTCCAGTTTCTGCTGAGGGAGCAGCAAATAAGCATATTTTCCAAAATATCAAACTACAGATACAGAACAGATAGGACTAGAATTTCAATTATGATCAAATGCCAAGTTCAGAGAAGTTAATCTGTAATATAATCAGTAGAATTTGTGAAAAATGTGCGCACCAGGTGAGATCTTTCAGATTTCAGGTTTACTGGGAGTAGAAACTGCCTCCCAGGTCCTTGCTCATGCAGTTACAGCACAAAGCTAGTTTACGTAGCAAACACATTTCCTCACATAAGTTGTTCTGAAGAGTACAGAAGGAAACATGAACACAAAATATTAAATCCAGTGTCCATTTATTAAGTAGTATTCAGCATAGCATAGCAGTACATCACAGATTGAATCTGAAGTAGTTTGCATTGAAAGCTTCTTTGCTTTGCAAACAAGGTATGTAAGAATAGAATATAGAAACAATGGGGCAGACTATTTTGATATGTTCTGGATGTGCAGTTCAAAAACAAATAATTAATTAAAAGCACAAAGAGCAGGCATGGAAATATGTAGAAGTAATAATGAAAAATGATGACATGTCACATTATAAACAGCAAGACTTCACCAAAACACAGGTGCTAAATTTAGACCTGCACTTGTTTTTGATGATGAAAAACACTTAATGAGTAACTTTCTGGGTGAAGAATAACCTCATTTTTTAAATTCACCAAGTACTGACACAACCTGCTTGTTTGTGCAATATTCTGCTGTGCAAAGTGTTTGGGAAGTTTGACATACTTTTGTTTTATGCCTGTCAGAAAATATGAACAAAGTCTGATCCAGTCAATGTTCTGTGTGGGTAGAGTCAGAGATCCTACCAGAGGTGTCGTTTGGGTATCTGCAGGGCAGCAGATGGGTCACCAGAGCCTGGCTATTTAATCAGGGGGGTGAGGTGCTTGCAGAGTTGGGGATTATATAGTCTGGTGGTTCAAATATTAATTTCCATCCTCTGCAGCAGTTATATAAATCCTGACTATAATATCCTATAATACATATAACTATGTACTGGACACAGTTTGGTCTAACCTCTGAGAGGGAGAAAAACTAGATCTTCTGTCAATGCAAATGCAAATGCAAATGCAGTCAAAGGTAACTGTGAGGTTAGTGTAGTAGATGAAACTTGCAACATATGTGCATTTTTTTGCGGGTTAAAAATGACTCGGTGGAAAGATGACAAAAGTTTTATTGTTATTAAAGTTTCCCAATGCATTACAGAAGCAGTTTGAAGTTCCTAGTTACTATTGATTTCAACACCACCAATTCTCCTGTTTTCTGTTCTCCTTCCTCTTTTCTCAGTGATGATGGCCACTGATGCCTATCTGACTGCAGAACACTCAAAGGGGCCTACGCTTGTACAAAAGCTGCTTACAGCCTCTTTTAGCACAGCCGGGACAGTAGGGTTTATACTTGATAGGGGATTTCTGGAAGCCAGCCCTCTTTCCCGACCATAATTAGGCCACCCACATTCACAGTCATGCGCCTCAGATGGGACTGTGTAAGGTTTTTAGACCTTCCACACTGAGAACATGTAATGATTTATAAAAAGAAACAAAACCGTGAAAACTATGGGCTGAATAAATAACCTGAAGCATGGTTACATGCTGTCCTGCCTGTAACAGAAAACTCCTTTTGTGTGTCATTCCCTGCTGTGTTGTGTTATGAGTATGATCTTATTTTGCACATAATTTAATCAACCAGTTGTAGTTTATAATACTAAATTAGAGAACAAAGAAATAAAGAATATTCCACAATGTTCTTCAGATATCCTCTGGAGTACTTGTCTATAGGGTATCCCACATAGTGTGACATGACATAGTCTTTACATTTGGATGCTGTGAAAACAATCCCCGTCGAGCATGAGAACAGATACTGACGATAAAAACCAAAATGACTTCGGTTAACATTTCGGTTGCGTGCAGAAAGTTATGTAATTTCCATAGGTTTTTACATGCTGCGTGCAAGAGGCAGGCAAGAGTACATGAACGGGGGAGTGTCCGTAACTATCGAGAACCTGATTGGTCTGATTGAGTGAAGTCAATGATTGACAGACATTTAGGCCAATGAGCGGCCACGCTTTGTCTTGCCCCTTGTTGGCAGCAGAGGCGACGTTCAAGGGAGCATTTTGTTCAGGACGACCGGAGAAACTGTGCCGTTATGTCGACGAGCCTGTCGGGTTGTTACAGTTTGTACTGCTCGTTTAGCCGGATTTAAGCACACGCGGAGAATTTTTGTTTTTAACTGTGCAGGTAAATGATCTGTTTAGCGTTGCATTTTATTGATAGTACCCCGCAACTGTGAAGTTAAACGAAGTGGAAGCGTAAAGAGGACTCATCGGATTCGCCTGTGGATCCATGCAGCTTCGGTATGTAACGTTAAGTTAACGTTACTCCCATCTAAGCTCGCTAATTTAGCCAGCAAATGTAAAAAGTGCCAGTTTATGAAGCTATACTTCTTGTTTGGTTGCTACATGTTCATTAAGGATGTTAAGCTAAACTTGAGTTACTTTCCGGCTTTGCATTAACTTAACTTGCATAGCTATTTTTTTCTTTTCAAGGTTATTCTGCTCTGTTCTATAACTATTCTTCTTTAAAGTTACTCTGCACTGTTTGTCTATGTTTATATAAGGCAACACACTAAAGATATATTTAGTTTGCTCTAACTCTTATCGTAATTACGTCCCGGCAGAGAGCTAATTAACGCTAGAGTTACCCGATAACGTTAGCAAGCTGACGTTAGCTCACTGCTCCCTCGACATTTTTCAGTAACGCTAACGTTACTGTGTTGAAAAAGTTGCGACATTGCAGTTATCTTGCAACCATGCTTTACAAATATACAAGTTTGCTGCCAACATGTATTGCAAACGTAACAAAGAGGTTGCTGCATGGTTATATAACAATTTCAGCGTTGTGAATTTAAGCTCTCACGGATAATGCTAATGTTAGCAACCATGTGTTGGCTGAATAGGACTGAGGTTAACCTAGTGTGCCAGAAACTGTTAGTACCATTAAAACAAACAAACAAAAAAACAAAAAGAACTTATCAGGAACAGAGTCAATTGATTCTTTACTGTTAACAGATAATTTGCACAAGTTGGTGTAAAGAGAAATAGTGCAGTTGGTACTATAAACTATTAAGTGATGAAACTGATTAATAACTTAATTACTAAAGTGATTAAAGGTTACTTTTTATTAAAAGAATGCATCTTCTTCCAAGAAAATGTGATCTGCCAACAACTTGCCATTTGACATGCTAGAGTTGCAAACATAGTATTAAGTGATGATAATAGTGAGTGCTTAAATACTAAGAATTAAAAAAAATGTGTGTATGCTGTCAATAACTGAGTAAGGCAAATAATAGGTAGACATGGTATTCATACTGTAAATAGAAATATTAATTAAGCCCATAAATTAAAAAAAAAAAAATCCACAAGGCTTTTCTGAAGATCCGTCACTTTTAAATGTTATATATAATGCTATTTTGTAAATTTCAATTCTTATCTGAGCATTGAATTTGAGTTATGTTGTAACTGTCTTATGCAATGTGTTGCAAACGGTCTCCACTCTCATCTTACAGGTCTGGATAGCATTCTCAAGATCACAGCTGCAGGCCATTTACTGATGGGTACATACTGTGAGGTAACGCAACAAGAAAAATACAAATCATTTGGAAGAGACAGGAACTGTGAAAGAATGAAGACAAGCTAGATAGTGTTGTCCCCAAAGAACTGCATAAGTATTCATAAACAACTATTTGACCTAGCAAATGTGTACCTGGACTAAACACTAGTCAGAGAAACCTGAAAAGTAACTTTGTTGAACTGTTGAATCTTCAAAGAGAACACCTTGACACCAAGTGACCGCCATGTGTGCTGAAGGATATCAGTACAGAGCGCTTTATGACTACAAGAAGGAGAGGGAGGAGGACATTAATCTGCATGTGGGGGATATACTGTTGGTGAGCAAAGGAGCTCTGGTGGCTCTTGGGTACACTGATGGGCTGGAACAGAGGCCAGATAATATTGGCTGGCTGCCAGGCTTCAATGAAACCACTCAGGAAAAAGGGGACTTCCCTGGGACATATGTCGAGTATATCGGGAAGAAGTGGATCTCTCCCCCCACACCCAAGCCAAGGCCCCTCAGACCCTTACCTGTTGCCCCAGGTGGCTTCAGGGCAGAGGCAGACTCCGACTCAGAGCAAGGTGAGTGTAACACCACTCCACAGAACTGTTTTATAGGTATTACCCTCATTATCAATTATTTTGACAATTTATTTTTTTGATAAAATTAAAATGAAATCTTTAAAATGTTAATAGTGTAAAATTAACATTACATGTTCCCATAATGACATTTGAAATGTCATATTCAGGTTTTTATATATAAAGTTTGCTTTTGTAGGATGTAAGAATAAAATATTAGATATTGTAAGTATTGACTTTGAGAAGCTTTTGCCACTTATAAAGATTACTTACAGGTCCAGTATGTAAGATTAAGGGGGATTTAGTGGTATTGAGCAGTGAGGATTGCAGATTGCAACAAGCTGAAATTTCTCCTGGGTAGAATTCATCCAGAGTTCTTTGTTCAGGAGGTTTTTACCAGGAGCTGGGTAATTAAAACTTGTAAAAACACTGAATAAAGCAGTTTCATGTTACAAAATTCAGTGTTTTTCTGACGCGCTTGTCATGGAGGGCATTCTAAGTGTGATGGCCGACACAAAAATGCAAGTGTCCCTATCTAGAGCCAGTGTTTGATTGTCAGTAGGCCCATTTCCACTGAAGAAGTTCCTGGTACTATCTGGGGGGCAGGAACTACTACAGGAACGTCCTCTCGCTCGGCCCTCTCAACTGCTGTGTCTCCACTGAGAGAGCGGAGTACGAGGAAGGTTCCTGTAAAGTTACGGGCTCTGGATGTGACGTAATCGTTGCGCGACCATTTAAGGGGGCGACGTAGGGAAGCCATTAGCTGTTAGCCCTTAGTGGTGTCTGTAATAACTCACTAAATGGCCTGTGAAAAAAAAAAAAAAATTCCAGCGGATGTCTTAGTTACAACATGATTGAGCTAACTGGAGTAGTTTCATGTCGTATCTGACAACGGGAGGCTTTTAACAGATGCTGTTGTGAGCTGTCCCTGGCAGCTGCAGCCACTGATGCTTTCTAGACATCGTGATTTCCCAAAACTGAATAAATACCACACGTATCAACACAAAACTGCTTTGCTAGCTCAATCACGTTGTAACTGAGATATCCGCTGGAAAAAATATTTTTTTCACGGACCATTTAGTGAGTTTTTTTTACATGGTGGTGGAAGCTATAAGAACGAGCTAACCCTCGTCTGCCGAGTTTAAAAAATGCCGGCTATTTTGTAGCTTTCTGTTCACGTCACATCCCTCTTTGAGTATATCCAATCAGCACCAAGTAACCCCCAAGCCCCAGCCAGGAGTCTTTCGGGGCCGTTCTGAGTACCTACTCCGAGGCAGGGACTTGTTTAACCCCCGTAAAAGTTCCGGAACTCTGTCCTTCGGGGGTGGTTCCTGCAGTGGAGACACGCACCAACAGCCCCGGCCCCATAAAATTACCCCGAAGTTCCTGCGGTGGAAACGGGCCTAGTGCTGGGGTACTGTAGAAACACGGCAGTGCAACATGGCGATCTTCGTAAACGAGGACCCACTCCTTATGTAGATATAAATGGCTCATTCTAAACTAACAAAAGCACAATGATCCTTACTTTTTTGTGATTATATAGCCTACTAAAGAAAACAAACTTGATATATTATATTCCATTTCTACCAATATCAACCCCCTAAATCCTACACCATGGATCTGTAAGTGATTATTCTTAACTTTTTTGTTTATAACTTTTGTCAGTCTACTAATTGGTTAATGGAATTCTTGTTGTAGTTCTAATAACAACTTTCAGATGCGGAAAAAGAAAATCATTGATTTTATTTATAATTTACCCAGCTGATATTTTGTCTGAAAGTCTTACGTTTTTTTCTTTATAAATATTGGTACAGACCAAAATTAAAGATGCACAGGAAGATCAAAGTCAGATTTCTTGCAGAATAATTTATCACTTGACACATCCACTTTGACTGTAAAATTATGATACAGACAAGTGTAATGCATGCAGGGCTTTGACCAATAATGCTTTGTAGTTGTTAAGTACCCAATGTTTCTTCCAACAGTTTTCCCATATCCAAACACTCCAATGACTTCTTTGAAAGACATGTAGTTAGGAGTTTATGTCATTGTGGTTTGTCTGTGTACTCAGCTGCTGTAAACTAGATCCACAATGAAACTGTTTTTGACGCAGATATGCAACTTTCTCAAGTAATGGTTTTAGCAAACACTATAGTTTCACTCATTTACATATTTTGGCAAATTATGCATTATTCTGCTCTGGCACCAGTGAAAACTACAGGATGTAGGCCTAAACTCAGCCATATTCAAAAGTTAGTGGTAACCTTCATCTAGTCCCATGAATTGTTCGTTGCTGAATGAACATGCACTTTTGAGTAAAACAACACTTGGTGTCTGACGTTAGTGAGAATTTATGTAGCCTGAGGATCAAAATATTACTTGGGCTGAAGAAAGAGGTGTGCCAGTGAAACATGATCTTTAAATTTTCAAAGTGTTACTTAGTAGGGGTGTCACACGTCTCCAAATCCACCATTTGATGAGACTTCTCATTTGAAGGTCACGATTTGATTTGATATTCTTTTATTTTTTATTTTTATTGTTTGTTTGTTTTTTGTTGTTGTTGTTTTTTGTTTTGCTACACTGACTGCTATGCTATTGTCAGACTATCAACTCTTAATCTGTAAAGATCAACAGGTCATAGGTTTTATGCCCTGACAACTGTCATTTGAATTTCCATATTCTTCTTTAAAAAGATAGGCTACAACTGTAGTCCCTTTTACACTGCCAGATTTTCGGTGAATATTGGGCCGTTTTGCTGGCAAGCTGCGAGCATTTAGACACACAGAGCCAGATTGGCGAGTTGATCCGAGGTGCGCAATTTTCCGCCTCGTAGGGTAAACATATTGGCGGAACCTTTTTGCGAGCAGCTAGTAGCAAGAGGGAAACACAAACCTGACAGACACTGTAAAGATGAGCAACTGAGGAGACAAGGAATTGCGCGCCCTCCTTGCTCTCACAAACAAAGAGTCCATTAATCGTCAAGTGACGGGGGCGGTGAAGGACAGGCCAACTTATGAGAGATTCGCCGAAGGACTGCCTAGCTGCTGCTTTCCTCCCATGTCACTGGTTACATCACACACTGAGCTACACATTTTGTTACTTGCTCACGCCCCCCACTGCCCCGAAAAAGGCACATTCTGTATGAACTAAAGTAGGTAGGCATTTTCCAGTTTTGTTGTTTCTCCGTCAGTTCCGACTCCATGTCTAGAAAAGTGCAGCTGTAGGCTACCGGTAAGCTACACTTTGTTGTCTCTGAAGTGTTTTTCTTCGGACATGCACTAGTAGGTGGGGATGGGGGAAAAAATACTGAGAGAATCGCTGATCCTGCTTTTATTCTCAATGATTGAAACTGAAAGCTCATATTGATCAATTTTTGATTTAGAATCAAAATGGTTACACCCCCATCAATTATTGTTCTTATTGCAAGGCCCTTGACTCGGTTTTCTGGGAGCTTTCTGCCACATCCCCCGGTCTTAATCGGAGAATTGAGTAATGGAGATTATTTAGTTTTTATCACACGACATAAGCATGGAATTTTCGTCACGTGATAATGTAAACAACACACAGATTTGGATTAGGGTTAATAAAGTGTGAGAAAGATGCTGATTTTGCAGAACAGTTGCAGTCTTTGACAACAAGTGGCTGTGCCCTGAGCTGTACAGCTGCACTGGATGTGAACCAAGCTCAGTCCCAGAGGACAATGCTGGCGTTTATCCAGGCTATAATACACCAGAGCATCTTTTGCCAGCCATATGTTACCAGTGGATATCATCTGTCTTTCTCCACAAAACCACATCTTAAGGGAATATGATTCCCTTGTCAGTGTTGAGAAAGATGATTAGATCACTATATACTGGTGATTAAGGCAAATTGCTCCAAAAGCCTGGAGGGGACAGGGACAGGGGGAACAGTTTGGCTAGCTCCATCAAATCCACGAAAAAGATAGCAGGGATTAACAACAAGCGTTGCCCAAAGTAAAATGCCACGTCAAGCTAGTAAATTTAGCAACTCACTAGCCCAACTTGTCAAAAGGGTAAAAACAAATTAAACACATCATCATCGCAATATGAGCATGCTTAATCAACACATCACAAAAGACTGCTAGAAACACAATGAGTATGAGAAATGCTTTTATTTATGCGCACCATTAGTGCCTGAAATGAACACCTGCCAACCACCAAATGAGGCGGGTAAATGTTTGTATCAAAATAGTCGTGATTAAAAAACTATGCTGAGAGTCGTCACTGCATCCCCAGATGTAATTGCTTCTGTCTCGTGCTGTCTATTAGTCTCGGATGGTGTCGCAGTTTGGAACAGGGACTTGTAAACTACACTGCTTTGTACGACAGCATGTTGGCACTGACAGGGACTTCATCCTGCATCTAGTTCACTTTGTAAACTCAGTAATCTAGACTCAGATGGCCATGAAGGGAACGTTTCTATTTTTTTCTTGTATTATGTCCTTTTTATTCTGATTAATATTCCATAAATTTCAACATGGGGAGATTAAAAAAACTGTTTAAAATATTATCAATTTTATCAATTTGTTTCAGTAACCTCAACCATATTCTTGTTCATTAGGTGCCCAAGTGCCCAGTGTGATCATCTTCAAGTTGTTTCAATGCAGCATTTTTAATAAGTAAATACTAAAGTCATATGCAATATGCATACATTTTGGCCAATAAACATATGCGCATTTAAAATAATTATTTCTTTTCTTTATTCAGTGGATATAGGCTATTCAATATTTGGGGTCTATCATAGCACTGTACCTGTAAGCAGAAAGACAGAGGAACTGTACAGCTAATAGGCACACTAAAGTATTTTTTTATTTATTTTGGAAGTCATCGCAGTATTGAACAGTGTTACTGCACATTGCAGGTTTTCCTCATATTGTGCAGGCCCACAAAGAGATTAAATCGATCTTTTATTTTACATTGTATGAGATAGCAAACAAGCCAAGAGTTAAAGTGTTCCTTTAATGCACCTATGAACAATAAAAAGAGTATTACCTTACGGTAATTATAATTTTAGAGTTTTTATTTTTCAGCAAGTGATGTAAGTTAGATGTATTTAGTTTGTTTCCATTGTCCCATTTTCTCCAGCGTCTGAATTATAAGATGGTAGTTACCCTTTTGAAATCTGAATCAGCGTTACTGCTCAGGCCACAACTATGAACTGCAATTAAAACATGCATCTTTTTAAAGACGCTGCGGCTTGCACCAATGTGCGCTTAAGGGCTTTCTGCTCACCTAAAGAGCAGCTGTACTTGCCAGGTTTCTAGTTTCTGCCCTTTTGTGGTACGATTGTGAAATTCTTTGCTGTGGTTTGCAGGGTGAGCGAGGAGCTGTATGAAGGGGGCATGTGTTGAATAGCTGTGTTGTGGTTGAGTGGCAGGGCTGAGCCTGGAGCGAGTGTGAATGTAGCACCGGGAGAAGAAAAGTCTCTGTGTCCCGGGCTGTGGGAGACACGGAGAGGGGGGAGAGAGAAGGGGCCCTGCGGCTGTGGGTAAGGGAGGGGGAGCCTGTGCTTGCTAAAGGGTCCATGCAAGGGATAGTGTGCAAAGGGATCAGGACTGGAGCTGGGCTGAGGGCTTGGCAGAGGGGCTGAAGCAGGCGTGGGGTGAAGGGGGGAGGCTTTGGGAGGGACTTGCATGCTCAAGGGGGCTTTGAAGAGGGGCTCTGCAATGGAGGCAGGGCTCTTGTTGCTCCCAGAGTGTTTGTGATTTATTGCCCACCACCAAGGGATCTCACTCCCTTCCTCCTACTCCTCAGCTTTTTTTTTTCTTCCGCCTCCCCCTCCCCCTCCTCCTTTTGCTTTTTTTAATGTTTTGATAGTTCCTACAGTCAGCTCTGGTAGGGGGAAAAGAGGTGGAGAATGGAGGGGCCTCTCCTCTCTCAGCCACAGGGGTTTACATGAGTGCAGCAGATGTGGAGGGTGAGGGAGAAAGAGAGGAGAAGAGGGCCGGGCTGGGAAACTATTCCGCCTCATTCCAGCTCTCAGCCTTTTTTTTTTTTAAAAAAAAAACCATTAAAGTGTTGCTCCTTTACTGGGCCTCTCAGTTGAGAGAATATACATGTGTTTGGGCCCGCCAAGAGAAAGGAACTTGGAGATTGAAACCCATGAACGAAGCCCCTCTGAAAGCCCATCCATTTGCTTATTTGATTGCATACAGAAGTGCTGATTTGATTTTTTTTAAAAAGTTTTAAACACTTTTCATGTTTGTTGTATTGATGCAGATTAAACATATCATGCTTTTGTGTTTTTTAAAGTTAGAAAGTCAAAGATGGAAAGTTATTCTTTTTTTAATTTCGCCGGTGAAGTTCAGTGACCATGTGGGATATTAAGATTACCAAGATGATGGCTGTAAATGGTTAAACGTTCACTGGTTTGTGTGTGCATAATTGGTGGTGTTCCAGCAGCCAGTCTCTGAGTTAACATTCTTTCAAATGTTTGAGATAAAAGTGTGAATAACTGGTTGTTACTCTGCATGCTCTCACAAGGTTCAGCCTTACATGCTCAGTCTTGTTTAAGGAAATATTTGATGCCATCAGGCTTCATCCTCTCGTCTTCGTCTGAGGCTTATCATAAGGTTTTCAGTTTCCGTGATGCATTACATTACAAACAACTTTAAATCCACTACAGACACATTTTAAACCTTTACACTGAATATTACTGCAGTACATTTCAAAAACAGATTATTTTATGTAAAGAAACTGACTTTTACTTTACCAGTAAACACTAAATGTGGATTTTCTGATCATATATTTGTACAATAGGCTTAACTAGATGCAACATTTAGGTTGATGTAGTAGTAAAACATTTTGAAAAGGGCTACTGGAAGGAAGAGAGCAGGCTGTACAAAGGAGACAGTTGCAGGGAGAGTACTCTGCATAGCTGGAGATTGAGATAATGTAGCTCTCCTTCCCCGGGCCTCTTTAGTCCACAGGCTGACATCTGCTGTATTGAACCCACTTTCTGTCAGTACTGTCGATTTTTCTCTGCTAAGAATTCTCTTCTCTTTTAAATTGGGTCTGTGGCAGCTTAGGTTTTTGTTTCAGATTGGTAAATATGTCACTTTTTCCAGAAAGAACAGTCACAGGTCAGTAAATTCACCCAAGTCAGTGACAGAATGAATACAGCAGCACTGAAGTTTTTATGATTTGCTTTTATTTACTGTGATGTTCCTCTGTCAGGCTAAAGGCAGCTGGGGCCAGGAATGTGTTGGCGCTTCTTTGGTGGAGGGCTGCGCACAGACTGCATGGTAGACTGATTTGTAGCTTTGTGATGAATCAGTATTGTGCTAAGTGCTGATTGCAGTAACTTGGTGCACAATGCAACTGGACAATAAATGGTTTGCACACTGAATAGGACCCCGGTGATTGCTGTTTTACTCTGTCATTGTTATCAGTGTATATGCTGCTGGCATGACGCTAATTTTACAAATTTAGGTTTACTTGACTTTTTGAATTAGTATATTATTACTAGGTTTGAAAGTTCTGCTGTGGTAAAATTGTTTATGTTGCTTAATATTACCTCGTAATATTTCCAACACTAGTCAAGGGTGACGAGAGTGGCAGCGGCTAATCCACTTCCTGTGAACGTCAGACTCAAGCTGGGTTTATATATAGTTTTGGCTTGTCATAGTTTCCAACATTGGACTGTGTCACAAAGGAGTGTTCATTAAATGTCTGTCATCTTTTTTCATTATACCTTGTTTTACTTTTAGAATATGAGGTGTTGCTTGGCAGTTTTTCTATGTTTGTCTCTTGTTTGTCTTGCTAATACACAGACTCATCCCTCTTTTATTAATCCTTTATTGCAAAAGCATGTGCAAAAGGAACTGCTTACCTTAAATTTAAGGCACACTGAGTGCATAAAACTGCAAATAACAGTTCTTGTCATTATCATTTAATTGTGTTTCTATGAAATAGATAAGACCGATGGATAATGGCCATCAAAATATATATATGTGTGTGTGTGTGTGTGTGTGTGTGTGTGTGTGTTAGTCAGTGTTAGTCAGTGTATTACCTTCAGTAGATGACAGTTGCACGCCCCCAGTTTGGAAAAGCAGGCAGGAGTTCCACCAGGGAAGCTCAGCTTTACATTGCTATGGACGGGGGTTGATATCAAAACGAATTTTAGCCACCTTAAAAGAGGCTCACTTAAAAAACATCTATATCAGTCCAAGTGGACACTATATTGAGGATTTTTTACCACTCCATTCCTCTCTGACCTTAGCCTGGTGAAACCATCCTAATCTCGCGAGCTCATATTCTGTTTCGCTCCACAGATCAGTCTGGCCATGCAATCACAAAGGCACGTTCTGGCATCGGTTAAAGCTTACTGGGCCAGTCACAGCCGTTTATTACTTTGGGGCGGGCTATTTGAAATCATGTCATCAGAATAGGAGGGACAAGGAGCGAAGTGAATGCATTTCGTAAACAACCAACATGGCTACTGATTTTTAAACTACGATGGTAAATTGTTGAACGAACTGGAATGTACATTTTCTTTAAAAGCAGAGCAAACGTCTGCACTGAAAGTTTTTATTGAAAAAGGATGTGTTTGCTGCCCTTCCTATGGGGTTTGGTAAGAGTTTAATTTACCAGCTGGCTCTGTTTATCGGGAAAAATATGGGACTCAGAGAAAACTAGGGATGCGCCGAAATGAAAATTTGTGGCAAAAGCCGAATAATAATAAACGCTTGGCCGAATACCGAGTACGGAATACCGAATATTGTTGTTTAGTTTTTCATTAGTTTTTGCAGATGAACCCCCTCCAGATTAGTGTTGTCACGGTACCAAAATTGGGACCCACTGTACGATACCAATGAAAATATCATGGTTTTAAGTAATATCACGATACCACAGCGAAAATGAGGCAGATGTGCCTTTTGTCATTTATAAAAAGATAAATCACTTTTCTATAATACATCAATGATATTTCAATGGAATAAATTACTTATTGACTTATTCATACTTCAAAAACAGCATCAATCAGTGATTAGCATAGGGGGGATCAAAATAAAATAAATAAATAAAATAAGAATCAACCAGCCACCCTCCTCCCCTTCATAAGTAAAGAACAGTCCCTAAAGTGCGGTGAGGTTTGTGGGCCGTGAACGGCTCGTTTCTCCTCTGACACATTTCATACCTGTGTTCGGCTGGTTCGGCTGTTCAGGTACTTTTGGGCAGTCATGGCGCCAAGAAGAGAATATTATTGGAACCGACTTCTCCGTCGCCCAGTAAGCCTATGGCTGCCGTATTTGACAGGAATACATTAACGTTACTGTCTGTGTCTGTGACCCCCGTTCAACCCACATTCGGTGGGATTCGCCTTTCGTTTCTGCTGTTGGTTGAAATCTGTAGGCTGCTCGCACAGCGTGCTGAATGATTTAAGCCTATTTTGCTCGCTCAAAACTATTTTTAGTTGCAAATGCGAGTGCAGTGAGGGATGGATCGCCACACTGCCGACATTTTACTCCTCCGGTCACGGCACACTGTTTGATTGCGTTATCAAAACACGCCGCTATTATTCGGCCTTGCTTTTAACTTATTCCACCGAATACCGAATGTGTGGTTTTTTGCAATATTCCGCCAAATATATTCGGTGCATCCCTAGTGAAAACCCAGTGACTGTTGTTGTTTCTCTGCCAATGGCTCTCATGGAGGAGCAGGTCAGTGAAGCGACCAAGCTGGGAATCACAACCATGCAACTTGGATTCCACAGTGAGGAGGAAATCCGCAAAGACGGCAACACTCTTTCCCAGACATCATCACAGCTCATCTCCGCTGCGCGCTGCACTTGCTTGCTGGTCTGTTTACAGTGGCGTGGTGCTAGCCTATGTCACACATGTCATTTACTCTGATTGGTTTTCCATCTTTCCAATTGCGTGAAGGGGCACTTTGAGTGACAGCCGTTGATACCTCCCCTCGGGAATAGAGGAAATGTACAGTCCGTGTCCAGACCCATTCGCGTTTTGCGAATTAGGTCTGGCAATGCCAGGCTACTCTGACTTCGCCATCAGACAGCTCTTTTCTTTGACACTAAATTTTCTCAGTCTTTGTATTACTGCCCCGCCACTGCCATGCACTGTATTACAGCGCAGCACAGAAAGTACCGTTGCAAGATCAGACGTAAAAGAAACTTTGCTTTTGTGAATACCAGTACTTCAAACATGATGCGTGGTTGTGTTTTTCTGGGCTGCTGAAACAAAGAAAAGTCCCGCTCACCACATACATTTTACTGTATTCCATTAATTGACATTGATCTTCACAGCTGTGTGTTGCACTCTATTTGGACATCAACTCTCCTCTCTCTGTTATTCCAGCTTAGTTTGCATCTACAAACAGCTAACATTAATATGTTGATATGGTAAACATAGCCCATGAAATTTTGGTTGTCTTATAATCAGTCAATATACATTAACATGTACTGAGAACCAAAAACTTACTTTGACGTCAACTCTCATCATCATTAGGTTCTTCAGGTCTGGGACGTTTCTTCCAAATAATCTTCGGAAAGTTAAAAAAGGTACGCAAGACATTGGCATTCTGTGGATGGTTGGTGATACAGACAGTATCTGAAGCGCTGGCACCCTCTGATTCAGAAAGATCGTGAAGTTGCATTGCAACCAAGTCCCACTCATGGCAGCAGTAGCTCTGTGGGCCTGTCGGCATCATTTACAGTTCACATGTCTGTGCCACCAGGTAACTTGTGCTCCCCTCTCTCTTGGCCCGTTCAGTCTCCCTCTGCAATAGTTCTTCTTCTCTATTCTGTGGTTTATAAAGGTCTCCTTATGTCTCCACAGTGAACAGCATTTCGTTGTTGCTGTCATGATCACCCATTTTGACTCATTTTTGTCGTGTCTTCTATAAACCGCTGACTGTCTGACCCTAACAGTGCGCGGCAGTGGGGGTGCATTAATAGGGAAGTTTTACAGTCGTAAATATGTAGTGCCAAAGAAAAGGGCTGTCTAAAGTCGAGGTAAAGTGGTAAAAAAATTCTCAATGTAGTGTCCATTTAGACTGATGGATTTTTTATACTGACCATAGATAAGTACCTCATATGACTCCACTTCAGAAATCCAGAACTGACCCTTAAAGCTAGTTTGAGTGTGTAAAATAGTGAAAAAAATGACACTTCACCACCTTTTTTAAAAAAAATGCTGTCATTCAGTGATGTGACAGAGAAAAAAAAGTATCACTACAGGGCTCAACAAAGTCAACGCTGTAAAAAGATTTTTCCCCCCTTCAAACTGCCTCAGTGTATGAATCCAGTAAGACTGTGCTTGAAAGCGTGCATAACTGTTTCATTACTTGATTGTGTGCAGAGACTGAAGTCTGAATTGGCAAATCTTCTTTACTAGAGTCAGGGCATGTCTGCTAGCAGGATTAAGAGAGAGAGAGACAGGCTGATAGACTTGAAGTGCCATAAGACAAGAGGTGAGATTAGAGAGAAACACAATGTTAAGGGAACCAGAAAAGGTATTTCAAATATGTCGCATATTTGACATGGTGGGAGACAAGGTGGACCAACTAGTGTTGCTAGGTAGTGTGTGCAAGCCTCGTGCTGTGGAGGTGTGGTATTACATAATGCTTTATACAAGACAGGTTCCCTTTAAAAAGCCTCAGTTATTTTCAGCATATTTTCCTAGTTTTTGTCATAATGCTGCTTACATATATTAAAATAGAAGCAGTTACTTCACTAAAGAGCCTTCTTGTATCTCTCTATGTGCATGGAGTGCTACACCAAGGAAAAGAGCAGTTACAGCACACCCTTTCAGCGAAGAAGTCAAACTGCACTCACACATCTTTTAACAATTATCACTCAATTCTGTACCACTAGAAGTGACAGTGAAGTGAGAAGTCAAGATGATACAACTTGGAAATGCTCACACATAAACCAGTGTTGTTTCTACCTATATTTAGCACATTGCGAAATTATTTTACAGTTACTGTCACTATCATGGAGGAGTTTTGATTTTACACATCTTGAACCTCTCACATCAGTCTCTCTGATATGTTTATTTGTGCTCATACACTACTCACTATTTGTAAGGTGAAATTCATGGGAACTATTGAACGCTTCCCACACACTGCTTGTAAATAAAACCAAGTTTGATGTAAATTTGACATTAAAAAAAAAGTATGTAGATCGGTAGATCAAAGTATGTCATCATTGCATCAAAACCATGATATACTAAAGTTTCATGTCATGAAAAACTGGACTTCTGGAGATACGCCCGTCACATTGCAATCTGTCTGATATTTTACAGAGTAAATACTTTGTGTGCTTTGGGGTTTCGACTGATTGCATAGACTTGTCCCCACAAATTAAAGGGACTTTCAGCCTCAACAAGGTGGCAACATTTTCATTAAAATCAATCTAACATTGTGGCAAAAATACCACTGTCCTCATTCTGAACATGACACATCTCCCAGTTTGTTCTTCACACTACACTACACTACACTTCAGGCATTGCATGTGTGCTCTTCAAAAAGCATTTACTTAGTATGCATGTTGGTATGTGGCTGGATAGCGATAAACAGTTAATTGCACGCCAGGAAACTGTGGTTATTTGTGTAGGTGTTTGATGGTCTGTTCCTTACAGGGTTAATTGTCAGGCTGTAGCAACAGTCTCTTCATTGGCTGTCGCTCAGCTTTTGCACTGCACCTTCCACCCTGCAGGAGGAGACATTGCCTGCCCCTTTTAAACTCCCTACAGCTCATCATTCATTGACTTGTGCTGTAACATGCTTGTACTATGTTGGAAATGTGGGAAATGAAAAATCTATGCTTTTTGTATGATGTTGAACATCTGAATGATGCTTTAGTTTATCAGATGCACCCTTTTTCATAATGCTACATTACAAACGGTCAACATTTGTTTCATAATGTGTGATATAGTTTGTATTATGATGCACTTAATGCTCAATAATGTGCTGTCATGTGTGGAATGGTGTGATGTACATTCCCTGGGTTATTAGTTTTTACTGGCATGCCTCGGCTAGACCTTTTTCAGGCAAGAAGAAATGGTATAACCTGAAAATGCTGGTTACTTGAGTAGACCCTCTAAATATATCCAAAGTGAATGCTATCTTTAGTGTGTCGGTGGTGCCCCACGCCTGTCCTGCCCACAGTCTGCAGTTCATTCGGTTCAGACATACCGATTCGGTTGGGGAGATTGTCCCCCCTACACCACAGCAGTACCAGTGGCAGCTGCATTGACTTCCTCGACCTGCGGTTGACTAACTGACTACTGACTGGCTGAGGCCTTTTGGGATATCATGAGAAGGTCTGCCAAACATGCAGGCTTGTAGAGACACGTCCAAGGGGCCCCTGCCTCCTTACTCTCCCTTACATGTTGCCACAGAAACCAACTTCCATAGGACAGTGTGCTGTGTTGCCCCTCGGCAGTTTTGAACAGAGAAAGACAGCAGTAACACATTGTTTTAATGCTAACAACCCACCAGAGTTTCAGCTACAGTTGTGGAAAATATATTAATCTCATGCACCATTCATCAGCTTTGAAAGATATGGTAAAATCAGCTATACTAGTTTGCTCAGCAGCAGCAAATGCTGTCTATTTATCACCAGCATTATTGTCATTGCATAAATGAACTTAGTAAATGTTTCTAAGTTACTTGCATGTATATTTGTACATGTTTCCATGGTTATTGGCTCTACCCACTAGGGTTATGTTGACCGCTTGATCTCGGGCCAAAGCATCTCAAAAATCATCACTGATATCTTGAAACATTTCTGCCATATTTTGTCTGCTACTTGATACAATTCCATTGGTGCTGAAACTATCACGTCGTTGACAGTACCCAGAAGCAACTCTATCTCAAGGCTGACCTGTGTCACTCGTAGGCCAGCCATAGACAGAGTAAATGAGTAAAGCTTTGGATCACTTTGAAGGGTCTTGTTGTTGTACGGTTATCACCAAGTTACTGAAGACATGCAGAACAGATGACTTGAGACCTTTTGTTGAATATGTTGCATATATTTAAAACCTCTTATACAGACTTACGTTTGTCAGAAATGTCACCTTAGTAATAAAATTAGCCTTGGGATGTTTTCATAGATATGAAGGCTGGGTGCGTGGGTGGGTTTGAATTTATTTTCAGGTTGTGAATTGAGTTTCTCAGAAAAAGGTTGGCTGGAGAATGGCAGCCGTGTTAGATATCTTGTCTGGGAGAAAGGTTACACTTCCAAGGTGTGCGATGGCAGCACTGCATGTCTCGATCTCTATTTAAAGAAACTCTGGTGTTCCATCTCAGAGTTCACTGCTTCTGAGAAAACCCCCCTCCCGCTTTGCAGTTCCAATAATGTCTTCCAGATGACTAGTTGTCCTACATGGAGTTTTGTGTGTTCTGTGGTTAGAAGGACTTTGGTAATCCAGTTTCTTCACACGCAACATGCCAGCCTGTGTGCTGCACTGGCCAAAGAGGATGTGGATTTGGATGAAGTGGTTCATTATTTGCTTGATTGAACACTCTGTGGTGGAAGAGGGTAGTTCCTAGGTAATGACTAGTACACATGCATCAGTGGGACCAGTAGATGCCTGATTTGAAAAAAAGTAATAATTTTTAAGGTAGAAAGAAAGAAAAATATGGTTACTAGAAAGAGTTCCATTCATAGTTTCTGAACATTTTGAAACTGCAGACCCTGTGTTTAACAGTTGAGCCTTTCAGAAAAGTGCCCTTTCAAAATACGCCTTTGCAAATCCAAATAAAATCCCTGCCAACCCCTTCAACCTTTCATGTCCACACCTGGGTGCAAAGTTCTAAAGGAAAAATGAGGAAAAAACTCAGGCCTGGCTTACCTCATATCACAGGGTATTTGCTTAGTTACCTGGTCCATCAAACCCTAACTTGAGTGCTCAGCACCTCCTGTTCTTGAATCAGTCTGTTGTGAATATGCACCTTTTAGTGTTGAAGGCAGTCCTTTGGTCTCATACCTGCTTCCTTTTTGAAGTTCAGAGTCGTTTGTAATGCATCTAATCAACCTTTGCTGGTTCAGATGAATGGCAGCCCTCATCCCATTTAATGTCACAAGAACCTTCATCACAACTTATGATGACAAGCAGACCATTTAATTTCTGTATGGGCCACATTTACTTGTTAGTTTCTGGGCTTTGGTTCTTTTCCCTGAATTTGCTGATATGAGATGGAAGTAGCCTAATCTGTAGGGTTGAGCCAAATACTGTGTTCAATTTGGTTTAGTCTTGTGATCAAAAATGATCTGAAGCTCAATTCTGAGGCATTTCTGTAATTTATTTTTCTAATAAATAATGCAGCAACTACTTATCAGCCTTTATCAATTTCAGGCTTAAAATACAACTTTTGGTCAGGGCCCACCCTCTTTAGATTTAAATCACAGTTTAAACCCTGGTCATTTAAAGTACAGATACAGATGCAGGTCATTTAGTTGACCGAACAGATACAGATAATGCTCTACTCGCTCATCCCTACTAAACTGTGTATAAAATAAACCCAGTCATTGTCACCATTCACATTCAGAAAGAAATAGGCCAAGTGAAATCCCCTTAGAGCGACTGTGTTTCTAAACAGAAGGATGAGACAATAGATTCTCTCACTCATGATTATGTCACCATTCAGACAAAGCACTTCTGTTTCACGCTAGATTAAGATATTTTGCATTTTACATATGAGAGAAAAATGGTTCTTAGGTGTGGAGACAGGACTAGTATTTCCTTTTGCATTGCTTGCATTTCTTTTGAGGCGCTAAAGCTCTTTGATCATTATTCACAGTCATCCATCAAAGGAACGCTTTAACATATACTTTGATAACCATACAGCTTTGTATTTTTAACTGCTAATTAGAGCTGAACTGAATTGAAAAAAACAATTGGCAATTATTTTGATATTTTTTCAAGTAAAAATAACAAACTTTGCATTTGCTAGGACTCTCTACGTTTCTTTCTCTTGTCTGAAAATAAACTCATATCTTTGAGGGTTTTGAGTGTTCAAGTTTTAGAATATATATATATATATATATTTATTTATTTAATTTTCTGATATTTTATTTAAAATAAGTAAATAAATCAATCAATTAAACAGTCAAGAAAATAACAGTAGGTATTATTGGTAATTAAAATAATTTTTAGTTGCAGCCTGACTGGTTTGTCAAAACATTGCCTTTGCTGTGCCCATACTTGTTACACTTAATGTGGGTCAAATGCACTGCTCTCTAATTCAAGGTCATTTAGTTCAGGTGGGAGAACCTGTTATGACTGCATTCTTTGACAGCAGAACAATTGTGTGGTGCTGACAGAAATATTAATTTGATTTACACTGATCATATGTTTCCCTGATATTTTTATCTCAATTCCTTTGAGCTAATTCCATGGTGTAATCAAGATTTTCAGTTCATTCACACATGGTATGTTGGTTACCTAATGTCTACAGGCAACATATTCATCATGTGGCAGAAAAAGCATCACAAGACAAAGCATTAACACAGTGAATAATTAATAGGACACATATACTGCTTCTTTGAAATCACCTTGATTGACATTCTGTTGTTATCGCCTCCAGGCTTCTGTTTGCTGGACCTGACGGAGCAGTTTTCCCTTCCAGAGACCAGTCCACCCATGCTTGCCAGACTGCTGGAAGCTATTGAGAGGAAAGGTGAGCTTGACCAAGGAAACTTCAAGTCTTTCATCTTGACATGCAGCTGCACTTGAGTTTTCAGTTTGCCTGTTAACACTGATAGTCTTTTGTTAACCGCATTTGACTGTGCATATGTGACCTGTTACACAGAACCACATGAATCGAATGGTGTTAGTTTACTCAGTCAATAAATGTAATGATTTATGTTTCACTGATCACTTGCAGGTCTGGATAACCCAACTTTATATCGAACATTTACAGCTGGTGGTGGACTTGAAGTCAGACAGTATTTTGATTGTGGTAAGCAGCTTTTTTTTATCAGCCTATGTGAGGCCAGTGGATTTCAAACTGTTGAAAAAAAAAAAATAAATAAATAAAAAAATGACTGACGCAAGTGGAAGTGACTACTGGAGATAAATGTGTGAGGTGACCAAAAAAGATCTGCGCACATATGCAGTGTGTTAAAAAGAACAGAGTACCATGGTGTCTGAAGGGTTTTTTGCATCTGTGGTTGTATCTACATATGCATGATGTAGTATTGCAGATTGTACATGAGCCTGCAAAAGACTGAACTTTGCAGGAAGGAGTTTTAGTATTAAAGCATGCATCTGCTGTTTTGCACTTCAGACCCTCCCTCACCAGACCTGGATCAGGTGGAACTTCCTGTCCTGTGTGATGGTCTGCGCAGGTACCTGCAGGATCTTCCCCAGCCCATCATCCCCACCCCATTATATGCTCAGATGGTCCACACTGCCAAAGGTGAGAGCACATAGCATCAACGATCTGTTCTTCACTGTACAGAAAACCAACTGCTGACGTAATGTACCCTCTGCTATTGAACATTCAGTACTTTGATCACAAAACCACAAGAACATGTCAGTTCCCTTTGGCCCTTCACTAAGACATTTTTATTGTTCAAGTCCTCTTTTGAGTGTTCAGTTCAGATCCTTTTATTTTGTTTATCACATTATGTCACAGGTCCAATCAAGTCCAATAGAAGGGGAAAAAAGAAAAAAAAAAGAACTTAACCCTCCCCCATACCAGACCTGCACATGACCAGACATCCATAAAAAAAGAAAACAAATAACACAAATGTATTGAAGTCATAGAGAAACTGGTTAAATTGTCATGCTATCAGCCTCCAGAATTTGTGTATTTTGTCACTTTCTGTTAACCTAGTTTCTGTCTGTCTTGCTTTCCTTGCAAGCACAGACAAACTTCTCACACCACACGCCATTCTGTAGTGCTGCATTCTCTTGCTGTCACATGGCCAGAAACAGGATATCTGTGGTTAATAGGAACTAAAACAAGCCTGAAAGTTTATCTCTAGCATCTCTAAGCAGCCAATCACCTGCCAGTGTACCTTACGCTCATTGTCAACCACACAGTCTCTCTGTGGTTTCATAACCTAACTGCACATGACGCTTTTTTTTCCATCTCTTCATCGTTTTAAAGAAACATCTTTCATTTTATGCTCCTCTTAGACTCAGGCAGGATCAGTTTTTCACATCTGTCTTACTGACCTCGCAGCTATTCTCATCTGTTTCAACAGAGGTGGTGAACCCTGAGGAATGTGCCCAGCTGCTACGTCGCATCGCCAGCACCCAGAGCTTGCCTCCCCAATACTGGCTAACTCTCCACTGCCTGCTTAGGCATTTCTCTAGAGTGTGCCAAAACAGCTCCAAGAACCTGCTCAGTGCCAGAGCCCTGGGCGAGATCTTCAGTCCCGTGTTCTTCAGACAACAGGCCACCAGGTGAGTCTCAGAGCAGCTGGAGTCATGTCAAAGATAGACACTCGGGCATCAGACAGACAAGTGTGCAGGCTCAGTCATGCAACACCGAGACACTCAGACTCTCAAACATGCACCCACTCAGACTCGCACATCTACACACTGTGAGAGTGCAGGCTGTCATGCACTCATGGGTTTTAGCTGTACACGGATATAGGTTGGAGCTTTTCTACTTACCAGCTGTGCTGCACAATTAAAGTAGCTAAGCCTGAATTACCATCAGATTGAAACCAGCGCAAAGCAAAGCAGACCAGCAGAGACTTTCACCTGGGCTGCAAAACACAAACTTCATTTAACTGTTTTTTTTTTCTTCTTCACCCTCCCACAGTTGTGAACCCAGCTTGGAAGCTCACATCAAGATCATTGAGGTTCTGGTGACCAGTGAATGGAGTGAAAGTCAGTCAGCTCCAGGTAGTTACCCACTTCATTTTTGGCTTCCACCATCCACAAAGTTTTAAATGCAGTTGGTCTGCTGCTCTTTGTTGCTCTCCAAGATTGTTTAGCATTGCACTGCATGCTGTTTGGTATGTAGCATTGGTTTTGTATGGTCTGCACAGACTTAAACACTGCAGAACATGAACTGAACACCCTCAGACCTGACTTATTAATAGGTTTAAGAAAGGTGTTGAGACTTGCAACTGCTGCACTTGTAGAGGGCCACGGGGTACACTATGGACATAAAATACTGACATTTTAGGGCAAGTTGAGACTACTTTATTATGTATTGGTCAGTGGATACAAGTGTTGGAACTGACACATAACTTCTGATGATCTTTGTTGTGAAGCAGTGGAACTGTTAAAATTAAGCCACACTGGTCCTGAAGCCTTAGCTGCACAGGATGTCAGTTTCTGTTTTTTAAGCCTGCAAATGGACTCATTAGAAATAAATACAGCTTTCTGTTTTTCCCATGGCACAAGGTTTCCATACAGAGGACAACTAATTGTGATTGTTGTGTGTGTGGTTTTTGAATTTAAACTGACCCTGATGAACGTGATTGCTCATAAATTTTCATTTCACGTATGACCTTGTAGGTGTGAAAACAAAAAAAGTTGATACAATCTGTGACATTCTGGTTTTCCTCTCAGGACAGATTTTTTTTTTTTTTCACAGATGTTGTTTTAAGTGGGTAAAATGTCAAACACTGAAGTGCACAGAGTCAGTTTTCATGACTGGTGCAGTGGTGGTCTGCATAGAAGAACCTAGTCTGGTGGTGTGTGTGAGAGCACTGCATTGCGTGGCACAGTTATGTTTTTACAGTGCTAGTTAAAAGCACTTTCGTTGGCTGGCCCAGAGGCCCGAGACTGGCTGTGGCTGTTTAAACATTTTATTACCTGTTAGGTCTATTTATAATGTTCCTGTGCATGGGCCACTCTCAGCTGTCAGTAATTTGCACCTGCGGGAGCACTTTGGCACTGGGATGGATGGATGGATGGATGGATGGATGGATGGATGGATGGATGGATGGATTAAAGGGCGGCCAGGCAGGCGGGCAAGACACAAACCCCGAAACAGTTTTTTTTTTTTTTTTTTTTTCTTAGTTCTTTTTACATGCATATATAAACACAGGACCCACTCAGACATTGGACAAAGTTTAGGTGTGCCAAACTGGTTTCAGTCACCTGTCTCATACAGATAACAACAGGGTCAGAAGAACAGAGAGGAAGAATAACCTGCTTTGTAAACACGTATAGTCTATACATATGTGTCTTGAATGACCCGTGCGTGTGTGCATGTGCCTGTATGCCTCCTCCCAGTTACTGCGTGCCTATTTTAAGTAAGCGACAAAAGGCCCACTTAGATTTGGTTGGCTGGAAAGTCGGCCTGCTCCACAGAGCACTTCTTGTTAACTGAGGGCTGCTTCCAGTTTCTAGGGCCACTCTCCTCCCCTCCCCTCCCCTCCGTCCTACCTCCGCCTGGATCTCCACATGTCCTCCCTGCCTCAAAGTGCCCAGCTCAGCAAATATTTGAAACTTTGCAAGTTAATCATAAGACTGAACTCCCCCTGCCTCCTCCTTTACAAACAGAGAGAGAGAGAGAGAGGGGGGGAGTGGGAGGGGTGGGGGGTGACCCAAAGAGACAGAGAGAGCAAGAGACACACACGCAGCTGGCACGAGTGGCTGCTTTCAGAACAGGCAGCACTAACACCAGAACAGCCACTGCTAATCATTAACTATCTGCCTCCATGTGAGCAGGCCTCAGCCTCACAGAGCTCAGAGAGAGAGAGAGAGAGAGAGAGAGAAAGAGAGAGAGACTCAGCCTTTTACCTCACTCACAGCAGGAACTCAGTCAGTCAGCTAGACAGTCGCATGCTGCACCTGCTTCACGTCGAGCGGATTACCTGGATTTCATTAAGGAGCACATAAAGCCATTACCCTTGTTAAGAATTAAAAAAAGAAGCCACTCTCAGCTTTTCTCAGTGGCCTAAACTATGAAATGGAGCTTTACTGGAGGACTTGAAAGTAACTCTGTTGGATTTAATTTACCTTTTGGAACTAAAAGAGAAGCTACAAAGAAGACGTTGATTCAACAAAACATGCACAACTTGCAACGTAAGTTTGATATCATGCTTCTTTTTTTAAAATGTGTCATACAAAAGTGGAGCAGTGGGTTTCTACTGCTTCTGCCTTCAGGCTTTAATGAAAAGGGCCGCATGGGAAGAATAAGACACAAATACCACAGCTTAAGAAAAGACAAGTACAAGAATAATAGGTTTTTGTTGTCATTAAGCCCCCAGTCATAGCTGTCAGTGAACACTTTTGCCTTGGGCTGCTCCTCATGCTGTATAGTTATAAACTACTCTCACAGACTGCATATAAAACTCTGCATTGCTCTCAGGCAAGACAATGAATCTTAACAGTTGATTCAAGATTTTCAATTTGGACTTAATACTCAAATACTTAAAACATTTGCAACAGGTAGTGTATGGTCTCAGCAGAGAAGGGCAAGTTTATTTTAAACCAAATAATTATTTAAAATCCTACTGACAATACTTTTCCAGGATTTTATTAGAATTCAAGAAAGGGACAGTTAGGTTACAGATTTTTATTTTATTATTTTCAAACAAACTGATATGTAGTTAATGTACTCAGTTACTCCTCAAGTTAAGCACACAGAGACCCAACAACTGTTCCTCGGTTGAAACTAGACGGACTGCGTTCCACTGAAGTCCTTATACCTTACCAAGAACTAGGTCTATTTTAATTTCACTTAGGAAATCGAGGGAGTTATCTCTGTCATGCCGAGTGTCACGCTGTGGGATTACAGGCGTATTTTGGAGCTCTGGGTGCTGCTGACCGGGCCAAGCATTATAATTTAGCTGCGTACGTGCTGCTGCAGCAGAGCTGGCTTTGTCTGAGTGCCAGCAGTGGGCCGGACTAAACCTCCGCACGACACATGCAGAGAGGAGGGGCTGAGCAACCTGCAGGAGAGCGAGCAGCAAAGCTCGACAGAGAGGGAGAGGATGACAGAGGAAATGCATGGAAACAGGCTGCGGGTCCTTTTTTTCTGCCAGTGAGAGATGCTGCACATTTGCTTTTAAGATGGATGCACAGTAGGATGTATCGCTGGATGCAGCAGAGAGGTTTTTTTCCATTTAGCTGCAGTGTTGTAAAGAATTGAAACAGGGAGGTAAAAGGTAATGGGCTTTCAGAATGACCTCATCACTCTCAGGAAATGAAAGAAGCAGGAGTGGTTGGTGACAGACCCCCCCATGTGATTGGCTGTGGTAAGTGATGTAACACGTTACTGAGCAGGCTGCTCTTAATGGCTTTTCAAATGGATGTTTAGGTAGTTGTATAAAAATCACTTTATTGTGCCACTGCAGAGATATTTTGCCACCAGTCACATATATAAGCTATCTTTTTGTAGAATCTGTCTGTAGATCCGTTGCCAAGCTACTGTTAAGACTGGATTGTCCACATGAGTAGGTTTAAGAATTAGAATTTTCTAGTGATCTGTGATGTGAATGTGAAATGTGATAACATCGGTCGTCAAACGTGCTGAGAGGTGCAGCGGAAGCCATGAGCTGTGGTTGAGTTGGTAGGCTGTATTTTGCACAGATTGTAAAGCTTTGCATTTTCTGCCATGTCACAATTGTAGCTGCCTAGCAAGTGAACAGTGCTTGTGGTTTCATTGAGCTGAGTCCTGCAAGGTCCATTGTGGCAGAACGGGTGTTAATGCAGGGGGAGTGAACAAAGGCAGTGCAGATATGGGTTAAAAATAGCCTGCTACCGTTTAGCTCTGCTACAGCTAGCCTCACTGTGAAACTACCAGCTTGTGAGCAGCCTCCACAGATTGAAGGTGTCTTTTTTTTTTAAATCCACAGCAGCAGTTAGAATGTTCACTTGATAACCTAAATGACTATGGACACAATGCAAATCTGACTTTTATTGCTGTCTTAAAGCCGCAGTAGGAAAAGGAGATTTAATGGTCTGATTGTGAACACTGAGTCAGTGATAATTATCAGATTGTGGCTGTTTGCTGGGGCAAAAAAACCTATGGTTATCTGGGTGTTTGCATTAGGTTTCAGATTCATCATAACATGTACTAAACGCCTTAACCTGCTTCCCTGGTGAAAGAAAAAGATAATCCTCATGGTGTAACAGTATTCATGTTGGGCAGATTCTGCATTAAAAAATATATAAGGCCACACTGATGTTTTTGCAGCTAGGAATATATATAGAAATCTCCCCCTTTTTTTTTTGAATGAAATTCATTCTCCCTGACTCAGGATTCATTTCTCCTCCCACTGCCTCGCTGTTACCGCCTCTCTGCTGGAGAGGGGTAGCGATTTTTTTTCATCCCTATTCGATCAATGGAAAAAAAGATGAGTGAGAGAGTCACAGAACTTGTGTGTGATTCCCTGCACTGAATTCAGTGTAGTGGATCTCAAATTTGGTATCCAGTTGTATTTTCTGCTGCTTAAAAGAAGGGCAAATAAATGTTTTGCAATGCAAAGCAAGAGCCCCATTGACTGTGTCGTAACAAGCCAGAAAATCAATCATTCAATTCAAGGAAAGAACCCGTTTAATGTCGCGTGAGCACACACAGTCTCCATTTCAGCACATGTACTTCAATTCTCTGTTCCCTTCCTCTTGTCCCCACAGCTCTACCTCCAAAGCCACCCAAGCCCACATCTGTGACTAACAACGGTATGAACAACAACATGGCGCTACAAGACGCAGAATGGTACTGGGGAGACATCTCAAGAGAGGAGGTCAATGAGAAACTGAGGGACACTGCAGACGGTACATTTTTGGTGCGAGACGCCTCTACGAAAATGCACGGAGACTACACACTGACTCTGAGGTTTGTTTGAAATTTTTTTCTTTTATCAACCATCTTTTTATGATTTTCGGGACTGTTAGTTTAACCGGTTTTGCCGCCTTTTTTTGTTTTGTCTACAGGAAAGGTGGAAACAACAAACTTATCAAGATATTCCATCGAGATGGGAAGTACGGCTTCTCAGACCCACTGACCTTCAGCTCTGTTGTTGAGCTCATCAACCACTATCGCAACGAGTCACTGGCTCAGTACAACCCTAAGCTAGACGTCAAGCTGCTGTATCCGGTCTCCAAACACCAGCAGGTAAGATGTCAGCTGGTGGTCTAAACTAGCACATTTATAAATGCTTCTGCTAAAGCAATTTAACTGCAACTTTTTTGTCTCGGCTATGAATCTTTTCTCAGGATCAGGTGGTGAAAGAAGACAACATTGAAGCTGTGGGGAGGAAGCTTTGTGAGTACCACCAGCAGTACCAGGAGAAGAACAAAGAGTACGACCGTCTGTATGAAGAATACACCAGAACATCACAAGTGAGTACCAGTCAAATTATGCTCAAGAACCTTACTACAATATTTGTACGACATACACTCAATACTGTGCTTCTGCTTCCAGGAAATCCAAATGAAGAGGACGGCTATCGAGGCTTTTAATGAAACTATAAAGATATTTGAGGAGCAATGCCAAACACAAGAGCGGTACAGCAAGGAGTATATTGAGAAATTCAGGCGAGAAGGCAACGACAAGGAGATCCAGAGGTGAGAATAAGCCACGCTTTAAAAAAAAACAGCAGTAGCAGATAATACAAGTTTAATTATGTTTAAATTAAATGTTGTTATTGCTTTCAGGATTATGGGAAACTACGAGAAGTTGAAGTCCCGGATCAGTGAAATTGTCGACAGCAAGCGCCGACTGGAGGAAGATCTGAAGAAACAGGCGGCAGACTACAGAGAGATCGACAAGAGGATGAACAGCATCAAGCCCGACCTCATCCAGCTCCGCAAGACCAGAGACCAGTATCTCATGTAAGTATAGCACTCCAGCGTCAGCGCCATGACTGCTTCTGAAACATTTCTCTGGAGAAAATCAAATTGGATCTGCCCTGGTTTCTAATGTTTTCTCACTTGTAGGTGGTTGACCCAGAAGGGAGTCAGACAGAAGAAACTCAACGAGTGGCTCGGAATCAAAAACGAGAACACAGAAGAGTGAGTATCCATTTTCATTACGCTAAGACAACACTAAAATGCAGATGCTTTTTGCCTCACAGCTTACATCTGTGTGCGTTACTTTTTTCCACTAGTCAATATTCTATGGTGGACGATGATGAAGACCTTCCTCATCATGACGAGCGGTCCTGGAAGCTGGGCAACATTAATCGGTTACAGGCGGAGGCTCTCCTCCAGGGCAAGAGAGATGGAACATTCCTGGTTCGAGACAGCAGCAAAGCAGGATGCTACGCCTGCAGCGTTGTGTATGTATTATGTTGTGCTTTTTTTCAGACAGCTGTTAAAGGATAGGTTCATTAACAACAGTCGAGTGCCCACATGAACATTGAAACAGGATTTGTTCGTTCCTGCCTAACGCACTTTTAATGTTAAAAACATTCCAGACCTATTCTGAAGGTAAAATGAGGCCTTAGCAGTCCTGAAACTTTACTCTTAAAAAGACTTGTACCTTTGGAAGATATCAACTAGATTTGACGTTGAAATTGTCGGAAGTTTTGCACACATTTTTGCACGAAACATTGACTTACTTACACTCAAAGCAAGCAAAGTCTGTTTCAGTGAACCTCTGGGCACCTGGCTGTTGTTTTATTGCTTAAATCAAGATAATTACAGTGAGCAGTTTAGTCAATGAAGAAGCAAGTGGTCAGAAAGAGCACTTTTATTACCTGCAGACACAGAGCAGACTGTGACGGTTCTCCTCTCTTCACAGTGTGGACGGTGAGGTGAAGCACTGCGTCATCAACAAGACCCCCTCAGGTTATGGCTTCGCCGAGCCGTACAACCTGTACAGCTCATTAAAAGAACTCGTACTTCACTACCAGCACACATCTTTGGTCCAGCACAATGACTCTCTGAATGTGACGCTAGCATACCCGGTCTATGCCCAGCAGAGACGGTGAGGACCTGGATGTTTCCACACGGACACAAAGAAAAGGCCTCATGGGGAGTTGGAGATACATGTCCTGGGACTCCATGATTTAAAAAAGAAAGAGGCTCTGTTTGCTGAACTTAGACTTGAAATCGGAGGAAAAGACGCAATAAAGCCTGAACATTTTCAGTGACTTTACCCAACCACGAGCCTGAGCCTGAGGCGAGTCTGAATGTAGATTTATTTCTCTTTTGCTTTTTGTGGGAGCACAGAATCAAGCGGAAACTGCTGAACTCTCCCACAGTGGAGGACATTGAGGCCTTTTCCTAATGGTGCTTGTTCTTTTTCAAAGCTTTACCAGCCGGGAATGTCGAATCGAAACAGATGAACTCTTCAAATGGAACTGTATTCACCGGCCACAACTTTGTTTTTCCACTTTTTGTTTTTTTTCCTTTCATGTCATCTTTGTGTGTATGTATGTCTGTATTCCTGCACAAGTGTTTCTGTGTATGTGGCTGTGAGTGAGTGTGTGTGATTGTCCATGTGACCAAAACTCATAGAATCAGGAAAATGTGTGACGTTATGGGGAGGGGGGGGTGTGGGGTGGGGTGGGGGGCTGTGTAACACATTTGCTTGTGTTAACTGTTGAGTAGCAGACCATGGATCAGCTGATAAATGTAGCAAAATGGCACTTTTTAAACAAAGTTTAATTTTTTTGAAAAGACTCCTATGGACTTTTATGAGAAGAGCAGAAGATGAGATGTCTGCATCCTGCCTTCTAACTGTTGAGCATTACAGTGCAGACGCAAACTTGATCTTTACTGTGGGAAGGTGAAACTATGAATGGACTTACTATTTCATGTACATATGTGAAAATGTGCAAAGTCATGAATCAAAGTGCACCATACCAAAAAGGATCAGTTCCTGTTTAGTTATATTCTGATCTGCTATGCAATCATTTCTCCATTATTTCTTCAGAATTGTGTTTCATTCTGTTGCAACCCACAATATAAGCTTGTTTTATTGCTTGAAAAGTATCTTTTCCTGTGTAAATATCCAAGAGGATATTTTGTGTCAAAATGCCAAGATACAGTAAAAAAAACTGCTTATGATTTGTAAAAGATAATAATAGCAACATACACTTTATTATAAATGACTTTAACAACTGGTATAAAGATGGAAAAGATGAGTATTTTATTAGTCTTTTTTTTTGCTTCAAACTAATGTTCTTCTCAGGCAGAGCCTTTTGAGTATTTGAGCTGCTTCAGTCACAAGTACTATTTCTTACAGAGCTACATGCAGTTCTTTGTTGAGATGGACAAAGAAAGCACTCAGAGAATGGGATGATGGGATTGTACAACCCTTACCTAACCATCACCATGAAAACAACAGTATAGATTTATTTTGTTATAAAATATATATGTTCCCACATGAGAATATATCAAAGCAGACAGGTGTTTTCAACTGATGGATATTGTTATTAAAAGATCAATATACATTGTCCACTTAGTATTTTTCTGTATCAGAAAATCACTGTGTTTACATGGGTGGATCGGCTCATTTCAGATAGTCTTTAATTTCATATTTCAAAAAGGACAACATGTGCCAGTGGAATCCTTGACATAAAAATAAATAAATAGATGAATAAATAAAAGCCACAGCTCAACTACATTTTTATTCCCCCATCTTTATTCTAGCTTTTAAAAGTCCAAGTGATCGGTACGAGTGTAAGCCCAGTGGACTGGTATTAATTTTCAGAAAATATTTTTAAATGAAGCCACCAGAACTACCAATTTATCACCATTGTGACATCTAACCAATGTGAAAAGTTCAAAATTTAATCACCCAGATGACTAAATGTCTGCCATTGATGATAATATATATTTTACAATCATAGATGAACCTGCCATAAAAAGTATTTAGATGTAATGTTTTTATTTCCACCCCAAAATGTACTCACGCTCAGCACAGCTGTCAAGTTAAACTGTTAAATATATCTTTGTGTAACAAATTAGTTGTGAAGAAAAACTCAACCTGATGTAATTTTGATTATTACTTTTTAAATTTGACTCTTAATTCTCTCCAACTTCTCTTTGTGGAAAAAGCTGAACAGACTTAGCAACTGCAAAGCCTCCACTTGTGTCACTTCCTGTCTAAAAGAAATGTGGACAATAAATGATGCATTTGATATCATTGGACATGAAGAAATTTGTCGGCATGGAAACATTTAATATGTTTTATTTTCTTGCATATTATTCCCCCCTCATGGCAGAACTGTTTGTACAGCTTGACCAAGCTACTAAAATGTGTTTTAGATGTATTTGACCAGATTACTCATCCACGATTAAATTTTTAGCACATTGATAGTAACTGTCATTTATTCTAGTTTTTATTGGTTCTTTCAAAGCCTTTGTCATGGCAACCAGATCTGTCATATGACATTTATTTTACTAGATCTTATTTACCTCCCCAACAGCTGCTGGAAAGACCTATTTGTTTCTATATGTCTAAAAATGTGTTCTTTTTTTTAATAGATCTCAGACAACATGCACCATTATTTTCTTTGCCCCGATCCTGGGTTGTTTGATAACTTTAGGTGTCTTTTTTATTTGAAGCTCATCTTTTTGTGGGTGTCCCAGACATGATGATTGGATTGAGATTTACCAGTGTTCCCCAGTTTTGCTTCAAATCTGTATTGGGCTTTGTTAAAAAGGAAATAAAACACTTCTTTTTAAGAAAAAAGTCTTGTTTTAGTGTTGTTATTGAAGCTAATGCAACTGTTGGACGGATAACTGCTCGTCTTTGACACTGATATTCCACAGATGATGAATCCTGATGCCTTTGCTGATCCCGACTTTTTCTCTAGCACCACAACAAGATTGACAGTAGCTTTTAAGCAGTTAATGATTTGATTCACCATTGACTCATCTGCAGATTATTTTCTTGATGGTTTTTTGTTTGTATTCGAGGAAATCCTGAAAAATGCCTGTTATAATTTTTGAGAGCCCAAGCTTAGAGCCTCATGACAGTATGGTATGTCATATAGATGTCACTGAAAAAGTCATAGATCAGTATAAAATGCCATAAATATCATAGTATAGTTTGTTATGAAAAATGTCATAGTATAGCATGTCACTGAAACTGTCATAAAAATCTTATAGTATAATATGCCATGAAAAAGGTCAAACTACACTGAACAAAAATATAAACGCAACACTTTTGTTTTTGCTCCCATTTTTCATGAGCTGAACTCAAAGATCCAAAACATTTTCTATACACACAAAAGACCATTTCCCTCAAATATTGTTCACAAATCTGTCTAAATCTGTGTTAGTGAGCACTTCTCCTTTTCCGAGATAATCCATCCCACCTCATAGGTGTGGCATATCAAGATGCTGATTAGACAGCATGATTATTGCACAGGTGTGCCTTAGGCTGGCCACAATAAAAGGCCACTCTGAAATGTGCAGTTTTATCACACAGCACAATGCCACAGATGTCGCAAGTTTTGAGGGAGCGTGCAATTGGCATGCCGACTGCAGGAATGTCCACCAGAGCTGTTGCCCATGAATTGAATGTTCATTTCTCTACCATAAGCCGTCTCCAAAGGCGTTTCAGACAATTTGGCAGTACATCCAACCAGCCTCACAACCGCAGACCACGTGTAACCACACCAGCCCAGGACCTCCACATCCAGCATGTTCACCTCCAAGATCGTCTGAGACCAGCCACCCCGACAGCTGCTGCAACAATCGGTTTGCATAACCAAAGAATTTCTGCACAAACTGTCAGAAACCGTCTCAGGGAAGCTCATCTGCATGCTCGTCGTCCTCATCGGAGTCTCGACCTGACTGCAGTTCGTCGTCGTAACCGACTTGAATGGGCAAATGCTCACATTCGATGGCATCTGGCACGCTGGAGAGGTGTTCTCTTCACGGATGAATCCCGGTTTTTACTGTTCAGGGCAGATGGCAGACAGTGTGTGAGGCGTCGTGTGGGTGAGCGGTTTGCTGATGTCAACGTTGTGGATCGAGTGGCCCATGGTGGCGGTGGGGTTATGGTATGGGCAGGCGTATGTTATGGACAACGAACACAGAGTGCATTTTTATTGATGGCATTTTGAATGCACAGAGATATCGTGAGAGATCCTGAGGCCCATTGTTGTGCCATTCATCCACGACCATCACCTCATGTTGCAGCATGATAATGCACGGCCCCATGTTGCAAGGATCTGTACACAATTCCTGGAAGCTGAAAACATCCCAGTTCTTGCATGGCCAGCATACTCACCGGACATGTCACCCACTGAGCATGTTTGGGATGCTCTGGATCGGCGTATACGACAGCATGTTCCAGTTCCTGCCAATATCCAGCAACCGGCAGCCATTGAAGAGGAGTGGACCAACATTCCACAGGCCACAATCAACAACCTGATCAACTCTATGCAAAGGAGATGTGTTGCATTGCGTGAGGCAAATGGTGGTCACACCAGATACTGACTGGTTTTCTGACCCCCCCCCCCCCCAATAAAGCAAAACTGCACATTTCAGAGTGGCCTTTTATAGTGGCCAGCCTAAGGCACACCTGTGCAATATTCATGCTGTCTAATCAGCATCTTGATATGCCACACCTGTGAGGTGGGATGGATTATCTCGGCAAAGGAGAAGTGCTCACTAACACAGATTTAGACGGATTTGTGAACAATATTTGTGAGAAATGGTCTTTTGTGTATATAGAAAAAGTTTTAGATCTTTGACTTCAGCTCATGAAAAATGGGAGCAAAAACAAAAGTGTTACGTTAATATTTTTGTTTAGTGTATATAGTATTTCCCAAAAATGTCATTATACAATATATAATCTGAAAAATTAGATTAAAAAATGAAGCCATAGTATAGTGTGGTATAAAAATGTAATGAGAACAATATATCATAAAAATAACAAAGTATACAGTGTGTGACAAAAAGCGCCATGAAAAGTAGTAGTACAGTATGTCATAAAAAATGTCCATAAAAATTTCATAAAAATATTAAAATCAACATACCAAAAAATGTCAGAGTGAAGTATGTCATAAAAAAAGCCTAAAATATGTCATGGTATGCTATGTTATGACAATGCCCTGAAAGGTTTATAGTATAGCATTTCATAAAGAATATGTGATAGTATAGTATGTCACAACAAACTAGAACACTGATGTTCCATTCTTTAACTTATCACCTAAAACTACATTTTATTTGAATTTTTATGTTCAGTTGTGTTGGGATGCAAGTAATTTACTTCTTGAACATTTTCCTGTTAAGTGAAATACATACACTTTTTTCATAGTTACAATCAAAATATCTGTACAGTAACGTGCTGTAATCAAGAGATTTTGCCTTGCAAAACACAATTTTAATTTATTAACTCTGCTTTACCTGTTCTCTAAATTGCTTGTGCACAAAATTGACTGCATTTGTAGTAATTCTTTGCATTAGAGGAGCCTTTATAAGACTGAAAGCTTTGCAGTCAAAATGGAGGCTCTGCTGCTGTTATTTATGAGACACACGCACACCAACCTGTCTGTGAGTTTGAGTGTCAGTGGTCGTTGCTAGACTAGACATAAAAAAAACAACAATTTATCCTAATAAAGCCCAGAGTCTCATGAGTCGTTTCAAGCTTGAGTCAATTCTCTAGGTCAAAGTATTGCAATTACGGAAAAAGGAATGATTTTAGCTCTTTTAAAGTTGTTTTTCGATGATCTCCAATCACTATCAATGGGAAATTTTACGCAGTTTTTTTTTGCAATTTTTATAAAAACGGCTTGGCGAATCTTTGAGCAAGATCCAACTTTCTCTAATTTTCTACATGTTTTGGTGCATTTTTTGCCGGTGTGTATGCAACACTGTGGGAGGAGTGGCGTGCCAAAATTTGTACCGAAGAAGATGACTAAATGTGAGCAATTATAAATAGCTGCCTTGCTGTTGCACAGCAGGGACCAAAATACCTTTAATTTTAATTTGAAACAACACTGCAGAATTTAGTTTATATTTATTGGTGTTTAGTAGAATGATATTTTTGGTAGATCTGCTGAACTGAATACTCTTCTTCAAAGAAGAAGACGTCTAAATGAAGGGGTGTTAGATCTTCGTCTCCTGGAGACCTCGACCCTCCCAAGATCCAGAGGGAGCACGAATGAAGGGGTGAGAGACCTTTGTCTCATGGAGACACCAACCCTTCAACCATGAAGGAGCATGGACGAAGGGGTGAGAGCCCTTTGTCTCTTGCAGACACCAACCTTTATAACATCATGAAGGCTTGATTCTGAAACTCAGAGCTCACATGTGACCTCAGCGCCTCTGTAATGATTCACACCCACACAGGGTTTACAGCCCGCGACTCTGCACTAGCCCATTAGACCTAAAGAAGCCTCTTGGATGAGAGGTGAAACATCCTCAAGAAACTTAAGCAAGTCCAGTTGCCTACTATAAAGCAGCGGCAGTCCTTTAAAACGTCGCCCTGCATCTTGACAAAAAAAACTGACAGTGAAAGGGGCGCCAGAATCAAGTGCTACAGGAGCATGTGTACGAGCACCAGCCAATCTGCAGCTGCTATATTTAAATGATTATTTAGTTTTGCTGCACGCTTCACAGTGATGAAAAATAAACAAGCAAAACTATTTTATTGTGTCATTGCATTGATTCATATTTGTGAGTGTGTGTTGTATTCATCTTTTACCATGTGAGCGGCTTTTTAAAATGAATCAGCGGTCAAAGGGGATTGGCCAACCTGCAGTTCTGGAGAAAACGTGTTCTACATCTTCAATGTTGTCATAGAAAGTCTCCCACTTCTTTGTCCAGCTTTGTGAAAATACCATTTGTACTATGATACAAGCAACAGAGATCAGAAAAGGAAAGGAAGGAATCCCCGTAAATCAATCACAAGCTTCCTCTGCCCATAGCTTAACAGATTACATGTAACATTATTATTTTTCTTACTCATCACTGGTTTGAGTCACTGTGTCTCCCAACAGAACAGTCAGATTGAATTTCAGCCTGTATACTTTTTTTTTCTCAGCACAACATTGTTGTGTTGAACAGCAGAAATGTTGCTGTAGTGAGAAGTTGAGATGGTGTTTAGGCAGGTTACGTTACATCGTGTTTTATCTTGTGACGTTAGTGTTTACACGCTCCATGTGCTCTGTCTGTTGACCTTATTTTCTCCAAAAATCTAAATATTTCCACACTTCTGATTTATCCCTGAGTAAATGATGTTATCCCCATTGTCTTTCTCTTGGCTGCTTGCTGCTGTTTGACGGTGACACAGAACACATACGCTTTCAAAATAAAAACATATGCTAAAGCTATTTTGCATCGATGATATTAGATCACTGATCATTGATTCGATGTATTGATCCAGACTGATGGATCGTTACACCCCGAATAGCTTCATGCTAGTGTCAGGAAAACATGTTATCTTGGTTGCTGATAATAATTTCTCCCCAATTTCAGTTCATATTCCTTTTATTGGGCTTTTATTAGTGAGTACAGAGTGCTGCTATTCCCCCTACAATCATTCTCCAGCTCTGATGATGGTGCAGAGACAGAGATGGCTCAGATACAGAAGACCTGTAAACGTTGACTAATTAGAGCAGACCAGGATTTTTTGGGAGGGGGGCTTAAAGACACAGGTGCTAAAACAGGGTGTTTCAGACGGAGGGTGAATACAGGTGTTCTCGCAAAGATAGTGTGAGGAAAGTAGAAAGAAGTATTTTTTGACCATTAAGGCCCCTATCACATAGGAAGTTTTTATTTTATTCTTAATTGAATGCCACTGCATTCAATTAAGAATAAAATTAAAAATAAAAGAAGAAGGCAGTACATTGAAGAAAAAAAAACGCTTGCTGCATCTTTACATTGTTGCCAGGCAACCTCCTCTGCTGTGTTCTTAATCTACCTGTTTTTTTGTTTGTTTGTTTTTTCACAGTAATTAGTAGCTAGTTCCTAAAAGACAGGCAGAGGGTACTTGCTGTGGCTCTGGTTGAGGGTGAGAGGCTGTCAGTAAATAGTTTGTCGGGCACAGGGAAACGGAGATCTGTGTGGGTACATGAGACCCTAAAAAAGAGGGTGGGTCACGAGGAGTACCACCAGTTGGTCCAGGAGCTTCGTCTCCATGATGGCCGCTTCCAGGCACATTTTAGGATGACTGGCAGTTTGACAACCTGCCACCTATCATCGCGTCGTATAGCTCTAAGTATCCAACAACTGCTACCACCAGTTTGTCCTCCATTGTTTACCAACTGCAAACTTATTGATGTTACCACCGCAGAAGGCCCACCTCTCAAATCATCTGATTGGACAATGAGAAAATGAAGAGGTGACATGGAGTGCTTCATCGCTCTGAGCTGACGTTTTTTCAACCTAAGGAGTTCATAGCCAGGCGTTGAGAGCGCAGAAACGCGAGGTGTGTTGCAGTGCAAAAACAGCAAGTAAAAAGCTTAATTCTCATGAAAAATAATTACAAAAAGCCACATCCAGCTGCTAATATGATGAAACATATGAAAATGTTTTAGTTGAAACCTCAAATACAGATATGATCTTGAAAATGAAGATAAGGACCTCTTTAAGTCGCATTGCATTGAACTCTCTGCACTTTAGGATGAAGTGAAAATTCACAGGGTTTAAAAGTGAGTTTATTATTGTGTTAAATTAGTTGGACATGTGACAAAACAAGCATACTACTTAACACACAATATGAACTCTATTGGATTCAATGTGGTGTTTGTGGATTAATTAAATATGTGTAAATATGTCACTTTCCATTAAGAGCCCTCCACCCCTGCACAGTTACACTGAATAATCATCAATTTGTGTCTTTGTTGCCAAACTGCAAACAAGGGGGTCCTAAGGACAGAGGGATGTCGTATGCTGTAAAGCCGTGTGAGGCAAATTGTGATTTGTGATTTTGGGCTTTATAAATAAAACTGATTGATTGATTGAAGACATGCTAGCGGCTCTGTGAGGCTGTACTTAGGCTAAATGACTATGCTAAAATACTGATGTTTAGCAGGTATAATGTTTGCCATGTTCATTATCCTAGCCTAATATATTAGCATGCTTACATTTGCTAATTATCACTAAACACAAAGTACGGCTGAGGGAATGCCATTCGTTTTTATGTTATTCCTTATTATTCCTGAGAGGGACATGGATGTTTGTACAAAATTACACAGCAAATCATCTAATAATTGATAAGACATTTCACTAAAAGACCCAAAATGTCAAACACCGTTAGGAAAAAGTCAGGGGATCACCAAAATTTTGTGCCAATACATGACATAGAGGTTACGATATTTAATGAAAATTTCACCAGCTGGTGGCCTTAAAGGAAATTACAGGGGATAATCAAATAAATCATTTGGATTCATCCTCTAGAGTCCATGAATGTCTGCACCAAATTTCATGGCAATCCAATCGACAGTGGCTGATATATTGCAGTCCGGACTAAAGTGGTGGATCGACAGGCTTTGCCATGCCATCAGGGTGGCTAAAAAGTAAAATGATTAATGAAAATGTTACTGGAAAATTTTCTTCTACACACATAAAAGCCCTTTGCAATCAGATCTAGTAGACAGGTCATTAATCTTTGTTGGCATCGCTGTGGGAGGAGTTTATAGGCGAAGATGAAGAATAAGAATAAGAAATAAACATGACAAATAGTAATAGGTTTTGCCTCCTGTTGCACAGCAGGCACCCCTAAAAACGTATTCAAATACTGAAATATGACATAAAAATTCATTTGAAAAAATATGTCACAGTATAGTACGTCATCAAAGAAAACGTAATAATATAGTATGCCATGATAAAATAAATCATACTACAGTATACTATGAAAAATGTCATAGTATAATATGTCATTAAAAATGTCTAAGTATAGTATGTCATTAATATGTCATAGTATGGTCTGTCATTTAAAAAATGTCATGGAATAATGTGCCACAAAAAATTAGTAGTATAGTATGTAACAATAATGTAATCAAAAATGTTAAAATAAGTAAATAAATAAATAAATAAGAATAAAAAAGTATCATATTTCATCAAAAGAAATCATAGTGTAGTTTGCCATGAAAAAATAAATAATAAAAAATGCCATGGTATAGTGTGTCATAATATGTATGTATATATATATATATATATATATATATATATATATATATATGTACATATATTCATTCATTCATTCATCTTCTAACCGCTTCATCCTCTTGAGGGTCGCGGGGGGGCTGGAGCCTATCCCAGCTGACATCGGGCGAGAGGCAGGGTACACCCTGGACAGGTCGCCAGACTATCGCAGGGCTGACACATAGAGACAAACAACCATTCACGCTCACTATGTACATATATACACACATATATATTATAATTATAATATACTATAAAGTCATATTAAAATATCCTGTAAAAAGTCATAGTATCATAATTCATTAAAATTCATTATTTTAATAATGATATATTATACTATGACATCTTTATAATTAAAAAATGTCAGTCTAGTATGTCAATAAAATTTAATAGTAAAGTATGCCATAAAAATGTTACAGTATGGTATGTCATTTAAAAAAATGCAGTGATATAGTATGCCATCAAAAACTGTGTTAGCAATATATGTCATTATAATAAAGTCATAGTATAGTCTGTCATAAAAAAATGTCATAGTATAGTATGCCACAAATAAAGTCGTAGTATAGTAATGCCATTAAAAAAGTATCATAGTACAGTATGTCATTAAAAAATGTCATAGAAAAGTATATCATTATTCAATACACTGGAACAGTTTGAAAGTAACTAAAAATTCAATTACTGCACTTCTCTCCTTTTTTTCTCCACCACTGCTATAGATTTGTAAGAAATGTAAGGCAGTTGTAAATAGCAGTTACTGTATGTTTTAAATACTTGAAATTACTGATCTGGAAGCCCATAAACACTGAAGCTTGAGGTGCCTATTCACTGAGGACATATGATGTTAATGTTTGCACTTAGTATGTTAAGTACATCATTTGTGTTTCAACATACAAATGTAGCAAGTAAGACTGGCTTTTGTGCTTGAAAGTTCATCAGAGGTAGTATAATTATAAGATACTGTAAAATACACATGCATTAGCACCACTTCAACCAACTACCACAGTAAAAGTACTGCCAGCGTGAATACTTCTCTGCAATACTCTCCACTGGGTTAATGAAGCAATATAGGTTGGGTAAGGTTTAGAAACGTCATGAGTAAACCGCAGCTGTTCTAGACTTGTTTCTAGTGAAAAGTGATTCACGGTGTGGATCAATAAATAAAGTGTAGAGCAACCACCACCACAAATATTTCATAACATAAAGCATTACCATGGCTCAGTGTAAGTGGCTTTTTTCCCATGTGCTATTATTACAGGCTACTTTTGTGTTAGACTATAGATGGTGATTTTACAGCTCCTATAACTGTGATTAATGGCCAAAATCTGCAGGGAATGTTTAATGACGGGGTTTGTAATGGCTTACAGTTCACATAAGGACAGATGCAGTGGGTCAAGATATTATAAGGCAAATCATACATGAAAATGATACAGTGCTTCAGCTTTTATAAGCCAACTCGCTTGAAGCAATTACAGTGAAATACGGCTCTTTTTCTTGTCAGTTGGCCACCAGCCAAAGCAAGACACCATACAAAGTATTCCCATGAAGGGAATGCACTTTTGACTTGACTCTTTTTTTGTCTCTGTTGCTTTAAGAAGAAGAATTCTTCCTCTTTTAGGTCAGATGTACAGACTGTAATGTAGCCACACCGGTTACTGCGCTGTAAAGGATGAGGTTTAAAGATAAGGCAACGGGTTCAGACGGCTTATCTTTAAAAACCCTGATAGAGGGAGCACAGGCTCAGGCATTGCACAGCACCCTGTTAATGTTTAACAGCTATATCTGAAGCATTGATGAGCACCTCTCAGAAAGAGATCTCAGGGAAGTAATTGGGAACCAAAGTCCATCAATCGTTGCCCTACCAAGTACTAAAAAAGCTTGATACGATCAGTTGGTCATTTTATAAAGAATTTCAGCAATTAGCTAAATTTTCAGGGAGAAAAAAAAAAGTCATCATGCTGTTTTCCTATAAAGCGTGTTTGAACTATTCTCCTGTAAGAGTGATGACAATATTTTTCCATCAGAAATAGCCAGAATAATCTCCCTTTCATTCTCCATCATGTAGGATCGCGTAGCATCATGGAGGTTTGACTCACATTCCATGAGAAAGGTGAAACCAAAAAACTTGTCAACTGTCGATCCTGTTCGATGAGATACAGTCAAATCTGTTTTTTGAAAATGGACATGTTCCAGGAAGTAGGCTCACTGAGTTATCTAGATAACTTTGATGCGTAACAAAACCAGCTACTGTTTGGAACATCAACTGATACACAAAAAGAAATATTCTGGGTTATATAACTAAGGAAACCTGCTTCCTGGAAAAGGGCCAGGTAACCTCTAAGTAAAGACTTTAGCTGCTACTGAAGGCAATTGTAGTGAAAACAATCTGGGAATGTCAGTTTCGCCCTCAGATGTCCGCAATGATCTGCACCAAAAAAACAAAAACAAAAAAAAACATACAGGGCAGACATACTGCTTCCTGTTGAGTGGCACAGTGTCCAACATGTGATCACACTGGGAAGCCTCCAGGTGTCCAGCTGTATAAATATCTGCCCCTGAGAAAAATCATACAAACAACCTCAGCCTCCACACTTACAGGATGTCTGAAATGAAATAAGATGACTTAAGTGCTCAGTCACATGCTGCTGAGTGCATCACACCCTGTGTCTGCCCTGCAGAAGTGTGCACACTGTAAATACTCAGATTGTTAATCAATAATCAGGGCCATCAGCCTGACTAAGCGACTCTTGCCGGAGCAATATGTGGTGTCTGGGCAGATATGAAAGCATATAGCCTATCTAGATTGCAGTCATCTTAACTGGTGATAGAGGTGACTGTAGGTCCTTGAACTTGAATAGACGGGTCAAAATACGGAAAAGTGCATATATATATGACCTGAGAAGTTAGCTACTCTCGGGAAGTGGATTTTATTTCATGGAGGCAATGAAGGTGCTCTAAAACCCTTAGCGCCCGATTGCTGCAATTTCCACGTAAAAAATCTTACTCCTTCTCTGAATCATAACTCAGTCAAATCTAAACACAGACATTATACACATATTTTTACATTCAGTGGGACTTAGACTGTCCGAAGATATAATTATTTCAGATATAATCATATAAAATAATAATCCACATATCTGCTTAGAATTCACAAAAAAAGATGCTTCAGAACTTGACTACGAATCCTCTTTTTTTTTCAGTTTTTTTTTTTGTCTGTACACCCATGGGTATACTTCAAACAGGAACTGCTAATAGCTAATTCAGCATAGTTTTAATGGTGCCAATTTGACAAAAATGTAAACAAATATAGGTTAAATATACATGACACATCCAAAATGTCTGCATGGCAACATTATATATCCTGTTTACATCCCCCAAAAGCCCTCCAATTATGGGAACTGTAGTTCCATAACATAAAGCATGATTATCACCCCCCAAAAGAAGTGAGACCAATCTGAGTATAGGAGTATCATACCCAATTTTTTTTAACTACGTTTTTACGTATTTAGTCATTATATTTAATGGTATAGAGAAAGACGTAATGTTTGAGTGTTAAAAACCCAGAAAGGTTCCAGACAGTGGAATGTAAATCTATATTGCTGTCTCCAGACTATGTTCAAAGATCATGCTTGGGGCGATTATCTAATTGCTAATGTGTAATATGGGTCTCTCAATAATTGACGAGGCAGGGTCCACCCAGTTGCGATGACATCAGCTCTGATTAGCAGAAGTGTGTGGATGGAAGTCAAAGTGCTGCTGTATGAAAGCAAGCCAGACCATAAATTGTGATTCCATTACAGCTTCATTTATTAACTAGTCTGTCAGGTCACAAGACAAACAGCAAGAACAAAAGAATCTGTGATGCTTCAGAAACAAAGATTCAACTTTACAGTAAGATATTAAAAGCCTACTGAAGACAATGGTATTTTTGTTCAGGTTTTTACCCCTTCCTTAGAGCTTGCTTCCTTCCGAAGCTGGTTGGTCTATTATTTCAGGTATGACATGAAGTGAATCGACATGAGGATTGAATAGAAGCCACATGTAGCATGTGGTGGAAGAAATACTCTGATCTATCACTTTAGTAGCAATACCACAGTATAGAAATACTCAGTTACAAGTATTCAAAATGTTACTTTTATTAAACCCTGAGAGGGAGATTCAGTTTTTTCACTCTGTTGTCACACACACAGGCCTAAAATTCACACATGCACCAACAGGACCAATAAAATGCATTACACTGAGAGATGTCAGAGTGAGGGGCCTGCCCATGGACAGGTGCCCCAGGCAGTTGGGGGTTCAGTGCCTTGCTCCAGGGCACCTCAGCAGTGCCCATGAGGCCAACTGGCATCTCTCCAGCTACCAGCCCACACTCCATATGTGGTGGAGTAAAATGTACAGTATTTGCCAATTACAGTGAAGTACAGGTAAACAGTAGCAGCAAATGAAAATACTCAAGTACCACAACATGTACTTGAGTACATGTACTTCACCACTGCTTGTAGTGCAGGTTTAACTGAGTCAACAAGTATGCTAACAGCTCTGTGAGGCTGCACTTAGGCCCAGTGATGCTTTGAGCTAAATGCTATTATCAGCATGCTAACATGCTCATCATGACGATGCTAACGGAGTTAGCAGAGGAGCCACATCTTTGAGCACATTAGAGCTTCCTCTCTCAGGCTTTGAGCTTGAAACCTGCTCAGTTGACGTGATGGAAATTTCTCATTGTGTTGTAAGCTTGCTTAACTGTCACAGATAAACTGACCTGGAGTCGCCACAAACTGCTCCCCTGAAGCCAGAAATAGAGAAACTGTGGTTTGTGCAGTTTCAGAAAGGAAATATGTGAACATGGTGGATGCTGCTGACTTTTAACCTCTGGTTTCCCCCTCTTCAATCTCTGCTTATTGTCTGCACTGCTATTTACTGCTTTGGGTTGATTGCTACAAATGGCATGAGAATTCGCTACAGCTTCATTCTTTTGTCATCTGTTCTTTATGAAATCCTCATCCTGCTCTCTAGACACCCTACCCACCTGTGTGAAAAACATTTTAAAAACCAATCAGAGTAAATATTCTTCCATTGTCATCATGAGACTCTTACCCTTGACCTTCTGGTTTTGAGTAGTGTTAAGCTTCAGGTTTTATGAGATTTCGGAAAAAAACTATTTATAATCAGTTTCTTTTATGAACAATAATAAAAAATACACTATCTGGATTTTATTTCTTTAATACAACTTAAGATGCACTCATTTACTGCTTTCTGCTGAATTTCCCACTAGTTTTAGTCAACCATTTGGAAAAATGGGTCGCATCGAAGTCTGTTGACAGGTTTTGGGAAGTACTGTGGCATAGACAAAACAGGAATTTTCTGCACCTAAATGAACTGAAAACCAGGTCCTCTGTCATCCAAATTAGGTTGAGAGAGAGATCCTGCCCTGGGATCATTCTTTATGTACAAGCTCTATATTGATGTTTTTTATGCACTGTGGTATCTCATTTACATTCAAAGTACACGCGGCGCTGTGGCCGTCAAGTGCCGCCCCCCAACACACACTGGCAGCGGCGCGCAGCGGCACCGTCGACGTGTATTTCCCACCCCAGCCCGCTAGGTGGCTGTACCTACACTAGTTGCCAACTGCTAGTAACAGAAGAAGAAGAGGAAAAACTTTGCGGCAACAACAACTTGAATTTCAAGGGTGAGTTTCTTATCAAAGTCGTCTTATTAAAAATTCGAAACAACCGGAGTTGATCCTACGAGACGAGACGTACATAAAAGGCTTTTCTCGCAGCGCCGCCATGAGCGCCGGCCGCGCTGGATAGGGCAGGGGGCTGAAGCAGAGCGGCGCGGCGCGTCGGCCGGCGCCAGTGTGGGTTGGTTCATAGAATATAATGGAGGCGGGCGTTTTGACGCGCGGCGTACGGCGGCGGTGTGTGTTGCACTTAACTCTCTTTACACTAGTCTGTGCCACAAATCAGGAGAGTGCTCCGGGAATTATGTTTTTCTCTAGGCCATTGCGGAAGTTAGCATCACCACGGTTCCCTCGTCAAAAAGCGAACATGATTTTTCCTTTGGATTTTGGAACATAAGCTCTTTGGAACACAAAAATTTATGATACTTACGTGTTTAGTTCAGCAACATAATCTTCACAAATAAACATCACTTTTATGATTTTTGAAGCCTAAATGCACTTACCAGAAGTAAAAAGCTAACATTAGGCTATAAACAAACTACACCACGGTCTTATGATTTGCCATCCCTACCACAACAAGGCTGTAAAGCTGTGGTCGGCATGATGATGTTCTGTAGTCTCATTTAGCCACTTGTTAGCAACCACCACATAAAATCTTCAAAATTTGTCAGTGGGGTATTTACTTACGAATTTTATGTTGTAGTACAAAACGTAAAAGTCTCTTAAGCTTGTGTGAACCACAGAGCTTATTTCAGGCATCTAACTAAAAACCCACTGAAAAAACACTTTGGCTTTGAGATGAGGGAACCAGGAGTGCTAAAATGCTAACTCATTTCTGGATTTTAAGACTCATTCCTTGGGCACTCTACGGCTTGTGTCTAGCTAGCTCAGAAGTTTTGCTTTTAACTCTAGAACTCTTATTTTGAAGATGTGTTTGAAATTTAGTTTGTTAAGTTCATCAACACCCAGTGCAATACAAATAAAAAGTACCATAAGATATAATATACCTGAGGTGAATCAGCTACAGTGTAGCAACCTGAAATGCAGTGAAAATGTGCTGGCAGATGAAACATGTCACCACCGGACATACCCTCTAAAACAGCATGGCCCTTATCAAAAATGGATACCTCACTGGGATGACAGCTGATCAAATCTATGTTTAGCTATCACAACACAGATGGAGATTTATAAACATTTCAAATGTCAAAGGCCACGGAGGAGCTGACCTCTGGGTTCCAATGCCAGGGGATTCATTGTGATGCTAATCCTGTTTTATCCAGTCAGACCCTAAAATAAACCAAGCGCTCTGAAGAATGAGCTGTAATCCCCATCACCGAGCCCCGTGTGCTCCTGTTCTGAGCCGGGATGTTATGTCACAGTTTGAGCTGCCGAGCTAAAACCATCATTAAATGAGAGCGAGTATGTGCAGGTACAACAGATATCATAAAGGGATTTTCAGACCTGATTTGAAATGTTTTCTGCAACATATACAAAACAAGATAAGATAAACTTCATTAATCCCACACCAGAGAAATTCACTTATCACAGCAGCTCAACAGCCAGAAGCAAGAGGAAAAAAGTGATTGAGTGATAAATAAAAATAAAACAAGATCAAAACAATACAAATAAAATAAAATAAAATAAAATAAAATAAAATAAAAGCTATAGACCTAAACAGCACACTATTTTCACCTTTCACTAATAATAATTACAATACACACATGGTGTGTAGCTTTATACTGAAAAATATGTTTAATATTGCACAGTCAGTAGTAAATATTATTGCACAAATAGGGAATTACACAAGATAGTTGCGCAGTGTAACTATAAAGGATATGTAAGATAGGATATGCATACAGACCAATATGAATAACAAAATAATACAGATACAGCAGATATAACTATACTAAGTTATTGCCACAGATGTGTTTACATGCAAGTTATGGTTGAGATTCACCAAATCTGGCAAACAAATGGGAAGATATGTCAGCTAGCTGTTTTCAAGATGGCTGCCAGGTCACAAACTCTCTCTTTTACAGCTAAACAGTTCAATAAATACGGCTCTGAAAACATTTGAGGTGAGAAATATACAATACAGTATCAGAATCTTGATTTATTTTTGATCAGCGCAGCTAAGTTTGACAGTGTTTGACAGATCCAGCGTATCTCCACCATAAGAGGTGCCTAGTGTGTTGGAATCAGATGCCAAGGGCCACTGACCAAACTGCCACTGGGAATAAAAACGAGCTTTTCATAACACATATACACCAAATAATAAACATACACATGTATGGAATAAATATGCAGGATATATTAAACCTGAGGTAAATAGCACAAAGTGGCTATCATATTGTAAGTCATGAGTGATACATAAAGAATAATAAAGATGCACACTTTCATCTGCATGGTGATTTGGTTGGCGGGTGTAGTTCAATAGAAAGAAAATAGTTCCCACATACAACTGCTCACAACAAGCTTTGTAAATAAGAGTAACCTGGTCCTGATTTCTGGAAAGAGACATTGCTATTGAGTTTTTTAAATGTATTTATTTGGCGCTTTGAGCACCACAAGCTGAGTGCCATCTAGTTCCCTTATATTGGAGAAAAGGCAGACATCTCTAAGGCCAAGATCTCCAACACTCATCAACTCACAACAAAACAATATAGATTGATTAATAGCACTACAGGTAAAAGAGAAAAATATGTCATTTTGATATTGTGGTGAACGTTCCCTTTAATAAGGAAGTTACTGATGAACACATAATGTAACATGCAAAATCAGAGATTTTTTTGGGCACTACCTGAGCAAAGTACTTACACGTCCAGGTCAAAATGCAATGTAGAAAAGTACAGCATGTCTTTTAGATACCAAACAAGCTTTTAATCTGGATTTCCCCTAGTATTCCAATTCTATGTATATACATGGCTTGTACTATACATTTACGGATGTATACGCTGATGGAATTTGTTAGAATTTGCTTTAAGGAGCTTTGGACCCAAAAGGCCCAGAAAGTCCAGATGGCAACTTGATGAGGTAAAGAAATTGGGGTTGTGATCTCTGTAGTATGTTGGACTGCGATGAAGCAGCTTGGGCCAGTCATATGTGAGGTTCAACACGCATGCTATAAACACAGCTACAATCCTCTTAGGCCTGGGTCCAACTTCACGTACATCTGTGGCGACCTAATGAAATGCATTTTGCCTTAATGCTCTCAATGTAAAGCTAAAGGAGGAATGAACATGCACTGTAATGTGAAGGATTACAAGAACTCTTCATTTGGGCAAAAAACTAGAAGGAGAGCACAGAACAAAAAAGATCAAAAGTAGCTTCAAAGCTCAAATAACTCAGTTTAATGTAGCTGTCAGCTCTGCTTTCTTGGCTTTTAATCGGGAGGTCTGACATCTGGCCTCGGGGCTTTTCATGTAATTGCTCTGCTTTTCTGAAATGGACAATAACATCAAATCTATAAATTTGATCAAATCCTCAGTGATTAACTAAATGAGCTTTTTATGAAATAGGGATCCATTAGAGGAGATCACTCACCATCTTGATAGGTCATAAACCCCCACATGCATGTTGCATGCATGTACGCGGGGGATCAGTGACTTCTCTCATTCTCCACGCTTTAATTTTGATTACATGTTGTATGGCTACGTCCATTGTTGAAGCCTGCAGATGTCAGCAGATGATCACAATGATTAATGATTATAATGGGATATAACTTACCACAATCCCTCCTGTTTATGTGTGTGACTCTACACTATCAGGCACATAAAAAGCTGTGCATTATTTCATGGAGAAAATAATATCCCACCAAGACACTGCATCATTTTTAATAGTTAAATTAATGAGGTGCAGTTACCATAAAATGGAGAGCAATATTACATCCTTTCTTGTGTCAAAACAGTTGAAAATTATAACACATAGAGTGCTGCAGGTTTTTTCTCTAGGCCAACGTGGATGTTAGCGTCACTCTTGTTCCCTCAAATAGCCTATGGGACTTTTCCATTGGATTTTAGGTAATGGCAGAAAATAAGCTTTTTGACAAACAAAAGCTTATGTTCAGTGAGATAATTTGCATAATTTCACAAATGAACACCACTTTTATGATTTTAAAAGAGTAAATGCAAACGCTAGAAGTAAAAAGCTAACATTAGGCTATAAACAAACAACAATGACCTCCAACATCGCCAACACAACAATGAAGCTGTGAAGCTGAGTTCGACATGATGACATTCTCTGGTCTCATTTAGTCACTTGTTAGCATGAAAACTTCAGAATACATGAATGCGGTACTTACTGACATATTGTCTGTCACAGAACTAAATGTTAAGCTAACGTTAAGCTCTTACACTTGTGTTAACCACAGACCTTATTTTAGGCATCTAACCAAAAACCCATTCAAAAAAAACCATGGTCTTTGAGACGAAGGAACCAATAGAGCAAAAATGAGGATTCATTCCTACAGCACGCTATTTTTTCAGACTACATTTTCAACCTGCCATAAAAGATATTCGCTCTCTGTAATGCACAGATGTTGCCCAACCATCAAGTATTTCCTTTGTATTTCAGATCATGATGCCATAGACTATAGAATGGACGTAGCTACCGTGACATCACCCATTGGTTTATGGACAGCCATTTTAAAGCCTTGGGTTCAGCATCACGGCCGTTGCCACCTTAAATATTTTCCAACAAATAAAAAAACACGGGAAGCCCAAAACAAAAAGAGCCTCTGGTAAACTAGTACTTAGTCTTTGGCCTATGTTCCTCAAAAACCACTTGTTAAAGTTTGGTCTTCAACAATATATCATGGCTGGTGGGCACCAACATGTTTAATCTCAAGATTTTCTTCAAAAAGCAAACCTTAAAATGTGTGCTGTAGAAGTTAAACCACGTTGTTCATGGTGACCACAGTACAATCTTCTTTAAAACAAATAAGCTACGCACAGCCGCCAGTGACAGCAACAGAATGTGGTCAGCAGCCACCCAAAAAGTAACTGTATTATACTCATTTGATTTCTTCAACTAGCCCTGCAGTGGGTCCGACTGTATTAGCAGACTTTTCTTCTGCAGTATCGCTGTTGAATGCAGCACATTATAGTATATGAAGCAGAAGCATGAATCAGTGTCCAACACTGTTTGGTTATAGTGTACTGTGTGTGCATTGTCTACAGTTTTTTTTTTTTTTTTTGAGCAGGCAAGTTGTACAATGTCTCTTTGTTGGGCAGTCAGCCTGGTGTCAAACTTTTTGTGTATGGGCTTTATACTTTTGTTTTCTTTTAGCAAAAAAACTTTGAAAATTGTTGCAATTTTTTTTTCAGAACAATTAAGACAAATACCCAAACCTGGAATTTAGAATACTCAAAAATAGCATTAAAATTATTAAAATTATATCTGCAGCCTTAAATACAAAATTAAAGCATGATCTTTATGCCACAGTCATCTTCAATTTACAGCACATGCATGAGGAAGTCACTCAGCATATAAAATAATCGCAGCGTGAAATTACCTATTTTTCAATTACATATGTCTAACAGTGGAGTGGAAAGTAGTGTGGTGTGCACTGACAGGGCTGTGAGCAGATGATTTAGATACATGTTCACACAGTGCCAGGGACTCTGCACCCGAGAGCAGAGCCAATTCAAATATAGCACAGACTCTTGGGAAAAAGTTTCCTTGAAAAACATGATTAATGGCAGTCCAGCATGTTTCAGCGAGGCTGCATGGCGTGACTAATGCAAACAGGTTTTCTTAGGCAACAGAGTAACCTTTGCTCAACTGGCACATACGGAAATCACATTTTTATTTTGGCTCCTATTTGACCTCATGAAGTAAAAGTACAGTGTTTGTGTTGCTTTCAGAGCATATTTTACACTCCCAGACTCTTTTCTGTATGGCTACATGTTGGAAAAACAGCACCCAATCACACAGCATTAGTACATATAAAAAACCTTATGAAATGTAATCCAAGTGAATAGAAACCAGACTGCGAAAAGGCAGATTTGTCTTCGGGTCATTGTATCTGCAGGAGAGAGTCGACTGTGTAAATTTGAGGCAGCTCTTTGAGCAAACAATGATATAACACTGAGCAAATACTGAGAGTATCACAATGTGTAGCAACACCATGACAGTTCTGAGAACTGTTGGCTAATTTTGGTTCACATGTATTGAGGCAGGTCCTGGTTGAACTGCAGCCTTACCTGGAATATAGGTTCTACATTACCTTATAGGAAGTTTGTAAGTGGTGTTCAGCAGGTTTTTACAGTTGTTGTTGTTTTTTTTTTTTTTGTTTTTTTAACATACTTTCTAGTGTGGCTAAATTAAATGTAAACAAGTCATGCTAACAGCTCTGTGAGTTTGTATTTAGGCACATTTAGGAGCTAAATCCTAACACCAGCAGTCTTTTCTTTTTGCATTGCATTTTGAAATTGAAATATTTATATTGCACTAACATTGCACATACTGTACATGTAAAAATATGTAGGCCTTTACAAGTATATATCTATTTAAAGGCTCAGTTTGTAGGATTTAGTGGCATCTAGCGGTGAGATCACCATTTACAACCAACTTAAAACCAGCTGAAACGTCTCCCATGTGCCAAACACGTAGGTTAACTACGGTAGCCGACGCCAAAACACAAATGGCCCTATGTAAAGCTAGAGTTTGTTGATTTTGGGCGAATGTAGAACAACATGGCATACTCTGTGTTAGAGGACCAACACCAAACGTAGATATAAAGTCACAACAACTCTTATTTGAGGTATTATATTCTATTTCTACCTCTAGATCCCCCTAAATACTACATACTGGACCTTTAGGTAATTATATTGATTTATTGTATTCTATTCTGATAGCCTATAAATATTTGTATATACTTTATGTTCTGTGTGTGTGTGTGTGTGTGTGTGTGTGTGTGTGCATATAGTGTAAAGGGGCTACAACTTACATTTTGTTGTGCAACCCTGTGTTGTAAAATGAACCCTGAGCCTTAAATCAAATAACTTTTCAGCAAAGCCACGACAAGACAATTGTTAGAAGTTAGTGCTTTCTAGACATCTGGTCAAATTGAGCTCATGGGTGTCAAATCCACATTTCACTTTAATTAACATTTGGTGTCATCTATGTAGCATTGAGAGGCTACAAACACGCTAGCAGCTAAGTGTCAGCATGCTGGCATGCTCATAATGACAGCACTAACATGCGGATGTTAGTCATTCACTCTTATGGATTTTTTTTAAATCCTAACTTAACCTAACTAGTCCCCACTTAACCTAAAGACAGGAGGGCCCCAGGTGGCCTTTGGTTTCATACACATAACCCTCTTGCTATGAGGCAACAATGCTGATGTTTAACAGCTAATGTAATAAAATACTGGCATATTAGCACTAAGTTCAGCTGAGGCTAAGAAAAATGTCATTAGTTATGCAAGTATTTGGTAATAATATTGGACAAATTCAAATTTTGACCTGGTGATGGATGCTAGATGAAAAGTGAAGGGATCGCTAAAGTTAATACAATAGGCTACATCCTCTAGGGAACATGAATGAATAATTCACAGTGATCCATCCAACAGTTGTCAGGATATTTAACTCAAAACCAAGTGTGTGAACATCATGGTGGTGCCAGAGGAAAGTCAGGGGATCACTGGCATTCATCCTCTGGGGAACATTAATGTCCCCAAAATCTGATGGCATACCATCTGGTGGTGGACTTACAGACCAACAGACTGACGTTGCTATCCATAGAACCAGACCGCCAGCAAGGCCAAAACCAAAAGCAGGCTTAAAATCCAGCCATTTCCTTAGTATTCAGGAAAATCTGCTGGATTTGTATTTTAGCAAGTTACCCCTCACAATACATACTGTATCATCTCTTCAAAGGGGCTGTTATCTGTCGTCCTGACTACGGGAAGTAATCAGGGTCATGGGAAATGTGGTACTGATTTTGACAAACACAAGCGCTGGGCAATAATCTCTTTCTAATCACTGAGGGGTAAGAGAGGAAAGATTTTTGCTTGAGTACTGTTACTCTTTGGAGCGTTATTACAAGGGCACTTGACTCATGACCTCCAAGTCCGTATTTAGAAACATCTCAGGAAGAAATTTGATCTCAGCAATTTGCATAGGTAGAAATCCAGGCCAAGAGTTATTTCTAAATCTTGAACTTCATGTGGAAAACTCCCAGCGCTGTGCCAACCGACATCTAGTGTCTCCTCATTCCTCATTGTCATATTCAAACAAAATGTTCCAACATCCTAGACCTTTGACAGCTGAGAGTGTCAGGCTTCTGCTGTGATCGTGACTGGACCAAACATTCACTTCTGGGTCTGACTGACCTCTAGGAGGATCGGATGCAAGAAGAGGTCAAACTGTACCCATTAAAGTGGGCAGCAAAACAAACAAACAGTACCAAAGGGGTGCAGAGAGGAAGCTGATGAGGCTGCAGATCAAGATGATCAACACAAGGTGAGATCTGATCACTAGGCCACCTGATAGATGTTGAAAGACTGAAATGACCTTATATTGCTTGCAGTAGGAGAAGTAGGACACTTAGAGTTCAGTCTTATTTAATTAAATCAGCTCTCATTTAAAGCTCTTGTGATTTTAAAAAGTTGGCAATGCCAGAGTCGGGCCTTGTTATATAGGCAATGAGCAGTGGTGTAGTGGAGGGTATGCACAGCTCTACGGGGTATTCCCACCTGCTTTCTGGCCATTTACAAAAAAATTTGGGGTTTTTTTCCCCGTTAAAGGGGTTTTTTGGGGAGTTTTTCCTTATCCGCTGTGAGGAACCAAAGGACAGAGGGATGTCGTATGCTGTAAAGCCCTGTGAGGCAAATTGTGATTTGTGATATTGGGCTTTATAAATAAAATTGATTGATGATTGAATTGATTTACAGTATACCCACCTCATCAGTCAAAAAGTCACTGGGTTATATAGCAAAGTATACCTACTTCCTCCTCAGTAACCTCCGTCTACCTCAGTCTAAACTTTGAAAGAGTGGAAGAGGTCCTGATACAGAACTATTGGGCTTCACTCAAGCCAGTAAGTGGCTGCTTAATACGTTTATAAAAGAAGACTTGTATACCAATGCTTGGTATTATGTCAGTTAACAAAAGTCCCCAGAAAGCTAGTCAACAGAAAGTGGCTTTAAGGTTTAGTGTGTAGGATTTAGTGCCATCTAGTGTCGAGGTTGCAGATTGCAACCAACTGAAACTTCTCCCCATGTACCGAGTGTGTAGGAGAACTACAGTGGCCGATGTGAATAGCCGTATGTAGAGCCACTGTTTGATGTGTCTGTTCTGGGCTACTGTAGAAACCACATGGCAGAATCCATAGAGGACCTGTTCCATACGTAAATATGAATTCTAAGGTAATGAAAATGTAATTCTTAGTTTAAGGTGATTATACACTAATGAAAACAGTTATGAAAATAATATTCTATTTCTGCCAATATATCCCCCTAATTCCTACAAACAAGTTTCTTGGTTGAGAGTAAAAGCCCTCCTTCTGCAATAAAGTTGACCTACACTGTATTATTATTTCAAACTGGAGAGTTTTCTGATGACAAACATGTACAAGGTTTTCTGCAGTGTTCACCAAATTAAAATTGAGAATGTTTAACACAACATACAACATTTTCACTGTCATGCAGGTCACAGAATTTCATAAAAAAAGGCAGGGACACTAAAGCCTACAGTAATTTAAATAGAACATGAAATAATTGACATTCATGTCTGATTTTTGTCTGATTTTCCAAGCTTTGTATAACATTCCTACTATAGCTCATCAATTAACATGACCTGGGGACAGATAAGTCTATAAATAGGGAACTGAATTTGATGCTTTTTAAGAACAAAAATAATGAATATTTTTTGATACTGAGAGTCATTTGCTCTGTAACAGCACACATACAGTACAGCATACATGCCTGAGCAGTACTGTATGGAGTGTAAACACTCCCATCTGCTGGACTGGAGGTGGAAGTCATTTAAATGTCTTAAAAAAAAGAGATCACACACACTTTTATCAAACTAATATTTTTATTTGTATTGACGGTTACAGAGCATCTTTCTATCAAAATAAGCAAACCAAAATTTAAATATGAATTCAGTGGTTTTAGTGGTTTCCAAATGGTCTTTTGGTTGTACAGTAATTACATGACATTTCATAGAGTTCATTTTATTCATTAAGATTTATCACTTTCTTAATTTATCCTGCTCAGTAACTCAGTTGAAGATGAAGGAATTGAACTATTTCAAAACTGAATTAACTTCCCGTTGCTTGAGGGGATGTGACGTCTTCTGACTATGTGCCCGTGACATGTTACTGATTCAGTGAATCCATCTACACACAATTCTACATATGATGTTTACAGATGTTTGGTCCCAATAACACATGTACTGTATGTCTATTCACGTTCCTTAAACTCACCACTGCTTTCGAATATATATACTCACACATACACAACAGTGCCAACTTGGGATGGCTACACAAAAACTGTTCGATTCTTTGGTGTAAATGTTACCATGTTCATTTTTCTCACAACCAGAATTGGACTTAAATTCAGTGTGATTGTCTTTTGTTTGTGTGTTTTTTAAGAGAATGAAGTTCATGACTGCCGATGAGGCCCGAGGGTGGGAGGGTGTTGAATGTAGATGAGGTGATGAGGACGGGGTTCTTGGGTCTACGATCGCTTTTTCCTGCTCTCAAAATTTCTGAAGTTGGCCGGCCTGATCTTCATCTCTGCAAATTCAATTGAGTGTTCGTGGCCTTTCCAGTGGAACCAGTTGATTCCCTGCAGAAATACAGAAGACAAACCATGGGAAAGAGCCTCACAATAGAGAGATCTCTAACACATCATCATCTCTCTCTAAACCACACACCATACCATGTGTGGACATGGAGGGGATTCTCCAGGAATAAATCTGGTTTGTGTCTTCATTACAACAAAAGGATGAGAAGTAAACAGTTGCTTACACATCAGAAACATTGGAGAGTGTGGAACATTTAATGTAGAGCACTCATTTTTGCTTGAAAATGTAAAAAAAAAAAAGCTGTGTTTTGGGAAATAGTGTGTAAAATGTTATAGCAAGTACTAAAATATATACTCCCATGAGTTGTGTGGCACTTTATTTGTGTTATTTGTAATGATTCTGTTAAAATATTGTTAATAACAGTAAAAATGCTATAATGAGACACTGGGGGAAGAGAGCACCATGGCTAATATTACTGCACTGTAATTTAAAAATACTTACGTTACACTGACATTGCACATACTGTACATACTCTCCGTGTATATACATGTATACACACATACGTTTGTATGAATGTTCTATGTCTGTCAAGGGGCAACACCTCACATTTAAAAGGGAACTCCCCGCATTTTCAAAACTCATAGATATCATTCCTGTGATCTAAGACAGTCCTAATATGTTAGTAAACATAAACAACTATTTCCCAAATCCAAAAATTAATTTGTTAAAACTTAAGTATGTGATGTCATCAGGTATAAAGTCTGGGCTCTCTCCATAGACAGTGAATTTGGAAAGATGGTCTAGATGGCACTTAGGGCACCCAGGGGAACATTCTGAGTATATGGATATGTTTTCTGTTTCAAAACTGAGAACACTACAACAGAAAAAGCTCCTTTGGGTATAAAAAATAAAACATATTCCGTGGGTCCACAAAATCAGGCTCCCATTCACTGTCTATGGAGCAGCTCCAGACTCGACAACCTACATCACAAGTTTGAGACTTACTGCTCTCATTTCCTGCTTTGAGAAAGAGTAGGTCATGATCACAAATATCCATTAAATTTTCCTTGGCCATAAAATAATAAAATGGAATTCTTAATTTAAGCATTTTAGACATTTATGACAGCTACATGCACTATTTTTCAGTGCCTAAAAATCTGTACATCTTTGGGAAAAACATAACTGCCAAGGAAAAATGCTCCTTTAGTGCCTTCACCCTAATTTGTATCTAAATGTTTTCCATTGTGTCTTCATCATTCTGAAACCAAAACACAACAAATGCTGAAGATGGATAATTTTTACTCCTGCCACCTACAAAGAGGCAAAAGTTGTCTGATGTTACTTTTTTTAAGTTACATAACATGGGTAGGGTAGGAATTTGCGTACACAGCATTAATAATTATGAAACCTTTTTGTTATTCTGTGCTGCAGTAGAGTTCACAGAATGAAGGTTTATCTGACAAACCTGTTACAGGCCATGCCATAATAATCTGAGCTGCTCTGATTGCAAATCAAGGATCCCCAACAATGCCAGGTAAATGTGGTCTTCAATACTCTGAATTGAAAATTAGGCACTCAATTATATTAGACTTCTTAATGCAGTAGCACAGGTTTGGGGCTTTTGAGAAACATTCAGGGCTGAAGTCCCAGAAGCCACCCTGCCCCCATCCACCCACTCTGCTCCTGAATTTATTTCCCAGAGTGTTTCTCTGTTTGTTTTGTTATTTGTGTTACTTCAATAATCGGAGAATTTATGAAACGTGTGTAAACTGTACGTACCTTACTGTGACTGTTGTCACCGTATTTGCCCATGAGGTTGACACGATGACAGTTTTTATACCAAAAGGCACCTTTGTAGGACAAGGCGCAGTTGGTGACAGCAATATCGTTATCATTGTCGTAGGTAGAGAAGGGTCGACCCTGGTGGTACATCATGGAGTCACCTGGTGATGATATTGACAAATGAAGCTCAGAAAACAAAGCTCTTGTGAACGCATAAGTTCATTTAATTAAAGACAGATTAGATTAAGTAATGTCACAGTGTTTTTTTTCTTCAGGAACTGATGAAGGAATATACTGATTCATCTTCTTGCAGAGAGCTGGATGAGAACACTGATACCACTTTCATATCTGACATCAGCTTGTCAGTTTGGCTTAGCATAAAGACTGTAAACAGAGGGAAACAGCTGGCCTTGCTCGGTCCAAAGGTAATTAAATCCATCTTCTAAGGCAAGACAACATTATATCTCATTTATTTAATCCGTGCAAAAGCTGAGGTGTAAAAAAGAGTTCTGTGTCAGACTGTAGACTGAATCACAATGTTTAATTAATTACAATTAACTTCCGCAAAAAAAAATCCCCAGATCACAAACATAAAATCGAACAGTGCTGAGCAAATGCTGCCTCAATTAGTTAGTTTATAGCCACCAGAAAAGGCCCACCAAAGAAAAAAAAATATTATTGAGTTTAAGAGTGCGCTATATTTTGAATATTTTCACCGCTTTGGATCCTCTGCTGGTTTGTTGGCAACCTCACAGCGACAACAAGAGCCCTAAAAGTTACTGCGCCCAGCCAAGAAACTCCAACTTGCCGTTATCACACTCTGAGTCTTCGTACAGATTAAACAAACTAGATATTAAGTGTTAATCAGTGAGCTTTAAAGCTGTTGTTAGGTGGATTTTCTTAGTTTTAGGCGGAGCCAGGCGAGCTGTTTCTCCCCATTTCCATTCTTTATGCTAAGCCAAGCTAACCAGCTCCTAATATTTACTCAACAGACGTGAGAGTGGTATCATTTTGGTCATCTTACTGTCAGCAAAAAAAAGCAAATAAGTGTTGTCCCCAAAATGTCAAACTGATCCTTTAAAGTATTACCTACCTGCTGTTCCACTATACGCTCCTATGTAGATTTTATAGCGTGTTCTTGGCTCTGCAATCGTGATCTTGTCATACTGAGCATAGGCTAATTCCCCGTTGTCCCTCAAGTCTACTCGCAACTCATAATGGCCCAAATTTGTGATTTTATGGAGGTTGGAGAGACCTGTAATAATTTAATATATGTTAGTTGGGAAGGGACTGAGAAGGAGAGAGAGAGAGGTGAGGTGTATATGACGAGATGAAGAGAGCTCTTACCCAGCCAGAACTCATCATTCATGTTACCAAAGCCAGCAGTGTAGTTCTTCCAGTTCCTGAAGAATTCCAGCTTTCCATTCTGGCGTCTGAGGAAAACCTGGAGAGGGCCGAGTATCACAACAGCTGAACAATAATCATAACAAACACAGCAGAGGTCACCGTGGTTGCTGTCTATCATTAGAGAAACGATGTGAAATCAACGTGAATTACAGCTTCAAAACTGCCTTTAAATCTGACTTCAGCAGGTTAATTCACTCACCAGCCACCCTCCACCATCTGTGGTCATGTCACAGTAAACCTGGATGGGCTGGCTCTCCTCTCCGCCCACGTAGATGGTGTACAGACCAGAGGTTGTCTCTCCATTCAGTAAAATCTGAGCACAGTCCTTAGGGCGTCTGTACAACTGTCCGACTAGAAGCACATATTAAAAAGACATCACGTTAGAGACTTCAGCCGACACAGCTGCTTTATCTTCAAGACAGAATACAGTATCGTGTGAGAGCAAGGACTTTGGAAAGAAAAGGGAAGAAAGGAAAAACAAAGGGTTTTTCCATCGGAGCAGCTCAGACGGAATGAAAAATAAGCACAGGTGGAGTATCAGATTAAAGGAAAGGAATGTGCTTTAAAAGAATATCTTTCTACTGTGCATCTGGACTGTTGCATAACAAGTCACCACCTCTTTAAATGCGTAAAAAAAAGTACCAGCACTTCATTTCCAGGTAATACACACAGGATTAAAAAACAAAAAAAAAGAGGTGTGTGCTTGCACATGTGTCCGTCCTTACTGGTGGTGAAGACAGTGGTCACATGACGGCTCCTCTGGGCTCCGGCAATGGCCTGCAGTTTGACATTGTACTCTGTGGAGCCGGTTAACTGAGCCATGCTGTAAGAGGACGCTGTCGGGCTCAGCACCACTTCCTGAATCCATGCACACACACATATATAGATATAGACAACGAAGGATTTACAAAGAGCAAGGCCACACTGGGGATACAACTACAGAGTGTGGATATTTTGCATTACTGCGAATAGGGCTGTACAGAATGTCATGTCTTTTATACACTGCTACCTATTATTACCTAGGTTTACAAATGAAGCTTCAAGTGTCTATCATAATTTTTATGATGTATTCACCCTAAAAAATGTACTTACAAATTCTTCCACTTAAATAAAGTGATTTATCCACTTAAATGAGTCAGTCAGGAGCAAGACACACAGACTTTGCTGTTTTGGCATCTCTTTGTGGTTTTCATGCATCCTGTTGTGGGTTTTTTGTCTTTTTGGGACTTCTTTGGTTATTTTTTGTCTCTTTGCAGTGCCTTTGTATCTCTTTGTGGTCATTTTGAGTCTCTTCCTGGTCTGTTCGTGTTACAGTAATTTGAGAGACATTTTGCAGATGAAGGCCAGGGGGACCCTCGCACTTTGGGTCCCTGGGCCTGTGCCTGGTAGGCCTGTTCAGTAATCCATCCGTGGTGACTGCACTGAAAATGTTGTTTCTGGTTCATATAAATATCACTTTAGTATGTAAAACAACCAGAAGAGACTCCAAAACATGCTTGACATAGGTCATTCATCACTGTAAAATATATTTTGCTTTTCTTTATGTATTTGGTAATAATATTAAGATATGAGATGGTGGTAAAAAAAAAGAAAAAAAAAGACTGGATTCATGAGCTATGGTGACAGAAAATCAAACCTTTAAGACAAACAATAACATTAACAATGTAAGATTTATGATGTGATTTGGTAGTGTCTGGCATTGAAGAGTAACTCTTTAGTAGCAGATCTTGGATTTCTAAGTTTCCTTGGATGCAAGAGAAGTAAAGTTTATAATTGATTGTCATTCCCTCAAAATAAAAAAACAATGGCTGCCAGGAAGTAAGGAAGTCAGTCCAAACCCTGATGGCATGCTTTGGAAAGTGGTCGTCAGTGATGATGAGCTTACGCATTCTGTGGTTTTTGGGTTTAAACAAAATAATAAAACATCAGTATTGTCAGTGATTGAACTAATGATGGGGATGTACATACCCTGATTACACCATCAGCAGAGGAGAAGGTGAGCGTGTAACCCGTCACAGCAGCCTGCGGAGGTTTCCATGTGAGAGTCGCACTCTCAGTTTGAATGTTAACAGCTGTCAGATCACGAGGAGGATCCACACCTGAAAATACAACATCACAGTGCAGATTTATCATTCATTAAAATATACAAGGGTCAGTATAAGATTTAGCTTCAGGTCTTCTCCCTCTACGAGCCTACCGGTGGTGAATTCAGTCACAGCAGAGTCACTCTTCTGAGAGTCTTTCACAGCATGTACTCCAACTGTGTAGTGGGTTCCTGGAACCAGGGAGCCCATCTCAAACTCCACCGTGTTCCCAGAAACAGTCTCCACCACTGGGGACACTGAAAGGCAGGACACATCAATAAATCAAACCACACAACCAAAGTAAAGCAAAATGTATCTTAAACACACTTCAGTACTTTGTGGAAAGAAAGCAGGGAGGCTAAAAGAAATCCTACTTTTCTACTGGTGAGATTTTACTACATACAGCTACAGTAGGTAAACTTTATGTTAGAAAAAAAATATTTTTGTTATATTGCTGAAACTGTAACCATATCCTGACAGTACTACATGAGACAGATCATCTATTAAAAATCTGGTTTCTCTGGCTCCTCCTAGTGCTCCTAATGGCATTTGCAAGACTCCCCTGAGCTATGATTAGTCGTTTTCATTCGGCTGCTGTGGATTCTTGCAAATGCCATTAGGAGCACCAGGAGGAGACAGAAAAACAGAATGAGAACGGGTTGCTTTCTCCTGTACTACTGTCAGGATATCAAAAAAGTCAAAAAGTTGTTTTTATAAGAGTTAGTTACTGTAGCTTTAATGCTACTACAATACTTGTACTATGGGATATACAAAAAAAATCCTCCGCGCACTGACATAGTCTTTACTATCGAAATTTAATGAAGGGAACAACGCGTTTCGCGTTTAGCGTCATCAGGTTCACCTCATCAGGTCTCTTGTACTATGGTTTTGTACATACATATTCTACTGCATTGATTCCACCTGCGTACTTACTGTTTACAACCTGTTTACATCTCAGTATATTTATTTTTCACTACATGTTTTTAAGATATTTACCCATTCCAGCATATATGTTTATTGCTACCTGTCTATACCTGTACACATTACAGTATATATATGTAATAGTTTTATCCATCACAGAGTATATATATTTAGATGTATACTCCTTTACAACCTGTTCTCATTAGGTATACATACTTCATTATTGCACCCAGATTACATTACAGTTCATGTGTTTCACTATCTCTCACCAGGCTTCCACAGTATTATAATTTACTTTTGAATTTTATTTCCTATTACATTATATTCCTATATTTTAGCTGCTGTACTATTTTTAGATCGTAAATACACTCTGTTCAACTTGTGTGACTGATTTGATGAATTAAGTGCCTCAACGTAGGGCTAATGCAGGTAAATAAAATGAGAAGAGAACAGAAGCACACCTGAATCACCACTGTAAGTAATGGTGTAGCCTTCTACAGTGGCCACAGATGGTTGCCACAGCAACAGGGCTGAAGTGTCAGTGACATTAACTGCAGTGAGACCCTGAGGTCTGTCCAGAGCTGGAGGACACAAAAACAAGAACACAGTCTTCAAGAGAAGAACAGCCTCAATTCAATTTTCTACGAACTGAATCCAACGTCGGTACAAATCAGGAGGACTGGCTCAGAGGGGCTGTATATGAGAAGAAGAATAAAAAAGCCAACCTGTAATCACAGTGTCAGTGCTGGGGTCACTTTCCTCCAGACCCTTCACAGCACTCACAGTCACTTGGTACAGTTTGCCAGGGAACATATTGGGAAGGATAGCCTCAAACACGCTGCCATCCACAGTCAGTGTCATTGGGCTTCCTGTGGAGGGAGAAAACATATTTTACAAATAAAACATGAGAAAGGTGCCTGTAGTGACAGGTTTCATCTACCAGTGCAATGTCCACACACAAAAGTGTTTATCCTTTAGTTTCTCTATTTATGTATTCTTGTTTCTGTCTTTGTGCTGCTGCAACAACCAAATTGGGGATAATTAAACTCTTATCTTAGGTTTTTAGTCAAACTAAAGTACTAGACAAATTCAAAATTTGACTTGGATGGTGGTGCTAGATGAATGTCAAAAAACTACAATTACCACCTCGCAGCGGTATGTCTCTGCCAACCAGTCAAAGTATAGTTTACACCCATGTCTGTCCAGACTCTTATGGATGTTTCTGCAAAGAAACTATGAATTCTAAAAAAACTAAGCTAAACTAAACCAAGCAGCACAGAAGATCTATACAAACAGCAAAGTCTTAACATAGACACCCACCATGTGTGTCACTAAGTCAGTATCCGACCAAATGTCTTCCCCTCTGTTTCTGAAATATGTAGAATAATAGCAAGAAATGTGTTTCTGTAGAACATTATGATGTCACAGTGAAGCTGACCTTTGACCTTTTGGACATGAAAAAAAATCACCTCATCATTTTATTCTATTAGACATCTGATCAGCTGAAATGCTGTCTTAATTTGTGCAGAATTTTTTGCGTTATGGCCTAAAACATGTTTTGTGAGTCCAACTGGATATTTGTGCCAAATTTAAAAAAAATTCCACAAGGCTCTTTTTAGATATCACATTCATGGGAATGGGTGGGACGGACAGACAACACGAAAACATAATGCTGCCAGCCATGGCTGCTGCCAGCAACGACGCATAAAAATAAGAATGTCAACCTCATGGTGGTACTAGAGGGAATGTAAGAAGACCAACAAAGTCAGTAGGATTTATCCTCTGGGGATCATGAATGTTTGTACACAATTTCATGACAATCCATCTGATAGTTGTTGAGATTTTTTAGTCTGGATCAAAATGGCGGAATGACTGACCGCCATCCCTAGACACAACTCTACGTTCAACTCAAGGTAAACCATGATTGAAATACTTACCAAATAATTAAAACTAAACTAAGCAACTGAATTCAGGTTGGAAATGATATTTAAACCTAACAAACCGATTTGCTACTCACCTCCTTCAAAGGGTACATAGGTGATTCGGTAGCCATCCACTGGAGAGCGAGGCATGGACCAGTGAACTATGGCCGAGGAGTCAGTCACGTCAGAGAAGCTGAGTCCTCTTGGAGTGCTCAGGCCTAGTAAAGCACACAAGGATATGCGCAGACAGGAAAGCAGAATAAAAGGTGAATTAAAGTGAAGAAAATGTGGCCCATAACATCACAAGAATACAAGAAATCTGTGAGTTTGGAGGATCCCAAAAGACCATTTCCCATTAGACACAGAGTTAAGCCTGAACCAGAGGAATAAAGATGATTAGTGGGACTGTGGATTCAGTTCTCAGACTGAACACCAAAAGTTTAATAGTTAGTAAAATTGAACACTTTGCTGTATTTTTTTAATACATATACCTGTCTGAGCAACCCCAGTAACAGGCTGGGAGCGTTGGTCCAATGTGACACCATAAAGCTCAATTTCATACTCGCTGCCACTCATGAGTCCAGTGAAAACCTTGGTTCGTTCATCGCCACGGACGCTGTACTCCTGAGGGTGGGCTAATCTTTTGCTGTCTCTTATTTTGATCACATATCTATCAAACAAGTCTTCATCAGCCGTCCACGACAAACGGAAACCGTCAGCAGTGATGTCCGAGACAAAGAGATGCTCCACCTCCGGCTCAGCCTCTGATTAGACAAGGAAACAGAACGTTGCTGTAGGTTTGGTGTTTTCCCAGAAATATTCATCAACTTCTGAAGAAGTATGGAAGAAATCAGCCATCAGGCAAGAAGGTTCCCTGGTGGCAGGCAGGGTTATACTCCAGCCACCTCTGACCGGCCATGCTCAGGCGTCCGTTAGTGTACAATAAATCAGTTAAGATCACAGCACACGGGCTACAAAGCTTTGGGTGAATTAAAAAGACAAGAGGCTTTTTGTAAATGTTTATTTATGCCAGTTAACAGGGTCACATTCCTTAAAACGGGTCTGTTGGGACGGATTTCAGCAGACACCGGTTGAGACGAGGTCCCCATGCGTCTTCAAGGCCAGCCTTGATGCAGTCAGTGCATTCAAAGAAAATGAAACAAATGAGATTAGGAGTTATATCAACTGACATTTCATGCTCAGAATGTCTTGTTGATTCTTCAGTGTTTTCCCACGTCTGAGTATTGTTTTATTCAGTGCCCTTTCAGCCTGATTGATAAAGGTAGCAGCATGGTGAGAGTAACTTTAAAAAAGACGTCCACGGACATCTGTGTGATGCCACTCAGAAATCTGAAGGAAAACACATTTTAAAATATGAAAACAAACAAATATGCTTGCTCATATTTTGGAGGTACAGAAGAAACAGATGGGGAGTTCCACATCTCTTCCTCCCAGTGACGAAGCAAATGCTTAAAATGAAAAGAAAAGTAAGATCATTCTGGAAAAGAGTTGTGTTATAAATCTGAGTTAGGGTTAGGTAACTGAAGCTTCACCATCAAAACATGGCAGTAAATGTACAAATGCTCAAGTGAATTTTGTGAAATTATGTCTTGTATTATTTTAAATTTCCATACAAAAGCAAGAATATCAGATAATTATGCCATTTATAGAGCTGCCAGGTTGTGATGGTCAAACTACAGAGCTTAATCATGAAGTTTAATGTTCATCCATGTACAGTAGTTTACGCTCTTTAGTCAGACAAGGGGACCTTGCAGCGCACTGTAAGTGGTACCTGTCACAGCCACTGTAGTCAGAGGCCGAGAGAGAAGCCCTGACTCTGATACCCCGGTCAGCCTGACCTCATAGCCTATGCCGGTGATGAGGCCCCAGATGTCCAGGTGACTTTGGTTTCCTGGTACAGTGAACTCCTGAGGCTCCAGCAGCCAGCCAGAGTCTGTCACCACTATGTGGAAATATCTGAAGCCTCCACTAGAGGGGGCTAATGCCTCCTGCTGCTGCTGCCTCTTCACCTCCCACAACACACGGAAGCCATAGGGGGTTATGTTGGAAATGGTCAAGTTTTCCACTTTGGGCAAAGGAGCTGAAGGGGGAGTGGATTTGGATTTGTGTGTGTGTGTGTGTGTGTGTGTGTGTGTGTGTGTGTGTGTGTGTGTGTGTGTGTGTGTGTGAGAGAAGGGAACACATGTGGGAGGGGGAACAAGATTCCATTAGATAATGTGTGCAATGGTTGCAAAACCAAATAGAAAATCTGTTCTTCCTGTGAGCTTATCAGTTTTAAATGTCTGAGAAGGGAACATCTGATCTGAACATCTCCTACATTTAAAGGCCAAAACACATTAGGGGCAAATTTTGCATGCATCACAGTGCATCACAGTGCAATCAATGCACATGGACTTGAAGCTTGGATTTGGGCTGAGAATGAGCGAGGACATGACAAACCATCCCCACCAGAAATCATGTCAGTAAGGCAAGGATGCTATCCAAGGCAATTAAGACGTACATCACAAGATGTGAAGACAAAGATCTTCTTAAAGAAAAATGACATGGCAAAAGTCAACAGAGACATCTAGCGGCCATTAGTGGTACTGCATCGTAACACAATTGTGGCTTTAGGGTTAAGCCCTGATTACTGCATGACTTGCTGATGTTTTTACAAGTGCACTATAAAATCAAAGTATAATCAATGCCAGCTCTTTATCCAGTGGTGGAAAGTACCTAAATACACTTACTTAAGTACTGTACCTAGGTATAATTTTTAGTTACTCAGACTTAAGTATTTCCATTTTCTTATAATTTATACTTGTGCTTCACATCTCTTTTACATTTGACAGCTTTAATTACTTTCAGATTCAGATTATTAAGACAAAATATAGTCAACAATTAAATTATTATGTTGTTATAAATAAAGCTACCTAGCAGTATATGAAGTGCTTAAAGTTAGACCAACCTTTACAAGTTACATTATAAAAATGATGTAATCATGACTACATATAAAATTATTATCCAGTAATGTAATATATACCGTATTGTTCTGGAATGAGCTATTCTGCATAATGATTAGTATTACTTTCGGTACTTAAAGTACAATTTTATGCCAATACTTTGATACCTTTACTTTTACTTGTAAGAGAGCACTGCTACACTCCAATATTATCACTTTTACTTAAAGGTCTGGTGTATTTGATTTTGTGGCATCTATCGGTGAGGTTGCAGATCTGAAACTTCTCCCACGTGCCAAGTGTATAGGAGAACTACACTGGCCGATACAATAACGTGAAAACACGAATGGCCCTACCTAGAGCTAGTGTCTGATTTGTCCGTTTTGGGCTGCTGTAGAAACAACATGGCAGACTCCATTAAAGAGGACGTGCTCTGTATGTAGATATAAACTGCTTATTCAAAGTATCACTTCATTATTGTATTTTATAAGATATTTATGTGATTCCTTGTCACAATTTGCATATGCATTCTTGAGTTATGTCCAAAAACATGTTTTGTGAGGTCCCAGTGACCTTTGAACACCAAATCTTAATCAGTTCATCACTGAGTCTAAGTGGACATTTGTGCCAAATTTGAAGACATTCCCTTAAAGCCTTTTTGAAACAGATGCTAGGTCACGATGACTTTGACCTTTGACAAGCAAAATCTGATCAGTTTATTGTTGAGTCCACATGGACATTTGTGCCAAATTTGAAGGAACTACCTTGAGGTGCTTGAGGTATCACGTTCACAGGAATAAGATGGACACAAGGTCACAGTGACCATGACCTTTGACCACCAAAATCTGATCAGTTCATCAACAAGTCCAAGTGGACGTGTATGCCAACTTTGAAGAAATTCCCTCAAAGTATTCTAAGATATCGCCTTTCCAAGACAAATAAGGTTACAGTGACCTTTGACTACGAAAATCTAATCAGTTTACTGTAAGTCCAAGTGGACATTTTTGCCAAATCTGAAGAAATTCCCTTGAGGTCTTCCTGAGATGTCGCATTCACAAAAATGGGATGGGTGGATGTATGGATGGACAGACGGACAACCTGAATCCATAATTCCTCCAGCCACAGCTCTCACTGGCAAGGAGGCATAAAAATGCTACCAGACTATGAAAATAGAAGGTGCTAATGATGCGTGTCAAATTTGCTCTTAATGCATTTCAGGCTTTAGACCTACAGATAACACATATTCTTTCAAGTTGCAAGGAGAGAGAGAGACTACAGTAACCTAAAGGTACTTTAGTCCATTAAAAGTATTGATGCAAAACCTCTTTACAAACCATTTACAGCTACAAGTGATGAGAGTATAAGATATGAGTAAAATGCGCAGTACCTGTAATGGCATGGGCTAACACAGAGGGAGTGTGGCGCCCATGAGAGATACCGTACAGTTCAATATCATAGCCTGTGGCATCCATCAGGTTAGAGACTGTAATGTTACGGGCTTCACCAGGCAGTGTGAACTCCAGCGTATCAGACTGCTGCTCAGGGTCACTGACCCGGATAACAAAGCCATCAAAGTGGCCTGACACAGTGCTCCAGGACAAGCTGAGGTTATGTGGGCTCACAGATGAAGCAGCTATGGGTCCCAACTGTGGGACATCCTCTGAACAAAAAAAAAGAAAATGACTTCTCAGTTATTGTTGTGCTGTTAAACATCATGTGTTCATCATGTGTTTGCTACATGCAGTGTAAAAAGACGTGCATGTAATGTGATACCTGTTGTAGCTACATCAAACAGGGGCGGCGTGCTCTGGCCGCCAGTGCTGGCGTACAGCTTTATGTTGTAGCGTGTGCTCGCTTTAAGCCCAGCCATGACTGTGGAGCGCACATCTCCTGGCAGAGCGCGCCCCATTGCCTGCGAGGGCAAAGCAGACTCTCTGACTTCTACTATAAAGTTATCAAAAGCCTTCTTTCCTGTCCGCCATGACAGAGAAAATCTGTCTGAGGTAATGTTAGAAACAACTAGCCTGGACAAATCAGGCTCTTCAGCTACAGGGGGGGGAGAGAAACATATAAAATATATTCATTTACTGAAATAGAAAGCATGTATTTGTCTCTATGTATACAGGTCCAAGGAAACTTGACAGTGCAGATAAGAAGATTTAAAAGCTCATAACAAAAATGCCTATTCTTTGTAATACACAAAATCAAAATACCTGTTGATGCAACAATGCTGAGAGCACTTGTTCGGGATCCCTTGTATGTCCCATATAAGTAGGCTACATAGTCAGTGCTGGGCCTGAGCCCTGTGACGTCATGGGACTGTACAGTGTGGGATATGTTATATTCCTTTGGCTCCATCAGCCAATCAGAATCAATTATCTCCAGGATAAAACCATCAAATTCTCCTTCAGTGCCATTCCAGTAGATTGAAAAGCTCTCTGATGTTAAGTTTGAGATATATAGTTTGCCAAGCACTGGTTGATTCACTAGAGAAAGAAATCATTATTAGACTTTAATTTTAAAATGAAAAGAAAAAACATACTGATCGAGTTAATAAATTACTGGTAGCTGGTTGTTTTGATTTGTCGTGTAAAAACGTGTAAAGTGTTACAGGAAACTCACCACCACCAACTTGCAATTCCTGATAGTCTAAGTGACTTAAAAGATTAAATACATGCATGTTTTTAACTTAGCAGCTTTAATTTTAAACCAATTATGCTTACCTAATAAAAAAATATGATAATAAATAGATAGAAAAAATGTAATGCCAAGGGGAAAAACACAAAAGCCCTCATAGTAATAGCTGAAGAATTCTGGGCTGCAAGTTGAAATGGATGAAGTGCTGATTTTAATGTGAAAATGTGGCAGAGGAGGAAATGAAATAGGATTAAAAGTGTCTTTCATGCATGAGGAGAAAGATCTGATCATGCATTTGATGTGTTAATACTGAGGACAAGATCAACGCTGCATAATGTTGCACCAGAGCAATTCAAATCAGAACAGGACAGCTACAGAGAAAGCTTAACATATAAAACCTTTTCTTTTTTACATGAAATGAGAAATATGCATGCAAACATGCAGCAGATAAATTAGTCGTCATTCAGGTGTAAAACAAGGTGGCGATACTGTTAACCTCAGATTATATTATTAGCTTTTTACCTTGATAATGACAAGTAGATTTAATCATTTGCCACCTAGTAGTTCAAAAGGAAATGAGGATATTTACTTTGACGCTATGAATAAGAATCGACAAAACTATCTCACACAAACTCGCAGAGCTCAAATGTTGCTAAAACTCACATGTGAGCAGATCCATGAGCAAATGATCCCTCAAGGTTAATCAATTATACACTGAATGAGTGTTGATGGGATGAAATGAGATGGTCACGCTGTCATGGTGTGACAGGCGTGAGGATGAAAGTTATTGGTTTTGCTTTCGCAATCATTGCAGCACATCAGCGTCAAACCTCACCACGATGCAGGGGATGGTAGAGAAGGGGGGAGGGGGGCTTCATGCACTTTGGTAACTGGGACGAAGGGAGCAGATCGAGGGGCATTTGAGGGGCGTTTGCTTTGCTCAGTGATGCGGCACAGGTCCCCATCACCCTGCCCTCTCTCAGCTAGACAGAAACAGTGGCTGGAGGGTAAAGAATGGTTCATGGCATGTTGGTTAAGATGAAGCAGTGCCCTGGAGTCAGGGGATTGGACAGTGATGACAAAACAGAAATCAGGTTATACTGTTCTTGATTCATGCAGCGAGGTGTGGACACTCCACTGTGAGTGGGACAACAGAGGGTCTGTGTATGCTTCACAGACACCGACTGAAACAGAAAGTTAAAAATCAAAAGGAAGGAAAGAACATTAAGAGTTAGAGGACAAAAACGCTGCAACGCTGCAAGTTGCAGGTACCTGTGGTGGCGTCAGCATACACGGGTTCAAGGAAGGAGCCCTCATACATCCCAAACAGGCCAACCATGTAGCTGGTGTTGGGATTCAGCCCAGAGATGCCCAGGCTGAAAGCGTCTCCAGACAGACTGAGGTTTTGGCTCTCTTCGAAATTGTCCAAGTTTGTTACCTCTATGACAAAGCTGTCAAATTCCCCACCAGTGGGGCTCCAGGACGCAGTGAAGCCGTCCCATGTAATGTCAGAGATGGTGAGGTTCACCACCATGGGCCTCAGCTCCTCTGGTAGATAGACAGATCAGAGTTGGGTCAAATGAATGGCAAGATGGATTGTAAAAATTACTCTCATATAGCTTTTTGATTTTTCACATAATTCATCACAAAAGTACGGTGGAGTATTTGGGCCAGGGTCAGTGAAAAAAAAAACAAAAAAAACCAAACAGATTTCAGGATAAAAAATAAAAAAAAACAACTACAAAAACTACATAAAAAAAGTAGATTTGGGAGGGAAAAAAGAATACTTTAAATCCTTTTTTCAAAATTCACTATCCTGAAACTTAGAATACTACGACTTTATTCTCAAAATTGTCTTTAACTTATCTAATTAATTATTTAATTAACTTTAATTTTAACATATTCCAGCTTTTGTTCTCAAACTATAACTTTATCCTTTAAATGTTATGACTTCAATCTTGAAATAATGTCTGGTTTCTCATAAACTTACAACTTAATTCTTGAAATAATTTTTTCTTGAAATATTACGAGTTTTATCTTGAAAAAATATGACTTTAATTCTGAAATATTCAAACTTTTTCTGGAAAAATTATAACTTTAATCTTGAAATAACATGTTTTCTCAAATTATGAGGATTTGAATCCTGAAATATTACGATGTCAATCTTCTCAAATTTAATCATGAAACATTGTGATTTTAATCTTAAAATAGTACCTCTTAAATTTTTCAGTGTTGTGAATTTAATCTTGAAATTTTACAATTTTAATTTTGAAATATTATGACTTTAATCTCCAAATAACATGACCACTTTTCTCAAATTATTAAGACCTTAATCTTGAAATAATACACTGTTTTTGAGCGTACAAGACTAATATTGAAATGTTACGATTATCATCTTGAAGTAATATTTCTAGAAATATAATTTAAATGTTAAAATGTCTTTTCACAGTTTTGTGGTCCAAATACTCCACAGTAAATTAGAGTCACAGTCTGTGCTGCAATCCTGAGATATTTAGTGCTTAAAAAATAAGTGGGTGTGAAGATGATTTGTTGTGATGAATGCCTACAAAAGAAGAAATATTTGCTCCATGTACCTGTAGTAGCAAACACTTTGAGAGGTAATGATCTCTTCCCTTCCACCAGCCCTTGCAATGTAATTTCATAGTGTGTGGAGGGGGACAAACCCTCTATTTCAGCCCTCCTCACACCTCCTGGTACTCTGGTCCCATGAGTTTGTGTCACCCCTGACGGAGCACTGAGCTCCACCAAAAAGCTATCAAATGCTTTGTCAGGCGCTGACCAAGCCAGGCTCACACCGGTGGAGGTGACATTAACCGTGAGGTCCCCCAGTAAATCCAGACTCGAGGTTTCAGAGCTCACTGCACCAGTATCAGAAGTGTTTATATGATGGAAGGGATCTGGGGTTTGAACTACTTTAATATCCAGGGCAGTTGTTGGGGTAGTTGGGGCATCTTTGATGCTCAGTGAAAGGACATCTGGAGAGGTAGGCTTGGGTGCTACAGTGAATAAAAGCAGGTTAAACAGTGAATTTGTTACCGGCTCTGCTGATGACTGAAACATTACCTGTGAAGAAAAAACTGGGTTAAAATACAAGATACTGTATTCAGATCAAATCATTCTTTCCTTGATATACCTTATTCTCTTATTTTCTTGCCTTTTATCATCCCAGTTTTCCAGGACCGCGGTTCATGTCACCAAGCAACAGCTAACACATTAATGGCACTCGAGTCAGTGCCATTAATTTTTGAAGCATCCGAGTAGTCCACCAGAGTGGAAGTACACAGTTGTCTTCAAATAGATGATGAAGCCATGCACAGCCGTTTTTGTTGCTGCTGTCTTAAAGACAGATTGTTCTGAGTCACTTGTTTGACATGCCAGTGACATACGTTGTAATTTTCTACTGACTGCTGGAGAATCATTTAATTGTGTAAATAGGACTGAAGATGATGAATGATGTGGATGAAATTAGTGGAGCAGGCTTTCAGGGAGCAGAATAGTTGCATTTAAAAGCTCAAATGCAGGAAGAAATCGTGCCAGCCAGTGTACTGTAACCAGTTGTATCTGAACATATCAGTGTATCTCTGTTGATTTTAAATGTCAGTGAAAAGCTGAAGGATGAAACGTTTCTTTATGTGCTGAGAAAATTCTCTTGTTTCTTAAAAGCTAAATACATTTTTTAAAAACCCTCTTGGATCAGCTGGAGAGAAAATGGTTCCTTCATGAAACTGCTCACAACAAGGTCTGTGGATTATCTTGAGTATATGGGTTATTACTTCTGGAAAGAGACATTGATGTTGAGTTTTTCAAATGTATTTTTTTGGTGCTCTGTGCAACACAACCGAGTGAGACAGATCTACAGGTACAAACAATATATAGTGCTATAGTGCTATGCTTATACTTAAGTGAAGGAGCTAAATACTCGAATATTATGACTTTAATTTTGAAATAATATGACTGTTTTCTTAAAATATTATAAAACAATATAGACTTAAATCGAGAAACATTACAACTTTAATCTTTATATGTCACGACTGTAATCTTGAAGTGTTATGACTTTACTTCTCGAAATATTACGACTTTAATCTTGAAATAATATTACTTCAATATTTAAATGTTATGACTTTAAACTTAGAATACTACAACTTTAATTTTAAAATAATGCATTTTTTTCTCAAAATATTATTCCACCTTTTTTTCTTGGAATTTAAGGATCTGACAAATTCTCCCACCACTGGGGGGGATAGAGTTTCCACATTAAATTTCTTCTTGTCTTTGAATTTTGTGAAGCAACATTCTGCCGCGATACTGAAGCCACATGAGATGACAAATGGGATGAGATGAAAATGAGAGTTTTTTGTTTTTCTTTGTTTGGTTCTTTATGAAAACATAATCATGTCTGATGGGGTCTGTCTTCACACTGTGTCATGCCAAAAGTTATGCAGATGACGGATGCAATAAAAAAAACAAAACAAAACAAAAAAACCCATTTCTTTGCTGGGGAATCTCAGTGAGTAAAACACCAGCATGCAAGTCATATCGTTATTCTCTGATCTAACTCTATAAATCAGAACCTTTCCACTGAGGAGAGAAGCTGTTAAAAAAAAACAAAAAAAAACAACGGGATAAAGTGTCTCTAATAAACTAAAAGAGAATCTTATACCTGTGACTGCAACAGCTTCAAGTAGCGCAGATCTCTGGCTACCGGCAATTCCATAAAGTTTTATTTGATATTCTGTCGATGCATTCAGGCCCTGGATTCTAGAGCCATTGGCATCTCCAGGAAGTTGGAACTTTCTCACATCCCATAAACGCTGAGTGTCTTTACATTCTACTGCCAAACTATCATAGACACTGTGAGCGTCTAGCTTCCACGAGAGGTCAAATCCATCAGGCGCGATGCCTGAGATAGTCAGTTTCTCAAGCTCATCCTCGGGCTCCGTCCCAACTGGGAACTGGGACTCTAAGGGGTCTAAATACACAAAGCTAATGACATTGTCCTCCGAGCCTGTAGGAGTCGTTAGCTCACGGTCATCTGAGTCAGCTAAATAAAATGTGAAAGAGGCTACAAGAAAAACAAAAAGGCACAAATCAAGAAAGCATCATGTAGGTGTAAGTGCATCTCATTTTCTTGGTGTTTGTTGGCTGCAGATTTAATTCCCAAGTCATTACAGCTTCACAAGTAATTCTAAATTTAAGTTTAGTTGCATTCGTTTAAAATACACCAGCTGAATACTGATGGACTTCGTTGTAGAACACAAACAATTACTGAACTCTAAACTCCAAAATCTAAACAACTGAACAGAAAAAGGAACTGAAGAAGTTCTGAGAGACATAGCAGCATATTTTGCATGACGTGTTCATCCTCCTTTAAAGGGATGTGTTATCATTATTCTACGATCATATTGTGGTAAAATTGTCCCCCACCCACCTGTAGATGCAGATAAGGTGACAGGTGTGCTCCTCTTGAGCCCCCTCTCCGCAGCCAAAGTGATGGTGTAGGTCATTCCAGGAGTCAGGTTGGACAGGACATAGCTAGTTGCTGTGGCTGGGACCTCCACCACCTCGGCCTGGCCATCTTTGGGGACGTACACCAGCTGGTAGGCGCCAACCTTGGCCCGAGGTTTCTGCCACCTCAGGGTGAGGGAGGTCTCTGTAGATTCCAGCTCTTCAAAATTTCTGGGAGGGTCGATATCTGAAAGAAATATTAAGTGTGTAAAATTGCCTGGTGGTAAATCTCTCTTCACTTCTACTGCATGCTCAACACACATCATAAATCAATCCCTAACATTAGTTTCATTTCATCAGCCAATTTGTATCAATAAACATGGTTGTCTGTGTATTTATGAAGGGGTGTGAGGGACGACTGTTTGGACAGCTGCTCAGGCAGCGTCTCTCACCAGTTGCTGCGTTTGTAGTAGCAGGAAGGCTCTCTCTCTCATTCTTCACAGCAGTCACACCGATCCCATACTCAGTCCCTGGCTTTAGCCCTGCCACACACAGGGATAGAGGGAAAATACACCACATGATATGACTAATACAAGTTGTGTGTGGTCATACTTTAATAAATGACTGACCCTTACCAGTGATGGTAGCTTCTGTGGTGTCTCCTGGTCCTCGTGGAAACACTTCCTCACCATGAGTTGCACCAGATATGGGACTGTATTTCACCCGATAGCTGCTAACATCAGCTTGACTGTTAGTCCACTCCAGACTGATGCTGTTGTCTGTCTGGGATACAGCTTGCAGGTTCGTGGGTGCATCCAGGGCTAATAAAGTTAAATAAATTTATTAAATGTCATGTCAGGAGAATCATTTTTCTGCTCAAAAACCTTAGACTGATACAAAGACATTTAATTTATTATTTTGGCCATTATTCGGAATATGGCCGCTCCAATTTGCAGTTTGCATGCACAACAACGAGCGGAGTGGCAACAAAAAGCACAATTTAATACACTAAATTCAAAATGACACAACATGTTTGTCAGTCAAATAAAAAAAAAAAAAATAGAATTAGCACCTCATGGTCATGTGCCTTCACGAACCAGTCAAGTTGCAATTACAGTTTATATCTATATCTGTCCAGACTGATATGTAGCTATGACAGTTGACTTTGCTTTATGCTTTAAATAGGATATGGATGTTGCTGCACAGAAGCTACAAATTCGAAAACATGGATGCTTTAACCACATCTTCAACTGAGCAGAACAGAAGATCTACACAATCAGCACAGTTTCAAGGTGGACACCCGAGATTAGTGACACTAACTCAGTATCTGACCAAATGTCTCCCCTTCTGCGCCTGATGTTGAATGAAGGCCAAGTGTTTCTGCAAAACATTTTGATGTCGTAGTGATGTTGACCTGAAATGTCATCACTTCATCATTGTATTCTATTAGACATTTTTGTGATATTTTTTCATAATTAGCCTATGGATGCTTGAGTTTGTCAGCTTGTCAGGCGGGGATAAATGGTGCATTTGTTGGGACTATTTTCAGCAGTGGATTCATCCACATTTGGTGCTCTTTGTGGAAGCAGGGTGGTGTATGTGGGGTTTAGTCAAAATAAACTACAGTGTGTTTGTGGTAATAAAGGAACATGTCACCCTGTGCAACAGTGCAGCTCACTGATATGCTTTTGACAACAATGGAGCTGTAGGCCACAGAGGAGGCTTTGATTAACAGAAAATACTTGTTAGTTGATATATTTATGGTTTTGGTCTTTTCATGGGATTTGTCGACAATATGGGAAAACAGAATATGCAATACAAACATACACAAATAAATAAAATATGAATCGGCAGTTCCTGCCATTGTAGGCCTACCTGTAGTGAATGTGGAGGTGGCAGGGTCACTGGTGAGCTCTCCGCTTCTGGAGATGAGCGACACCTTGTACTCAGTGTCTGGCCTCAGACCGTCGATGCTGTACTGCTTGTCTGGGGGGGGAATCTCCACGCTGGTTTCATCCGAGGGGTCAGAGCTGGGCCCATAAATCATAGTGAGTCTGTCCATAGGAACCACGGGCTGAGACCAGCTAACCAAGGCTGAGGAGTCGGTCACGTCCTTCACCTCCGGCTGCCGAGGGCCATCTATCTCTGGGGTGATGTGAGAGAGGCAACAGTGAGGGAGGGAAAAGATGTGTGAGAAATTACTTCCTCTTCACTGTGATCTAATTATTCAGACCAAAGACCTGACTCTCTATAAAAACTAGAATCACCACGTAGCAGTTGTCTGCCTCCACAAACCAGTCAAGTTGCAGTTAAAGTTGCATCCATGTCTGACTCAATGCTTCATGTATGGATGTTGTTGCAAAGAAGCTACAAATGCTAAAACATGGACGCTTCACACACATCTTTAACCTGGCAGCACGGGAGATCTATACAGTTTGCATAGTTTCAAGGTGGACACCCATGATAAGTTTCACCTATTGTATTTGACCAAATGTCTCCCCTTCTGTTCCTGAGTTATGGCAATGAATAATGGCCAGAAAAGTGTTTATATAGGACATTATGACATCATAGTGAAGTTGACCTTTGACCTTTTAAATATTAAAGGTCAACACTTCATCATTTTATCCTATTAGACATTTGTGTGAAGTTGTCATAATTAACACATGAAATCTTGAATTACCTTTGACCACCAAAATCTAATCAGTTCATCATTGAGTCCAAATTGACATTTTTACCAAATTTGGGGAAATTCCCTCAAGGCGTTCTTGAGATATTGTGTTCACAAAAATGAAATGATAGTAAGGTCACAGTGATCTTGACCATTGACCTATAAAATCTGATCAGTTCGTTATTGAGTCCAACAGGATGTTTGCGCCATATCTGAAGAAACTCGTAATCGTACTTGTCGTCCTCCGCTTATCCGGGTCGTTGGGGCAGCAGCTTCAGCAAAGAAGCCCAGACAGTCCTCTCCCCAGCTACTTCCGTCAACTCTTCCAAGGGAACCCTGAGGCGTTCCCGGGCCAGCCGGGCGATGTAATCCCTCCAGCATGTCCTGGGGCGGCCCCGAGGTCTCCTCCCGGTTGGACATGCCTGAAACACCTCCCAAGCGAGGCGTCCGGAAGGCATCCTTACCAGATGCCTGAACCACCTCAACTGGCTCCTCTTGATGTGGAGGAGCAGCGGCTCTACTCCAAGTCCCTCCCAGATATCCGAGCTCCTCACCCTATCTCTAAGGCTGAGCCCAGCCACCCTGCAGAGGAAACTCATTTCGGCCGCTTGTACTCACAATCTCATTCTTACGGTCACTACCCAGAGCTCGTGACCATAGGTGAGGGTTGGAACGTAGATCAACCGGTAAATCGAGAGCTTCGCTTTCTGGCTAAGCTCCCTCTTCACCACAACGGACTGGTTAAGTGCCTGCATCACTGCTGGCGCCGCCCCAATCCGCCTGTCAATCTCCCGCTCCATCCTACCCTCACTCGTGAACAAGATCCCAAGATACTTAAACTCCTCCACCTGAGGCAGGACCCCCCCCTCGACCTGGAGTGGGCAATCCACCCGTTTCCATCTGAGGCCACGCGACCAGACTCGCACTCCTTCGGTACAGGGACTGGATGGCCCTTAGCAAGGGGCCACCAACCCCATACTCCCGGAGCACCCCCCACAGGATACCCCTGGGGACACGGTCGTAAGCCTTCTCCAAGTCCACAAAACACATGTGGACTGGTTGGGCGAACTCCCATGCGCCCTCCAGCACCCTGGCGAGGGTAAAGAGCTGGTCCACGGTTCCGTGTCCAGGACGAAAACCACATTGCTCCTCCTCAGTCTGAGCTTCAACTATCGACCGGACCCTCTGAGGAGTGTGTTCCCCCTGTAGTTGGAACACACCCTCTGGTCCCCTTTCTTGAAGATGGGGACCACCACCCCAGTCTGCCACTCCAGAGGCACTGCCCCCGATGTCCACGCAATGTTGCAGAGGCATGTCAACCAGGACAACCCTACAACATCCAGAGCCTTGAGATATCCAGGGCGAATCTCATCCACCCCTGGGGCTCCGCCGCGGCGGAGATGCTTCACTAACTCGGCGACTTCTGCCCCAGAAATTGGATGACCTGCCCCCAAGACCTCCGGCTCTGTTTCCTCACTGGAATACGTGTTGGTGGGATTGAGGAGCTCCTCAAAGTATTCCTTCCACCGCTTGACAATGTCCCCAGTTGACATCAGCAGGTCCCCGCCCCCACTGTAAACAGTGTGAGCAAGTTGCCGCCTTCCCCCCCTGAGGCGCCGGACGGTTTGCCAGAACCTCTCTGAAGCCGATCAATAGTCTTTCTCCACGGCCTCACTGAACTCCTCCCATGCCACAGTTTTTGCCTCCGCGACTGCCGCTGCTGCACTCCGCTTGGCCCGCCGGTACCCGTCAGCTGCTTCCGGAGACCCACAGACCAACCATGCCCTGTAGGCCTCCTTCTTCAGCCTGACGGCTCCCCTAACCTCTGGTGTCCGGTTCGGGGATTACCGCCGTGACTGGCCCCAGCGGGCTTGCGGCCACAGCTCGCAACCGCCGCCTCGACAATGGCAGAGTGGAACAAGACCCATTTGGACTCAATGTCCCCCTCTGCCCTCGGGACGTGGTCGAAGCTCTCCTGGAGGTGGGAGTTGAAGATCATCTTGACAGGTTCTTCTGCCAGGCGTTCCCAGCAGACCCTCACTGCTCGTTTGGGCCTGCCAGGTCTGCGCCACGTCCTCCCCTGCCACCTGATCCAACTCACCACCAGGTGGTGATCAGTTGACAGCTCTGCTCCTCTCTTCACCCGAGTGTCCAGAACATATGGTCGCAGGTCAAACGATACGACTACAAAGTCAATCATTGACCTGCGACCTAGGCTGTCCTGGTGCCACGTGCGCCGATGGACATCCTTATATTCGAACATGGTGTTAGTTATGGCCAAACTGCGACCCGCATAAAAGTCCAATAACTGAACACCACTCGAGTTCAGATCAGGCAGGCTGGTCCTCCCAATCATGCCCCTCCAGGTCCTGCTGTCATTGCCCACGTGAGCGTTGAAGTCCCCCAGCAGAACAATGGAGTCCCCGGTCAGGGCGCTGTCCAGCACCCGTCCCAGGGACTCCAAAAAGGGCGGGTACTCTGAACTGCTGTTCGGCGCATAAGCGCAGACAACGGTCAGGACCCGTTCCCCGACCCGAAGGCGTAGGGGAGCAACCCCTTCGTCTACTGGGGTGAACCCCAACATACAGGCAGAGAGTCTGGGGGCTATCTGAAAGCCCACCCCGGTCCTCCGCCTCTCACCCCGAGCAACTCCAGCAAAGGAGAGAGTCCAACTATGTGTCGAGGTGAGGCCGACTACATCTAGCCAGTAACGCTCAACCTCTTCCACAAGCTCCAGCTCCTTCCCCGCCAGAGAGGTGACATTCCATGTCTCAAGAGCCAACTTCCGTAGCTGAGGATCGGACCGCCAAGGCCCCCGCCTTGGTCTGCTGCCCAATCCACAATGCACCACTCCCTTCTGGATCCCTCTGTGGGTGGTGGGCCTGCAGGGGGACGAGCCCATGTAGACCCCATGGGCAAAGGCCCGGCCACCAGGCACTCGCCCACAGGCCCCAACCCCAGGCCTGGCTCCAGGGCGGGGCCCCGGTAACCTTCCAGGATGGGTACATGTTCTCCTGTTGTTTTTTCCATCATGAAGGGTCTTCTGAACCATTCTTCATCTGACCCTTCGCCCAGAATCAATCTGCCATGGGAAACCCTACTGTTGGGATTCACAGGACCACAGATGTTTTGTCATTTGGTAAGACTCTAAACTGGAGATTTAAAGGCTTTTTCCTCTGCATGCTCTTTGTCTTCAAACAAAGAGAGCTAGGTGACACCCATCTCCACAGAAGGTCTCACCTCACACCTCAGTGAGACACAAGTCTCACAACTTGATTGGACAGGACTTTTACAGTGACATGTGACTCTGTGATGTCACAGGCCTGCAAAGATCTGCTCCCTTCCAACAGATCTCTCTCTCTTGCTCCAGCTGTTCAACAGCTGCACACCTCTTTCTGGGTGGGCCTGGAACAGCACAGAGGCCCAGACCCTTGCTCCATAGCCCCAAACCACTAAAGGGAGGGCAATGGATCATAGACTCTCTTGCAAACACAAGGTTTGCAACTAGCTTTCCAGCAACAAGGAACTAAGTGAGTTAGCACCCAGTGTCTAACTCTGCTAAACCCTGAGCGACCAGCTTCCTCGGAGTTTCACCTTTGGAAAAAAGGACCCAACAAAGGACCCAGAAGAACCATCTTCCCAGCCTTCTTCTGCCGGCTAACAAAGCAGCACACCACCAAGTGACTCTTTCTCCCATCCATTCAAGGATCAGTAATGTAACAAGTGGGCATAGCTTATCACAGCTTTACAGGCTAAGCAAGACTGTTTAACTTGTTGTATGTGATTTGATGCTGTTTACTGAGTTATTGTTGTGATTGTTTGCAGTTAGGTCATTGATTAGTTGGCTTCGCCAAAGCTAAATGTTTAGTTTGCTAATACTGTTCACAACCAGATTCTTGCACACAACTAAACAACCTCTGCACTAATCCAGACCATTTGCAACACAAATCACAGTCACATAGACTCATTAACAAATAGGCTTTCAACAGAGCTACACCCAAACAGGCATCTCAGAGTTCCCGCTTCTTTTCCTTGGTCTTTGTCCTGACCACACGGTCAGACAAACACCTCCCCCAACCTAAAGCTAGCCTTGATTTGGCCATTTTGGTAGTTCTCTGTTGTCAGTCATTTTGTTTTGTAGGCCAAACGGCTCCTTCATCACCACACCCGCCTTTGTCTTTCTCTTTTCTCTCTCTCTCTCACACACACACATACACACACACACAGCAAGCTTGTATATAGTTAGTTAGAATTTGTGTGTTTTGGTTTGCTTTGCTAGTTTGTGAATAAATATAATTTTTTGCAATCATACCTGCCGTCTGTTTAATGTTGCACAAGAGTGAATGAATAGTCAACCTCTGCTGCGTCAAGAACTCCGAAATCCTTCAAGCATTACCATTAATTTTGGTTGTTGTCATCAATTTAATTATTAATCAAACTCCAAATTAATAGTTCAGCCTATTTTATGAGACTGATATCTTTAACTGGCTATCATTATATCATTTTTACGGGAATGGTGTCTTACGAGGTGATTTAATGTTAATTAAGTCACATTATTTAACATAATTATTAATTATTAATAATAATTATTAATAGCCAATAGCCAATTAAATCTCAACATTTTGGTGCCTCCGTGTGAAGCCCAAATTTATGTTCCCAACATTTTTGGTGCCTCCGTGTGAAGCCTAATGTGTTGACCCCAACACTACCAGGGGCAAAATGCCCCCAACAGCATAGCTCCTAGGGTCATTAGGGCACTCAAACTCCTCCACCACGATAAGGTGACGGTTCTCGGAAGAAACTCCTTCAAGGTATTCTTAAGATGTCTCCTTTAGGGGCGGCAGTAGCTCAGTCCATAGGGACCTGGGTTGGGAACCGGAGGGTCGCCTGTTCAAGTCCCCATCCGGACCAAAATATGGAGCGTGGACTAGCAGCTGGAGAGGTGTCAGTTCACCTCCTGGGCACTGCCAAGGTGCCCTTGTGCAAGGCACCGAATCCCCCAACCGCTCGGATAAGTATATAAAATTTTAAAAATTAAATTAAAATTTACAAGAATGGGATGGACAGCCCATCTACAGCCTCACAGAGCTCTCAGTCTTATTCCTTAAAAATTATTCATGGAATGGAAACTGAATTAAAATGAATTGAATTTCCAAGCAAGCTGTTTCTTCCTGCTTCCAGTCTTTATGCTCTGCTAAGCTTATCTGCTCCTGGCGTCATATTTAGCCCACAGATATAAGTGAACCATCAATGCAATTCTCCTTATGCAATTAGTGTATTTCCTTAAATGTTGCACTATTCCTTTAGGTTTTTAAACAGCAAAGTTATTCTCAACTATAACAATGATTTAATGTGTCTCAGTAGGAATTATTTAGTTTCTAATACAACACATAGTCTGAGTCTACATTGGTTTGGGACCAATATGTTTTTTAGCCTTTATACATAAAACAGCATGTAAGCTTCAACTTGGCTCTCTTATAAGACAAAGCAATACTTGGATCAACACAGGAAAGGCTTTTATGAAATGTAATGTGATTCCCTTTCACTCGGATGTTATGTTTACACTCTGATTATTCTCCTGTGTTTACATGTGGAGGAAACATCTCTTCTCTGTGTTTGGGAGCCGTGCTGAAAGGACCTCTGGGGGTAAAAAGGGTACGAAAGGTTTAACTTCTCTTCTATCATTCATGTCTATGAGCTGCCTCTAGTTTCAGCCTACACAAATAAATGACATCAGGAATAAAACTGCGCAATACCCAGGGAAGCCATCGACACCCACTTGTAAACTAAATGGCTTTTCCATGCACAATGAAAGTTGTTTAGCCTGGCATTCCAGATCGATTGCATAAGCAACTGGACGTTTTTCAACAACATAATGTATGGAGTAAAACTGCAATAAAAGTTTCAGTAAGCAGAGGACAAGAGTTAAGAGTAAGATTTAGTGAAAGTTAAAAAAAACTATTACATGGCCATGCTAGGATGAGATGCCATGTGTTTGAGTTATTAGTCTTTAGGTTAAAATCTGTTAGATGGAACTATGGAGAGCCAGCAGGGATTTCCTGTTATTACTCTTCTTTTCATTATGGAATTTCACTCTTTGACATTAATGTATTTTTTTACTCTGTGCTCAAGTGAAGTAAAAATACCAAATTGCTAATAGCTGCCAGACGGAGAAGAAATGACATAATCGTACCATCTGAACTCTTCTTTGGTACAAAGTGGATGATTTTAAACATCTGAATTTACTCTAAATAAATGTTTGTTTACAGCCTGAGACTTACTGGTAGTGACTTTTTTGGTTGTTTGGGGTCCTCTGGTGTTGTTCTTGATGATGTTAAGAGAGACTTCATACTCCTGTCCTGGACCAAGGCCTGACTGGAGAAACTGGTGTTGAGATGGTGGAAGGGTGCTCACGACTTTTCCATTTTCTTCTTTCTGTAAGGACACAAAACACATAATCTAATGTAGAATACCACTGTGAGAAATTCAGATTAACACACACTGACTGCAGTTGCCTTAATCACTCCACAAAGCCAAGTTTATATCCAACTGGTCAGTATTTAGATTCCTCTGGTGCCAGAATATTTTAACCAGTTCAAGCTAATTTTATTTGAACTTAAAGGGACAGTTGACCTCAAAATCAAAAATACATATTTTTCCTCTTACCCGTAGTGCTATTTATCAGTCTAGATTGTTTTGGTGTGAGTTGCCAAGTGTTGGAGATATCAGCTGTAGAGATGTCTGCCTTCTCTCCACTTTAATGGAACTAGATGGCACCCAGCTTGTGGTGCTCAAAGTGCCAAGTAAGTACATTTGAAAAACTTAACAGTAATGTCTCTTTTTCCAGAAATCATGATCCGGTTACTCAAGATAACTCTGACCTGGATGACCCAAGATCAACAGTAGGAACTTCTTTCTAACAAACTACACCCACCAGTCATATCACACCAAACTCCAAGAAAAAAACTAAATTGATAAATAGCACTTACAGGTAAGAGGGAAAATATGTATTTTTGATTTTGTGGTAAACTTTCCCTTTCAAGAAATAGTTCAACATTTTAGGAAAAACACTTATTTGCTTGCTTGTCAAGAGTTAGAGGAGAAGATCAATACCACTGACGTATCCATATGTAAATAATCATTCATTCAATCATTCAAACCAACTGCAGCATGACTACAGTGAAAAGCAGCAGCAGTGGGCTAGCCAGCAGGATACACACATGTACTCATGTACATGCAGCCGGACCGGCTTACCGAAACAAAGTACAGAGAAGCTCATTTTACAACACACACAGATGGAGCCTGACTTCATTCTCTGCTCAGGATGCCATTATTCCACTATCTTTTCATAGCAAATAGTGTTTTGCTGCTATATTAATGCGCTAAATGTCACACACAGCTCTTTCAAAGTTACATAAAAATATTGTTTTATTAGAGTAAAGGCTTGGTAATGGGAATAAAGACAGTATCTTCTCACTGTGTTGGCATATGGTTGAATTTTAGATGATCTCTCCAGCTGTGAGATGTGTAACATTTCAGTTAAAAACAGGAAAATAATTACAGTTTCATTCAGTGCTGCATACAATAAAGTGAGCACTGACATTGATCTGATCTATGTATGCAAGACACAGCTGCTGTCAGTTTACACAGCATAGGGAAATGTGAGATGCAGTAAACTAAATCACACAGCCAAATATCAAAACTAACATGATGGTCAGGAAATGACATTCATATTTAGAAATGGGTCAAAACTTTGCAGAAACTGCAAAATTTAAAAGAGGCCTCCGACTTATCAGCTGGCACAGTTATTTCTTCTGAAAGACTTACTGGCTGGGATTGGAAGCAGCAGATTTACCCGCAGTTCTATGACATCCAGACTTTCCCTCACTGAGTTTTTTTTTCCATATGTCAAAGCAATTTTAATGGTGAGCACTAAAATAAATCCATGTTTTGCTGAGACTCCCAATAAGCTGGCATAGCTTTTATCACCTCTCACTTTTTCCCCCTGTCACTTATATAATAAAATCCTGGGCGAGCCTTCAAAAGCGATGGGCAAACTGACCGTGTTGCGGAAATAGATCTCCCAGCCATCAAAGGCGATGTCCAGCTGGTCCCACACCACCTCCACTGAGGTCTCTCTCACTGATTTGAACCTTAAACCCTCTGGCTGTGGAAGCTCTGCAGGGATGGAAACAAAAATAATCACTGATAGCATGGTCACATAAACTTTTTTCTATGGGCATTCAGACTGGTGGCATGTAACTAAGTACATTCCCTCAGGTACTTCACTAAAATACAATTTTGAGGTAGTCTAGGCACTCCAAAATATAAGGCACACTATCAACGGGGAAGGAAATGTCACAAAGGCCTTTACTGTAGTGGCTAAATCATTAAAAAAAGCCAGCATGTTACGACCACTGTAGGTCTTCTCTAGGGACCTTTTTAATATTTCCATCCTCATTGATATTTTATTTTCGAGTGCCTGGATTGAATTCTGGTTCATCCTGTTTTTTTCCCCATTTTCCAAGAGCACCTGACACATTTTTACATATCTACATATGAATATACAGAGCAACTAGTCATCTCTTTTTCCTACAATTTTGAGTATCTTGGACTTCAGTATTTCAATTTTCTGCAAGGTTAAACTTCACTCCACTACATTTTGGGAAATTTTAGGGAAATACTGCATTTTTACATTTATTTGACAACTTTAGTTACAAGTTACTTTGCAGATTCAGATTAAAGTTGTAGTTGGTAACTTACATTCATATTTGCTGAAACTGTCACTACTTTCATACGTCTCTGCCTACTCTGTTGCCTTGTAGTGATTGTAATGGCCTTACTGCACATGGCCAAAAACAACCAAACAGGGCCAAGGAGTCTTGTCGAGCAGCTGTCAATCACGTCAGTCACTGCTCATGAACTGGGAATCATGAATCAGGATTGTGTCATTGCACTGCCTATATCTGACCTCAGATGTTCTCAGAAATATTTTAGTGCACTGTTTAGCTGTAGAATGAGAAATTTGTGATCTGACTGCCGTTTTGGAAAGAGTTGACCAAAGTAACAAGCACGGCTCTCCGTCCAGGGCAAACTTTCTCATTTTACAGCAAAACAGTGCACTAAAATATAAAAACATTTAAGGCAAGAAATAGGCAATGCAGTAACACAATCTTGATTCATATTTGATCAGCGCTGCCCAGTTTGACGGCAGTTCATTAGAGACTCCTCCACTGTGATTGGTTGTTTTCTGTGTGTGCTGCAGATTGACTGATTCTAGCGAATGCCATTAGAAGTGGTAGGAAAAAGAAGGACACGATTTTTTTATAAGCCTTTTTTGCACAAAAATTGCACTATAGGGCCACTACGAAGTCCCCCCGTATGCCGTGTTTGCATTTTTACACACAGCCAAATGATGTCGCCATTATTTCACTCCACTGTGCGATTTTAGACAGCTGCCAGCATCACTGAAGAAAAAAAGGGACATGAAAGGTGTCACATGTAAAACAACAGCGTCAGCCTTTAACGTTACATATAATATACACGTCAGCAGCACTTTCTAAACAATACCAATGGCAATAACAATCATTTACTGTCTCAGTTACACGGTGGTTGATCTTGTCCTCTACTCAGAAGGTAAGGAGCACCTGGACCTCATTGTTTTCCCAATTTGCAGACATTTTCAGACGCTGTACTTCTTATTTGAATTAGCTGCTAACTGCTATCAGCTACTTTATAAATCTCTGTGTGATGAGTGACACACATAACACATTGTCAAAACGTCACACCAGTCCTGTCCATGGTGCCATCCTGGCCACTGTCCCTTTTACATGAAGATTGTTTTGGCACTGTTATTACCTCCTCTGTTGGCTTAAAGGTGGGACAACTCTGTCCCCTTGTTCTGTGATTGTGCCTTTTATACAGGATGTCGAGGTGGAAAAATAGCGTGAATTTCCTACCTTAAACAGGCCATGTGAAGGGAGCAACAGACTATCGGTCAAATGTATTTCATTAAGAATATAGTGACAATAATGACAAGATTATGTTCAGAGAAGTTACCAACTTTAGCTTCAATAATACAAAAACAATGCGCAAATAAATGATGACGAAAACCAAGCAGTATAAAAAGTAGTTGAAATGAGCTCTACCTTGATAAGCTGCAAAATTAAAGTGATAAACACATTAAAGCATCAATAATTATAATCCAATAATATAATGAACACTGTAAGAAAATGGGCCATTCTGCATAATGAATACTTTTGCATTCGGTACATTTTAGTTTATCTGGAAGCCAATACTTTTGTCTTTTTACTTGTAAAAGAGTATTTTCACACTGGTATTGTTACATTTACTCAAGTAAAAGTTTTGAGCACTTTTTCCATCACTGGGTATTCACAACAAAATAGCAAGCAGATGACTCTATTGTACCTGTAGCCACCCTCGCGCTGACAGGGACACTCCTCTTGTTGCTCAGAACAGCGTAGACATTGATGAAGTACTCGATGCCAGGCTCAAGCTCTTTGACGGTAGCTGAAGTTTTGTCTCCTGTCACTGTGAACTCCATTTGAAGACCACCTGGTTTGGTGGGTACGTACGTCACAAGGTACTCTGTCACCAACATCTCATTGTTCCAGCTCAGGTCCACCGTGTCACCAGTGACTTCGCCAACGGTAAGGTCCTTTGGAGGAGACACTGGGGAAAAAACGGATGCAAAAAAGCAGTTCTGAGGATGCTGTCTTAAAGAGTTTCTCATTCCCTCAATCACAGAGAATCCACCACACAGACAGAGCTAATGCAAACTCCAGAGCCACATCTGGCTGTGGTGTGAAGAAGTGCCAAAAAAAAGTGCAAACACAGTGCAGACAATGGCAACACACAAACCTAAAACCTCTTTTATATTCACTGAAATAGTTTCTTTCAAGATGGTGGTGAGTGAATTTTGAGAATAGGAGGAAATGACATCATCCTGGATTTGATTTCACAGTACAGCTAGTTAACACATGGAAAATTTCAGGATGTGTGAACTGCCAAATCCTTCTTTTGTGTGTTTCTACCCTGAACTGAGCAGCTACTTACCTTCTGAGCAGTCTTCTCCAATGTATCCCTCATCACAGACGCACTGACCGTTCACACAGCGGCCTTTCTCTCGGCAGTTGTTGAGGCAGCTTAGCTCTGCACAGCTTTCCCCTTCATATCCACTCTCACATGAGCACCTTCCATTGATGCAGCGCCCCCTGTTGTTGCAGTTACCTGGACAGGTGTGCACAGAGCAGTCATCTCCTGAGTAGCCTTCCTGACAGATGCACTTGCCGTTGACACAGTAACCACGGGCCAAGCAATCATTTGGACACGCTTTCTGACTGCAGTCCTCCCCAGAGAAGCCTTCGTCACAAACACACTGCCCATCAATGCACCGGCCACGGTTTCTGCAGTTGTTGGGGCAGCTCAGTTGGGCGCAGTCCTCACCGGTGAAGCCTGCATGACACACACAACGTCCCTCAATGCACTCGCCGCGGCCGTAGCAGTTTGAGGGGCAGGTCCTGATGCTACAGTCCTCACCAACAAAGCCTTCCTCACACACACACTGGCCATTAACACAGCGCCCTCTGTGCTGGCAGCTGTTTGGGCAGGATAGCTCAGAGCAATCATCTCCTTGGAAACCAACATCGCAGTCACACTGTCCATTTATGCACTGGCCTCTGTTGTTACAGTTGTTCAGACAAGCTAACTGGCTGCAGTCTGCGCCTTGGTAGCCTGGATCGCAGATACACATCCCATTGAAGCACGTCCCTCTGCCGTTACAGTCGTTGAGGCAGGTGAGCCGTGAGCAGTCTTCTCCACTGAAGCCGGCGGCGCAGACACACTTGCCATCCACACAGAAACCATTACCATGGCAGTTGTTGGTGCAGGTGCGTTGTCCACAGTCCTCTCCGGTGTAGCCCTCATCGCAATAGCAGGTGCCATTCACGCAGCGTCCACGGTCGTAGCAGTCTTTGGGGCAGATGAGTTCAGAGCAGTCTGAGCCAGTCCAGGGTTCATCACACACACAGTCTCCGTCATCACAGTGACCGCGGCCTTGGCAGTTGTTGAGGCACTTGGTTTGAGAGCAGTCTTCGCCGAAGAAGCCATCTGAGCAGATGCAAACACCACCCACACACTGGCCGTACGCTCCGCAGTCCACAGGGCAGACCTTGAGTGTGCAGTCTTCACCGGTGAAGCCTTTGAAGCACACACACTTTCCGTCAACGCAGCGGCCCCGGTTCTGGCACTTATTGGGACACTCGGGTTCAGAGCAGTTGGGTCCCTTCCAGCCAGGCTCGCACACGCAGCCACAAGTTTCAGTGCTGTAGTTTCCATGACCATTGCAGTAAGGTTTGGTTCCCACCGCACCTTTAATAAGAAAGTAAAGACACTGTTTTACCAATTTAATTAGAAAGTTTTGTTGAATATGATCTCTGTGGTATCAAATTATTTTTGTAATACAGTAATGTCAGTTTTTGTTTTTTTCAAATACATCATCTTGAAAATTTCCGCCACTAAAGCAACAGATTATTCGTGGTATTGGGAGTTAACAGAGAAAATTGATATTACTTTCAAGTCTTGAGAGTGATTTCGAAATAAGCGAAAAAGCTTATTCCCCTTAATGTCAGTCTCTTCCTTTGAAGGTCCAGTGTGTAAGATTTAGGGGGATTTAGAGGAATCTAGCAGTGAGGATTACAGATTGCGACTAGAATTCCTTCAGCGTTCATTGTTTAGGAGGTTTTCACCAGGACCTGAAGTATCCACAGAGGTCTCTTCCTCTCTAAAACAAATGCACCCAGTGATTAAAACCCATAAAACACTTAACAGAGGCAGTTTCACACTGTAAATCAGCGTTTCTCCTTTCCTGTTTAGCACATTGCAGATGGCCCAGTGCTGTTTGGCATGCAGAACACAGGCCGCTAACCTAGCACCTGCTAATCTGTGCTCACCTTTTTACACCGATAACTTAAGATCCAGATGTTCAGGATGGTATTTACTGGGAGCCAAATTATTTGCAGAGGCCTCTCCCTCTCCAAAAGAAATGGACCGGCTGATGAAAAAAAGCATTTTTTTCATCAAATAAATTAGTGTTTTTTTAATGCTAACTATGCTGACCAATGCAAAAACGCAAATGGAATCTAGAGTCAGTATTTGGTTTGTCCAATCTAGGCTACTGTGGAAACAGTGCCATATGGCCATCTCCGTAGATGTCAACTCGCTCCCTGTGTAGATATAAATGGCTCATTCTAAGGTAACAAAAACACTTCAGGTAATATTACACTAAAGAAAACATACATATGATATTATATTCCATTTCTGTCAATATATCCCCCTAAATCCTACACACTGGAGTTTTAAGAGTGCATCATTCATCTTATTTTAGCAACTACTAGAGAAAAAGACTTCCTACGTTCATTGATATTCAGCGACTATATGCCATGGCATTTGAGCCATATAAAGCCTCATTCAAACTGGAGAGTTGTTGGGAGTATTACACACCCACACTGAATTCCTTCACTCCTCAACAGATGAATGGAACAGATGTGCTATGTGATATTCTTAGTGCAGCACTTCACAATGCAATTTTAGAGAAATATTTAACTGTACTGGCTGTAATCTACATACCAGACACAGCATGACAAAAAGACGCCTACCTGTGACCTGTGCACTGCAGCAGGGTCCGTCACCATTGCACTGATCTCTCAATGCTGAAACTTCTCCCTCAAGCATCTCCAGCCGGCTCATGAGGTCTTTCAGGCCGGGCAGGTTGTCACTACACCCACAGGCCTGCCGAGGTATGTTGATGCGGTGAGTAAAGAGGATCTGGTTCTCCCCATCCAGGGTGTGCTCGGTGGTGTGATGGCCTGAAGAGACTGCTGTATCTTTAGGATGGAGCTGCGTGCTCTCTGGAGCATCCAGGTCCACTGAGCACAGGGAACTGGCAGGAACATTGATGTTATAGACGTGGTTGAAAACTACAGGACGGTCCGCGCTCGGGAAGGTGATGTTATTTTCTTTAGGAGACTCCAGAGTCTGTCGCCGATGCCGTAGGAGTTCCTTCACAAAGCCAGCATTTGATAAGCTGAGCAAAGCAGTCAGGAGGAGGCAGCAGCTCAGAACCCCTTGTCTACCCATGCTAGATGTGGAATGTGGATATAGCGAAATAAATATTTGTTTGAACCTCTGATTACAGGCCAATCCTCAGTAATGGTGAAGGTTCTGGAAAACAGAAAGAAAATGTTTTATCACACAAATGCAGTTTTGTTGTAAGAGATGAAATGAGCAGTCAAATTATTAGTCAATTGAGAGAAAAATAACTAACTTAACTAACTAACTATCTGGATCATTGATTAACTGTGTAAGGCATTCATCAATAAAAAATGGCAAACATTTAAGGGTCAAGGTTCTTTGCTTTGCTGACTTGATAGTAAGCTGAATATTGTAGGGGCTTTAGACTGCAGGTCAGAGAAAAAAACATTCATTTTTTAAAAAGACATTTATTGGTGTAACCCTGTGCTCTAGGATATCAGATATCAACCGGCATATTTCCCTACTTTCTTATGTTTTATAGACCAAATTATTAATCGGCTAAGGCTGATATCATATATGATATCATTGAGCAAAATCACTTTGAGCATATTGTAAGTTGACTGAAAGAAATCTAGACCTTTACACTTCCTTGGTGTAAAGGTCTAGAATGTAACCTGTGACCGGACACTTTGGCCAATCACAGGTCATTTCAGAGAGAGGTTGTTCCTATTGGCCTTTCCACAAATAAAGATGCACATCCCTTTGGTGAAAGTCTGATTCAGTAGTGGACAAAGTTGCTATTCCAGCATTGAAAACAACTGCCAAAATGCAAAGCAGCCCAAAAAAAAGGAAGACGGACTTATCAAAAAGAGAATATGACAATAAACAAAATGTGTCATTATCGGTGAAGCATTTCAGAGATGAAGAGAAAATGTTGCTAACAGTTTAGCCTTCTGCTAACTGGAGTTAAAGGCTCATAGCTGCTGATTCTTGTTCTTGTTTTTGTTTATGTAGCTAATGTTAAAAGAGTTTCAAATCACAGTTTGTCCTCTGCCTCACTCCCCACTGCTACAAACCACCTACTGAGAGGAGAGCAGGCAGCAGCTCTGGAGATGGACCCCGCCAGAAGAACTGGGGCAGAAGGACCTTGGGGTGGCTAGCAACTAATTCTTGTCTTATCTGTGGTCTAAAACACAGATTTTTGCATAGCCCAGCTTTAATGGCTCATCACAATCCAGAAAGGTTGTGAAATGTTGTAGACAACAAACCAACTACAGCTTTAACACCAGTTATTTGGTAAATAGCTAAGGCAGAATTAATCTTAGTGGCTGAAATGTATCTTTTTCTTTTGGTGTGACAAGAAACTCACAAAAACATATGAAGAGTCTGAGAATCATTTACCTGCAGTGCACCTTACTGAACAATGGGCTACTATGAAGCTATGAAGGTTTTTCCCCCACACTTTTTGGAAATTTTACTTCATTTTTCCAACTCCCAGTGCAACACTGCAACAATCACATTCAAATGTGTTCATTGGAACAAACAGCAGAGATCAGTCAAAGGTACCAGGATCCCTTCACACAAGTCTTTCTTATGAGTCACACTGATTATTTACTGTCTGTGCCACATTAGTACCTGAGTCACTGACTACCACAAACCACTGTGGGTACTGGGATCTAAACATGTAGTTAGTGTGGCGATGTAATTCATCTCTTTACATTTACAGAACTTTTAAAAGGTCAACAAAGGGGAAAAAAAGCCAGTCAAAAAAAGCCAGTCTTAAAAGCCCAGACTGATCACCACATCAGATTGAATTTACACTTGCTTCCTGTAGAGTTAACCAAATAAGAAGAGTGTTTGTACTGCTGTATATAAAAAAGGCTTTAATACCAGATAATCCACAGCTGTACTGCCATAATAAGTCCTTTCATGGTACATGTATTTGAAAGAAATTATACAGTTTTACACGAAACAGACATAAAGAGTATAAAGAGTAAAGAGTATATCAATATACAAGGGCATACAGGGGGAAAACCCACCTCTTTTTCTGGCCATTTACAGTATACCCACCTATCAGCCAAAAAAACATTGGAATATTATATATGACAGTATACCCAGTTCTTCCTCAGTAACTTACCCATCTACCTAGAAGTACACCCACCTCATCAACTACCACTACACCACTGCACACACAAGACTCCTTTTCACCCACGATGACTTCATCAGCTGGACACTATGAACACTATAATTTGTGGGAACTAAACTAGAACTAATGACAAGCTTCTTCCTCAGCGTGGGAAAGCCTACTTGGATTGCACTGTGTTGAGTTTCCAAAGGAGCTGAGTAAGCAGCATACTGAAAATCAATATAAAGGCCCACAGACTAACTGACATACTGTATGTGTGCAATGGTCTCTTCCTCACAGGGTGTTCACCCTCAGTTTCACATGCACATCTGCTGCTATGTCTGGGAGGCCTGCAAACTTCTATAAAAGAGGGCTGCGTCTCTGTAAGTGATGCAGGATTTTGTCCAGACTTTTTGATTGGTAGCGGCTGGCAGAAGCTTGCATATGCAAACCAATTATTTCCAGAAGGGCATCATTCATGTAGTGATAGCTATGATAAACATGTGGTGCACCTGGATTCAGGTTCTCATGAAGACTTCTGATAAGTTTTTTATTGAGACAATGCTGTTACTTAGCTATCAGGTAATGAAAGTAGATGTTCAACAACGGTTCAGCTTTAGTGTTTGTTGCATCTTAATATAACCACGACTGCAACCACTTGATTTATGAATAAGACATTTTATACTCCAGATGTTAGAAAATCAAAGGAGTTCATGACACTCTGCACATACACTGAACAAAAATATAAATGCAACACTTTTGTTTTTGCTCCCATTTTGCATGAGCTGAACTCAAAGATCTAAAACATTTGCAGCAATATCCAGCAACTTCGCACAGCCATTGAAGAGGAGCGGACCAACATTCCACAGGCCACAATCAACAACTTGATCAACTCTATGCGAAGGAGATGTGTTGCACTGCGTGAGGCAAATGGTGGTCACACCAGATACTGACTGGTTTTCTGACCCCCCCAGACCCCCCCCCAGTAAAGCAAAACCGCACATCTCAGAGTGGCCTTTTATTGTGGCCAGCCTAAAGCACACCTGTGCAATAATCATGCTGTCTAATCAGCATCTTGATATGCCACACCTGTGAGGTGGGATGGATTATCTCGGCAAAGGAGAAGTGCTCACTAACAGATTTACAGTGTTTGTGAGAAATGGTCTTTTGTGTATATAGAAAAAGTTTTAGATCTTTGAGTTTAGCTCATGAAAAATGGGAGCAAAAACAAAAGTGTTGCGTTTATATTTTTGTTCAGTGTAAATAAAAATTTTGCATTGCAGTCCACACCTATTAAAATGCAAAAAACGTGTGAGACACAAAGAAGCCTACATACTACTAGCTCCAGAACAAGAAAAGAAGCAAAAGAAAAGAGCAGTAATGAAAAACAAGAATAAACAAAAACATGGAGAGAAACAGAGAAAAAACACATTGTTGGTTGTGACATGAAGAAAGAAAAAAAAACCCAACATTCTTTATTTTAAAACTAAATCTGCTCAATCATTCAGCAACCAATCCAGATTTAGACCAGCGTTTGCAAAGGAAAATGTTCCAAATATAAAAGGAAATTTCTCAAAAGTATACCCACAGCTTTGCCTCATATTGCATTCCCAATATTAAAACTCTTCTTTGACCCCATACCACATGACTAATGTGGCGTTCATGGCATATCAGAGTTATCGTAATTATGTGTTACTGACTCGTAAATAGCATTTACGTCAACATCCCAGCTGTAATTACAACTGGGAAACTCTTACATAGTTGATTTGACACTCACTAAAGACGTGCCTGGAAAACAAACAAATATGAACACCTCACATGAGCCATACAGTGACTTACAATGTTATTAAACCCAAATTTAATATATTGTCAATCCACAGTATTTCACAGCAATCACGCTTCTGTTTTTATACCTGGTATTAACATGTAACAGTGATCTGATCACAAGTGGACAGCTGAGACATATTGTTGTCTACACCTGTATCTATCATGCATCTTCAGTTGACCACTTATGTTCAGATTTCATCACTGCCTATGTCACTTACACTAGTAGTTCAAAGGGCCCTACACATAGCTATTATGTCCACACTTTGTGTACTTGCTCACCAAGTATCACCCAAAGAACCACCATGTCCTGCATTAAGGCATATTTTTCTGTTACAAGCTTGTTTTGTATTGGAAATATCATTACCTGGCTCTCCTCCAATTTAACTGGCAGGACATTCTCCGTCTCCCTTGGCAACCACAAATCTGGCAATTTTGACATCTATTGTGGGGTCCCACAAGACTCAGTCCTGGGTCCATTACTGTTTAACGTCTATATGCTGCCACTTGGTTCCATCATACAGAAACACAATGTATCTTACCATTCATATGCAGATGATACACAGTTATATATTTCACTTTCTCATAATAACATCGGCCCAATAAATGACCTGGTTAACTGCATCAGTGACATTAACATCTGGATGACCACAAACTTTCTAAAATGAAACAAAGACAAAACTGAGATTCTTGTGGTGGACACAAAACATCAGAGGGAAGAGATCAGTCCTAAACTGATATCACTGTCTCTAAAACCCAAAGAACAGGTCAGAAATCTAGGTGTTGTCATGGATCCAGACCTCAACTTCATTCATTCATTCATTCATCTTCTAACCGCTTCATCCTCTTGAGGGTCGCGGGGGGGCTGGAGTCTATCCCAGCTACATCGGGCGAGAGGCAGGGTACACCCTGGACAGGCCGCCAGACTATCGCAGGGCTGACACATAGAGACAAACTACCATTCACGCTCACATTCACACCTATGGACAATTTAGAGTTACCAATTAACCTAGTCCCCAATCTGCATGTCTTTGGACTGTGGGAGGAAGCCGGAGTGCCCGGAGAGAACCCACGCTGACACGGGGAGAACATGCAAACTCCGCACAGAAGGGCTCCCACACCCGGGATCGAACCCTCTTGCTGTGAGGCGAGAGTGCTAACCACCAGACCACCGTGCCGCCCCAGACCTCAACTTTACAAGCCATATTACAAGTATAACAAAGACAGCATTTTACCACCTATAAAACATTTCCAAAGTTAGATCCATCCTGTCTCAGTCAGATGCTGAAAAACTGGTTCATGCTTTCATCTCCAGACTAGATTACTGTAACGCCCTTCTTGCTGGACTCTCCAGAAAGACTGTGGGACGACTCCAACTTAATCAAAATGCTGCAGCCAGAGTACTCACTGGGACTAGAAAAACAGAACACATTACTCCCATACTCAAAATACTACACTGACTTCGGATAAAATACAGAATTGATTTCAAAATACTCCTCACTATTCACAAAGCACTTAATGGTCTGGCTCCTCGATACATCTCTGACCTGCTCACAGCCTACATACCCCCCAGAACCTTCAGATCATCAGACACTGGTCTCCTAACGGTGCCCATGATCCAAAATAAATTTGTTGAAGGTGTATTCAGTCATTATGGCCCCACTCTCAGGAACAAAATGCATGATGATCTGAGATTCTCTGCAACTGTGTCATCCTTTAGAGTCAAGCTTAGGACCTATCTGTTCTCCCAGGCCTATGAATAATGTGTGCCTCTGTCTGTCAACTTTATTATCTTGGTTAGTGGCAAAGACCAGCAGAACTGCAGTAAACATGTGATAATGTGTGTCAGCTCACTGTAGGAGAGATGAGAGAGCAAGTAATAGAATTGATAGTATCAATAGTGAGGAAAATGAGTATTGAAATCAAATCAAATATTCAGAAACTGTATGTATAAATAAATCGATATTTTTGGCAACACTAGGATGCCTTTATGTACACTTCATAAGATATGTAGATAAATGCATCCAAGACCACCTCAGCAAGTGGTTAGAGTGATCACATCACAATGCAGCTTGGTGGAGGTTTACACCTGTATTTAGGCGCTGTGCACCTGTGATCAGATCACCCAAGACTCATGTTAATACCAGGTATAAAAAGGCTCTGAATATCATCCAGAATATCAGAGTCTCAGTAGACTTTTAAGTGACAAATTACAGTCACTTGTCCACTGTTCCACATGACTTGTTTTTGCTGTAAAGCTTATAGACAGGCAGGTTTGGGATTAATGGGCAGGTTGAGCCTGTGTGTATTCATCTTTGGTCCAAAATATGAGGGAGCTCTACACAGGTTGTGATGAATTTTCCTGTGAGGAATGCTTAAGATTTATATTTGAGGAAAAATCACTAAAACAGAAGCAGGAATCAAGAGACCACAGTGTGACAAGTCGCAGGCGTTTGGCCAACAGTCTTTGAATACAGCAAGTAAGATCAGAGGAGTTCTCTATGACGACTGGATGTTGTCCTCCACTTTTATTATATCTCCCTTTTTTGTTATCTCCGCCAGGCCTAAGCCTGGAGTGGATGATGTATTGACAGTGTGTTTGTGTGTGTATGCATGTGCATCTGTCTGCAGCTAATCTTACATAATACTGGACCAATCAGCCTGATATTTCTCAAGTCCATTTATGACTGTATGCTCAACAATCTCTTGTGGTTTTGGTGATTCGCAATTTAGTGACAGTTCTATACCGTCATTGACTGCAGAGTCCTCACTCCATTCAACTGGCTGTTAGAGGCTGAAAATGATCAAATCACATAGCAAACAACGACACATAACATCTATAGAAAAGTTTGGTCTCATTTTGAAATAGAGCATCTGCAGATTATTTCCATACCTAATAGGTATTGGGCAGTATCACAGTATTATGGTGTACCAGGGTATTAAGAAATACAGACTGTGTGATTTTCAATACCGTTAAGTACAATTTAAGACCCTCCTCTTTCTATGAAACTCATACACAGATGCTGTATTAATGATGTATTATGTAGTGTAGCCTACATTATGTGCCACCAGAGGTCAGTCTCTGCTGGTGGAACAGGCAGCTAAGCTGGGCAACATAGCAGCTGCGAGAGGTGGGGATAACGTTAAACTGCTGGCTAGCAACGGCAGAGAGAGAGAGACAGCAGGGAAAAGCAGCATATTTTCAAATCTACCTCAGTGAACTATGGGATTATTTCTACCAAACCAGAGCTGGTGATTGTTGGAACGGTGGACTAACTAACTAGATGACTAAAAAGGCTAAATAAGGCAGCTTTGGAGAGTTTTATTTTATTTCTGTCAAGTCTGAATGAAGCGTGTTTTACGATGAGTTAATAAGGCAATTAAGCTAACGTTAGTGTTTGTTCAGTGAAAGAAATAAACTTGAACTTAGAGGGTGTTCAGTTGTATTTCTCTGTTTAATAAGTGTAGGAACATTACCTTAGCAAAGAGAGCTTGCAGAACATGCATGTAGCAATCTTACTAACATTTATTGTTTCCTTATTAAATTTAAACAGTTAGGCGAGCCCAGGACAATTGGTTACCATTACACTATTGCATGCATATTAAGTGGAAATCTGCCCTTTACTAGTTTGTTCTTGATTTAGTTATATTTGGATAACAAGCTACATGATGTGTTCTCTTAGTTGAATTGATGGGTATGGCACATATTTTCCATTACTGTCACCACAGTGCCTTTAAACCCCTCTCATCAATCCTCTTTTCTTTCCTCTACTGTCCTGACCTCTGATCCGACCTCTCTCTTTCTTCATGTCGCCCCCACACCAGCATTTTTTGCACCCCTTCACCTTCACATAGATATAAAACTGAGTTTGAGTTTCACAAGTCCTTGCACATCTGGTGTGTGGTAGGATAAAGGTAGGTTATGAGTGCTGTTGTAAATCTGAAAACTAGGCCTGTCAATATGGTTTTTTTTACCTCCTTCTAGAAGACTTTACAAGACACAAAGACTGATAATTTGCAGTCTCTGAGGTGAAGAATGAATCTATTAAAAATCCTAGGCACATGTTTCAGGTGAAGATGCTCGCGGTAGCTTCAAAAAGTGGTGCAATGTTGCTAGTCTGTATTTCCAAAATACCTCAAATATGATTTTTATACAAAATGTGATATTGTAGATGTGTGTTTAGTAAAAAGCCACAAATACATCATTCAAAGCGGACCAGGGGTTGACCAAGGACATCTAATTTGACTAGGGGACATGGGAAGACAATTTGGAGAGAAAATTTAAATAAATATAACCTGTTCACTAAGCTATAATCCAGAATTGCTGTAGCTTTAGATCACTTCCCCCATGTTGGCAGCAAGAAGGAAACTTTCCCGCGTGGAAAAGAGAAACTGGGAATGTTGGCCCTAGACTGAGGACATCTGTTTTGCCTAGTCAAAGAAAGAAAAAAGGCACTGAGGCACTTGTCCTTTACCTTTAGCAAAACTGAAAGTACCACTGCATGCATTATTTAATGTTTAATTTGTTGTCCCTGATCATCTCTGTGTGTGCAATCAGTCAGCTTCTGCTGATGAGACACAGACAGCAATGTCCTCATTTCACACTCATGAGAACAATAGAAGTGCAGCATGTCTGCACACTTCTCTTATGGAAAACACTCATGGCTGACAGCAGCGTGTCAGGACTCTGGTCAGCATGCATCTGCTTGTTTGTTCGTCTGGGATATTTTTGCATTTTTTATTTGGCAAAGTCTGATTCTAATAGCATCTGGAACAGCTGGAAATCATCTCAAGAAAAAAGTAAGCCTAATTTGACTAGTTACTGTAGCCGATACAGTAACAGAAACTGCAACACCCCATTAGCAGATTTTAAATTTCCCCACTGCGGCACAGATATCCTGAAGTGGTCCTTTAAGAATAATAAACCTGAGCTTTATGTGTTCCCGTGTGAGTCTCAACAGGATGCAGACTTCAGTTTCAATTTGCAATTATGGGGTCTCTCCTCAATCAAGGAGAAAAAGCTTGAATACTTGTAATAAGATACTTTTTAGATTTTTTTGGAGCAGAAACAATTAATGGATCTATAGAAAATTAAACTATTTTGATAACTGGTGACTTGTTTCAGTCAGTTTTCAAGCAAAACATCTGATTCCAGCTTCTCAGATGTCATGGTCTGCTGCTTGTCTCTGTCATATGTGTTAGTGAACTGAATATCCTCCAGTTTTGACAAATCATTCTACCTAAATATGCCACCTTGGCCTCTGGGAAATTATGAAGTACATTTTTTCAGAAATTATCACATTTCATTGACAGAATGGTTGATTAATAGGTCCACTGTGGAGTTTTCCTACAAACAAACAAAAGTGTAAAGTGTATTTCCTTCTTCATTAAACATTTGTGAAGTTGATATTTAAATTATCTAACATTCAGCATTGTTTACAATCGTGTTCAGTAGCTTCCAGTCTTCTTTCCTGCTTTTGTCAGCACATTGCAGCACCTCTTGGCGTGTTACTGCCACCTGTTGATCAGTAGAATAAAGTGACACCACTGGTGGGACTGTGTATCACGTTACCTACATGAGATTAACAAAACAAGGACCCCCTCATAGAAATAGTTCCATTATACCACCAGAGGTCTAAACCTCCACAGGGATCCTCTAACATGCTGAGAAATTAATCTAATAAATTATGGATACTGACAATAGTTGTTACTTGCAGCCCTTGTCCACAGCTTTGATACTCATTGTAAAGCAGCTAGTTTTTGCTCATCATACATATGTGCATTTAATGCTGTGTAGGATATCAAAAGATAGCCTTCGACTGGTTAATGACCAAGCAAATAAGAGCAGATTTTAATTAGCTGAGAATTCCACTACTTACAAAACAGCCATCTGTGTTCAGTCCCCCTCATAACCAACACACCTGATTCTAGACACTCTGGCAGATTTACAATGTTAAAGAGCAAACGCTGACCCAGTTAGAGCTGACACAGAACCTGCACCCTTATATAACCATATACGTATATTCATTTGAGTATTCTGTACAGTAAATGATGTAAACGGTGACTTAATTTAGTTTGTCTGATTTAGGAAAAAGAGAGATGGAGAGACATTCAAATGAATGTTTTTTTTTTTACAAAGCCACATGAGCTCTCAATGTCACTCTGGTTAGACAAGCTACACCTCTGCAGCTCAACTGACCCTGAAATCTAACACATTTTACATAAAATGCAAAGGCGTGTGATGAGTTATGATCAACCACTGGCTCTTTGTGTAGAAGTCACACAGAGGAAAACAGTGTGGGATGAGCCCTGGGGGAGCTCCAACCACTAAATCAGCTGTCCCCACAGCAGAGGTTTGTTTCATTGGGTTCATCCACATCCACTATTATTCAGAATATGACAATTTTCTGAATTTGAAACAGATCTTGTGAACAGAATATTCCGTTTGCATATTCAAAATTAGGCCTTATTCTGAATGTAGCATTGAGATATGTTGGATATGCTGATACTATCCAGGTTTAAGGGGCATTCTTTGGACATGAATACAGCGCAGAATATGCGTTTCAACTGGAGTCAGCTAGCCAACACTTTGCAATGCTGGGGTAGAGATGCATGCCCAAAAGAAAAGCCAACATTTCTGGTCAGAGGGAGAAACATGCCTCCTTCTAAACATTATGAAAGTCTTGTATATCAGCAGGTTTTTGGATATGTGCAAATATCGCAACACCAACCCCTTCAGGAAGCTGTTTAAAGGAATGAAAGACGGAGGCTCTGTTTGCATGGTCATACAAGTCCCCCACTGGTGAATAAGTTTTAAAAAATCGGATTTGATGCAAAAAAAGCAAAATGACACGAGCGACTCCAACCGTTCCACTTCACCATATTTTGACTTGATATACAATATGTTGGGGCATTGGCCACTGTCAACTTAAGTTATGCGCAGCTGCATGGAAAGAGGAATATTAGTAGAATATTAATTTCCATGTAAACAGCTTAGTAGGCATATCATCTTTTTCAGAATAATGGCAAAAAACTAAATATTTTGTGAGACACCCCTGTCACTCTGCTGCACAGACACATCCCAGGATTCCCAGCACATAAAAAGAGAGGCTGTAAAACATCCTGTACTGAATAGCTGCCGATGGGAAATGATGTGCATTTAGATTCCAGTTGTAAAATAAAACAAAAGGTTTGAGTTCTACAGTACATCAGAGGAACTGAATGATTATAATCTCCGTGAGCTGAAACATTCAGAAGTTAAAACAACCGTAAGCCAGACGTTGATTTCAATTAAGCAGAGCTAATGGACTGAATGGATGAGGTAGTTTTCTTTCTCCTTGCCCACACCGGCAAATCCTGCCACTCACTTTTCCCTTTAATTTAATCTCCACGATGGAAAAATGACACACAATGAAAACTGAATTGCATTGCCGAAGGTAACGTGATGAATCATCAGGCTGCAAAGCCTCACCAGACTGAAGGATACTTACACTAACCCTTCATGCACAAACACACACACAGATGGACAGTTTTTATTTTTGGAGTATTGATGTACAACCTGACAAAAAATTGAGAGACTTTTTTGGCAAGAAGCATGCTGGCTGCTGGCCCCTTCTCTACTAAGATGATCAAAGCTTCCACATGTTAACTCCCTCAGCCCTCATCACCATCTCTGATCCTGCATTGGCTGCTATGTGTGTCTGACTGAGGAAGAAGTTGCAGCATACACCAAGAATGTAGTTCCAATGAGCTATAATCAATGTCTTCTGGTGTTGGAGTAACCTGCGCTAGAAAGAAATCTACAGCTAAAGAAAGGCAGAAGAAGAGAAAGCTAACTAATGCTGTAAATGCCTTTATTTTGAAGAAAATTATTCAAAGAAAGCCATAGAAAAGAGAATTGATTTTTGTCACATGAAATCTAAATTTCTCTCAGAGATACACATGAATAAATCATCTTACCTGTACAGATGCTATCTACTTGTCACAAGCCCATGCAGGTAAGATGAGGCACTCCTCCAAGTCTCCACACTTCATTGAAACAAAGAAAAATGATGCTTTGCTCTGTTGTGTCACTGCTCCGTCTTGCAGCCTCTCCAGCAAGGTGGGAGCTCTGTCTGTCTGTCAGCCCTCCCTCAGCCAGCTTCCTTATCTTCCCTCACCGTTCACAGCTCAGGCTGGAGTTCAGCTCCTTCACTGACAGAGAGAGAGTGAGTCAAAATCACACAGAGAGAGGGAAAGAGTGGGAGTAAATGTCTTTTAAAGTGTTGAGGAGTAGTTTAGGTCAGACCCCCATTGCTTAAACTCCAACCCTTAAATAGCCGTCATTTTCCCTCCCTCCACAGCCCTTCTTCCCTCCCTCTGCTGAAACTAATAGATGCAGAGCTGGGCTGCTGCCTTTAAATGAGATGCCAGTGTTACTGGGAGTCATGACAGAGCAAGCGGTGCTTGTGGTTGTGCAGGAAAATTAGAGGGGAAAGCCGGGAATGAGAGGAAAGTGAAGTCACAATGTAGACAGCAGACAGACGCTTCCCCTTCAACCATATTAACTTCGCAATAATGATTTATGATTGTCTCCTAAAGAAATAAAGAATAATCTTTATGCAATTTACTCAATGTAGTATATCTATGGAAATCCCCTTCTCGATCATTCATCATTACCATGCCTTTTTTCCATACTTATTACTTATTTCCCACTCTAATCCCTCACAGTGTGAATCTTTCTGCAGCCCTGTCACAGTGATGGATACCTACAGCAGCTGAAACACATTTTATAATGCATGCAAAGCGCTCTTAATTGAATAAATCTGTGGCATATTTCCTGATTGAAGAGTTACAGTAATTATCCAGTTGATGATGCATAAATAAAAATGACTAAAAAGTGGATGGTTAACAGTGAAGCCAATCTGTAATTCCTGCAGGAAATGTTTCCTTGCTCAGACACAGTTATTTCTTGTGCAGACACGGTTACATTCTCATACATTTAACAGATGGGATGAGCAGGAAACAGATTTTTAACTGTTAGCATCCAGCCAACTTGGATTAAAATGAAAGCAAGCTGCAAAGGAGTACGTGATTTCAGTCATTCCCAAACCTGAATGTTAAACTACAAGACCACTGGGGAAGCAGGCAGCATGTCACCATACGGACGCAGTCGCCACACAGTTTGATCCTATTAATATGATTAGATGAGGATAAGGCTTAAATCTTTAAAGTGAGTCTGTGAGGCTGCTTAAGATGTTTACAACATGCTTGTTTACTGTTTGTTGTGAATGCAAAGTGTGAAACACCTTTAGATTGAGCAGGATCATGCAGATTTGTATTACTGATTAATTAGCAGATGTTTTTTGTTAAATTGATAAATCATTTGGTTTATAAAATGTCAGAGATATGTTGAGAATTGTCCATCTCAATTTCCTAAAATACGAAATAGCATTTTCAATCGTTTGTTTTGTCCAACTAACAGTCCCAAACCAAAAGATAACCAATGTATTATCACATAAGATAAAAAAAAAAGTAGGAAAAAAATTAGCTTGAAAAAAAAAAAAAAAGACTTCATCAATTAATCAACCAACTGTTGACCTGGCGACATTTGGAGCGTCAGCTCTTAGATGTTTGATTTGAAGTGTATCCATTCAACTTTATTGCATTTAAGGAAGTTCAAATAATGAAATAAAACATGACGTATATTAAATGCACCATATGGAGGCTACTGTACATTTACACTTCACTGTTTCATACAACAAATACAAGACTGCTGGAGGTTTTTCCTTCAGCATGGTGGACAGGACAAGCATGGGGAAAAAAATGATAAAAATAAGTACAGGGAAAATAAGTTTAAAAGGGGCCCATGAATTAGGACTGGACAAGATATCATCTTAGATTTTGGATATCCTATTATAAGTGTTGTCTTTTCCTGGTTTTAAAAGCTGCATTACAATAAAGTGATGTAATTTTCTGAACTTACCAGACTGTTTTAGCTGTTCTATTATTTGTCTTTACCCAGTATTGTATCCACCTATTAGCCACATCACTGATAATAAAATATCAAAAATCTCATTACATAAATATTTTGTGAAAGCACAAACAGTCAACCATATACAATTGTTGTAATACTGATATTGAGGTATTTGGTTAAAAATGTTGTGATATTTGATTTTCTCCTTATCGCCCTGCCCTACACTGAAAAAGAGATACCCACTCACAACCACCATACGGAAAGTTAGGGCTGTTTCTTCATTCCTTTCATTTTGATGGTTGTCTATTCATAGTTTGGTCCGCTGGCACAGAGGCAACTGGATTGCTTTCAGTTTTCCTCAGAGCCTTGCTACAACCACAGTAGTGGTAGAAGGAGTGGTGGTTACTTCCATTATTATCTGCCAAGTTATCTGCCATTACTGCTACTGGTGATAGTATCCACATAGAACTAACATTGATACTCCTTATTACTGGGGATAGCTACCGATAGCTATCAGAGAAAACAGAAAGTGCTATCCTCTTCCTGTTTTGGCTGTGCAATGACTGAAGTACTTCCTCTACGCCGTAAATTGAGCCCTCATTTTCCCAGGAAATCATACCTGGTGGGAACAGTACAGAATTGCAATATAAAAGTGAGGCTTACAGGGAACCAATCTAAATGCAGATGCCATTAATCTATAGCCAATAGTGCAATCAACATTTACTTCATAATGACAAGTTAAAGCAAAAAACGTGTCCATTGCCCCTTTAAAATTTCAGAAATAACTGAGAAAGCATTAAAAGATAAGCTGATTTGACAAATTGCCTGATCTTTCCAACCAACACTCTAAATTAGGGTTGAGCGTTTTGATGATATATACTGTGTGACAGTAGAAATGTGTCCACTGGTAGAGATTTAGTAATACCATGTCTACTGCTGGAGCTATTCAGGACAGGACAGGCCCTCAGGAAGACCGCCAGACTTTGAAGCCAATTTGATATAGTGGCTTCAAAGTCGAGCGATGTGTAACTATTCTTTCCAGGTCTGTCCCGTGATGCCAAGGGGCCTAACAAGAGTTCTTCCCCAAACACTTAAACTGTAAATCAGTGGATACATTTTTTCGAGCTCACAACTCCCACGAAATGACTTGTTTCACTATCAGAATTTGATCCACTCAGTCCGATAACATTTGGAAAGTCTAAAGGAGCTGCACGAATAAATCATTTTATCTCCATTCAAGTCAACAGAGGGCTACCCAGAAGAAGTCAGACTGTCCGGCAGAAGTTAGCCAGTGGAATGAATGAATGAATGAATGAATGAATGAATGAATATTTTATTTTCGTGTCTGGACATTTACATGACCCATCCCACATGGGATTATACAGACACATTAAATACAACAAAACAAACATTCCGGCTCATTGGACAGCACAATATCTATACATAAGCCTCACACAAATAAATCATACTCCAGGATATATACCAACCTATCAACACACCCACAGCCACCTAACCATAAAACAAAACACAGATCCAAAGATACAAAACAAAACAAAAAAAAAAGAGTTCTATTAGTACCAGACATAAATAAATACATAATTGTTCCAATTCATAAACTAATAATATATATCCTGTATCCAGACAAATAAACAAAATTTAAATAAATCAAGATAAGATTTGAGACATTTATCTGTTATAGGTTATTTTCTTCTCCTGTCCCACGCTTTGAAAATAAATTCTGCAAAGGCAAAGACATTATCAAAAAGATATTCAATTAAATCTCCATCCTCCATACTAAATGAATCAAAATCAGGAGCAGAAACACTTCTAAACAAAACTTGTCGTAAATCATGGTATAAAGGACAATATAGGATAAAATGAATTTCATTCTCCACCTCATTCAGTTCACAATATTCACAGATTCTGTCCTCTTCAGTTACACCTCTGTATCTTCCAGTTTCAATATGTAGTGGTAATATACCACATCTTAACTGTGCACACAGTGACCTCTTACTTTTAGACAAATTATACTTAACATATTTTTCACATTTATAATCTTTCCTAAGTTCTCAGTTTTGGTTTTGCAGGATTTCTACTGCCCATGACTGCGTGTGTTAAGTCCTGATTTGTTTTTTCAACTCCTCTACCTTTACAGCTCCCATTTTAAAGTAATCAACTTCAAGTCCACATTCACCTAGTACATCAAATATTTCTGAGACCCATTCTCCTCCAACAAAAAAATCCCAGAGAAATATTTTACTGGCAACCCTGTTGGTTGCTAAATCCAATAACCTGTTCCATAATCTCACCATACTAACTTTCCATCTCATTTCACATATCTCCATTAAATGCCAAAACAGGTGCATATTTAAGACCTAGAAAGAATCGAATTGCTCGATTATGAATGTGTATGTTCTTTTGAAACCCTTTGAACCTCCAAATACCTGACATATAATCTAGAACAGGACACACACATGTTTGATACAGTTTTGAATATGTAGAGTAACCCATATCTTTCAGCATTTTGGTTTTACCTATAATACCTCCCAACGCTCTACTTGCTGAGTCTGCTAGAACTGACGAACCTAGTAAAAAAGACATACTTTCATCTAAAAAGAAACCAAGATACTTACAAGATACAGGAGACAGTGGAAGTCTCTAGTGGGCTTGCCCTATACGGGCCTAACGACACAGAAGAGCTGGATAATTTTATACCCTGAAAGTCAAACTTTTTTGGCCTCATGCACCGCTGTGCAACCTTCATATAAATGAATACTGTATCCAGTTCTCCTTATACATCCATGGGGCAGGCTTTGTAACAAATCAAGGATGGAGTCTCATATCTTGTGATTATTGCATAATTCTTGGTGATCTCATGAATCCATCTGCCTCATATGTGATTTGGGCAGACACAGAGGAGGAAAGTAAAGGTGTAAATGCAGAAACTTGTTAAAGTTATTGTTCTCAAGAACCCTAAAGCTTCCATTTTGAAAGAATTCTTTTTAAGTCAAGTATTGTCTCAGATGAGGCAGGTGTTTTTTGTTTGTATGTTAGTTCCAAATAAAAGATGACAATCACTGAATGTGATAAAGTATGGTATGGTTATCACAATATATATGATTGCTGTGATATACAATCACAAATACCGTGACAGAAGATTCTGACCATATCATCCATCCCTACTCCAGATCCCAAATATTTTTGATTTACTATCAAATGGGACAAAAAATGGCAGCAAACCCTCATGTTTTATAATTTCACTTGAAAATGACAATTAATTGACTTTCAAGACCGACCACTTAATTCATTGCTTAATTGTTTCAGGTCTGATGAAAATCAGTGTTTGATAATAAATAACCACTGATTTGTTTTGCCATTTGTAATTATTTTTACGAATATACAAATGCATTATTATTATGGCCTCAGTTTGTCAACAAAATGTTAAATGTGTATCTAAAGATTTTACCTGCATTTCTGTATTCTTAAAGAAAAACAAATTCCAATCAAAAATGTTAGATCTGGCCTTGTTTTTAGAAACTGACAGGAAAGAGTAGCATCAAACTAAAACAACAAATCCTGACTAATCTAACGGCACAAAACAGCTAAGTAGATTTGTCACCTTTCATTGGTCGTGTGGTCGGTTAGGTAAACCAGGCAACAAAGGCAATAACTGTCTGTGCCTCAAGATCTTGTATTACAGGACAGGAAATATATGCATGTCTGAAACAGAGTTCAAGTACGTGGTGAGGAGGGTCCACTCACAGAGGCAGAGGATAAACTCATAAAATCTGTCACCATTCTTTAAATCAAATCTTTCCCTCAGTCTCAGAAGACCCCAGGGTTCGGCTCTGAAGAATGAGACAATGTGTGTGGAACCAAGTAAATAGGTCACACTGTGGCCCCCTTTTAATTTAAGACTCCACATGTGTTTCACATGAACTACACACACTGCAATATAGCTCATGGGGCTCAGGCACACACCATAGAACATTTGCAAGTTATTGCTACTGCAGCTATAAACAAAATGGAAGTTATGATTACAAGGCAATCTGAAGAATGTGTAACACCGCTGGAACAAAAACACTTATGTAACAATGTCTGCTACTTAACAAGACTAATAGTCTACAGCTGCTCACACTGACAATGTAATCATGCTGATGTTTAGCAGGTAGCCTATAATGTTGACCATATTCACCATCTTAGCTTAGCCTGTTAGCATGCTGACATCAGTACTGCACAGAGTACAGCTGAGACTGATTGAAATGTCACTTTCGCAGGTCAAAGTGTTGGAAAGATTAAAATTGGCACTGTCTAAACAGTTGTTGGTTGTCAAGATATTTTACTCCAAAGCACAAATGTCAACCAGCTGGTGGCGCTCAGGGCCTGAATTTCAGTGTGGGACTGCTGGTATTGCGCATAATTTCATCAATTCACGCATATCTAGTACTTTTTTGCCAGTGATGTCAACTTTAACAATGTTAATCCTCAGGTTCCTCAAACGTAAAAAGTAACGGTTAGTGAGGAAAAAGCTGCAGTCTAAAGACATGTTTTAGGCTAACTGGATCAGAATATATCTGTGGCTCCAACTTAACAATGCTGAGATGAGGTGCTCAATTCGTAAAATGTGCAGTGACGTGCTTTTTACCAGCCAATGCTACAAGTGTCAACTTTAAGTGGCCATTCAGACGGCGTTTCTCATACAACAGGGAAATGGAAAGAGTCGAGCATGGAGACAAGAGAGAGGGGGCCACAAAGAGACAGACTAAGGACACTAATGGGTTTATTTATACTCAACGTTAGATACAGAGATGGACGAAGCCTTCTGTCTGTACTTGTGCACATTTTCTGAAAGCTTACGGATGAAAAGGAGCAGTACCACTGGAGATCTTGGATGCAGTGTAGTGTAGTTCAAGCAAGATACAACCGTCAGAGACAACAAAGAAATTTAAATAATGGAGAGGACCAGAGCTAATATAGTGAAAAGAATTCCCGAGCTGCATGTCAGGATGTATGGCTGCACAGACCACTGCCATCCACAATGCTGCCTTTATTTTAAAGGTATAATTTTCTAACCCTTTCCACTGTTGTTACATTTGTTGTCGTGTGAAACTTTTGGCCATGCCCACTAGTGCCACCTATTGGGAGTATAAATAAGCATTGATGCAGCTCAAAGAGCTGAGCACTAGAGAGGAGGAGAAAGAGACAAAAAAAATACAGCAATGTGAAGTTTAGTATAGTATAGTGCAGCATAGTTTAGAGAATCCCAAGAAAGCAACAAAATGCAATCTGAGGTACGAATAGGACAAGCTAGAAGTAAGTGTAGAACTCCCCAAAAAGAGTGTTTAAATATCCCCCCCTCCTCCCACCCTCAAGTCAGGGGAACACCAGTGTCAATACAATTGATCCTCTGGGGAACATAAATGTCTAAATAATAGTTGCACCCAGAAAATAGTTGAAGTATTTCAGTCTTGCAATCCTTACAGCCTCACTGCCTGCATGGCTAAAATGTGAGGTAATAAAGGTAAAAACATATAAAAGTCAAACACATTTGTGAGTAAAATCTGCCAAACAGATGGCTCATACCAAAACCATCCTCTAATCTCAAACACAAGAGCACCTGTGTTGGTTTAACAAAGTAGGTGTTACAGATACAGATCTTCCCCAACTTAAAGCCCCAGTTCCTTATTTTGAGCTTTGATTCATAACCAGATACAGACATATGCAAGTCCAGTGAAATAATAATGTGGATTTCAGTCTGAACATGGTTAAAGCTTCAGTACAGCAGAAAGAAATGAAAGGTTTAAGAACACTTCAAATAAACAGAAACTAGAATTACTGCCTCACGGTTATATGCCTCTGTGAACCAGTCAAGTTGCAGTTACAGTTTACATCCATGTCTGTCCGGGGTCATTTGTGGCCATGATAGTTCGCAATGCTTAAAGTGTAGCTGTAAAGAAGCTGCATATTCTAAAATGGGGATTCTTCACACACATCCTCAACCTGGCAGCTTAGAATATCACTACAATAACCACAGCTTCAAGGTGGACACCCAATTGTCACCACTTCAGTATCTGACCAAATGTTTTGCCTTCTGTTATAACATTGAATAATGGCCAGAAAAGTGCTTTTGCAGAACATTATGATGTCACAGCGAAGCTGACTTTTGACATTTTGGATGTAAAATGTCACCATTTCATTATCCTTTGACATTGATGTGAAATTATGTCATAATTAATGTATGAATTCTAGAGTTATGGCCAAAACATGTTTGGTGAGGTCACAGTGACCTTTGACCACAAAATTCGAATCAGTACATCTTTGAGTCCAGGGGATGCTTGAGCCAAATTTGAAGAAATCTCCTCAAGGTGTCCTTGAGATATTGTGTACTCGAGAATGAGATGGATGCGAGGTCACAGCGACCTTTGACAACCATAATCTTATCGGTTCGTCGTTGAGTCCAAGTGGACTTTTTTTCCCCAAAATTATTAAAAAAAAAAAAAAAAAAAAAAAAAATCCTCTCAAGGCGTTCTTGAGATATCACCTTCACAAGACTGGGACGGACAGACGAACATACATACATACATAAGCATGGACGGACAACCCGTTAACATACAGTACAACAAACAACCCGAGACCATGAAATGGTAAGAAACAGTTATAACTTTGTGGCTCAAGATGAGCCAAAAATGTCAAATAATTCCCCTTCTGCTTCTCATTTTTGAGAATTACTCTCTTTTTTCATGATTTTATCTAATAATAAATAATTATCTCTAGGTTCTGCACTGGGTTTGGACAAAACAAGCTACCTGAAGATGCAGCCTTGGACATTTTTCATTATTTTCTAACATTTTTATTGACCAACAAATTGATCAGAAAAAATAATCAGCAGATTAACTGGCAATAAAAATAATCTGTAGCAATACTTGAAAGACATTCGCTCACAAGTTATTCAGTTCATGAAAATGTTTTTTGAAAAGTCTGCATGGGATTCTTTTTAAAAAATGAAAAGATTAAGTTTTCTTATTACATGCACTACAATAAATGTGTCCCCTTGCTTTGACAGCTTGTCTAAGACTAAACATTTATTGGTAGTTTACACAGTTTATACACCTTGGGAGAATTACAGCTGTGTCTTCCAATCCATACAGTTGTGCTGACATGCTGCTTGGTCCAGTCCTCTGTAATCTCAACAGGCTGAAACTGGTATTAAGAAAAGCAAAGTGTCTCCAGTCTGACCTTTGGACAGGGTTGTAATCATAGAGCTCAATAGCTCATGGTTATTTTGGTCTCAACTGTTTACCTAAAATGAACCGTAAGGTCAGCAAATGTTTAACTTTTTCAAACATGAATAAAAAGTGAGAAAACTTGACCATTAAACTTTTTTATTAATTGCCAAACAATTGATCAGTTTATATGTACAAAATACTATGTTTATATGTAACAACGTGGAAAATGTTGAAGTATTAAATTGCCATACGACTAATTACATTGCCAAAAATAAAGACTTGTACAATGAAAGAGTCTTTTTTATATAGACATGGATTAAGGTGAAACATTTACATGGTTACTAACAGAATGTTTAATTATGAAGCTCTAGGATTACTGGGTGGCTTTAAAGTAGGAGGTAAATGTAAATGATCTTTTCAAGTTAAAGAGTACAAAACTAAGGTGAAGAAAGAATGGGGACCAGTCTGACTTGCAAATAAACTTTCAGTGTTTTGTGTTGTAAAAGCAGCTGAAAATATTGAATAGTCTTTAGTTTCTATGTTAGTTTTGATAAGTGGGGAAGGTTTTTGTTTCACGTTTCTTCTAAAAATGAATCGATAGAATTGCATATGCAGTTCCTATAATTAAAATGTGTGATCACCCTTTAGTGAAAGTTGCCACCAAGGACTCCCAGTCTTTCCAGAACATTCAATTACCTCACTGTGAAAAGAAACTATTTGTTTTAACTTCATACAGTTAGCTGAAGTTAGCTTTCTGTGCATGGCGGTGCAACAGGGTCAGTTCAATTCAATTTTATTTATAAAGCCCAATATCACAAATTACAATTTGCTTCAGAGGAATTTACAGCATACGACATCCCTCTGTCCTTGGACCATTGGAAATGTCATTAAAATATGGCTCGGACATTGATCATAGTACAGATATTTTTTAGGGATGCATTGAATATTCGGTAACAGAATATATTCGGCCGAATATTGCCAAAAACTACACATTCGGTATTCGGTGGAATAAGTGAAAAGCAAGGCCGAATAATAGCGGCGTGTTTTGATAACGCAATCAAATAGCGCGCGGTGACGGACAGAGTAAAATGTCGGCAGTGTGGCGATATTTTACTCCGTCCGTCACCGCACTTGCATTTGCGACTAAAAATAGTTTTGTGTGAGCAAAATAAATCATTCAGCATGCTGTGTGAGTACAGATTTCAACCAGCAGCAGAAACGAAAGGTGAATCCCGCCAGTTGTGGGTTGAACGGGGGTCACAGACACAGACAGGAATACGTATTCCTGTCAAATACGGCGGCCATAGTGCTCCGCGGCGCAAGATAACGGCTTACTGGCAACGGAGAAGTCCGGCTCCAATAATGTCCTCTTCTTGGCGTCATGACTGCCCAAAAGTACCTGGACAGCCGAGCCATGGCAGCACACAGGTATGTGACGTGTCAGAGGAGAAACGAGCCATTCACATTTCTCTCTGTGGCAGGTAACGGCCCACAAACCTCACCGCACTTTAGGGACTGTTCTTTACTTATGGAGGGACTGTTCTTTACTTGTCAGGGGAAGAGGGTGGCTGCTTGATTTTTATTTTATTTATTTATTTTATTTTGATCCCCCCTATGTTCATCACTCATTGATGTTGTTTTTGAAGTATGAATAAGTCAATAAGTAATTTATTCCATTGAAATATCATTGATGTATTATAGAAAAGTGATTTATCTTTTTATAAATGACAAAAGGCACATCTGCCTCATTTTCGCTGTGGTATCCTGATACTACTCAGAACCCTTTCATTGGTATCGTACCGTGGGTCCCAATTTTGGTACCATGACAACACTAATCTGGAGGGGGTTCATCTGCAAAAACTAATGAAAAACTAAACAACGGTATTCGGCCAAGCGTTAAATTTTATTCGGCTTCGGCCACACATTTTCATTTCAGTGCATCCCTAATATTTGTTGACAAGATAAAAACTTTAGATGATATTCAGTCGAGGTGCTTCATGGCAAGTAGGAGGCACATACAAACCCATGACTACATACTACATTGACAAGCGCTTAGCAATACTTCAATGGCAATCAGACGATAATATAGCTAGTCACGCTGTTGTGTTGTCGTTGGTAGTTTGAGCACAGCATTAGGACTCATTCATACTTCATTGTTGTACAAAAATAGATAAATTTGTTTCAAATGTTGTAAACGTCATCGTCCTCACACCTCCATGTGTCCTTTGTGATGAAATAGATACAGCCAATAGATGGCACCAGGGGACAGAGTCAAGAGTTCCAGAACAAAAAAGGCCTCGGTGGAGGAGGTTGTAATATTGTACGTTTTAATAGAGGCAGCATTGTAGATAGCACCCTGTAAGGCTATTGAATACATGCGTCATGTGAACAAAAAATTATTTTTACTATATTACTCAATTCTGTCATTTTTTGAATGACATAGTCATGTCCAATGGTTGTGTCCTGTCCCCATGATTTCCGGTGGTAGGCTGCTGCTCCGTTATCTATATATGTAAGCATTCAGAAAATGTGCAAAAAACACAGACAAGATGATTGCAGAGTACAGAGTACAGATTAATCAGAGTCAAAAAAGCCACATTAATTACACTATATATATTCAATGTAAAACAATAAAAATGAAAACTTCCAAGGGGGAGTTAGATACTTTTGGCTAATCTGATGACTTAAACCCAAACAGAATAGCAGGTCATAGTCTGAGATCATATTGTTTCATAACTGTTTCCCTCTGACTTTTAGATTGTGTGTTTTATTTTCCAGTGTGGGGTCACCAGATTTATTACCAGCAAACTGTCAGTATCTCATAAACACAGCAGCAACACAGCAAGAAGCTACTTCTTAAATGACCTCATCAGTTTTAATGATCCACTATAAACCCGTGACACTTGCAAGACACTTGTTAGAAACTATATCTGCCAACAATTTGTTTCATGATCACAGCTGGTTGTGAAATAATGACAGCGAGCTACAAGCTTACAAGTTGTACACGTACATGACTTAACATAAAGTACAATTCTGAGGTACTTTGGTGCTACTTTGTATTTCTACTCCGATGCATTTCAGAGGCAAATATTGTACTTTTTACTCCACTACATTTATCTAATGGCTTAACTTACTTTGCAGATTCATAGTGACATTATAGATTAAGATAAAACTTCATTGATCCCTGGGCGGAGATTCTCTACCCAGCAGTGTATACAGCAAATAAAATGAGTAAAAAATAAATAAACAACAGTAACAAATAAATTAAAGTAATGAACACATAATGCATCAATAATTATGATCCAGGAATTTAATATATAATGGCCTGTTTTGCATAGTGAGTTCTTTTACTCTTGGTACTTTAAGTATATTACTTATGCATTTTCACTTAAGTAAGATTTTGAGTGCTTGACTTGTATTTCTACACTGTGGTACTACTACCTTCTCTGAACTAGAAGATCTGAGTGCATCTTCCACCACAGAAACCTCAAAATACTGTTTAACATCTAATCATGTTGAAAATATCAACGACAATAAAACAACTGTGGTACAGGCAAAAAAGACAGAAAGATGGAGAGCCATGCATCCTCATATGTGGTGTTACATCCTCATCAGTCTGACTGAGTCAGCTACAGGCCATGTGCTGACACTGAACAGACCAGAGATGTCACAGCTCACACAAACATGAACTAATATGGCTCTGAAGGCCTCGCAAAATCCTCTCAGGTCGCTCCTGGTTCTCGCCAGCACATCTGCTGAGAGCCTCTGATTGCATTCACAGTTAAGAGCGGCTTCAACCAAAATCACAGACGGCAAACTCCGCATGGGGATCGCTCCCCTTTGTTGTCTCAGTGTGGTAGCTCTAATGAGCTTGTGCGCTTTACAGATTAGAGGATCTGCTCTTGCAGGCATTAGTTTAGGGATTACAGTGACACTAGTGAATGATCCGTACTGAATGTGACCCTCTGTTAACAGCTGTGTTTGGCTGGGTTGAGTTAGAGCTTCATCAACCACAGGGTGCGATATCCTTAATAAGATCAGTGATCAGTCATTCCCCACTGCAGTTAATGTCAGAGTGATGAGAAGGATTACAGAGCTGCTTTCATCTTTCATAAAGCAGACACATATAATTTGTATTTCAAATGCATTACATAAGGCCAGCAGTCAGCTGCATTCAGTGGGGCTTGACTCACTAATATGTAACCACTTTTGTGAAGTTAGCTGATACTTTCTGTGGAGATGACATCAATTCAAAGTTTATGTGAAGTTTAAAGTTACATGTTCACTGATGCAAGACAACGGTTCTGTTCACAACTGCATACTAACATATTCATAATAAGCATGGGGTAAAATTAAGCAGGTAATGTGTTTCAACTGCATAGTATGTGGATTTTGTGTATGTGGAAAATGCCCAGAAGACCAGATTAGCAAGAACTTCTAAGAATAACATGTGAGCCTACTGAATGTCATATTATTTTTCCAATTATGGCAATAGCATGATCTGCCCTTCATTTGTGAATCATTTGTGAGGGTTTTTTCCAAAAATGACCAAAACGTCACTTACTTTCATCTTCTCAAATCTGAATATTGTTCACCTTTCTAGGTGTCATATCTTACTAAGTAGATCTTTCACCATAGGTTTGGACAGTGTGTGATACATTTTGAAGAGCAATTACTCATTGAGGGAATTTTTTCAATCAAAATGTCAAAGATTTTTTCTGCTCAAGTTTCTGAACTTGGAGTATTAACCACTTTTTTTTAAATTTTATGTGGCAATAAATTGATTATCATTAGGTTTTGGATGGGATTTGGACCAGAGAAGCAAACTGGAAAAGTAATTTCGGGCATTTTTCAACACTTTCTAATATTTTTATTGACTGATAAATGTTCTAATGGAAAAAGTAATTGTCAAATTAATTGTTAATTACAATATTGTGAAGCAATACTTCCAACAAAGGATAAAAATCCATTCAGTTTGCAGGTTATTTAATTCAATCAACCTCTTTTGGGATGGCATGTTTACATGTGCTACACATTAGCATGTTTAGCAAGTATAAAATTTACCAAGTTCACCATCTTAGTTTAGCATTTTACCATGCCAGTACTGGCAAATACGCAATAAAGAACAGTACAGCTGAGGCTGATGGGAATGTCTTTAGTTAAGCAGGTATTTGGTCACAAACCAAAGTGTTGGAAAAAGTGAAAATTGACCTAATGTTGGCTCTAAAAAAAGTTACTGTAAGGAATTGGGATGGTTTTTACAGTTCATCCTGAGGGAAACATGAATTTGTGTACGAAAATATCATGGCAATCCATCCAAGAGTATATGTGACACTTCACTTATAGGAACTGTTTGAAATTCAGAGTATGAGTTGTCTTGACATGGTTCTCAACATGGAGGTGGTTACTCTATTACAATGTAGTGTGGCATACATGCATTAACAATCACACACATCCTGACCATCTCACCCCTACAAATCACAGAGAGATGATAACTGAGATAACAACAAACACATGACATGGATAGACTTCATTCTCTGCTCAGGATGCTATTACTCCACAGTATCTTATATTAAATAGTGGATTGTCCTGGAAGAGGGATCCCTCCTCAGTTGCTCTTCCTGAGGTTTCTATCGTTTTTTTTCCCCGTTAAAGGGGTTTTTTTTTTGGGGAGTTTTTCCTTATCCGCTGTGAGGGTCATAAGGACAGAGGGATGTCGTATGCTGTAAAGCCCTGTGAGGCAAATTGTGATTTGTGATATTGGGCTTTATAAATAAAATTGAAATTGAAATTGAAATTGATTGCTGTTATATAATGCTGTGAATGTTGCATACAAAGCTTTTAAAAATAACAAATGTCAACCTCATGGGGGCGCAAGAGGAAAAGCCAGGGGATCACCAAAGTCAGCTGATTCATCCTCTGGGTAACATGAATTTTCAACCTGGTCTCACTCCAAAGTTGTCAGTTACCGGCGCTTAGGCAGTGACTTTTGGCGTCAGACACAGACAAAAAAAAGCTGCCCTTTGACACTGGCATGATATGCAGCCTGTCACCCTTATTGTGTAACAGTGTAACAGGGGAAACGCGGCAGGATGACAGTGTAAGTTAAGGGGGGCGAAAGTCTGAGTAGGAGGGATTGTGGATGGGTCCAACATACACCGACTTTCAACTGGGAGGCTAGTGTTCACTTCCTGTATGATTGTAAAGCCAAACCCTGTTCTTTTTTCTAAACCTAACCATGTGCTTTTGTTGCCTAAGTCCAACTACATGTGTGTGTTGGCCAAACGTAACCACGTGTTTGTTGTTAGAGGGGAAAAAACATCATTTGGCGTTGTTGTGCCAACATAGTGCATTTATTTTGAAAGAGACTGTATGGAAACTGTACACTTTCTGTGAAAAGGGAAGTGTATTTTGAAAACAGACAATGCATATAACATAACATAACATAACGTTGGAGTGAGAATGTGTTGGAATGTTTGTACAAAATTTAATGTCTATAAATGTAATAATTGTTGAGCTATTTCAGTTTGGACCAAAGTGATGGCTAATAAATATATTATCTTAATTCATACTAGATAAGGACTCCACATAAAAATATTCCAATAACATCATGACTACTTTTTTGAACAGCTCAACAGATTCAGGATATTGCCCCGACATTCAAACTACAAAAGGAACATGTGTCTCCTGTTGTAGTCGACACAATCCAATTTGTTGAGTTAATGGTCTTATTGAGTTGGAGGGGAAATTATCAGTGTCAATTAAAACAGACAAAGAAAAATAAAAGACATGCATCGACTACATTAGGAGAGTCTTTTGTTCAAGCTGCATGCTCCAGTGAACTCAGTGTTGTAAAATGAAGATGCTCAGAGGTTATTAAGCACACAAAGAGTGTCCTGAAATGAAGAGAGACAACTGAGCAGTAGATCTAATCTCCTCAGACAGAAGTTTTACATAAACCCATTACCTCTGACTCCATTTGCTGTGATATCTTAATGGGAAATAACTTGATAATCTTTACAGAAAACATTGACGGATTTAATAGTTCCTTTTTTTTTTTTTTGGCAATCTCAAGTCTACAGTATCCCAAATATTGCCACAATTACACAGAAGCTTGCCAACCCAAGAAGTGGAAACACGCATTTTCCCCTCAACAAATCTTCTTAGCTGTTTAGAACAAGTGATGCACAGTGTCCAAAAATACATCAACAGAGTCCTGATAGACAAAAAAAATCCAGCAGAATAAAGCTGTGAATGTTTCAACTCAGATATCGCGTTTATACCAACGTCTCTTTTGGTGTTTACATCACTGCATTAGACTGTAATCCTCTCTCGGGTGTTGATGACATTCATGCCAACTGCAATCCTGCTGCGTCTCTGTTTCTGTTTGGAATATTGCTATGTAACAACTCAGCTTCTAACTGTTAAGTAACAGCAATATTATAGTATTGAGCAATATTTCAATATCTCTGAATGAATTAAACAAGTGTTTCAATATTTTTTGGTGTGTGACCCTTTAAAGCAAAGTGATTTATCTTGCAAGCCTTTGGGAGATCCTTATAAACTTAGGGTATACCTGAATTTTGTTGTGTTACAACAGGAAATACCCCAATAGCCTTATAATTTGATAATAATAACAACAACAACAACAACAACAACAACAACAGCAAGTGAGCTTTGGAAGTAGCCTTATATACATAATGAGGAGAACATTTACAATAAATGTGTCTGTCAAGTCATAAAATGCTCACATACAGGGCATATACTTGCAAATATTTAGTTTCAGGTTCTACAATATGCACACAGCTGCAAAAGAAGGTAACACTTGCAAGAATTATACTTCCTTTTGCAAAACAGTACTATCCATGTAGAAGACAGGCTTGAATAGTAGTAGAGGACTAGATCTTTACAGCAAAATGCATCTACATTTAAACTTGTAAAGCTTCTGTATTTTCAGAATGGGTGTGATCTTGCTAGAAGTTACAGTAGATACAAATTTGCAGATCATATAATGATGTAAAGCTGGAGGGATAACATCCACTAACATCTGGCTTTTGTATTTAATGGAAAATGTTATAATCCCATGACAAAAAAATGACAATCGGCTAAGGCTCCAATTGGCTTTCATCGGCTGTGATGGAAATATGACACCTGCGTAGGGATATATGTATATATATATGTATATTATGTATATTATATTATGTATGTATATTTATTACACGGCTCTATTAAATGCTGTATTCTGATTGGTCAGTAGCGGCATTCTGCGGTCTGATATTACTGTGTAATGACCGCTGCTAGTAGCAACGGTCATTACACACAGTTGCTATGTAGCCCAGCGTTGCTAGGGATGCTGCCCTGCAACACTGCAGCTGTCAAACAACTTCCGAGGGAAAAAACAAACAGAAGTGGCTGATTTTAACGGATGCCGCTGAAGAAAAAGAATACCTACGGACTTTCTCTGCCAAAAACAAAAGAAGACGGATTTGAATACACACTCGGCAGTCATGCTTAATGACATTTTACGCGAGTTTTATGCCTCGGTTCAGTCCACTAAGCCTTGTTGAGTACAAAACTTTCACCAAAAGTTGTCGAATCCGGTCGGTTTTAATGCACTTCGCAGAGGCAGACAACATTATTTATTTAACTGATAATTAGCCGTGTAATAAGCGGGATAATGTATAATGAGCCGGTGAATACGCTGCGCGTCGGGGTTCTATTCCCCTGTCGGGAGTTATTTTCCCAGTATTCACCGGCTCATTATACATTATCCCTTACATGTATATATATATAGATATATATATATATATATATATATATATATATATATATATATATATATATATAAAGAAGAACCCACCGCCATTTTCCCTGGCCTACATGTTGCTTTCTACTGTTCACTAAGCTGTTTTCCAGTCTGTCTGTGACATAGAGCGTGACACACCAGAAAAAAAACCACAACAAAACTGCAGAGCCATGTACGTCTGCTGGCAATGGGAATTTTTAACGGTTCTCCTGCACACAGATGATAATTACAGTGGACAAGGGATATAGTAGTATTTATCTATTCCAGCACCCTTTCTCTCTGCAGCATTTCACTACCGCATTACTGTTTTCAATCTCCTGTGGTGTTGTTTCATATACAATATATGAATATACAGATAGGGCGGCACGGTGGTCTGGTGGTTAGCACTCTCGCCTCACAGCAAGAGGGTTGCCGGCTCGATCCCGGGTGTGGGAGCCCTTCTGTGCGGAGTTTGCATGTTCTCCCCGTGTCAGTGTGGGTTCTCTCCGGGCACTCCGGCTTCCTCCCACAGTCCAAAGACATGCAGATTGGGGACTAGGTTAATTGGTAACTCTAAATTGTCCATAGGTGTGAGTGTGAATGGTTGTTTGTCTCTATGTGTCAGCCCTGCGATAGTCTGGCGACCTGTCCAGGGTGTACCCTGCCTCTCGCCCGATGTAGCTGGGATAGGCTCCAGCCCCCCCGCGACCCTCAAGAGGATGAAGCGGTTAGAAGATGAATGAATATACAGATAATTTTTATATAAATTTATATAGCTTTACCTTTGTTCAACTATGTTCTTTTTGTTTAAGCTATGCATCTGTTTCCGTGTATGTACACAGAGCAGCAAAAACCAGAGTCAAATTCTTTGTATGTGCACACACTTACTTGGCCATTAGAGCTAACTCTGACCTGTATCACAATTCAAAAAATAATAGTTAAAAAAAAAAAAAGTATCAAGATCAAAAATTACTACCAGCCAATATATCATTATCAGCCAAATATTAATACTACTATCAGCCTTAAAACCCAGCATGGAACAGGCCATAATATGATGTACTCTATCTTTTGTATCTAAAGACACGAATAACTAAAATTACAGGGTGGACATCTTCCTGGCAGCCAACAGAAATCCTCCTCTTCACTTCATTCATGCACTGCTGATTCTACTGTGTAGGCAGCTTAATATTGTGGCTTCAAACATGTCATTTTGTGCCTTCAAAAGTTACGGCATACAGCTGAAATCAGTCCTGGATAAGTTATAACACTGGTACTCTCTGCAGAGCTGCAGGGCCTCCCCGGTTTCCAGGCCTGCCTCATTCCATCCAGCTGACATTTCCCCCACTGTGGGAGATGGCTGCTCTTCACAGAGGCCACTCAGTCTGGCCTGAGTTAGCAGCTACTCAGCGCTTTCATGCACACAGCTGCAGGAACTCTGCGGTCTCCACTTGGACAAGAACATATGGAAAATGTGTGGGAGCATGAAATGATCGTTCTCACTCCTGTGACGTCTTTTACTGTGAGGTCCGTGCTTTTTTACCATGTGAGAAATAGTCTAATAAAAATCCCTGCGGCCAATCTATATAGAAATTTCCTTATCTGGGGCTAACTTCTAAGACTTACCAAGACAAACTCCATTTTTGAGTAAATACTAACAGTAAATATGGCTAAGTGGAGTGAAATACTGCAGCACTAACACACCAACTGCACCACATTCAACTGAGAACAGTTGGAAGTAAATTATTTCGTCTGATGTGCAGATGAGCCGTCCAGCCATCAATACCTGTCAACACTGGCTCTGCTGCATCGAGGGCATGAAGTGTACACCCAGCCTAAAATAAATATATCATGTACATACTGCGTATTTCAAACTAGCTGTCAGGTCACATTGAGGCAGCACAGCCAACCATTTCTCTGACAGGAAGGACAGGGGTGTCTGCAACTGATCATTATCTTTTGGAGATCCTTTTATGTCCGATAAAAGAAGGTTGAGGACACATAAATGAGATGTTCTGTCAGATGAGATGAATGAAATTTGGTTCATCTGTGTGATTAACAATGGAAACTAAACCCTTTATGTAATGTGGCAAACATTACATGGAGATGATATTTTGCAGTCGCTGTCCATCTGCAGGAAAGACATCGACTTCACACATCATCTGCATCACCATCACAACATCACTCAAAGTTACTAATGTATTACAAATTCATACACTAAAGTCACTGGAGCCAAACTGAGCCACGCATTTATGACAACTTGGAAACATGACAGCATGTCTGGCCTCTGCACTGTACTATACTTTAGTGCCAAGGAAACAATTACTGGGAACTTTTGACTGGGGAAAGCCATTGTTATAATCCATAATGCTGTACAGGCGCAGGTGGAGTTCAGTGCTCTACTTCACTAATGTTAGCCTGGGTCTCTGGATGATGGGTACAAAGTAACCACAGGATCTTTCACTGTTGTCATGCAAAACTAATTACAGTAGATTCTCAAATAGAGTAGTTATTTACCTCAACTGCAGAAGGTTACAGCAAGGCTGTGTGTTAACTTTGTTTTGCACATAGCACTGATGCTACAGAAGCTGAACGTGTAATTAGGTTCATTTTGTCTACTCAAAATAGATTGAGCGTATAAAGTTTCCTGGAGGCGTGACCAGCCTGGCAAATTTGTCGAATTGCCAGGCTGGTCATGCCTCCGGGATACTACCAGCTGATAAAGACACATCATGATACAAGTCAGATGACGCTTCTGGAGAAGACTGAAGTGACAGTCGATCCCCGAGCTGCGTAAAGCTGTTTAGTGTGGCTGTCTGTGAGGCGTTGCTACAGTCTATGAGTCAGATCCACCCCTTGCCCATCCAGAGCTACAACTTCTCGTCCAAGTATGGTTCCTTCTGGCCCTAAAAAGCCAAGGTGCTGACAGCTGAAATCCCAAACTTGAGGCTTCAAAACAGCAATCCACAAACCAACGGGTGACTATGTTCCCATATGGTATTTCAATACTGTAGCTACTGCCAACTTGTGGCACCTGTATGGTAATACAAGAATCATGTACATCGTCCAGGCATCCACTGTGCTCTAAAGGCTAGGGTCTGCCTTTTCAAATGCCATCAACATAACTTAAATAGGAAAGTACAAAAGTTGATCCTTCTCTTCAGTTTATTCATCTGCTGTCGATTCTACTGTGTTGGCAGCTTCAGACATGTTATTTTGTTCCTTCAAAAGTTATGGCATACATGCAGTGTGAGTTGGTCAGCTGGTCTCCTTGGATCAATGCATTAGCTTCTTGGGCCCTGACACAACAAGCCTACGGTCAGCCATCGGTCCGCTTCTGGCCATCTGTGAGTGCTGTCACCCTAGATTTTGCAGTGTGTCCCGCGGCGTTGGCAGTAGTCCGCCCTTGTCAGGTTTTTTTTTTTTTTTTTTTTTTTTTCAGTTGATTCAGCTTGTTGAATTGGAAACAGCAGAGCCTGTCTGTGAATAACATCACTCTGATTGGCAGTTCAACTCAGTGCATGAGAAGAAAAATGGAAGTGAGAAAAGCAATAAACAGCTAAAGCAAAGAGAGCTTGAGACCAAATCAAACTTCTTGTATGACATTTTTTCTTTCTTTTTTTTTTGCCATTGAGCTCTTTAGGAGAAAAGGTTTGTAATTGTTTGTGTTCTTGTTTGCTAGCGCACGATAACTTTGCTTTGTTCTTTTTAGCAACGGGTTGTGTTGTTACTGTTCTAACTGGCTAACTGGCATCTTAAAATGGTCCTTCTGGTTTCCCTTTTTTAATGCTGATGCAGAATACTGCCTTCTGCTGCTATGGAGAGTTATTTCTTCTCACACAGGCACAGAATGGACATACGGTTTTGCCATTGACTGAAGTCTGCAGTGTGTCCAGGTGCAACTTTCTGGCTGAAACACAGGGAAAACAGCAGTCGGTCTTCGTCGCCATTAGTTCTTTGATGCCAGTTAGGGTTAGCCAGTTTAGGTGTCTGGGCCCTAAAGGTAGAGGAGGCTGCAGCCTGAATGAGTCAAAGTCACGACAGGAGGAAACTTCAGCACCCTAGATGCGTCAATGCCATGAACATTTTTTGCTCATGATCCTTTTTGTATAAAAAGAGGTAGGAAACAACAACAGATCGAGGTACAACTAAATATTTACAACATGAGGTCATGTCATTAACAAGACAAATTTAGCAGAGAAAGAGAAAGAAAACTGGGTGCCAATCAGCAGAGGGTATTTTCCCCACAACCACATACAACTCTCCAGAAAGCCTCTCCAACTCCACATATTTTCACCAAAAGATGAACACTTCAAAAATGCTCAGTCACCATCATTTGTAGGAAAACTGGAGCAATAAAACATTCAGCTTTGGATTTATAAACAATATTTTTTACCCCTTTGAGTAATTCTAAATTTGGAAACTAGACTTCAGTGTTATTGTTTCAAACAGTTGGTTGACATTTTACTGTTTACAGGAGAGATCCTTGTCTTAAAGAGATTTTTCATGTACTTAATACCAAATACGAAAGAGACAACTCTAATAATTTCAAGTAGAATGTCACCAACTATCAGAGTGAGACATATGAGCTAAGATGAAGATGGATTTTTGTTGATGGGATGGCTCAAACAGTGAGGTCAGCGAGTTATCAAGACCCAGCTGCTTTGTGATCTAAACACAACAGCCGGGAAGAGGAGAGGTGATGTCATGCTTAACAAGCCACTGGAAACATTAGATCAGGTCAACTACTGGATAAACATGTCTACTTTAGGTTAAACATCGCTGTGCCAAGTGTCCATTAATCAGATTGATTACTGGAGAGCAAATGGAATGTAATCAAAACTTTATAAACAGCTATTATCACTTGGCTCTCACTCAGAACGATAAGAAAGCAAAGAGCTTAAAGAATAGATTCACATTTTTATTTTACATTAAAAGAGTTATTGGTGGCTCCTGTCCATTGGCAGTGAAGAGATCCTTTCTGCTGCTGTGAGATGAATGCCACAGCCCTAAAAATCCAATCCAAGTTTAACCAGTGCTAATAAAGTATGTATTTTTAGCCATGCCAGCAGGCTGGAAAAAGAAATGGCAGTGTCAACTGGTCCAAAGTGAAATATCTTAACAACCACTGGAGAAATTGCCATGAAAATTTGTATGGTCCCAAGATGACAAAGCTTACTAATTTTGGAAATCCCCTGAGTTTTCCTCTGGTACCCACATTAGCTCTACATTTATTTTTAGTAAAATTTCAACAACTGTTAGATGGATTGCCACAAAATTTGGTGCACTCATTATTGTTCCCCTTCAGGAAGAAATGTAATAACTTTGGTAGACCTTTGACTTTTCATCTAGTGCCACAAGCAGCATGTCAATATTACATTATGTCTTATACTTTGCTCTGGGACCAAGTATCTGCAAAACTAATCCCATTTACTAAGACAGATCATTAACATGCTACGAGTCAACATGTTAATATTAACATTGTGAGCATGATAGTGTGCTGATGTTAGCATTTAGCACAAAGCATTGCTATGCCTAAGTACAGTGTTGCCGAGCTTTATGGTGCCTTCTCTGTGGCTCATCTGGAAACAAGACACACTTTACAGGGAAACAGAAAGAGGGAAATGGCCGTAATTTTGGAAGGCACCCATGTGATTCGGTTTGGTCATTACAAATTTTTATTATTATTATTTCTTTTGCGGGGCGTTTTTTGTTTTTGCCTTCACTGATAATACAGCGTATGACTGACAGGAAAGGTGGACGAGAGGCTGGAGGTGACACACAACAAAGGGCCATGGGTTGGAGTCGAACCCGGCCCGCCGCAAAGGACTCAGCTTACAAGATGTGGGGTACACAATCTACCAGGTGAGCTAGAGGCTGCCCAATGATGTGTTTAAACTTGCTAACTTATAGTACTGTCTGGGGTGAGCTTTGCACGCCAGAAAATTCCATATAACCATTTTTGCGTCAAATGCGAAGGCTCCAAAAGTTGTTCCAGCTCTTCGACTCTTGGTCTTACACCTCTGAATTTTATTAACTAGGCATTCACTGAGCACACTGTGCTTTTTAGTTCAACCCGGAGAGAAGACTAGCCTAGCAAGTTCACCTGTACAGACATCTCTATGACTCTTCATTGAGAGACAACAGGGACAGTTAAATTGCCTTAAATTATTAGAGAGAAACATCTCACCACACTTGGGAAAGAAGAGGCTTTTTGCCACAGGGTGTGTTACAGATCACTGTAAAAAGTAAAAAATAAAAAAATCACCCTCAAGGAAACAGTGGTGACCTGGGGTAAGTTAAGTAGCAGTTAGAATTACTGATGCAGTACTTTTCTGGTAACGACCCTGTGGTAACACTTGTTGACCTCTTGATTACCCACAGAATATTTTGTTTGTACGCTGCCTTGCATTTCAGAGAATATTACAACTAACACTAGGTTGAGCACAGACACCTCTGTGCATGCCTCACAGCTCACATGCTATCTGTGGAGGGCCAATCCACGGTGTCTCTTGCTGATACAAACCAAGGAAGCGAAAGCAAGAGAGTGACCATCGCCTGCTCATGCAATATTCTTCTGAATGTGGGCAGTGCCAGATGTGAAGCACACAGAAAGCTAGCTTGGTAGCTAATATTAGCTAGCTTGCTAATAAATACCACAAAATATGATGATGAAATATGATGTTATCAAACTCACTGCCTGTCAGGCAGCATCTCTCATGTGGGGAAGGCTGTATTTTAATGGCCAGTATCATATAATGTCAGCTGGTTAGACAAGACAGCAACCTATGCCTTCTTCACACTTCTTTGCCAATTGGTTGAGGCTGCAACTTTGCTAGTCAAAGTTCACCAAAGTTGAACTCCAGATGATGCAAGGATGCAAATTTGCTTTGCGACTGGAAATAAATGTTTTTATTTCCTCCCTCACTTGCGCTGAATGGAAGCAAACAGGAGTGGATTATTCACCAATGTCAGTTTCACGCATGTGTGAGCGTACGTTAAGGCCCCTTGTGTGCTTTAGTTGAACTTCAGACAGCATTTTTACATGACATGATGTCAGGGAAGGCCTCACAAGAGCGTAGACATGAGGGAAATATTACAGCAACCAGTAAGTCTTTCAGTGTACATGAGGGCAGATGATTTTGGTAATAAAATAGACTTCAAAAGATGTGAATCTATTCTTTAAAGTTTCAAATACCTTTAAGTTCCAATTCATACATTTCTCAGGGCCAAATCAAGCCTTGTTGCAAGGAGGGAAACGCAACAGTGAACATGCCATAGACTGTGGCAGGCACCAAACCACCGAGTCTTCCTGCTGTACACGAGTGAAGTTCTTCCAGAGATGAAGTCAGATGTTTAGTAGTTTAAAGTCCTTGTGGAAGAGATCTGTACCTCAGATCAAGAAACTGTAATCCTCTTCAAAACTGTCAGAATCATGAGATGTGGCATTTACCACAACCCAGGGGCCCAATATGTGTGGTGAAGTTAATTTCTGTTTGACAAACCTCTCGTCAAACTCTTTCTCTGGCTTACTTCACTCATGCTTCATGCTAATTAACCCACAACAAACTGAAGCCAACAAACATTTTTGATCAATCTAACCCACTAAAAAGAGTCTGTTATTCAGCGATGGCCATTTCAAGTCTTTTGTTTCCATTGTTCCACTGTTTTACTCACTGAGTGTTGCCAGGAAAATGCTTTACTTGTCACAATTCACAGTTCAGAGAAGGACCCAAATGCAGAGCATGAGGCAGGCAGGATGACAGAACAAAAGGCAAGCTTTACTGGCAAGCTGATTCCAGAGAAACAAAAACAGACAGACAACAAAAACCGAAGGAAAAGGTTAAACAAAATCCAAGTACAAGGAAAAAAATACTAAAACTAAACTGGAACAAATCAGGCTGACGTGAATCAACCCTGTAATTCCAGTAGCAGAGACAAAACAACTCAAATCCTGGAGAAATGCAGATGAGAATGAGCTGGTATAGGTTAAGATGCCATGTCAGTCATATGGGCACAATACAGGACACAACAAAGTTAAATGTTAACACTGTCGGGAATAAGTAATAATAAATTATTTTTATCATTATTATCTGTATCTTTATCTTAATCCTCATTACGCTTTTCTGTATTGTAAATCACTGTGCAGCACTTTGATAAACTTATATGTTTTTAAAATGTGCTATATAAATAAAGTGGATTGGATTGGATTTGATAAGTGGATTGTATTGACACTGCTACAGAAGCGTTTCCTGTGGTGTGTGTGACGAGCAAGGAGATGGCAACAGTGTGTCTGCACTCCGGAGGGGCAGGTGAGCTGGACTTTAGGTTAGCAGTATTCCATGAATGGTCAAGTGAATGATAAGCATGAGCTACAGTTTGTCAGAGCCACCAGGCTAAGCTATTTTAGCAACACATAGAGAAAGATTTTTTTTTTTCACTTAGTATAAATGTGTTATTTTCACTTATGGTATTTGAATATTTCTGCATATGGGGTCTCTAAACCATCTTGGAATTACATAAATTGGGTATGACTGGAAAGATGAGACTCTGGTGGATTCAGCGAGGCCATTTTTATCCATGTGTGATGATGTTAGTCCCCTATAGTAGCTAGTTCATTGTAGTGAGACAATTTCTTTGAAACTGACATCACTGACCTATAAAATGACCTATTGTGGCCTCTAGGATAATCACAGCCTCATGAAACTTTACAACCACGAACTACAGACCTTGGGCATTCAGAGGATGAATCGCTTTCATAGGTATATGGACAATAAAGTCGTTTCTCAACATCCAATTGCCAAAAAAAAAGCTATTCTTACAGAAACTTACAAATGTCAAAAGTGTTTAAATCACAGCATGGATTTTTCAAGGCCTTGATGTCTTAATGTAATATTTTGGAAGGATCTTTGACCATCTGTATGGATTCTTAAGTGGTAAACCATGCTTAAATGTATCACCCAAACTGTGTAACAAATGGTATCACCCCAAATAATGCTGCAACAACGTATGAGGCATAAATTAGCATGGCACTGGCCATCATGTACTTCCATCATAATGTTCTAAGCCCTTCCAAAATTTCAGTTGGTGTCTGACCAAAACATGTTAAAGACAGTTTTATGACTAGAAAATCTTAACACACAGTGCTGAGCCACATCCAAATTGAATCTCCAGGTTCCTAGCTTTCAGATGATATATATATTACATCTATATGGCATATATTGGGGCAGCAGTAGCTCAGTCCATAGGGACTTAGGTTGGGAACCGGAGGGTCGCCAGTTTGAGTCCCCGTCCGGACCAAATATGGAGTGTGGACTGGTAGCTGGACAGGTGCCAGTTCACCTCCTGGGCACTGCCAAGGTGCCCTTGAGCGAGGCACTGAACCCCCCAACCACCCGGGGCGCCCAACCAAGGCAGCCCCACCACCCCGACATCCCTCCACCCTGTGCATGTATAGGTCCTGTTTGTGCATGTGTGTCTTTCGGACCTGTGTGTTAATGACAAAAGAGTGAAAAAATTGAATTTCCCATCAGAGGGATTAAAAAAAAGTATATAAAATTAAACTTTGGGGGATAAATAACCACCGTATTATTAATGTATTAAGTGTTTTATGACACTATTTGAATTAAAGGTTTTCTGTGGTGACACTGACATCAGGTCAGTGTGTCCTATTTCTTCTAGAAGAGACATTTCTGATGACAAAGTGGACTCATAAAAATGTCTCCCTCATTAAAAGCCTCAACCTCACCCACCCAAACCAACCAAAACAATCTGCTGCTGCCATGACAACTAACTGTACTGCTGCCTTTAGATGTGGGTGGCTGTGGGAAGTGGAACATCTCCATGTTACTCATAGATGATCTTCACTCAGTCATCCTGTTACAACCTGAACTTAAGGGAGACTCAGCGGTAAACATAATGCCTCTAATAGACATTCAGTGATGAGTTGCTGAGGTTGTAGCTGAAGCAATGGATGATTAAAGAGGTGATAGTGACTCATCTGGCATTTTTGCACAATAAGTAGAACTAACTGAATAAAAGCATGTCAAGTCATTTGAAATTTAATATATAGCCTACAGTAGTGTTTAGAATGTTGGCCAGACAAAACAAGATGTCATCCTGAGCTCTAACAAAAAGTGACTGGCATTTTTCCCGGTCTCACGTATACAATAAATACTCATGTTGGGATGCTAATACGCTCACAATAACAATGCTAACATACTGATGTTTAGCAGGTATGATGTTTTAAATGTTTACCATATTAGTTTAGCATGCTAGCATGCTAACATAAACATAAAGCACAGCCTAGGCTGACAGGAATGTCATTAATTTTGCAGGTATTTGGTCAACATATTTGACTAGTTATTTTTGAACCTCATAGTGGTGCTAGAGGAAGTGTCAGGGCATCACCAAAGTAAGTAGGATTTACATGAATGCCTGTGCAAGATTTCACGGCAATCCATCAAGTAGTCGTTTAGATATTTTAGTCTATTTTAGTGGCTGACCAGGCTTAAAAAAAATTACCAAAATTGAAAACATGAAAATTATCTTTGATTGGAGACCTGAAAGCAACTTTAACAATTTCACATCACTTTTTTCTACGTTGTTGTGCTGTAGTCTACAGACAAAGTTACTACCATTAAAAGTCCAATTATGAACGACATGGATGAAAGATTTGTGGCTGTGTTTTACATATTAAAAATACATTCATCCTCATAACAAAATTGTATCTATACTTCACAAACAGTGCATGTTAGCAGGAGAACGTGCAATGTGCCGGGGCTCCATCAAAAATAGATGAGGCGTGTATTTTCATTAGCTTCTGGGACCATTGAGCCGCTGACTTGTGGAGATCTGCACTTTACTGAGTGCACTTTCCTTGTCAAGAGCTGGAGCAGTTAGTTGATTAATTAATCAGTTGACTGTCATGTTTTCAAACTTTCAAATATAAGGGTTTCCTGCTTTTATTGTACATTTAACATAACATGGGTTTTGAAGTGTTGGTCAGACTGACCATCTACTCTGAGGAACTGGGGGTGACATTTTATACAGTTTTCTGTCATTTATAGACCACACACTGACAAAATAATCAGCAGATTAATCAAAAATGAAAATAATGCAGCCCTAGTTATCATTGTTCTTATAAATGCCCACTATTGACAATTTCTTGGTATGCTGGTAGAATACTATTTCTACCAGTTCTCATTCTGTAAAAGTGTTACAGTGACAAACTGGTTTCTGGTACCCTGCGAATACTGAGATTTGACCCCTACAGTTTGCACTCTAAAATACTTTCTGGGTGACATATAGCATCGTTTTCTGTTTGCGTCAAGCCACCTTTCATCTCCAGGAGAACGACTGCCGTCTCTAAAACCATGGTGAGGAAACACAAACATCTCAAACAGAGAGAGTGATTGGGGGAAAGCTCAGCGAGGCAGGGAGCCTGAACGGAGGATGTCGTTGGTCTAAACCAGATGTTCCGAACACATCAGCCAGCTGCTGTTTTCAACAACTCCTAAACAATAGACAAAGTTACAGTACAGCTGTGGGCTATACTTTCCCCTGTTCTTGTATAATGTTATTAACTAGAAAACATCAAGTGTTGTAAAGCTTTGTTTTCTATAATTCTACTCTCTAAAAGTATAGGATATTTTAAGTCATTAGACATTGGATAATGACAGATGTACTGGTGTTTGTCTTGACAATATTCGTAGCTTATGAAATAATACATTTTGCAACTTAAGATCTAAGATAAAAACCTCTTTGAAGGGGGCCCTCTAAACACTCTAATTTGTATTTCCAGCCATCCAAGGCAAACTGTGGTGTGCAAATACTTCACTTGAATACAGTAGACAGCTCAAAAAAGCAGGGTTGTCACACCTGTTTTGATTATTAGCACTATTAAATATTGTTAGTAGTGATTATCAGCGTTATATAGTCCCTTCAGGGTGTTGGCATGTTGCGAATTAATGCCCGCTGCAAAATCTGTGCGAACTTTGTCCAATCACTGCAACTTTAATGCAAATTTGACTATTTAAAATGGGTAGAATGTCATGTCAGTGTAGAGCTGCACGCACTGTATAGCTTGTTTGCAATCATATGACTCTTACGACGCACAAAATTCAGATGGAGGGCAGGAAGTGATAAATCCATATAATGTGTGGATTGGAAATACAGGAGCATGACTATATAACAACTGCTTAAAAGGTTGCATGAACCTGCAGGCAGCAGGTATAATCAGAAAATTGAAACTCATGATGGATTTGGTATACAAAATGAAGAAAAGTGATTTTCCCACAACTTGACTGATTTGCCCAATGTGGACACGATTGTCGTTACAAATTACCTTGACCTACAGACTTCCTGATGTTACTAACATTATACAATAAGCAGATGAAAATGTACAAGACTCTACTAAGTACTTTGTGTGCGGTTTGGTCCACAACTGAAATTACAGTCTTGTTGTCAGGTGAGCAAATGTGTTTGAGTAGCTTTAATATTTACTCTGTAGATGGATGCCCTGCATCAGGGTGGTGGTAGTCTTCGCTTTCAGTTGCCTGCCCTACCTCTCTCTCCATTTATCTTTATCATGAAACTTCTGCTACAGTAAAGTTACCGTAGATCTGTGCCTGGGACACAGTCACACAGACACAGTGGTGGGGCTAACTATTAGCATCACATGACTAATGTTAGCAAACTGTTAGGGACAGGCTGAACATCAAAGTTAAACTATTTTGGTGACAGTGTAAGATTAATGGCCCAGCATCAGATGTTAACCACTTCTGCTGGGCTTCTGGCCAAGTGGAAAAATATGATGAGTACGGACGAGATCACGTTGTGCTTTCCTAGCTCATGCTAACGGGTCAGAGAGAGAAGGTGTAGAGCAGCTCACAAAGACGGTCCTTGAACAACAGCTGCTTGTCAGCAATCTGTTTCTGCCGGCCGCTATCATAATAGAATGCCGTTATCTGCTTAACGGTCGTGTGTCTTGTAATGGAAGAAGGCAGTTAATGTTACGTTAGCATAAACACGTTAACATGAAGAAAAGATATTATTAGCAAAGATAAATCAACCCGTTCATAAAATGTAAACACATTTAATTTACAGTACACAACATTAATGACAGGCTAACTGTTACCCATAATCCTTATGCAACCATGTGAGCCAGCTAACACTAAATCACTGCACAGCACATATCTATAATGCAAAGGGGAAGTAAGTAAGCAACAGTTACTATTGCAACATATGCAAATTAGCTGTATTACTATTCCAAGTGTACAGACATTCTTGTGAGTCACAACAGGTCATCTGGGAACTTTACCAGCAAAAGACCATAAACCTCAGACACCACCAGTGAATGTGCAGAGAGTGATGTTAACACATCTAGCCATTCTACAATTGCTGCTGACTTAACTGTTACAGACGGGCAAAAACAAGAGAACTAAAATTATTCGGATAATTATCTGAACTGCAACTTATTTTTTTACAATATATGTAGTAGGGGATCCTTGCTTTGTCTCTTTGAGCTATAGGGGTCCCTGGCCTGAAAAACATTGAGACCTCTGATAAACAGTATATATATCAATGCATTTTAATTAGTGATGAATTAACATGTAACTGTGGTGCAGTTTATTTCATCTACTTTATATAGGCTACTTTGGATAGCTTAACCCATAACATTACATCATCATTTATTAGTTGATTTCTATTTTGTATTAATAATCTTATTTTACCAAGTAACTAATGATGTCAAATTAATTTAGTGTAGTAAAAAGTACAATATTAGCTACCAAACTGTGGTGGAGTACAGGTACAGAGTTGCATAAAATGGAAATGCTCTTCAGTATAGCACTTGGGTAAATGTACTTAATTTCATTCAACAACTGAGGATAACCATACACTTACTCATCTTTAAATATTCTTTGTACAATTTTTTTGACACAGCACTGAACAAATGTATCCTTTATTTTAATCTTTTCCTTTTCAGATTTATTCAGCAATGGCATTAATACATCATCAGCGGAGTAAGACCAAAGGATTATGATAAACAATATAAATTTTGTCCATTTACCCAAAATATTGGAGAAAAAAACAAGTCAGCCAGTCATTTCTTAGCACTTACAGTAGAAGACGTTTTGTCCACTTCAGCTCAGATTCAACTGGGGCAGATGAAACTGTGTCCTCCAGAAGACAAAGCCAAAAACATATGCAGAATTAAATCCAAGAGCATCACACATGATCCAGTAACACAACAGGAGACATTTTATCCATCAATGGAGTTCTCATTCTGTTGTTAAAAGCAAAACTAAAAGCCAAAACAATGACTTAATCTTGAGCAGAAGAAATTAGTAACGTTTGTTGGTGTAGCCAACAGTAGCTGATATGTGCTTGGGTCATCTGCCTCCCTGCAGGAAGTCTGTAAAATAAAGGAGCCAAAATCAATACCGGTAATAAGCCATCAACTGAACAAAAGAGGTCAGTGCTTCCAGACAGAGAGGGATTAGAGCTGGCACGCTTGTCTGGGTACAGCAGTCTGAACGCTGCTGTCCTGCACTTGGATGGAAGTTTTAATACCAAACATCTCTACTTTTATTGCACGTTCTGTATAATCTACTGTCTCCACCAGTTAACTGGGATGGCTTGTAAAAGATGGCTGATTTATTTTATTTGTTCATAGATTGTTGCACTTTGTCAAATAGACTTCAGGGCTAGTCAATGAATAAGATCATTTAAAACGGATTTGATGAAATCTTTTAATTAATCTGAAATGTTTCACATGAACAGATGCACATGTCAGGTTTCTTGTAAATGACATTTATGAGATCAATATTTCTCATGGGCATGTAATTACATTTTGAACTCAAATATTGCAGCAATATTGCCACCATGACAAAAACATATTTGCAATTTTTCTTTTTTTTCCTTTACACATAACCAACATCTTTTATATTTTAATGATTTTTTTTTTTTAAATTTTCCCATTATTCCACAAAATCAACAAATCTGTTCAGCCTCTTGTTTCCAATCTAATCTGACATAAAATACATACAATAATTACTCAGAGGCACACAAATAATGAGTAACATATAAAACAGCAAATCAAGATTAATAATACGTAAATTTTTAGACATAATATAGAAGCTTTTTGGTGAAACAACATTCCAATTTATCAGATTATAAAGGATTACATCCCTGTGAAATGGAAGTTAGAGTGTCTTTAGATTCTGCTTTGTGATGTTTTTCCTAATGAAACAGAATATTTGAGCGATGTACACTTACAAGAAGGATTTAAATCCTTTGCATTTGATTGGACCGTTTAAAAGTGGGCAGGCTAAGAGTTTAGTGCCATACAGAGCTGCAGTGGACTGTTGGCTCCATTCAAACTTCCCTGGCCTGGAGGGAGAGATTGAGGGAGAGATTGTTTTGACAGTTAGAACAAAGGTTTTGCCCACAGATACTCAAACATACATCTCTTCCTATCTCTCTCCATATTGCTCTGTTAGCTAGCCACTACAACCATTTGATTAGATGAACTTTTGTAAACGCCACTGTGGGCACGACCAGTCATCAAACATTTAAAACTGTTTTACAGAAAGAGAAAACAGGCATATTAATGTAAAAATACTCTGATACTGGTTTTATGACATATGTTTGACATATTTTATCACACAGAGACTAGATATGCACCGATTTATCAGCAACATATCATATCAGTATCGGCTGATATTAGGTTTATTGACTGTCATCAGCCTATCGGTAAATAGGATAACATTTACGGATGGCAGTGGCCGATGTTTTTCCATTTTGTCACAGCAACTTTTCGCAGGCTAAAAAGCAGGGCAGAAGACCAATGGCATCCCTCCACCCTGGGGATAACAGAGTGCATGTCTGGGAGAGATAGAGATCTTCCCTGGGACACCATCTGGACAAAAGGACATAGCTCACCATCAACATTTCAGAGGACACGCCCCAATTTTTCCCTGATAATACTACATTGTGAACAACAAATTAGTGTTGAAATCAGCAGGGGGAGAGCTGGTTCACGTTAGCTGTTAGCAGCCGGTGGCCAGAACGGGTCCATGTCATTGGTTCGACAGCCCATTGGTTCGACATCCCATTAGTCTGACTGTCCGCGGTGCTGAACGGCTTGCGGCAGGCGTATGGTGCACCGCGACTGGCTTGAGGCGCAGCAGTCTCACAGCTTATGTGTTTGCCACTTTCTTTTTCATTTTAACCCACACCATGATCTTTTCCTGACCCTAACCAAGTGGTTTTTGTGCCTAAACCTAACCAGACCTTAACCACAGGGCATCATGATGATTTCAGAACGGACTTCGGAACAATGAGTTTAATATGGTCGGAACAATGGGCAGTCGAACCAATGGGCAGTTCCCGCCAGAACAAACAGCTAATGGAGGTTGCACTGAGGTGCATTATGATGCGTTTAAGCACTTAGTAAAAATGAGTGTTAAGCAAAAGTAAATGATAAAGTTCTCATGATGTGTTCAAATCTTACCTTGTGAAATGTAGTTTTAGATGAGAAACCCAAATACATCATAATACAAACATATATTATATATAGTAAGAGGCTTTTGAAGCAGTAATTTTTCTAAAGGTTTTTCGTGTGAAGTTATTTTGAAGGTTGTTTCATAACTACGTACAACTGAAGTTGCGCTTATTCAAAGGTAGTGTAGTGAAAGGCTGATTGACTTTAAAACAGTTAAGTTTTTTTTTTATATACTGATGACTTCTTTGTTTCCCTGGCACAAAAGGGGGACTAAATAACAAGAAAAATAAAGTTAACAACAACAACAATAATAAAACAGATCAGTATTGGTATTGGATATTGGCCAAATTGTTATTTTAAACATTGGTATTGGTAGCCCGAAGTTCAGTACATCCCTAACTTTAAGTGTTGATAAGATTAAAATAGGGAAAAAGTTTTTCTCATTAAAATCTGGACTTAGAGTCTTTTGCTTTAATGATAAAATTCAGTATGTTTTTCGAACACAGATGTTTTTTGTTTTAATGAGCAACACTGATTTTGTTAAAGACGGCAGTTTCACGATATATACACAAGATAAAGTGATGATGTAGTAATACTCAGAAAAATCTCATTACGACATTGAAAATATTGTGCATAACATGAAAAGATCTAGTCTCTACATTCACTGAATGTAGAGTCTGTATATAGAGTCTGTAGGCAAACCCCAGAGATCTTGCCTCCAGAAGAAGAACAGAAGAGCCTTGGTTTCCAGTTGTAGGCTGTTTGTAGTCTGCGTGATATTGACCAATCACGTTTGAGCCGGCTGCAGTTTAAACAGTCCATGCGGTGAACTAACGAGGCGGAACATAATTGGCGTCACTGAAAACTCTGAATCCATCGCAAGTGTAGGAGCCATTTCTATGTGAAGGTATGTAAGCACCAAATTGAGCCAGCCGGTGTCCTCATTGTGTTGGGTGTAACTTCCTACATAGGTAGGAACTTTCTGACAGGTGTCAGGTGTTGCTAGATGGAGGAGCACACAGTTTTTCGACCGCTCCACTCCGTCACGTTTTCTTGTTTGTTTGGTGAAATAAATATGGACTTTATCTGCACTAAATGGATTCTTGCACATTATTGAAGATCCTGGAGATGGTGAGAAATAAAGAAAGCATCCAATGAAGACGCGCAACTAGACGCTGTTCGTTTCATTAGACACAAGTTATAGTCGTACGGTAGCAAGCGCGTTGATTAAGTTTTTAGCCTGTTTATGCAGCCCCTCAGTGGCTTTAAGTGTTAGGCTTAGCCGCTACAGCAATGGTTCAGCATATTTACTTATATATAAACGGAAGTCGGAAACAGAAATTCGCCTCCTCTGCCCAAATCAAACCAGAATGCCAAAGAATCGGGGATCTGCCCCCAGAGGCTGTATTGCCGTCTGCCGGAAGTCAGGCGGCAGTACAGCCGATGGGTCCCAAGAATGGAAAAGATCATGGTGAAACACAACTTTTTTGCCATTTTGACCATAATACCGTGCCATACAAGAGCCTTTATGACATGAAGGGTATTATTTCATTTGGAAATTAATATTCTCCTATTTATTATTTGCAATGACATCACATTGTTGAAATGAATTTAGGCCATTAATGCCAATTTATTTCTGATTGAACATAAAATATTGCAAGCTAAAAAGACTGAATGAAGACGAGTTAAAGGTCAGTCAATAAGAGGGTTTTAGTTTAAAAACGATTTAGGGCCAGAGGGAAAAGAAAAAATGTTTTGACCTTTGGTTTGACTTGCCACCCATCTAACATCAAAACGCATAACTTCTGTGTTGCTGAAGAGAAATTAAAGCGTTGAATGTTTGAGTTAAACATGGCACCTTTGATCTGTTTCCTTAGCTTTTCCCCAAAGGAGTTCTTTGAAAGATAATCTTTGGCCCACTGAGTTATGTCTCTAGTCAAGACAAACAAAAAAAGCTTGGGGAAATCCTCTATGCTTGTTTGCCAGTGTTTAACACTTATGTAATTTCCAGGACCAAAGGAAGAATTCCCCTCTTCTCTCAGTGTAAATGTTGGATGTTATTCCACCTCAGGGGTTATCTGGATACAGGGAGGTGATGAGTAAATCACGTCTTTTTCACCAGTTTTCCTTTCTCTCTTGAACTCTGAGGATGTTAAATGTTACCTCAGAGTATCATCAGTTGACTTCATGTTCCTAAAAGGAACACATGGACAAATTTCAAGTCTATTTCCATGCATGAGTCATGTGTCTACAGCATGACACCCACCATACCTCCCAGTGATTTCTCTATCAGTGTAGCTGACACTGGAGAGGCCTAGAATGGCACCAACAATCATCAGCACAGTTTTGTTAATTAATCAGCATTAACTGTAGTTATTTATTTAGGCAAAACCATGCTGGTTCCAGCCTTTCAAATGACAGAATTTGTCACTTTTCTCTTATTATGAACAATTCAATGGTATCTGATCAGTAGCCAGGATGAACAGTAAACATGCTGTTTAGACCCTGAGTGTAGGTATCAGGAAAAAAACAGAATTATCACCTCACCGTTCTTTGCCTCTGCTAACCAGTCAAGCTGCAGGTTACATCCATGTCTGTCTAGACTCATATATAGCCGTGGCAGTAAGAAATAGTTGGATTTCCATCTGAACGTAGCACATATTTTAACAAAATTTTCAGAAAATCTGCAAAATGCAGATTTATGTGTTTTACCATCCACTACTGTTATGCAAATACTGGGAGTTGGTTCGTGGAGATAAGCAGTAGATGTGCTACTTCTCTAGTCATGTGCCACTGCAGAAGAGGGTGCAACGAGGTGACGCAATTGAAAAAGCGCTAGTCAAACCTCAAACAAAGGAAGACAATGAATGTATAATTACGAAATGCACACTGGACAATCAAAAGAGAGTTATTACGACTATGTTGTCTCGGGTGAGTTTTGGTAACAGTGCTGTGTGCATACACAAGCATGTTAAATTCCAATCAGAGACAATGAATAGAGCTTGTAGTGGCATGTGCAATGACGGTAATGATACTTCATTATTTATTTGCTGAATGTGATTCTATTGCACTCTGTCGCATCTACCTTTTATTGATACACCAATTTTTCCACTTCTCAAGCAGAAAAACTTTTTTGCGATATTTTCAAGATTTTTTCAAAATGTTGGCATTACATTTAGTGTTTTGTTTTGTATGAGCAGACTGAAAATGTGCATTAAAAAAAGAAATAGAATAGAAAGCCTTTATTGTCAAAGTACTGAATGCAACAAAAACAGGAGTGCTGCTCCACTTTGGTGCAAAAGTAATCAAAATTCGCACACAAAAAATAAAAAACATAATTTTTTTTTAAAACGTGGAAAGTAATGCACCTAGTAATCTAGATATAGATGTTGCTGCAAAGAAGCAACATATTCTAAAACATGGATGCTTCACACACATCTTCCACCCGGCAGCACAGAAGATCTATACAACCAGTTTCAAGGTGGACACCCAAAATCAGTGTCACTAATTCAGTATCTAACCAAATGTCTCTCCTTCTTTTACAGAGTTATAACTTTGAATAATGGCCAGAAATGTGTTTTTGCACAACTTTATGATGTCACAGTGAAGCTGACCTTTGACCTTGTGGACATAAAAGGTCATCACTTCATATTTAAAGGGATTTGTGTGAAATTCTGTAATGTATAAATTATTGAGTTATGACCAAAAAAGTGTTTTTGAAGTCAGTGACCTTGAGATTTGACCTCTAAAAATCTAATCAGTGCATCAACGAGTACAAGTGGATGTTTTTTTTCCAAATTTGGAGACATTCCCTCAAGGCGTTCTTGAGATATTTTGTTCATGAGAATGGGACAGATATGAGGACCACTGACCTTTTACCACCAAAATCTAATAAGTTCATTTTGAGTTCAAGTGACATTTGTGCCAAATTTGAGGAAAATCCCTCAAGGTGTTCTTGAGGTATCACATTCACGAATATGGAACAAACAACCCTAAATCATAGCCTAATGCCTCTGGCCACAACTGTCACCGGCAGAGGCATAAAAAAGAGGGATTGGTGCATTTTTATTGGTAAACACATGTGACCATTGATAGGTTTCCTTACTGCAGCTATGGACATATTTTGCGAAAGAGAGAGATGCAGTTTGATTTGATGTAAAAGCATTTATGTAGGAAATACATTTTACGCTGAGGCAGTAAACTATTTTATGCTTTTCAATTTCTTTTTTCACACTGGAAAGGCAGCATGCATGTTGATCCATTAGTATTATGTAACTTCAGCAGTGGTCACAGTCAAACAAGAAAACAGGCCTGCATGTAACGTTGCTGCCAAAGGCTTCAAGGTTCCCCCCTCTGAGAGCAAAATCATGGAAAAGCCTAAACTGGTTGTGTTGGATCTGTTTCATTTGAGGGATGTTGTCATTTTGCTAAGCCTGGATACTGGGAACAACTGGAGACTGAATGCACAATTTATGCTTAAAGTGTTTTATTGTACATTTTTGAATTCTGTTTCACAGACAAAACAACTGGCAAGCTGGTCTTAACTTGTTTTGACATAATCCAGATAGTAACTTCTCACCAGTGCCTCTATGTGAACTTGATTCAAGCTAAAATCCCTAAAGGTTGATGTTTCTATTTTCTTTAAATATTTGGTTTCCAGGGAAACCTCTGACAGAGCATCAGTGCAAATGCTTTAAAACTTGCTGACAAGAGTCCCCCTACTCTCCATTTTTGGTAATCAGTAAACTTTTAGACTAAGAATAATACTGCTGCATGTTTTGGATGATAGTAAAAATATTGTACCAGATGATGCTGAGCTCTTTGTGCTGTTCAAATAAGTCATCTATGGCTGGACTCCAGCAGTAGCAGAGTTTATTCTCTAAGATTTCTTATCCCACCAGCAGGAATCATTGGTATTGTATTGCAGATGTGCCGTTTGGCACTGAAATCAGTGACTGTAATTTATAACTTCACATGCAACACCAGACTTTTACTTTTAGAGGTAATAAATTAGAGCTGACAAAGCTAAAGTGTAAGCAAGTTTTTGAAAGGAAACTAAGGCCAGAATAAACCTCATGATAAAAACAATCTGATGAATCAGTCGTTGTGAGATTAGATCATCACTACAGAAAGCCTAGACACAACAGTTTAGATCTAGCATGAAACAACTCTGATTGATGACTGGATAATTCCTCTGGATTTCACGACTTTGCACAACAAATGTCCAGAACATGCCAGGAGACAATGCTTCAAATATGGATGTTGCTGCAAAGAAGCTACAAATTCTGAAACATGGATGCTTCACACACATTTTCAACCTGGCAGCATAGAAGATCTATACAATCAGCACAGTTTTGAGGTGGACACCCAAGATTAGAGTCACCAATTCAGTATCAGACCAAATGTCTCCCATCTGTTTCTGAGATATGACGTTTGGCAATGGGCAGAAATGTGTTTTTGCAGAACATAAAGATGTCACAGTGAAGTTGACCTTTGACCTTTTGGATATGAAATGTTATCACTTTGTTATTTTATCCTGTTAGGTATTTGTGTGAATTTGTGTCCTAATTAGCCTCTGAATTCTTGAGTTATGGCAAAAATGTGTGGCCTTTGACCACTAAAATCAAATCTGTTCAACCGTGAGTGCAAGTGGAGGTTTGTGCCAAAATTGAGGAAAATCCCTCCTGGATTTCCAGAGTTATCATGTTCACAAACATGATATAGACGCAAGGTTACTGTGATCTTGACCACCAAATTGGAATCAGTTTATCCTTGAGTTGACGCAGATGTTTGTGCCAAATTTGAGGAAATTCCGTCGAGGTATTCTTGAAATATTGGATAACAAGAGCAGGATGGACAACCTGAACACATTAGGGCCATGGCTGTCCCCTGCGCAGAAGCAAAAAAAAAAAAAAAAAAAAAAAAAAGATGGTACTACTGTCTAATAAAGGCAGTCTTTATAAAAGGTTTTAAGTTCATATCCAGTGGCAGTTTTAAAGATTCCAGTCTTAGTTGATCTGGCAACTCCTGTAGTTACTGTGGTAACAGAAAATGAGATTTAACTAGAGCTGTCAGCATTAATGTGTTAATCGTGATTCAATTAAGGTCTGAACATAACGCATTTTTTATATATTTTTTTAATAACGCTAATTACGTGCTGCTATTTGTCCCTTCAACGCACTGTAGTCAAGTTGCTGAAGTGGCTCCCTGCTTCCTGCTGCAGCAGTGATGGAAAATAACAACATCATGTGCTTTTGAATGGTTCATTTCACTTTTAAAAACTCCCAGATGGCTAGTTTGACACGTAAAAAGTAATATGCACCTTGTGTCAAACGGACTTGAATATCAGTAAGTACTTCGATTTTGAGTTACCACCTACGAGCTAAGCACACAGGTGCAGCTAATCAGACTGATGTCAGTGGGCAACCATATCGCCAAAGCTGGTAAAGCGCTATTTCGTAGTGCAGGAAGCACCACAGACGTGTGGATTAAACTAAAGAGAATGACTTAACTACAGAACTTGCTAAAAATGGGTGGCCACTGACAGCAGACCAGTCAACACCGTGGAAAACTTGAGTCTAAGAGACTCTTCTTCTTCTTCAGGATGGCATGTTGTGACCAGTCATATGCCAAATCGTCATGAAGAACAATAGTCTCACACATACAGGGCCTGTATGAATCAGAGAAAACAACTAACTGGAAGTCCTGAAAGTCAGTGAGTAATCACAATTATCTCAGGGTAACTGCACGCCATACTGACATTGATTGTACATTGCACTCCTTTGCATTAAAGGTTTGACATACAGAAGAACGACACTAAAATGTGCCCAGCACTTCTCTGAAGTTGCAGAGAAATGGGACATTGCAAGGAAGGTGAGGACAATTGGCACAGACAGTGCCAGTGTAATCCTTTCAAGAGTGAAAAAGTGAAAGGAAACACTATTTGACAGAATAAGCACATTAAAGTTGTCTCTTACCTCTAGATTATGGTTTCAAGATCACACTGTTGTAGCAGTGCAGCACTGATTTGAAAGAAACAGATCTACAAGTCTAGATCATAATGCAAAGTTAGTTGCAGTTGTAAGATTCTCTATCAAGACACTGGTAGGAATTGCTTTAAATATGGATTTGAAAACTGTTTTGAAATGCAAAACAATGGAGTTTTAACATGGGATTAAAAACGCGATTAATTGCAATCAACTATTGAAATTCAGCAGTTTTCATGATTTTAAAAATTAATCATTAACAGCCCTAGATTTAACACTAAATGCCACAGAGTTTTGGCGGCAGCACAACAAATTACTATGGTTTAAATAAAGAAGTCAGACAAGAATTGACCTTTTTCCATCATTCTATGAGCAACTGGTATCTGACTTTATGCTGCACACAGCATGAGTTTGCTAACAGTGGGGCACAGTCAAAGGTTAAGTTGGAGGCGTGCAGCCTGTCACTTGACTATTTCATTACTCCTCAAAATAGTTCAAACTGATCAACTGTCAAAAAATGCCAAGACGCCAATTTGATTTAAGATCAAGTGCCAGGTTCACTAACAAAAAATAAAGACACATTGCATTTCCTGTAACTACTTCATAATAAAAGTCAACTCCTGTTGTTGCCGGTTGATGATGCTTTTAATTTGAACAGCTGCAGCAGCAGGAAACGTTCAGTTTGCACCAGTAGTAACTTAATAATGCATTTTCTCCATGGTTGTTGCCCTCGACATCCCGTTTGTAATACTGCAAGTTACAGATGCTAGATGATATGAGCACATCAAATATCAGCTGATACTGGCCTTAAAATGAACGGTGAATGATCGGAATCGGCCAACATGCTAATAATATCAGTACATCATCAGTATTGGCCACTTTTGGCTTTATGACTATCAAAAGTGAATATATACCAATATGGGTATTGGTTATCTGTCAAATAACTTGTTATATATCAGCATATTAGATTAAAAAAAAAAATCCAATATGGTGCGTCCCTACTGCAAATACATAAATATTTTCATCAGTGGGCCATAATTTCAGTCATTACTATGTTACCTTATTCTGCAATAGATTGTACCTTATTTAAAATGACAATCTTTGAGATTACCATCGATGCTTATTAGATTACTTTTAAGCCATTAATTAGAGCAACATCTTAATTGCTTAACAGGTTGTTAAAAATCCCTATGGCCTTTCAAATAATTACAACCTAAATACTCACCTTCTAATAGAGCCATCAAGCCTGCAGTTTTAAATATAAAGGTAGGATATGGAGGATTTTCAAACAAAACAAAATATAGATATATACAAATGAAATCCTGCTTAATCATCACCTATGGGCTTCTACTCATGTGTGGTGGTGACTCTCTTTGCAGAGCTCCTGTCCTTTAACTGTATTTTGATGGTTTTGTGAGCTCCGACTGCTTCTGGGCGGAGATTTCCCCAGCCAATGAGAGAGCACAGGTGCCGTGCCCAAGCGTGTCTGAGCGTTGTCCGAGCGTGCACCAGCGCGAGCCTTGCCTGAACCTCTTCTGTGAAGCCTTCTTCCGTACCTCCGGGCTCCGTACACCCGGGAGAGTTGAGCCTGATAGGAGCGGCCAAAATTGAATGTGTGTTTATAAACAGCAACTGGAAAATCCTCCAGACCCTACCTTTAAAGTCCATTGTAACTATCTTCCTGATTAATCTAAAAAAAAAAATAAAAAAAAATAGAATACACAAATGTCATGTTGGAGAAGGATAAGCACCAGCCAGAGGGATTTTTCACTGGCTGGCAACCTAAAAGTTGTTCTTATTAATGGTGGATAACTGATCTATAAAGCATTAGTAAATCACTTGACATTGCGACTTTCATAAGGTGCCTTATTTAAAAGGAGGATGGAGGTAAAATTTAAGATATAATTAATATCTAATTTAGTGATTTTTTTGCAGCATCTTTAGTAGAAATACACTGCAGTCAAAAAGTGTGCAAGTTAGCGGACATGATTCAGTAGGCGACTGCTTGTAACTTATGTTGTAGCAGCTGTTTTACAAGGTTGTTTTACAGTCTTTAAAACACTTCCAGAGGTTGCAAGAAATTAAATGGTATACATGTACTAATTTGTGTCGTTGTCTAGTGCAAGACCTGGACAGATGGTTTTCCAGCCCACTGTGGACATTTATCAGGCTACCAATATCTCTCCCTGTCTCTCTCTCTCTCTTGCTCTCTGGATGTCCTGTGGCAACCTCATTAATTGTGTAATGGATATAAAAGCTCAAACTATAAACATTCTCCTCTTTTCTCCAGGAGTCTTTCCAAAAAGAACACGGAGGCCCCAAGGGGCCCCTGGAAGATCTCAGACTTTGACAGGAAGTTGTTGAACAAAGTTACTTGATCCAAGAACACCAATAAAAAAAAATACTCCAGTCCCAGGCGCTCAGTTATTTCACTAGAAGACGGCTATTTTGAAGATAAAAATATGGTAAAGGTGAATTCTTCATTACTCAGGTTTATTCAGCAACTGTTTGAGATAAAATGTAAATTCTTATAAAGCCAATCATATTTAAATTCCTCCAGTTACTTGATTCCAGCACATTATGACACTATTGATCAGAAGCTCATCTGATTCAGAGTAGCAGTTACCACATTAGTTGCCAGATGACTGCTAACAGAGTGGAAAAAGGAAACAAGCACAGTGTCAATAGGTTCACTGGGGCCTGGGCAGATGAGTCATGTGGTAGAGGTACATATCATTGGACTCAATTAAACTTCATTGGCATACTTAAAAAAAAAAAAAAAACTCAACAAATTACATGACATTGTTGAGTTGTTCAGTCAACCATCATTTCCAACTGATGGCTGTTTCCACTGGTTAGAGAAATAGTCAACCAATCAGAACTTGGCTACAAATTAACCCAATCAATGCCAGTGGAATGCCATTGTCCTGTTCACTGTTTCAATTAGGCTTAAAACCTAAGTGTAAACTACTTCAAGTAAAGCTTTGTCAATTTTTGCCTGGGTTATTTATTAGATTGAGACTGTGTGTGTAAACTCATAGTTGAAGCCATTATCACCAAAAAATCTTATTGATTACACTGGTGAGCTCTCATACTCAACACCATTATTATTCTAGTAGAGTGCATTTGTGGATCTTTTTTTGTTACCTTCAATTTTACACATATAATTGATCATACATTTTGACTGTAACCTAAAATTATGCTCCTCAACTGACAATGACATCAACAGGGTGGATATAGACTCAGAAGTCAGTCTTTAGACGCTTTGCTTAACTAAAGACTGATGTCTTTCTCCCTGATTTTGTGTTTAGATGGGCGGATACAATTTCAGAGTTTAAAAAAACTCCCTACGTTGCAGAACCAATAGTAAATCTGCAGGGCGGTCCTTCGGTGGCTCGCTGAACTCTTGTGCTTGTAAACATAGTCTGACTGCGTTAAAAGTTTTAAACAAAGTCACTGTAAGTCCTTCATTTCCACAATCTTGCGGACTGAGCACATGTTTGATAAAACAGAGTTTAATCTCTCGGCATCCATTTTCAAGCTCTCTGTGTGTTTGTTTCCTTGCGGATGAGAAAAGGGGGAGCGCATACACAAGAGGCGTTGCTTTGTTGCCGGCCGTTTTATCCGGTGTGTTAAACACACTTTAGAAAGGAGTGTCCCCAGACTAACAGAAGGCGGAGATCTCTGATTGTCTGGTGGCGAGACTGGGGTGGTTGTGCCTCTTGCTACAGACATTATATATAGAAATAAATATATAATGTCTCAATAAGAAGTTGTGTCCCTTTTACTAGCCCAATGTGGCTACACATTCTTGTTCCTATCCTTTTAAAACAATTCTCACAAGTTGGATTAATTTTTAGGAAAAACCCTTTTGATTCTTTTGATCTGAGGACTCTTACAGACTGAGGGAATATGGATAACTCACAGGGTAGTCAAGGAATGGACACATAATTTGAGTTCAACAACCCAGATTTATACATCTGAAGGACTTCTACTGAAAAAAACAACAACAACAAAAAAAAAAACTGCTCGGCAACCAGACTAGGCATTTAATTGAGACAGTGGTTTATTGTCAAAATGTGTAGCCACACCAAGCTAGTGAAAGGGACTGGCCATTTAATTGGGTCATTAATTGGGAAATAAAAAAAAGAGTCATAATGGTACTTAATACGTGTTATTAATACATGGTGTTAAATACCCAAAGTCAAGCTTAACAAGCAAATACATTTTAAAGTAAGACAGGATTAATTTATCTCCACAGTCGTGCAGCAGGTGTAAGTTGTACAAAGTTGGAAAGAGTGCAAATATATAGAACGTAAACAAGATACATTTTAAACAATAAAGATTACAGACAAGGCACAATAACCAAAAGTACAAAGTGCCAGAAATGTAAACAGGTTGATGGGAAGATAAATGGGTTAACGGTAAGTTGGTTTTATGAGTTATATTTCACAGCAAGAGACAGAGTATCTAGTGAATGAGCTCACTGTTGTCCAGGTGGAGGATGAATCAGCTGCAGATAAGTTACCCACTGGTCTCAACAGTGGAGCCACTGACATCAGACTGTCTGTGAAACACCAGCAGGCTTTTCATTATTCAGCCTTTAGACTTAAGATTCAACGAGTAACAGTTTTTTGATTAACTGAATGTCTCAACTACTGTAGAGAAAAAAAATGTATATAGTTTTAGTAAGTTTAAGTATTTTTTTTATAATTACACTACTGGTACATATGTGCCAAAAATTAATGTACTGTTTTCAACTTAAGCTTCATTAGCCTGTAGCCCCCCAGCACACCAGTGGTTCATTCATTGCAGAGAGTGCAATAGGAGCCTGTCTGTGTCCTGTCTTTTTAATTATGTATTGACAAGACCCCAGGGAGTGACCTAATTTCAATGCCAGCATTTAGTCAGCCAATGTGGGACATGGTAATACACAGGGACATGATACTGCTTAAAGAATAAATAAACCTCTCTCTAAAATGTTCTTGATGTTCTGTGTTTGTGTCATTAGTACTCCACTCCTCAAACAACAATTCATCTTCTATGATGATAAACACAGAGGAACAGTGGGCAAAGAAGTACTCAGATCTGTTTTTTAAAGCCACAGTGTGTAGAAATTTCTCCCATCTAACACTGAAATCATATATTGCATTCAAACGGATAGCGCACTCTAGCGCCTCACTGTTTCAAATGCATATTTCAACAATGGTAGCCGCTGTATACCAAAAAGCTAGGATAACATTGATGAAACCATGTCATCCTTATGTCTCAACGCCAGCAGGCTCCTACACAGACGCAAGCGACACGAGTTGACAAACCCCCTCCTCACCATGAAAAACAAACCAATCACGTCTTGTCTTTTGACAACTGACAAGTGGCTCAACCTCACACCCCTCATCCTTCTCCTCACATCACTGCGCCGCTGTTAGCTAACTGTGTATTGCATCGGCGGATTTGCTGAGCAAATACAGGGCCCGGAGCCATCGGTCCGACTGGGTACACAGAGCCCTTCAAACCCAGCAACTCCACAGGGAATTTCCCCGGCTGGTACAGCTCCGGGAGAGCCCAGACTGTGCTGATAAGTTTCTCCAACATATTCGTCTTCTCTTTCAATTTTGCCCAGCCTCGCCTTGCCTCTGTAATTGGCTGCTCCTTCGGTGGCTGCACTGCTCATCTGCATAAAGTTCAGCTTCTCTCAACTTCTACTTGACGCTCTGGTTGCTGGCATCGCGCCACTCGCTGCAGCTGACGCCCCTGACGCCCTTTGTCGCCAGCATGCATTGAAAATGAATGGCTGCCGGCCACTTATGACGCTCATGAATTATTGGTGGAGGTAATAATACACTAATGATGACATATTTATGAATGCAGAAATCGGTTTTTGCTAATAAACAACTGAAAATGTTACACAATGTCCCTTTAAGTAAAAGTACAAATACCACAGTGTAGAAATACTCTGCTATAAATAAAGTAAATGTACAAACAAATGAGCATTAAAATGAACTTTATGTGCAAAACATAAAAATATCAACGATGCAAAATGGCCTATAATGCAATAAGAATTATGTATTATTATATTATATTATAATCCTAGATTACTGGATAAATTGTGATGCATTATGTGTAAGCATCGCTTTCATGTTACTGCTGGTAAAGATGGAGTTGGTTACAATTAATTTATATACTGCTGGGCAGCTTAATGTAATCTATGCCTCATAATTTATTAGTTCATCACATTTTGTTAAGGCTTTCAGGTTGGTGAATGAATTTTTAGATAATTTGGCATGTTATGTATATTGAATAAAATGCAAGATTTAGAAAGAGCAAACTTTGCACTTATCCCAGCAATCTTTTTACAGTCAGCTCGGCGATGAGTGAAAGGTGAAGCCAGAAGTGCAGGAGCAGCTGGAGGGCTTCACATGCATGATGTACAGTCAAGCACATGAGACATCAGTTAACCTGGTCAGGAGCAAGATGCTCAAGAAGATTGTGGGAGAAGACGAGACCCTCAGCAGCAAGTTGAGAGTCGATTTTGCTCGCCTGCCCCCCTGCCAAAACTCACTCATCCCCCACATTCAGAGAGTAAACTATAGAGTGGCCTGTTACAAATGGGCAGTTGAGCCGATCTTTTGGAGGCCTAAGCCATATGATGAGGGTCAAGGGTGGGAGAAGAAAGAGGGAGGGTTTTTGGAGCCTGTCTGGTCTCGTGGACCAATCCTGCCCCCATCTCTCATTGACCTGTTGGCGCCCTGGTGTCGTCAGTGATGATGATGAGGGGGAAGAGGATGAGGTGGAGATTGATGATGAGACTGACGACGACTATAATCAGTGAAACAGGGTTTTGATTACTTTTGCCTTCAATTAGCTAGTATTATCAGATTTCAATATATGTCAGTTAGAGTGATTGCCATCCATTTGATGACCTTGCAGTGGATAAGAGGATTTTGCAGGAAACTATTGCGAAACAAAAAAGCTAAAGTTATTTTGTTATTAGCCTAAAATGTGTTATTTTCCTGTTTTCACCAATAAAGAGGGGTTGTACCATGTCAATGATCTTTCCATTTGATTCTTGCTGTCAAAATTATATGAAAAAGTGGGTTAATTTTTCTTTGTATGTTGTCTGGTTCAGGAGTTATGAAAATCGGCGTCTTTCGACACTGGTGCAGACATCAATTCAAGATGACAGCCAAATGAACCCTATGGGCCATTAGTTGACCTTGGCAACATGAAAAATTCTTAACTAGACACCATTAGGGTCCTAAAAAAAACAGGTTACAAAAAAATGCCACGCAGGTGCATGGGAACCTATTTCTCCTGCCCGACTAAAACCTTCCTTGCTCTCCCAGCCATGTCCGCATTGCTTGAGAATGCAGTCAAATGTTCCATGTGGAAGTGGACTGCTGTGAACTGCCCTGGGCAGTCTCAGTAGGGTTTGCAGCGCCTGGTTTACATGTGGGAGCCAGCGTGTCCCACTGACACCACCTGGGACGTTGACAAACACACCCATCTCCTCTCCAAAGGCTCTCAGCTCTCTCGTAGATTTGCTGCTTCAGTGTTATGTCTTCCACACCATGTTAAGGATATTGTAGACTTGGTTCACCATGGAGATTATTCTTTGCACAGACAGCATTGTCAGCTCCAGTCTATCATTAAAATTAATTAAACTTTTTTTTTTTTTTTAAAGTTTGGAAACGTTATTTCTTTTAATTATTTCTCCCCTTTAATAATACTAATTGGTGTTGTATTAGATATTGTTGGAAAGCCTGATTAGTCACCTTTACAACGAGGTATAACTTGTAAGGATCGTGCTTCTGTGGAATGAGCAACACAGCTAAACGTGTGGGTAGTGCCCCAAAACAAATTGCTAAAATCAAAATATTTGTTGACTTCTGTTTTTGCAGGATCCTTGACTATTTCACATTCTTCAGGTGAAACCGTCGATCCATCCATCCATCGATCATGGATGAGAAATAAGTGGCACCCTTAATCTTCCCATGGGTCCTTTGCTTGAGAGAATCTGCAACAGCGCAAATGAACTGTGCACATGCAGTGTCGTTGCTATATGTAGGGTTAACATTTACGCCGTTCTTTTTCAAAAGTTAAATTTGTCCCGGTTGCTTTTGCAAACTTTGCTCTCGGTGCATATTTGTGGCCATATCTGCACATAACACACAGTTCATTTTACTATTTGTTTGGTTGTACCTGAGACATGCAAATTCATTAAGCCATTCCTGTGTAATGTGTAGATTGGGCTTTTTCTGTATGGTTTCTTCCAAGTCTGTATCCAAGTTTTCCTCAGCAACTTTTCGCTGTGCAGGGCCTGGCTCTGACACAGGGGTGAAAAATGTGTCTATAGCTATTTTGCCAGCCTTGAACATGATGTTGGCCACGACCACAGCTTAAAACACTGATGAGTGTATATGACATGATCCTTAATGAAGGCCCTCAGTGGTTTGTGTGAACCAGGACTACACTGGCTGTAAATGATGTGGGCATTGACCACGCTGACGCTAATAACCACATTAAAAATGGGGTTGTACCATTTCCTGGATTGGTGTGGAAAGAGATACGTTTTCAGCTGTACCTACTCCTCACTAAAGGAGTTATACGTTTCTTAAGGTTATGAAACACATTTTCCTTGGTTCAAATACATTTCTGAATGCATATGTGCCCATGAATGGATGACAGCATAGTGAGACGCTTCGTGTCATGCCATGCACAAGCCAGCAATTTATCAAGTCGCGTGAATACTGGGTCATCTCCCCTTCTCAAAGGCGACTGGGCTGGTCTCAGGCCCCTTGGCATCCCTCGCTTGTTGCAGTTCACTGTCCAACGCATTCCAGTTTTGTTAGCTGCTAACTCATTAGCTATGGCTGGTGATGTATAATAGCAATCCATATACACCTCATGCTCTTTCCCTGTGTATGGGGCCATCAGCTGACAGACAATAAGATGGGTTGCACCTAAATTATCAGCCTCATCTGCACTGTGACCAGTGTATACCACTGTAAAACATAGACTTAGCTGGCTTCACTCAAGACAAATGCTTTGTAGCTATATTTGTCAAGTTTTTTGGGATTGTGCAGTTTCAAAGTTGACCTTCCCTTGAATGCAATGGTCATTTCATCCAGGGAAAGTTCCTTTAGTGTAGGGTGACCATATTTTGATTTCCAAAAAAGAGGACACTCGGCCCGGCCACGACATAGCCTACTTAAATGATACTCGCAATTTACTCAAGATGCCTTATGATTTTAATATATTTAAAGTTTATATGTATGGATAGAAAATTCAGTTATATTACAAAATAATATCTCTCAAAGACAGAAATTCAGATAGGCCCCAATAGGGACACATACACACACTGTGTGGCGATCCGACCCCAACGGTACCTGACAGGTCGGGCCGGGTTTGGTCAAAAATGTAGCTATAAATTGTATTCGGGCTCGGGTCAGATTCGGTCAGCTTTCAGTGAAAATGTAGTGTAAAAATCAATAAAATCCTATTGTCCGTCCTGTCTGTCCTGTCTGTCCATGGCATGGACTGGTAGCTGGAGAGGTGCCAGTTCACCTCCTGGACACTGCCGAGGTGCCCTTGAGCAAGGCACTGAACCCCCCAACCGCTTGGGGCGCCTCACCAAGGGCAGCCCCCTCACTCTGACATCTCTCCACTTCGTGCATGTATATGTCCTGTTTGTGCATGTGTGTGAGTGAAAACACTGAATTTCTCCTCAGGGGGATTAATAAAGTAAATAAACTTATTGCTTGGGTACTGTTATTTACGTGACAACACCTGAACGTAACACACACAGACACACATTGGCTGTTTGTTTCTACCTCTCTCCTCGCTGGAAGTCTCGGACCTTGGTTAAACACTGAAAATAAAATAAAATAAAAGAGGGAGACAGGTTTTTCCTATTTTATCTTATTTTGTTTTATTTCTCCCTCTCCTCTCGCTGAAAGCATCGTGCCTCCCACTCCCGTCTCAAACACGGAGGTCTCCCTCTATTTCTGAGCACTCATGGCGCACGCCCGGCCTGTTAAATAGCCTGTAACCGTAACAACTGTGTGACACAAACTCAGTGCTTTGGTCATTAAATAATGTCGGGCTCGGTTCGGGTTCAGACAGAAATATGCGGCCCATGCCGCACTCTAACACACACACACACACACACACACACACACACACACACAAACACACGGAAAACCGGACATTATCATCAGTTTATAAAAACCCCCCCGGACGCCCCGGACGAGATGTTAAAAGTGGACATGTCCAGGCAAAAGAGGACGTTTGGTCAGCCTACTTTAGTGGACCATTGACAGCTGAAAAATGAGGAATTGTCAAATCAATTATTGGACGCACTTTGAACAATCTATCATGGCCTGGCTGACCCCTCTCAACACGTTCTGCATTATTTGCAAAGTGGAGGAAAGAAAAGATTATTTCAAATATGTTCCGTGTCATCACTTTGCCAAAGCCAGATGTATAAATTGGCCTCAATCAGGGGCAGTAACATCATACCAGTCATTGAATCTGGATTTTGGTTTTATCTGTTCTCTGGATAAGAAATGATTAGCATATCTGTTGGTTTCATTTGTGATAAGTCCCTGAGCTACTTGTGAACCTCATTTCTCAAGAAAACCCAGCCATCATCATCATCACTGTTTACAGCCGTGCTTTGACCACCCCTGCTACCTCCAACATGTCCCCTTCTCGGCTGATTTCTGCCATGCCGACCACGGTGGGGCAAAGTCTGGGTATGATCGATGTCATGTGCTGCTTTGTGAGGACCGACCATGGCATGCTTTGCACAGACGCACCGTCATTTTCACTTTGATCTGATCCCATTTGAATCGGCGGTGGGAGCCTCTTGCGACCGCATGCCTTTGCTGATGTTGACCCCAGCAGGATTCAAACCATGGGAAAAAAAAAAAAATTGCATGGAAGGCGAGTGCTCTAACCACTACACTAGGGAGGCCCCAGAGCAAACACTGCAGACCTCCTGCAAAATGCAGCACAAGAATGGAGAATTGCTGACAAAAACCTTGTCATTATAACAGACAATGCTTCTAATATGGCTGTTGCCATTCAGTAAGTGGGATACCCGCATGTTAAGTGTTTCACTCACATGCTTAACCTGGCCTCAAAGAAAGTGTTAAATCTGCCAACAGTTCGGTTTGTCAGGTATTTCTGACAGGTTTTATGTGTTGGTCAGTATGTCTGCTTTGCATCACATTTTGCTGCAATAAAATTGATTAAAGTCAGATGAACAGACAGAAAACTTTATCTCATGGGGTAAAACAGATGTTGATAAAGTTTTCCTTTAGGGAAATAATTTGCAGTTGGAAAAAAGTAAATTTAAATCACAATATACTGTATCGCAATACTCAGCATATCACAATATCACAAAAACATCGTATCATGACCTAAGTATTATGAAAATATTGTATCGTGGGTCCTCTGGCGATTCCCACCCCTGCAACATTAAAGCACATAATTTCATTTTTATTTGGGTAAAATCGAAACCGCATTGTCAATTTTCTTCATTTGGTGGCAAGTTCCTCATAATCACTTAAGTACAGTACTTGTAAGTACTGTAAGTGTATGTAGTTACATTCCATCCCTGCAGAGGAAAGCGCAACTGCGTATCAGCTTCAAAGTTGCGTAATTCACAACACAAACTGATAATCTCCTACAGTGAAAGCTGACACTGGCAGGAGGTGAGCTGCCTTATTTAGAGGACAAACAATGCCAAACAGTAGCAGGTTTGATTCAGTAAACTTGTTGCCACGACCTACAGAGTTACAAGAGTGTAAACACTGCTGAGGTTAAAAGTGACATAATGTGCAAAAGCTTGTGTAAGCATCCTGAAATGTGCAGGATCATCAAAGTAATAGAAACAGTAAGCCAATAAATAGTATTATGAGCTGTGATGGTCAGTAGGTGGTCTTGGTCATTAGGATATGACACCAACTATCCTTTGGTAGCAGACCAGAAAATTACTTTTTGGAAAATGTCATTGCCTGGTTGAGTACTCATGAGTGTTTCTTTCCAGCATAGTCTTTTCTTAGAGTTTCAGGTTAAACACAGAGGAGAACCGCACTGTTATGATTTGTGTGTGGATGCTCCTACTGACTGACCAATGAAATTATACAGAACTCTTTATACTTCTGGGAACTTCATGTAGAACATGAGTGTTATTTAAAAGGTTAAAAACCCTTTGACTATGTTACTGCAACTAAGAAAAGTATATGTTCTATAGGGCTATAACTAACAATTATTTTCAATAACTATTTTCTTAAAGGAGCTATATGTAAGAAATCTAAAGCAAATAGTCGTAAAATGCTCCTAATATGTCACAGAGACTAAGGAATAATGTTCATATAACATACTGATCTCACTGACAACAATAGTACAGCCAGAATATTCGCATTTAAAAAAAATGTACGGTCTGCAAATCATGTTTATGTTTTGAATTTGTGTTTTGGCCTGTTGTGCCACCCACCGCCGTCTACCAGTCACGCAGTCAGTAGAGTCTCAGCATCACTTAAAGTTACGACTGAGCTACAGCAGCACGGCAAGCAGCATTAGCAGTGTCCCAGTACGTAGCATTAGCAGTCTCCTCAGCTGTATCCCGGCAGCAGCGTTAGCAGCAGAGATGCCGGATTTGCTCGAACGGTCCGCTGGAAAACCGAAGAGAATGAGAATAGTCTCATATTAGTGAAAAATGTCCATCACAAGTTCTCAAAGTCCAATGTGACATCCTTAAATTGCGTGTTTTGTCTTATTAAAAGTCCAGAATTCAAAGATATTCAGTTTACAGTGACATAAAACTGAAAAAAAGAAGCATATTTTCACATTCAGTGAAGGTGGAAGTGTAGAGAGTTTGGTATCCTTGCTTAAAAAAATACTTAAATGATCATTATCAAAATAGTTCCTGATTCACTTTGTCAGTCAGGCAATTAACTAACCAATTGTTTCAGCTCAAATTCCCATTGCATCTAATGGTTAAGAGGACCAGTACTGCAATTTATGAATATTTATCCAACTATGGCACAATGCAGTGTATGCCATGATTCTGCCAGTACGTCATGAATATCGCTCGTATTTTCTTTTAACACGAAGAGCACAACAGATGAGGCGTTTTCATTGTCTTAGATCATGCTACAAAACTTAAGCCACAGCTCACTTGGCTGAAGCTCAAGCAATAAAACAGCATCCAGGACACGGAAATGGAAACTGCAGCTCCTGTAAAATCCACTTGGAATTGTTTGCAGCTTGATCTCCCACCCCGAACTCCCACCATATTGTCATACAACTTGGTTGTGTATTTGTTGACTCAGCTACTGTAGTTGCTGGGTTTCTCCAGACACATTAATGCCAAGTGGGCTCTACAATAATCTGATTGTGAGGCTGTTTTCAGCTGACGGCAGTGCTTCCTGGCAACTGCAGAGTGTCCTGTGTTTTAAAGACAAGATCTTGGAATATGACTTTCAAAACTATGACGACTAAATAAACAGAGGAACTGCAGGTGTTCCTTCTAATCCCCTTTGACTAACTGCCAACAAACATTCGAGAGCAGGCGCGCCATCACGACTGTCATTATGAAAATACGTCTTCATCTCAGGGGGGACGAGGGCAGCATACGTCAGCCATGACAGCACAAGTAAATGTTTAGATTACAGAGGATACTTAATACTGTCAACAGGAATGGAGTCTTTTTCAAAAGTTCAAAGTTTGCCAACTAGCAGGCCACTGGTGAAGATATTCTTTCAACATGACGCATCTCCTGGACGGTAAAGCACCACTGGATCATCATCAACATGATTGAATACAGCATCTGCTGTCATGGCAGACATTGTAACATAAGATTACAGGAATGTCTGCAATGATATCCAACAAATTTGTGAATTCCTGTACATTTGATAAACCTAAAAATATGACATTTCTGGCCACCAGCAGCCCTCTGACTTGTGCCGTGACAATGCAATGGTGGCACACAGAGTTTCAAAGGGCGAGGAATGATGCAGGCGGGTGAGCAGGTGTCAGATCTGTGCAGACATAACAAACAAAAAAAAACACTGACACATTACTGCCAGTGTGATAATAACATCTAAAACACAAGTTTCACTCTCAGTGGTTTCTTTGACATGAAAAATGCTTTTGAAGCAAGTAAAGTCACATGACACCACTGTTTCTATGACTTCAAAGACTACTATTAGAATATTCGTATCTATGGGTAGGTATTCGTTATGAAAATTTGGTATTCGATACTTGTTTTTTTATTTACTTTTTTTTTTTAATGTTTTTTTTTAACATTTTTTTTGGTGTTAATCTAGTCTTTTTGTTGTTGGTAAATTTAGGTTATCAATAAAAATTAAAACTTTTAAATTGCATTGTTAAAAATGTGAAAATATAGTATAGCCTACCAACAGAGCTTGTGCGCACGGCACGCTTGAGCGCATCCGTCTGAGGCTGTGGATCAATGCCAAGTTTTACCACTTTATCACTAATCCCTCTAACTTGTAGCTGGTTTTTGGTTATCTTTCGAATTTAATATGAATTATGGAACCGTTTTTGTCAATGTTTGTTTCCCCCGTTTTGTACAATAAATTATTGTTTAAAGTTTCAACAAGTTTCTTTTGGAGTGTGTGACACACGTGTGTTCTGAAAATGACCGCGGACTGTCACCTGCTCAATGCATCAGTACCTTTGGATGCCATGACAGTAATAGATTATAATAATAATGTCAAAATATCATTTACAGACCGATTTAACAGACGATCACTGCTGCCGGACCCGCAGGTCCATTTGTGGGACCTGCGGGTTACGGGTCGACCCACGCATCACTACTCAGCTCAGTCTATAAGGCTGTACACAACAGTAAGGCTATAGACATTATATTCTATTCAGGCCGGCAGAACCAGCAGGGCATCAGCTCTACAATGCACGGCACTGCTGATTAACCATTTTATTGCAGCACAGAGTGTCTGCCAGCAACCAATTACTTGCAGAGGATTCCTACAACTTGTTTCAACGGTTCCGATTTAATCAGAAGACAAATTAAACAGGATGACTAGCCAATGTGAAAATCAAAAGAAAGCATAGAATAATGTACAGAAGAAGACTGTTGTGCCATCACCTTTTTTTGTGGTTTAAGAGCAAAGATCCGGTCGCCGCTGTGCAAAACTCCACAATACAATTAGATCCGAAAAAAACACGGAGTCTGCCGCCGCCCGAATATTCGTTAAAAATTCTGCCGAAGGTCCGAATGTTAAAAAATGGTATTCGGGACAGCCCTACTCACAACAGCATTACTGTCAGGGCTTGACGCTAACTTTTTTCCCAAGGAGCACATGTGCTCCTAAGTTGAAAAACTAAGGAGTGCACAAAGAACTTTAGGGGCACAATGTAAATTGAGTTTTCCGTAATAAACGTGATGCAAATAGACATTTACAAGCAAAATTATTTAATGAATTTGTATACAAAATGTACAGAAAGGTAAAATCATCAAGTTTTGAAAAAGTAGGCCTATTGCAATTTAATTTTGTCTTGCAATATGATTATCTTATATAATGTTATTACTATCCTAAAACATTCTCCAGCTCCTCCGAAACTCTGCAAGACTTAAGCTTCTTTCACACAGAGCTTTCGCGGCGCCCACCACGGGGTAGGGCGCAGAGGACAGGATTTGGGGGAGTACAGGCTCATTCAGGAGCTACAGCTCCATGGTGACCACTTCCGGGTCTACTTCAGGCTCTTCTCTGCTATTGGACGAGCGGCGCCGAGGTGTCGTCACAGCGCGCAGACGCCGCGACATGCGCCCTCTCGCGCGCCGCTTAGCTCGGCGGCAGAGCAGTGCGCTCTTACGCCGCGGTAGCACATACACAATAAATGGGTTTGTCGGCGGAGGTCTGCGCTTTGCGCGCTGTGTGTGAAAAGGGCTTTATTTCCACCCTGCCCAGCAGCGGTACTGTGGCGAACGGTACCTAAAGGCCTCTACACATGATCAGCTGTAAAACCGCTTTGCGCTGGCTGTCCCATTGTTTGTCTATGGAGAGGGCAACAACGCCTGACAAAGCGGCACCGCTACCCTTGAGGTCGCGCACCGCTCTGATATTCCGCCCGAGCGCTGCGCTCAGAGTTGAAATTATTTGAACTACGGGGAGAACGGAGCAGGCTTCCCCGGAGATCCGCCGCTTCCATCTCCTCCACACATTGACTTATTTCCACCCTGCCGACAGTGGGACTTAAGCCCTTTTCACACAGAGCGCGCAAAGCGCAGACCTCCGCCGACAAACCCATTCATTGTGTATGTGCTACCGCGGCGCAAGAGCGCATTGTGCCGACAGTGGCTTGGAAAACCGCCCATAACCGTGTCACACTCCAACATTTGCGGTTAGATTATCATATTTTTTTATTGACAAAAATATAGGCTGCTTCAGCTGATTGTTTTTATGCGCACATGTGCCCCTAAATATTTTTTACAGTTTGCACACATCTATTTTTTGTCGCAAATGCGAGTGAAACGCTCGCACTGTCGAGCCCTGACTGTACATCCCAGTAAGACAGGGAAACACTACAGTTTGAACTGTAAGTTTAAACTTAATCACAGAAGTCATTAGGAATCATCCTCTGGAGAACATGAATTTCGATACCAAGTGTATTGCCAATCCATCTTGTAGATGTTGAGATATTTTACTTGGTAGGTGAAAACTTTGACCTGCTGGTGGTGCTAGAGGAAAAGAGAGTGAATCACTTAAAGGGATAGTGCACCCAAAAATGAAAATTCAGCCATGATCTACTCACCCATATGCCAATGGGAGCTCAGGTGAAGTTTTAGAGTCCTCACAACACGTGATCCAGATCCAGCGAAAACACGTGAACACACATGAACGCAGTGCCCATGTCTCACTGTCTCGCGCAAGCACACACACGTGAGCACGGTGCCCAGAGAGGCAGTTAGAGCTACAGGCTACAATGAGGCTAAAAACAGAGTTCAAGTGACATTTTTCCAAACAACTTTTTATGTCGGGGCTTCAGGACACTTGGATCACTACGGACGAGCAGTATGGAGATATTTTGTGGTTTCAATTTTGGACGTTTGAATCTGGGGCGCCGTAAGCCTCCATTAGACGGAGTTGTGTTGCTACTCCCTCTCCCCTTGAATCTCCGCAAGTGATGTGAGGACTCTAAAACTTCACCTGAGCCTCCCTAGACGAGTAGATAATGGCTGAATTTTCATTTTTGGGTGCACTATCCCTTTAAGTCAGTAAAATCATCCTCTAAGCACCATTGGTATTGGTACAAAAATTTCTGTCAATTCAACCAATTTCAGTCCGAACCAAACTGGGGGACAGACACCCAACACATCACCCACATTCCTCTCCATAAAAACCTGTTCCCTCCTGCAGACCAACTCATTTTAAATAAATGCCCGTCATTAACTTTACCAGCACTCTCCAACCACAGTCTTTCAAACAGCTACATATCTGGGAAATGAGACGAGTGTCCAGGCTTTTCGTCTGCTTAAAGTTGCATTACCCAGTCTTTAAAATGGTGACATCATCAGACATCAGCTGTTACTCTACAGTGACTGTGAGTAGGGCCACTCCTGCTATTCCCTCTGTCTGACCTGAATAAGTTACATATCAAGCAAAAATGCCAAACTTTCTCTGGTTCCATAATTTATTGCCTTCATAAAAGTTTTTATCTGACGCTCAACTGATTAGTTGATTAACTGATTAATCGATCGACAGACAATTAATCTGCAACAACTGTGATAAGGGTTTTCTTAGTTCCATATCACTGTATACTTGATATTATCTGGTTTTGGACTGTTACCTACAAAAGCAATCTGAAAATGTTACACTGGGCACTGATAACTTGTGAAGGACAATTTTACTATGAAATTTTTTTTTTTGTTGTTGTAGCCCTAAACCAAATGTTTAGTTCATTTTAAAGAAGCAACAGACAACATTTTTGCCTATATATATCATTATGAAAATAATGTGGGTTGCACAGGGTAGTATACACAGTAAAATCTGACTATCAGCGTTTACATAGGTTACTTAATGGCTTTGCAATCTTTGCAATAAGCTTCTGCCACTGGGGATGAATTTTCGCGGAAAAAAAATCTGCTTTACAGTAGGAAATGCGTCATGTATTGCCAAACTGGTCGGTCAGCCAATCAGGGACTGGAGCTGGTCCTTATGAGGAACTGGCCGGGGCATGAGATAGTTGAATCAGGAGCACAATGGCAAACGGACAAAGTTTAGAGACAAGTGAAAAACGGCCTCCCAAAAGAAAACGAGCTAATCTGTCTGAGGAGGCGAAGATGCACAAAAAGGAGAGTGATAAATGGGAGCTCCGTGACCGAAGAGGCTTTAACACCGGTGTCCAGCTAGCTTTCTTTCTAATGGATCAGTAAGTAACACGACTAAATGTTAGCTAGACGAGAGAGGACTGTACTGTACTGGCTGCTAGTTCATTCCTAGCTGGCCAGCATCGCAAATCGCCGCAACCAGGGACCGGGTAGCGAGTGTTGGTCGGCTGACATCCTCGTTGCCATTCTACGGCAGCCCTCGGACAGTGATTACCCCCCACCCCCCTGCTGCCGCCGCCGCAGCTACTGGGCACCCAGCATCTCCGACCGGGAGAAGTGGAGTAAAATCCTCTCCTCCGCTCCCGTTTGTCTGGTGAACGCCTCTCCTCTGTCAATACACTCTGCCAGCAGTTTAATAATATTGATGCCAGTTGTAACATTGGAATGTTTCAGTAGTAAGCCATGTTCTAAGCGGGATAATGTATAGTGAGCCGATGACAGTTGAAAAATAACTCCGCTGCGCGTCGGAGTTCCATTCCCCAATCGGGAGTTATTTTTCAACAGTCAGCAGCTCACTATACATTATCCCTTACGTGTCTACTGTGTTTGTGCTGATACTGTACATATTGGTAGAATTTACTGTGAGTTGTTTGTACTCATACTGTGCATTCTGCTATAATTATTTGCATTACTATTTGTTTTTTTTCTTCAGATAAATCTGATAATTGTTGCTCGGCCTCTTTACACATTTATTTAGTATAGTGTCCACACACCTTCTCATTCTGCATACACATAGAGGTATACTGGTGGCTTTACAGCCTACATTTTATTGATTATCTCTGATACCCACGGTCAATTTGGTCTTTGTGACAGTGCAAGCAACACCGCTGATGCTAGGTGGTGCCAAGCTAAAAAAAAACAACAAATCCTATCTGTTGCCTCTTTAAATTAGAGAGAACATAACCCAAAAACTTCAGAAATCATAAATCCAACAACACCCATGAAACATCTATGAACGATTCAAATATGTGTGTAATAGCTGACCTTAACCCTCTACAGAGATAAAAAATGCACTATGTAAGTCTGACGTAAATATCTATAAATAAAGTCTAACTGTCTGTGCAGACTGTGGATCAAAATGACTGTAACCCCACATGGAGTCAAAGCTGCAGCATGTTCTAGTGAAACCAAACAATACATTCATTACTGTGGCTGTTTAGTCTGAGTGACGCTGTTGGGATCAGTGCTTAATGCCTGACTTAAAGAGAGCAATCCAAAAGTGGTGAGGTGTTCAGGCTTTTTGAATATGCTGCTGTCACTCTCAGTGTCTGGCCTATGTATACTGTTTTTGTAATTCTTTTTTGTTACTGAGCAATCTTTATGCACAAATACACATTATGCCACTGATCTAAAGGTGGTGGTAAGAAAGACAGCAATGTACCAGTGAAAGTAAGTGGTAGAAGACTGTCTGCTAGGTAGCATATACAACACACCCCTACAAATCATGCCCACCACTAGAGTTGGGTCAGTATGAGAAAAAAAAAAAACGGTCCGGTGAAAAAAAACAACGCATCAAGTCAGTAATACCAGATTTTCGCCACTTGGGGGCGCAATTGACTCATTTAAAATTAAAAAAACGACCAGAGGACAACAGAGTGACAGTAACACGTTGTTTCTTTTATTCCTTACAAATAAATTTGCAGGTTTAGCTTACTCAATCAGTGCAAACAAGGGTTGCCTCCTTCGTCTGGCTCAAAGCCATATTGGCGCATTCTTTGATTTCTTCGAGACTAAATTGTCCGCCATTATCGTCTCCCCATCACTGTTAAACAAGCTCCAGGCTACAGTAGAGGCCTCGGCGCATGCGCACTCGCACCCCCTAGCTCAGTCCCCGCCCCACCCCCACCCCCCTCTCTCTCCTGCTCACTGTGCGCTCGGCGAAGAGGTGCTCACAGACTCGGGCATACTATAAGCAGAAGAATGTCCGCGGTCATTCGGGCTTCCATAGTCAAGCGCAATTCCGTATTGTAGTTTCCTGTTAAAATATCCGTGAAAAATCCCCGCGATGTAAAAAAATACATGCCGAGCAGTCTTTTGTGTGACACTGGTGTGCGGAGTGGAGTCCGAGTGGTCGTAAAATCTGAGCTTTGTGCACACGGGGCTTGCGGATGTCCGCTTTTAGTCCAGGCGCACCTCCGCGGAGTCCGCTCCGTGTATGTTCCGCCAAAGTATGTTTGTAAAATGATGTATGTGGTCCGGTCAGTCTCAAAAAAAAAAAAAAAAAAAAAAAAAAAATTAAAATAAAAAACCCCGGTCCAAGACCGAATACCAAACTGAATTGGTATTACCGAGAACCGACCCAACCCTATCCACCACTAGTACAAGACAAACCCAGCTGGCACTGGATGTCAAAATGACATCAGAAAGATGTTGAACACTTACATCAGACAGATGTTAAATTTTGGTTGGAATGAAAATTGGGTTGATGACATTTTAAATGTCAAACGATGTTAGAATTTCACACTGTGTGGACTTTAACATTAATGATGTTTAGCAAACACTGGGTTTTGTTCTTCATATCTTACCACTAAATGTTGGTATTCTACATGAAGACGATGTTGGCATGAAAATATCAACGTCATCTGTCGTCAGTACTTTAGATCAAATGATGCTGGTGTTAGACATTGTCCAGACATTGAATTTTGGTCCCTAAATGTCACCACCTAAATTCAACCAAATATAATTGTCAAAGACATTGATGGCCAGCTGGGAACCCGTCATTGCGATTGTTATCGGAAACCTGCACTGTAGTGAATAAATAAAAGGCCAAACATAGCAATAATCCACTTTATAAATCATGGTACATGAGGATGACATTCACAAGATGTAACCCTTACCATTACCCTGAACCTAATCTCAAACACCTCTCTTTTAAATTGATACTTCATAGCTAGCTAATCGTTAGCTTGGAAATTTCATCCGGTCTTCCACTTCCTGGCCTAGGGGCAAAAGGGGGTTGATGTGGACTGATGTGTAAGTGTGGACGGTGGTCACAGCTATACCTACTAGAGTAAACATGATGTAAACCACTGGTTCCCAACCTGAGGGTCCTGACCCCCACTAGGGGTTCCACAGGCCTTCTTCATTTTAAGAGGTGTAAGGCCCCAATTACACAGCAGTTAAACCAACCACAGAGCTACAACCAATAGAGCAATGGCCAAGTGTATGGGAGAAGACAACACTGAATTTGTCAAAAAAGCAGCCTATTAACAATGACTGTTGAAAATTTTAAAATACATAATACACACAGGAAATTGCATGAAAAAGTGTAAAAATGTCAGGTAAACTCATCTCTGAAGCAATAGTCACAGGAAATAATCTTCTAAAATGCATCCAAATGGCTCATTTTACACAAACTTCCTGCAGTTTCCGTGTTCAATATTTGAGTTAATTGTACAGTTTATCGGTTGTTCTTAACTGTTACTGCTATGCATTGAATATAATGTGAAATATCCATAAAATATGTCACTTAGTCAGGGGCTGTTGAGTTTACAATCCTGGACTTGGAAAAAAAAAAATCAGCTTTGCAAATGTTTCATAAGAAATGGAATGCATTCAACACAACGTGTTTTGGTGATAAATGCTGAATGTTAACATAACTTGTCTGTTTACAAGAAAACTCCGCAAGGCACTTTAATCCCGATTTAATTTTAGTTTAAGAATGCTTTCACATGATGTCTTTTAACATGTCATTATCTTTAAAGAAATCATCTTTAGGTCTCCATCAGGTCCAAACATTTTGTGTGTATTCCTGGAGGACATGCAGTACTGTTTCACCTGACAGAGGAAAGCAGAAGGGCAGGTGGAATTTTTCGGTCAGAAGTTCATTAATTTTCCATCTGCTTTCCTGTCAGCAGTCACCCCTGAGAAGCACACAAGGACAACTTATATCACAGGTTCTCATGACTACTGAAAAGAAATTTCCACTCTGTGTTCTTGTTAGTAGTTCCAGCTCCACAGGTGCCAGAACCCCATCTTCTCTACCACGTCTATCCATCTGCAGGTGTCAACTAAACTGTAAGATTCAGCCAAATACATGTATGGACCAGGCGCTCCAAAAAGTAGAGTTAGTATATGTGATGTATGTACAATGAGCTTTGCAGTTATCTGAAAAAATTTCACACAAGAACTGAGTGAGCCAGTTAAGAGTCAATCTCCCCCAACAGAGCAGACAACACTGGAACATCTCTGTGGAGATTCATTCAGCAGCAGAGGAGCTGAAACAGAGAGACATGTGCAGGACTGTGTCATTTATTCCACTCAGCAGTAGTCCATATTTGAGTGTTGGAAAGAGGATGCAAATGTTTATCCCGTTCCTGCGGCACTGTGACAGGATAAACATCTACAGTTCAGCACAACAAGTGCTTCAAATTGAACAACATTTTGCTTGCTTGTCCATGTCCTCCAGAAAGACACACATCAGCATTTTCTCTTAAATCACTGTTTCTAATACTTTTCTGATGGGACATCTCTATGGTTATGGCAAAAAACATCAACAACAGGATAACACAACAGCATTCCATATCCAATATTCAAAAAGACCATAAAGTTGACACCTCTTTGACACAGTCAAATGAATATTCCAAGCAGAATTATCCTTTTTAAAAAATACAGCCACAATAACCTAGAGCACAGAGTGACACCTTTACAATGCCTGTGCTGTCCAACCAACAGATCACATCTCAAAAATATTAATAAATAAATACATTTTTGAAAAATTATTAAAATATTTTAAAGGGAAAGCAGTGATTCTTCACTGAGAGACTGCTACCATGATATATTTTGAAAAATGATTTAAATTATATTAAAATAGTTGTCAGTTATTTTTGTGTATTGAGTGCAAAATTTGTGAAGAAGCTGTCAGATAATTGTAGTAAAGTAAAAAGTACAATATTTCCTTCTGAGATGTACTGATGTAAAAGAGAAGACTCATGTAAAGTACAAGTACCTCAGATTCATACTTAAGTCCGTAACCTCAGTAAATGAAACTTTACTTAACCACCCTCACAAAATCAACTAAACAGCCCTAAAAAACACTAACAACGGGCCTTATTCACAAACAGTTGGTTTGCCCAAATTTGTTCTTCAACCTTCATTCATTATCACAGACAACATTTCACATTTACATTCAAACCTGTGGGCAATTTAAATTCACCAGTTAACCTAACCTATATGTCTTTGAACTGTGGGAGGAAGTCAGAGAACCTGAAAAAAAAAAACACGTTTCTGAGAGAACATGCAAACTCCACACTGAAGGGCTCCAGCTGGCCAGTAGGTTCGAACCCTCTTGCTTTGAAGCGACAGTGATAACCACTGTACCACTTTGCAGCCACAAAACTTTATACAAATTTCTTCATACTATGTGAACAAATTTAGGATTGCCTCAGAACATGTGTATGCACAAATGATGAAGGCCAGGCTTTCTTAGAAAATGAAAACATTCACCTTTTACCCATTAAAAAGGGGCTTTAATAAACATTAGTAATACTAATGCATACTAATTCACTAGTGCATTGGACAAACCAAACATTAAAAACTATTGGGCTGACCCCTTATCATCCTCATCAGTTATTGTCATTATTAAAATATTTGACTACAAACCTGAGAGTCCCATTCCCAGCTGACAGTATGAGTGTCCATTTTGAAATGTAACAGTTTTGGTTTCTTTGTTTTTACTGACTTGGCTCACAATGACCAGCTACTACCACACATTTCTAGCACCATGAAATCGAACATGTAGCTTATAGCCTATGCTGATTTGCAGCCTGTGCAGGTTATAAAGATTATATTTTACCTCTAAACAGGTGTTACGGTGGCATATCTAACTTTGCTGGAAGATACTGAAACCCGTGCCAGACCTACATACCATGTTTTAAGAGAGTGACCAACAGTTTATCGGTCTGCCAAGACATCCACTAATATGTGCGTAGAAACAATTCCACCACTTCCCTCTCCGTGATACAGTTCTGGTTGTACATATTTCATACAGGGCAGGAGTCACCATATTGAGGGGACACATCCCCCCCAATGTTCAGATATGCCCAAAATGCAATAAGCAACCACATACCACCATCCAAAATAATATAATCATCATAATTATAACTAAACATAACAAATCCCCATTATTATTACTATCGGTTCAAGTATTGCAGTTCTGCGTGTCGAAGTGGAGTTGCCGTAGCAGAATGCCAAGGCTGTTGCCGTGGTTGCCATCAACGTTGTCGCCAGACTGCTGTATGGGTAACATTCCAGGCAGACAATGTAAATTTGTCTCTCTATTCATTACTGAATAAAAGTGGAAAACGAGAATGTAATATGAGCGTTACGTAGGCTATAATGTAACTGTTTATTGTGATTTTGTAAAGTGTTATGAAATTTTGATGTCGTGAATGGTTATTGTTTTGCAATATTGCACCGAATGTAACCACGTTATAATAGCTAGCTAGCTAGCTAGATAACTAGCTAGCTAACAACAAGCCTCAGTGTCTCTCATAACGTTAGCGCTGCATGTGTAATTTCACAGTGAAGTCGTCATGAGCTAGAGGAAAGGTAGCAGAGACATTCGGCTTGTTTTTTGGCTCAGAAAAGAAGCAAAGTAAGTTAAGAGCAGTAAGAAAATGAGTAGTGTTACCCTATCAGTCGGATTACAGAAGTAACGTTAGTTATACGGTACGGTAGCTTTAGTACAAAAAATGAGTAAGTGTTTCTTGATATAAGAATAATTGTCATTCAGATCAGAAATGGCTTGTAGACTATCTGAGCAAGAGACACCACTTATTATCTGATAATATTTCTTCGATGTTCACTGTGTTAGACATTCAACAAAAAAAGAAACATATGTATTAGTGAATCTGTAACGTCACATATTTTACTTTAGAATTTCAATGGCAGGAAGTAAGGGTGTGTGTGTTTGGTGGGGTGGGGGCATGCAGATTGCCCCCCCCCCCCCCGTGTTGACTACATGGCTACAGGCTTGACTTCATATAATGACAAGACAGATGCGGCAGTGGCAGTATGCTGATTGATGACTAACTAGTGCTCAGTAAAAACAAAATTGGCGTGCGCACGTCATGATTCTGACGGTCATTTTGGGTGCACACTTATTGTGTGCACTGAGTAAGAACAATTTCTACAAACATATCAGTGTATGAGGCCCAAAATCCTGAAAAAATACTTAGCTTGGTGAAATATATCATTGGTTTCCATCTCAGCGAAGAATAGTCCTCGAGTCGAGCCTAGCCTTCAACAATGGGTGCAGGAAAAGTCAGGTGTTTGCCGCTGCAGCTAAGCTACCGTTAGCCTAACTATGCTAACGGCCGACCAGCTGAGTCACGAACACGGTTATTTCCTCTTCACATCTGTCCTTCAAGGATGTTGAACTGCTGGCAGTTATTTGGACTGTCTTATTTAAGGTAGTGGCAGTTACACGCTCCTCAGGTGAGTGTGACGTCCAAGATAGGTAAGGGACCACGCCACTGAGAAGGGTGTGTACGATTTATGTGCCTGGTGTGTGTGGAGGAGTCATGTGAGTGAGTGAAGCGCCGCACTGAGTTGACTAAACATCAGCTAGTAAGAAGCCTAACACCATTACCACTGCATTTGCTAAGATATTCACTGTATGATGATAATGATAATAATAATAATAAGAAGAAGAAGAAGAAGAGTTATTATTATTATTATTATTATTATTATTATTATTATAGACTCTTCTATTTTGTTTTAGATTTCCAGTGAGAAAGAAATTTCTCTGATATTTTTTTTACTGAAGTTGAAGACAATTCTTCATCAAAGTCCCCCCTTAGTTAAGGTATATACAGTATGTATCATCAGAAAAGATGTAAGATGAGGTAGGTGAAGTAAATGTGCATGTTATGCAGAAAATTGTCCCCTGTGATATGTTATGTTATGGAATTATTAATTATTTTGCATTGCTATCAATATGTGCAGTACATGCAGTGGACCAGGTGATTATTGTATTCACATAAGGGACTGTTCTTTATCAGATGAGGGGGGGGCTGGGCTTCCCTGAAGCTATAAATATTTTTCCTTGAGCTTCCCTGAGTGACTGGCAGAAAATGCATGACCCTCCCTCCACCATAAATTAGTTGTTAGATTTTTCAGGCTTAGTCTTTGATGTTTGAGAGTTAAAAGTTGAAGACAAAATCCTTAAGCTGAAACCCCCCCCCCCCCCTGGTTTTCACTCTTGTTGTGCAGGCTACATCCATGTGCTATACATACGCCTGCATTTAAACATAGTGGTAAGCAGGTTGGGCAGCATTTTAATGTAGTAGCAGGTCAATGTAGAGCTGATTTTAGCTATATTTTGTTCCCTTGCTCAGTTTAATGTAACAATCTGTTGCTTTTTTGTAAGATTATCATATGTTTTAATGTCTGAATCGACAGACCAACTAGTAATAAATGAGGAGCTTTAGGCTGTACAGGGTTGCACAAAAGAGAGATTTGTCTTTGTTTTTTTCCATTTTCAGAAGAAAGGGTTCATGAGAAAAAATATTCTGAATCACTGTCCCCATCTCCTCACCCGACCACATCCTGTGAAGGTAACCACTGTTTGGGCAGTTCACTTCCTCAACACTCCTCTGCACTGTTTGTGACTCACCAAGATTCAAATCCGGTAAAATGGAACAGAACTGTTCTCTTTACCCCAAAAAGGTTCTGTTCATGTATTGTACAGCACATCCTGGATGCAGCATTTAAGAAGTGGAAAAAAACAAATTAATCTTTATTTTTAAATGAGCATCTGCACAACACTCGGCAGAGTACAATGCACAGCGTTGTTTTGAGGATCACTGTGTTCTTTCTATGAAGATGTCACAGCAGTTCACTTCTAGTAATTGAAGGTCTTTATTTTAATTGTCTAAAAATGCAGATTACTCTAAATTACACTGCCCGTAAATGTATAATGATCCCTGTCTTCTTGGTTTTTATTTTTAGTGTATCCATTCATTAGGACAGGCTATTCATTAAGGGGATCCATAGCGCCCTCTAGTGAGCAGTAGTAGGAAGTAATACATTCACTCAACTACTTCAGGCTAGATAATTGTTCTTTACTCAGGTTTATTCAGAGGTCAAATAATCCAATATTTCACAAAACAGCAAAGATTAGGGGAATAAATGAATACACATTTGCTCAGCAGAACTTTTGTCCCTTATTTCCTACCAATATTAATCATCCCAGATATATTTTGTGACCCTCAGGAGGGGCCTGACCCCTAGGTTGGGAACCACTAACTGCCTAACTGTATATAAAAGTAGTTAAACTAACCCCACTGCAAGCAGCTACAATAGTAAAATGGTGCTTAAACATTGATGAATCAGTATTAATTCATCCCCCAACTCAAACCGCAGGGTGGGGGAGCCCTTCTGTGCAGACTTTGCATGTTCTCCTCATGTCAGTGTGGGTTTTCTCCAGATGCTTGGGCTTCCTCCCACAGTCCAAAGACATGCAGGTTTTGGTGACTCTAAATTGTCCGTAGGTGTGAATGTGAGTGTGAATGGTTGTCTGTCTCTATGTGTCAGCCCTGTGATAGTGTGGCGACCTGTCCAGGGTGTTCCCCGCTTCTTATCCAGTGTAGGCTGTGATAGGCTCCAGCCCCTCGCAACACCTAACAGAATAAGCGGTAGAACTTCTGTTTTTTAACGTACTGGTACTTTTACATAAGTAAAGGATCTGAGTACTTAAAGCTTTCAATTCAAATAGAAGTTTAAAATACTCAACAAGCTGAAACCAGCAAACTTTATTACATACTGCATGTCTTTTTTTTTTTTAGCATAATACATCAATATCATCAACATCAGAATATATATATGGCTCTGATTTAAAGGTACATAAATCACTCAATGAAATACCCTGTTTGGACAAACAACCGATACAAAGTGCACAAATTAAGTTGGTTCAAGTCAACTGCATCACATTTACAGAGCTGCTGTTTTGTTTATAGAAAAAAATATAGTACTAATAAAGCTTACATTCAAAAAACCTTGGGAGGGTTCGTATTCATGGGACAGTACCAATTATCTCCTCTGGTGCCTAAAAGAAATAGTGACCCATGCATCATATTAAAATGGCACACTCACACGCACACAAATTTCAAACTGAAATATAAACATATTTGGCACCATATTTTAGCATAGAACATAAAGTATAACTTGCAAATACGACATTGTTAGTATACAGAGGTAATATTTTGATTTTGGCACGTTACAAGAACACTTAAAAAGTTCATGTAATCCTACTTATTACACGCTCAGTCTTTTTAAAGTTAAGAATAGAAACCCACTTACAGCATGAACTCCTCAACATTAAAATGGTCATTCTAAAACCTCACTTAGACAGTTAGCTTCATGAATAGCTCCTGACTGCCTAGATCCCCATGTTAGTGATATCAAGTATGCTTAATGACAAGGATAAGCGCTGTTTTGTTTTCTCTCGAAAAGTTAAAAAATTGGTTGCAGTTCTCCAGCGCCACAATGAGTGATGTAAACAAATAAGTCGAGTATGACCTCTGTAAACCCTTAAAGCCGAGGTGTCATCAAAATCTAACAGACATAATCATATATTGCACTCTGGAAGGAATTCTAAGTCCTTACTGCACAAAGGGGGGTCGTCCTGGCCTGTTCAAACCATCTTGACAAACAAAAAGCTGGTATATAGATATAGAATTAATAAGGTATTCAGTAATACTATGTTTATTATAACATCTTGTGTATATTAACATTGATATATAGATTATTTCAACATTATGATATGAAAGATACATATTTATAAATTGCTATGAATATAGGCAGTCGCCTCTGTTGAACAGAAGCAGGCGCCAGATATAACATAATAACTATTCTATGATTATTTTCATCCAAACAAATACAAATAAACGCTTTCACACTGTGGCTCACAGAGTAAACCGATGTGAAACTCCATAGTGAATAATGAATTGAAGCCTCCCATGCACAGAGAGGTTTCAATACAGGTCGAGACTGGTTTTCAAACAGGCCAGTGTGGAACCTTAAAAACCTCAGCATGCATGCTAAGTAAGTAGAACAGCAATCTCTGGTGGACACATAGAAAAATTACATGTTTGAAAAGATAAGTGGATTGTTGTGGTGCCTTATTGGACATCAGTGAGAGCACATTTAAAACACTTAAAGAGTAATCTGGGCTGCACTGAACATCAATCTGCAATAAATAATGGCAATAATGGCCCGCGACCTACAACAAAGTATTACAATCTCTTGTTTTCGTATTTCAGCCTCTCAGCCTCCACACACATTTACCTCATGTATATTTGCACCAACATATATATTAGATTCACATCAGTATTCTATCTTAAGAGCAGCAGAAACACATATGCACTGGTATACTTGTATGGACAGAAAACAAGGAACGAACAATTCCTTCATTTCGTGGAATCTGTGTTAACCTCAATCTGTGGTGGGGGCACAGTACTATGTGTTGAGATGTGAGCTAGTGAGCATACCCTGGGGGGGGAAACTCCAGCTATGTTATGTTTGTTTCGAGCTTTATGCCTCAGGCTTGACTGGCAAGCTGCCCTGACTCCTTGGTAACTCCACTGTATCTTCCACAGATGTACCAAACCACCGATCAGAACCACCGAACCCCTAATAGGAACAAATACGCAACACTAACTTTACATGTAAAATAGCCTGGTTCCAAAGACATGCAGGCAATGTCCACCATCACGGATGGCTAATTCACTAACAACAACAAACAAGGAACCTTTCGTAAAGCTCAGTCGAAATCAGGAGCCATTTCGTAATTAAAAATGCCAGCGGCATGCACTTTGCGCCAAAAAAAAGGCAAAAAAATGCCTGTAATCTTATTCATAACATAACTCCACGTTTGTCTATGCAAATTCACTCGACACTGGAATTGAGAAGCTCACAATATCCACAATCTGCAAGAAAAAGCAAAAACTGCATCAAGCCATGCTCTAACTCTATTATAAGTCATCAGAATGATCACATGAACTATCTGTAATCTACAACCCTGTTCTAACAATCTGCATGTTCTGTAACATCCCATCAAACGTAGGAGATTTAAAAAAAAAAAAAAAAAAAAAGCTATTCACTCTTTTTCACTCCATCATAACTGTTCACTTTGACATCTCTGCTTCTACTCAACACTGCACTGACCGCGCTGCACTGGTGCTCACTTCTCCTTTGACTGAACTTAATGTGCACAACTGAAGTGACATTTCATCCACTATGGGAGCGGTGTTGTGACATCAAAAGAAAAACAAAAAGGTTTTGCACCTGAAATGTACAGCAATGACGGTGGTTCTCTCATACAGACCACCACGATATGACAATGCCAGTGCCGCCCCGACGGAGCAAACTGTAGCCACATGCAGCATACAGTTGCAAGCATGTTTGTCTCCCTAAAGCTGCAGGGGACAGTAAGATGCCTGAACAGAGCCCTAAAGGGACCATGATTGAGCCAAAATGAAGCCTTAAATGGTCAAAGAGCTGCCTGGTTTGCCAAACTATACCACCTCTGTGGAGTCTGTCTAGAGGCCAGTGAGGTCCACTATTGCCTTGATGAAGATGGTGTCGTCACGGATGTACGAGTTCTTGGCATCAAGCTTGGATAGCGGGCAGAAGAGCGGACACCCGCTGGCGATATTCATCTCACTCACAGGTCGCTGGAAGGAAGAGGAAGTGACATCGGGTCTAAAGGCATCAATGATGTGCTCCCTGTTGCTCTGGTCCAGCAGCATCAGAGTCACCTGGAACAGATGAATTTATGAGTGATGTTTACATGTTTCATGCATTTGCATTTGTATGAAAGTCCTGAGAGGCAATCCATTTTGTAAGTCTGATCTATTTTTTCTCTCCTGTGTGACTATGACTTAAGAAAAGGTGGAAAAAATGGTTTTGCCAAGACCATCTTTCTTCTTCTTTTTTTTTTTTTTTTTTTAAATCTGTGAAACAGGTGGGAAAAAGCTTTGCCAGAATCTTTTCTTCATTTGTAAAAACTAGTGAAAAACAAAGTTTTTGCAGGTGAATATTTTATTTTGAATTTTATTTTTTTCAGGATCATTTTTCAGTGTTTGTTGTTGTAATACTCATTTCAGCCACAAGAGGCTTAAGTGCACCATTACCCCATATTCTAAATACCACCAAAAGCATCAGTGTTTTCTTGTTTTAATTTCTCCATGCACTATTAACATAAGGTACACATAATGTTTACAACCAAGTTATGTGACATAACTGTCATGTCTTTCTTCGGGATAGAAATGTATTTTAATCTGTGCTCATCTGCTGTTATGAAGGGGCTCCAATATAACTAAATAAGTATTTAAAAATTAAAAAAAGTATGCATACTTTTGCCCATTGTTCTTAATTGTCATTTTCAGGCATTGTTACACTAAAAGTTCTTTGTTTTCATATGCTAAACCGTTACAGAGAGGTAATCGCTGGCAATGAAAGTCTTAGATCTCAGGATCCCTCCAACAATGCTCATTAAATATATATGTAAAGAGAAAATAGAGCAAGTAAAAATTGAGAATCTAAGATGTTAAATAGCACAGCAGTTAAAATTAAAGTTAAACTATAGAGATAAAATGTAACCTATATAAAATATTTGTCGTAATTGCAAAATAAATAAACTGTAATGTAAACAATGTAGTAAATGCATATGTGCAATGACAACTAATAAATATCTATATACAAGTTGTAAACAGGTTGTATAACAATAAGCAAAAGTATATAAAGGTCAAGGGATGGTTACTTTTGTAGTGGTCTTTTGTTTGTCTTTGTTTTGTTGTTTGTCTCTATTGTATCGATGCTTAAAAGCCTAAACAGGGACAATGTCTAAAAATTTGCTAAAGCTATAAGTCCTGTATACATTGCATTAGTTTCATGTTATTTAAATGTGATAACATCTATATACATTGTCCCTATTGAATGAATGAATGAATGAATGAATAAAAATGACCTACAGTTTCTGACATGATGAATCACTTAATTAAATCTAAAACTGAACTGTTTTGACACGTTACACATACATTCTTCAAAACAATTAAGGGAACACTAAAATCACACATAAGATCTTAATGAAGGAGTTATTCAAGTTGAAAATCTTCACTGATGCACACTGTATAATTTGTTGAGAACAAAATGACGAAACAACAGTTAGTGGAAACCAAAATCATCAACCCACTGAGGGCTGGATTCAAAATCACACCTAAAATCAAAGTAAGAAATTGAAATCAGAGTCTGATCCAAATTGGTTGAATTTTATCTCAGCAAATAACTAACAGCATAATGTGACTCAGTATTATGTATGCCCCTGCATGCCTGTATGCACTCCTGACAACATCTGTGCATGCTCCTGATGAGTTGGCGGATGGTTTTCAGGGGGATCTTCTCCCAGACCTGGATCAGGGCATCAGTGAGCTCCTGGACAGTCTGTGGTGGTACTTGGCAGCATCAGATACAGCGATACATCACATCCCATAGATGCTCAATTAGATTTAGGTCAGGGGAACGAGAGGGCCAGTCAATGGCATCAATGCCTTCATCATCCAGGAACTTCCTACACACTCAGGCCACATAAAGCCAGGCACTGTCCTGCACCTGGAGGAACCCAGGGGCCACTGCACCAGTGTAAGGTCTGACTATCGCTCTGTGGATTTCATCCCAAAGCCTAACAGCAGTCATGGTAACAATGGCTATGACATACTGGCAGCATAACATTCACCACAGCATCTCCAGACTCTTTCACACCTGTCACGTGCTCAGTATGAATCTGCTTTCACATGTGAAGAAAACGGGGCGCCAGTGGCGGACCTGCCAGTTCTGGTATTCTCTGGCGAATGCCAATCGAGCTGAACAGTGCAGGGCTGTGAGCACAGGTCCCACTAGAAGATGTCAGGCCCTCATACCACCCTCATGGAGTCTGTTTCTGACAGTTTGGTCAGAAACATGCACACCAGTTGCCTGCTGGAAGTCATTGTGTAGACACTCTGGCAGTGTTCCTCCTGTTCCTCATTGCACAAAGGAGCAGATACAGGTCCTGCTGCTGGGTTGATGCCCCTCTACGGCCCTGTCCAGCTCTTTAACAGCAGTCTCCTGGTGTCTCCTGTATGTTCTTGAGACTGTGCTGGGAGAGACAGCAAACCTTCTTATGACCGCATGTACGGATGTGCCATCCTGTGAGAGCTGGACTACCTGTGCAACCTGACTCAGCTGCAGGTAATGCTTCACGCTACCAAGGCCAGGGGCTGCTGACAGGTAGAGAACAAAGGGTGAACATACACATTATCGAGTACTTCATCTTGTGATTCCTGGCCCTGCACAGCGCAGCTTCCCTCTGCTGGAACCTGGAGAAACACACCAGGTATGTACAGGGGGATTTTCTTTGTCCGTACTTGAATGTAGGGCTCAGGTGGGCTCTCTGCAGTTCAGGTGGTGTAGGAAAGACATCATCACCTGCATCAACACCTCCTTCATGAACTTAAAAGGGTCCTTACCGTCTTCACTGCCTTCAGGAATGTTCAGTTTATGGAGATTGGCTCTCTGCAATTGATTTTCGAGGTCATCAAGCCGGTTCACAAATGTGTCCTCTCCCTACATGTCACAACCGGTAGCCCCTCTACACATTGTTTGGATTAATATATATGAATGTAATAAAAAAATAAAAAGGAAAACCACAATTTGACTGTTTGGCAAAATAACTAAATAACCTTCTCTCTCTGTAGGTGTTTTACCTTCTGGTTGAAAGGCCATTTGAGCAGAGCGTCATTCAGTCCCCTCATCACCACAAAAAACAAGGACAAGTGGCTGCCACGCCCCGTCCCATCTCCATTCAGATAGATCCGCAGACACATCTTGTAGCCGTACTTACTGGTATAAAAGGCTGAAAAGAAGAAATGGGAATTTAGTTGTAGTCATCTGCAGATAATGAGGCTTCTGTCTAATTGGGTTACCTTGGTTTCTAGTAACCAGGACCAGAGCCACAACCCCAGACCTCTTATCTGTAATAAAGGACAATGTTACCTGGTGAAAACATGGCAGGGGCTCGACCTGCGATGGCGTCCTGTCTCTTTTTGGCGAAATCAGAGATCCTCCAGACAAAGACACCATCAAAGGTTGTGGCAGACATTTCCCTTAGCCGGCCTTCCATCTCAGCAACTGTTAGGTCCTTGAGCCCAACTGTTCTCTCCAGCTGTCGCACCTAGAAAACAAACACACACACTGTGCCTTAACAGGGTCACAAATACTTCTTTAAATCCAGTCAATTTTTGCCACAAAACTGAGAAGGTTTAAAGGCTTTTAGCAGAGTAATCACATGCATGTTATATACTGTTATTTCCATAACAAGTTGGGCTATTCAGGAAGGTCAGCACTTCGCATGTGTATTGTACTATACATGTTGTAGAACAGTTTTATGCATGGGCAAGATTGTGAGGCAATGGGTCCCTGGGCACAGATATGCAAAAGGCCCCACCACCTCTCCTACAGTACATAGCAGCAGGACACACAGACTTTGTGGTGGTTTTTCATCTCTTTGTAGTCATTACACATCTTTGTGTGGTTTTGTATCTCTGTGGTCATTTGGTGTCTCCTTGTGGTTGTTTTGTGTCTTTTTGACATCACTTGGTGTCTTTTATACGTAGTTTTTGTTTTGTGTCTCTTTTTAATCATTCTATATCTTCTTTGGGTTGTTTTGTCTCTCTTTGTACTCATTTTGTGTGGTGTGGTTTTGTGTGGTTGCTTTGCTCGTTTTTGTAGATATTTTGTGTCTCTTTGCAGTTCCTTTGCATCTATTGGTGGTCTTTCTCTGTTTCTTTGTGTTCAAGGTGGAAATATCAGGCCATTACGCCTCTTCGCTGTCCTATAAACTGTATATAGGTATAGGTGTATACAATCGCGGGGGGGACAGAGTTGTCTTGCCTCTGAGCCAGGAACAGGAGTAGTTAGAGTACCGAAATGATTTTTGCACAAATGGGAGAGCCAGCAGGACAGGTTCATGGGCAGATGATGTGTTATGTGTGCAATCCACCATGGGAGATTTAAATAGTAGCTGTTTGCAGTTAACAGCTACCTCAAAAAAGAAGAAGAGCCAACAAAGTCTGCAAATTGTGAAAACAATGAGGTTTGGGGGCTCCTTAACCTCCAAGCAGAGGACAACATCAGTCGCCATATAACAGAGACAGTAAATGATTGTTATTGCAATATTATACCATTGTTATTGTTTAGAAATAACTATTGCTATATCTACTAGAAATAATTATTGCTGCTGTTGTGTTACATGTCACGCCTCTTTTGAGTCTGTGATGCAGTGTTGCAGTCTATAATTACACATGGGAGCAGCATGATGCTGCGGTCGATTGGTTTGCAAAAATGCAAAGGAGACATAAAAAGGGACTCTGTAGCCGCTCTGCAGCACAATCTCTGTGTAAAAAGGGCTATTGAATCTCCTCCTGGTCGGTATGTGTTAATTTGACTGACAATTTTCAAGTGAAGGCCCGGGGGCCCACCAGACACTTTGGGCCCATGGGCCTGTGCCCAGTAGGCCAGTTCAGTAATCCATCCATGGTTAAATGGGAAAGACACATATGGCAATTTAAATGTTTTTGTCTGTATGTCCACAGGTTTTCAGTACAGGAGAAATATCTGTATATCAATGGAAAGAGGAGAGTTTTAGATTTCCAGGAATATTAGAACCATTTTGCTGAGCCAGATCTAAACTATAATAATGTCAAATCATCACGTCTAACATACTGATAGTGCAACACACAAAGAAAAAATTAAAGTATGCCGAATTAATAATTAGCAGTTTCTGTTTGCAGTGTGCTTACTGATGTACAGACAACTATCACTGGATTAAATCGTGATGACTCTCAGGTTCTGGAGTTATAAGGAGTGTTTTTTTAATGATTATAAGCAGATATATGGACGTTTACTCACAATGCACATGAGAGATAATTATTTCTTCTGGAGGTGTAAGTTGCACAGAATCTAGAACTATGTGTATCATGTCTGTGTGTCCAGACTTGACTTAGTCAGATTCAGAGTTCAGAGAGATTCAGAGTCTGATTTTTGACACAAACTGCAGCAACTAGGCACAGTTTCAGTCCTACCTTGTTACTCAGAGCCTCGATCTTGTCCTGGTCCAGTTTGTGCTGACGGTTGCTGGCCTCCATGGTGGTGGCAAACCTCTCCACCTCTCTGTTCAGGACACACACCACATTTTCAAACGTGCCCGATTTGACTTCAAGCTCCGTACACCTGCGACCCAGCTCCACCACCTTGGTCTTCTCACTGTGGAGCTGGAGCTCCAGCGCAGCGCCCACCGAGCTGGGCAGAGGAGTGAAGGAGGTAGACACAGACAGGGTGGGAGCCAGAGTGGGAGGTGGAGGAAGAGGAGCTGAAGTGGGTGGACCAGGGGGACCGGAGCTGGAGGATGAGGAGGAGGCGGCAGCGGCAGCTCCCTGCACGGGAGGCCCAGAGGAGGTGGTGCTAAGCTGGGAGACTCTGGCCTCGAGCTCCCTGAGGGACTGTTGGAGTTCCAACAGTTTGTGTCCGGCTACTTCCAGTCCCTGGGGCTGCAGGCCCTCCATGCTCACTTTCATGCCCATAATGTAATGCAGCAGCAGATTGAGGTGCTCGTAGGCATAGGCGCGCTCGTGGTCATGAATCTTTTCCTTTTCCACCTACAAAAAGGGAGCAACACGAGGAAAATGAAATAAAAACAATAAAGACATGCAGTCTGATCAGCTGTATAATGGACTGTATGTAATTTATATTATATTATATTATATTTTATCAAAATAACAAGACTCTCCCACACATTATTAATAGTTTCTTTGGACCCTACTCTGGACCTAAAAAAAAAGTAATACATGTCTCAAAATGATATGTTTTTGGAAAATGGCAGATCAGCTAAAGCCTGATATGTCTGAGATCAGACCTCTGGCTGTCAGAAAGTTATGACGCGGGTGGCACGGTGGTGTGGTGGTTAGCACTCTCGCCTCACAGCAAGAGGGTTGCCAGCTCGATCCCAGGCGTGGGAGCCCCTCTGTGCAGAGTTTGCATGTTCTCCCCGTGTCAGCGTGGGTTCTCTCCGGGCACTCCGGCTTCCTCCCACAGTCCAAAGACATGCAGATTGGGGACTAGGTTAATTGGTGACTCTAAATTGTCCATAGGTGTGAATGTGAGCGTGAATGGTTGTTTGTCTCTATGTGTCAGCCCTGTGATAGTCTGGCGACCTGTCCAGGGTGTACCCTGCCTCTCGCCCAATGTCAGCTGGGATAGGCTCCAGCCCCCCCGCGACCCTCAAGAGGATGAAGCGGTTAGAAGATAAATGAATGAATGAATGAATGAATTATATGACGCCTGCATTGCATGGGTGAGTGAGTTAGAGACATCAGTTTCTGACCGTTTCCAAAGTGCTCAGCATTTAAATATTGAAATGAGAGCCATCTTTGTATTTGATCTTTGAAAATGTTTCTGACAATAAACCTCAGAATGGATGAATTAATCTGGGTTGAGAAAAAAGTAAAAACAACAACAACAACAACAACAACAACAACAACAACAAAAAACCCCTCTCCTACTCTGCCAAACAAAATCAGACAACTTTCCCTTTTTCTTAGACGTCCTCTTCCCTCCTTGATAACTGCCATACAGTCCCTAATCTGAATGTGTGTGAATATAAAATGGGTAATATCAAGAAGACAATCAGGCTACTTACAGACATATCACATCCCACGACATGAAATCGACAAGGTGTTCTGAATTTGCTGCAGAACTTGATATGATCCACATACTGAAAAGTAAATAAATAAATAAATAATGTTATTAGCAAACTTAGCCAAGGAGCTACTAGCTGTAGTTTGTGCCCCTCATACTGTATTATCATTTGGGCCCAAGCACTAACTGATGTGCGAAGACCCTACTGTAATGCAAGGAATTATTATTTATGCAAATTAATCACATTTTTGAGGGGCTAAAGATGTTCAAAAACTCACAATCCTTTGCACATGCATTAGAACTATGGAAAAATTAGATATTTTAAGGGTGCTACTGTATGCTTGGGTGTGACAAAATGGCTCAACAGCACCCACTACATAATTTAAATGAAGTAGCCCTTGCGGCATGTTTCACCCAGATGTATGATTTTGGTAGGTAGATTTAACATCCCAAGACTTGAAAGAAAAACTTTTGGAGCCATACCCCAAACCCAACAGCAAGTGAGACATTTTTTGTTTAATGTGATATTTTAGTGTATTTTTGGCCATTTCCAGATGCTGTACTTTGATGAACTCCCCTGGAGAATTAATCAGATCAACTTCAAATTTTGTCAATACAACCTGAAGACCTTAAGAATGAAAAGTTGTCAGAATTTTGAACATTTTAAAAGTTTTTATGGAACGATGGTGGCCATTTTGCGCGTTTTGCCACAAACAGGATGCTGTTGTAACTTAAGTGTACTTTGTCCAGTCTGTCCCAAGCTTCAGATGCTGGATAACAGTCCTTGCCTGAAGACGTGCCAATACCATCTATGTGCCAATACTGAGTCAAGGTAACTGTGCCACCTACTAGTAACAGGAAGTAGGCCATGTGTGGCAAACATAATTCAACTTCCACAAATTTTACGTTGTGTGGCCCACACTTGACATACAGCAACATAATGTATTGTTAGCATGGGTTCTCTGGCATCACACAGCCGACCCAGGAAGTGGTACAAAATATGCAATACAACATTTCCCGCACTGCTCACTCCATGCAGGAAATAATGTCTAACTTGAGTGCATAGTTTTCAATAGTCACAGAAATGCACGGTTGCACTGACTAGCATCACACCAGTAATGCCAAAATGTGGAAAGGTGTGAGGGCCTGTTCATCACTGCTTTAAGCTTGAATTACATTTGAGTTCACAGAGCTGAGTGTTAGTTGTTCTGAAAAATGAACACATTGTGATCTTTGAACAACCCAGAAGGTTAATAGTGTACCAAAGTTTAGAGGTTATTTACAGAACTCTAAAAAACACTTTTAACCATCTGGATGAGAAAATTCATTTAAAATGATTTCTGAGGCTGTTTTCCTAATACTGTACAAACAAAGATGGTAGCCCCAAATTAAGTTATATCAAGGTTACTTTCTGGTATTTTATATATCTGCATAGGAAGGACACCTGTCATTTCTGGCAACCTGGATTAGAAGGAGAATCTCATCCTGGGAAACAGGTTAAAATCTTTTGTTACTTTCTATCTTGAGGTAATATTTTTGCATCCAGGTGGTTAAGAAAGTCTTTCTTTCTGGAGGACATGTTTTTTAGTTAAAACACATCAGATCTGTGACTTGAAGGTAATCATACACAAGAGGCACAAACTGGAGATAAGAAGCTACACTGGACTGTGACCTTTTGTTTCTGCAACAAAATGTTTCTATCTTCTCTGCATGATGTTTCAGGGTGTCTACACATATAAACAAGTTAAATTTAAGACTTTTTAAGACCAAATTTGTGATGGAAATACACACCAAAATTAAAAATATACTCTTTCCAATTGAACACACAAATGTCAGTTAAAAATGAACTACAGGGCAAATGACCCAGATGATACTCTCCAGTGGTGGAATGTAGCTCAGTACATTTACTCAAATATTTTACTTATGTACAGTTTTGAGGTACTGAAGTATTTTCATTTATGCTACTTTATACTTCCACTCCTCTGCATTTCAGAGGCCAGTATTGTATTTTTTACTTCACAACATTCTTTTAAACCTTTAGTTACTCTGCAGATTCAGATTATCAATACAATGTATAAATTAACTAATAAATTATGATATTATATTATAGATTAAACTACCTAGCAGTACAGAAAGTAATTAAAACAAGCTCCACCTTTACAAGCTGCTACATTAAAGTGATGAACACATTAATGCATCAACATGTATAATCTAATAATATGACATACTTTATTCTGAAATGGGCCATTCAACAATGACAAATGTAAGATATTAATAAAAACAAAAATAAAGAAAAAATATAATTGCAACACCTTTGTTTTTGCTCCCATTTCCCCCAGGTTTAACGACTTTTTCTATTTGCATAAAGATTTATTTCTCTCAAATTTTGGTTGCAAATTTATTAAAATTCATGTTAGTGAGGATTTCTCCTTTTCCAAGATAATCCATACACCTGACAGGTGTAGCATATCAAGATGCTGACTAAACAGCATCATTACTACACAGGGCTCGTCACAGTATCTCTGTGCATTCAAACTGCCATCAATAAAATGTTCCTATGTTCGTTGTCCATAGCTTATGCCAGCCCATACCATAACCCCACTGCCACCATGGGGCACTCTGTTCACAACATTGGCATTAGCAAACCGCTCATCCACAAGGTGCCATACACACTGTCTGTCATCTGCTCGGTACAGTGTAAAGCAGGTTCATCTGTGAAGAGGACCCTTCTCCAAAGTGCCAGACACCACTGAAGGTGAGCAGTTACCCACTCAAGTCCGTTGTTTGCGCAGAAATTCTTGGGTTGTGTGAACCACTTGTTGCATCAGTTAAAGTGGCTGGTCTCAGACAATCTTGCAGGTGAAGACGCTGGATGTGAAGGTCCTTAGCTGGTGTGGTTACACGTGGTCTGCAGTTGTGTGGCCATTTGGATGTACTTCAAAATTCACGAAGACAACACTGGAGACAGCTTATGGTAGCGAGATGAACATGCTGTTAACAGGCAACAGCTCTGTTAGAATTTCCTGCAGTTGGCATGCCAATGGCACGCTCCCTCAAACTTTTTGACATCTATGGGACTGTGTTGTGTGATCCAACTGCACATTTAAGAGTAGCCTTTCACTGTGATCATCCCAGGGCACACCTCTGAAGTAATGATGCATCTTGAGAGGCAGCATCATCAGTTTGTCAGGTAGATGGATAACTTGGAAAAGGAGAGGTGCTCTCTAACACAGATTTCAACAAATTTCTAGATCTTTAACTTAAACTTGTGGAAATGGAGTACTTTTACATTTGGTACGTTAAGTAAGTTTTTAAGCTGATATTTTTGTACTTTTACTTAAAATTTTGAATGCAGTACTTTTACTTGTGACACAGTATTCTTACATTGTAGTATTGCTACTTTTGCTTAAGTTACAGATCTAAGTACTTCCTCCACTACTTAAACTCTCTGTGCTTAATGCTCTGCATGTGCAATTCCCCCACTTTGATCCCCTTTGTTCAAGTTTTAAACACCTTCGGCATACAGCACAGTTTCATAAGCACTTTCATGTAACAGCCTTAACCATCACGAGTAATCATTATTTACTGTTAAACTTGCATTTCACATTTCTATAAAGTAACAAGCAGGCTGGCTAGCAAGGCCTTAGCTTAATAAAGCAGACTCTTTGCATGATCTAAATGTGTAGGGGGTGAAAATATAGGTGTTACATGTTTGCAGGAGTTATGTCAAAGTCTTTTCACCCACCAAATATTGTTTTCCTACTGTTAAAATGTGTTGCGCCCCCCTCTATGGTTACCAGAAATTGTTGCAGTGACATAACTAAAAAACATTTAAGACCATCCAATCTTAATGTAAGACCACATTATACTTTTTAGGCATGTTATAAGTAAATGTGTAGTTAAGACTCTAAGGGCCTGGGGCCATCCTGTGTTTACAGATTCACCTTTTCTCTGGGTATTTTCTTCTTGGCACAGCCTTCACAGATCATCGGGTACTTGGGACAGATCTCATCATGAGCCTGAAAAATAGAAAATGACCATTTTTGTTTTAAAGACACACAGTGAGCTGCTGTGGTGTGCTGCACCAGCTCAGACCAGCCAAGCATCTGTAGCTACAGTCAGTCTAAATAAATCATTTCTAACCTTGATGTTTTTGAAGTGAAATGGCTCCTTGCAGTACTTGCAGTTGAGCGTTCTCTCCGGGCACTCTCGCTCATTATGGCGCTCCTGTTCATTGAAGCGAATTCGTTCTTTACAGGAGGGGCATGGGATGATCATGAACTCACACTTCCCCTCGTGGTTCAACTGTGAAAAAACAGTAGAGCTCTAAGTTGTTGTGGTGGTCGTTACAGTGCACCAACCTCTGTGGTGCCTTCACTGTTTGCCAAGGAGGTTTCCATATACAAGGAATTAGCCTTGGGGTTGTGGTGCATAAAAATAAACATATTGGGAGAAAATAAAAATAAAAGCAAGTACTGCTAAAGTTATGAAACATAAATACAGAAGAGGAAAAAAATACAATAAAAACCAGTTTAAATAATTCAAAATATGTACAATGTAGCTATTTCTAAAAAGAAAGAGCTGTACATTTTTAGAGGTAGTAGTTTTATGCAGGAATAAAAAATGACCTACCTATAAAAGAAAAATGGAAAGCAAAAATACAAAAAAAAATCCTGAAAGTAGGTCAAAGGTCAGCTCACCTCGTATTCTTTAATGCTGCCTTTCCAAGTGCAATTTTCATTAATACAAACAGCTGAAAGGCTTTCAACTTCCCTTCGAACTGCGTTGTCAGGAAAAGCCTGAGAAAACAAGAGAAAAACATAAAGATTTGCTGTCACACTGCAAAAGTTTCTCCACCTGTCCCGCTCCATTTTATACATTATTTATGTTCAGTAAAAGCCGTATATTTCACACTTCCTTCAGCGCCACAAACTGCAAGTTTACATGTGTTTTTTTTATTCACTTAGATGTTTACACTGGCCAAACTGAGAAAATGAAACTGAGACAGATCAAGTCTTTTAAACAGCTGTTATTGAAGGTTAATGTGCATAGTGCTGCTAAGTATATATATTGTAAATACTGTAAATAATGAAAATATAACATGTTTAAATGTTACATTTGTTGTAATTATTTAAATTTTTATTCCCTGTTTTACTGTAAGCACTCTGTAACTTTGTCTTTGGACAGTGCTATATAAAGAAAAGCTACTGTGATTATTTATATGCGAGACAGATCAAGTCTTTTAAACAGCTGTTATTGAAGGTTAATGTGCATAGTGCTAAGTATATATATTGTAAATACTGTAAATAATGAAAATATAACATGTTTAAATGTTACATTTGTTGTAATTATTTAAATTTTTAGTGATTATTTATATGCATATTCTAAGTAGACATATTATAAAGAGCATTTCTCACTATTTTCTGTCATTTTATAGACAAAGGATTAATCAATTAATCGAGAAAATAAGCCCTTAACCTGAGTCATTTGATCAAAATACTACAGGAGCTGCCATGACATAAACTATGTGCCTAAATTATATTAAGTAATTCACTTATATTCAACAAAAAATCCAATTCAAGAAAACCTTTTTTTTTTTTTTTTTGCTGGATACAATTATCTTGATACTCACACATCCTTGTTTCAAAATCGATGTAGGATCCTCAAAAATATCCTCTTTGATGCACGCGCTGCATTTCTGGGGTCCATTACTGCAATAAAACAACATTATCCTTTGATATAGTGCAAATCCAACACATGAAAACATCAGACACACAGTGGTGGAAAGTACATTCACTCAAGTATTGTACTTAAGAACTATTTTGGGGTACTTGTACTTGAGTAATTGCATTTTTTGTTACTTTCTAAATATTTCTTTCTTAAATATTGCACTTTATTTTACTCCACTGCATTTACTGTAAAACTTCAGTTAAAAGCCTAGACCCAATTAAACGCCCAGTTACTTTTACTAGCCTGGTGTATCTGCACATTTTGACAAATAAAGGCCTGTCTCAATTAGACGCCTGGTCTGGTTGCCAAGCAGTTAATTTTTATAGAAATTCTTTGGATGTATAAAACAGGTTGTTGGCTACCCACTTGCGCTAAGGTTAGATAGCTTTTTAGAGCACACATACAAATATAAATGTTTAAACAGTATGGAGATGCTACACATTGTTAGCTCAGTTAGATTCTCCACCATCCAATCGTTCAGTTTATTTTACTAAAACCATGGGCACCAAAGAAGACCGTAATTCAATCAGCTTTACTGGCATGATAAAAAAAAAGGTGACTCCCTTCCTCTGAAGCTGTCATAAGGTCAGAATATGTGTCCATTCCTCGATTACCTGGAAAGTTACTCATGTTCCTTTAATGAGGGTCACGATCATAAAAATCAAAAGTGTTTTCATTAAAATTAATTCAAGTTGTGAAAATTGTTTTAACAGGACAAAGTGGTGTTGGGGAGGTATGACAGGTGCCGTAAATCTTGAGTGCTGCGAAAAGAGTGTCAGAACACTCTCTGATGCACTGTCTGTCAGAGCTAGATTAAAGGAATGATTTGTAATTGATATGTTATTCGAAGCCTTATTCTTATACAAGTAATATTCAGACTGGTTTAAATAAATAATTTGATTGTCTTTCCCATCTTTGTTGAGCAACAGTTCTGCATAAAAGGAATTAAATTTAATATAAGCCTGTTGACTTCAGTGATTTAAGCAAATAATAGCCCAGGCTATTAATTTAAGTTTTACAATAATTGTTAGTTTTTGAGTTACTCTTCAGATTCAAATTCAAAATTTTACAAAATTTCACAAAATAAAAAAAATATAATTATATAACTATAATAAATAAAATAATTAAAAGTTATTATAACAATTCAAATAAAAAAGTCTAACACTTTAAATAAAATAATATATACCTTATTATTCTGACACTGGTCATTTTGCATGATGACATCTTTTAATTTTGGTACTTTAAGTATATTTTCATGCTAATAATTCTGTACTTTTACTTGAGAAACATTTTGAGTGCAGGACTCATGCATATAATATATACCATATTCTGATATGGGTCTTTTTGCATAACAAGTTCTTTAACTTCTTGTACTTTAGTATATCTTTTGATGCTAATACTTTTGTACTTTTACTTAAGTAAGATTTTGAGTGCCAGAGTTTTATTTATGACAGAGTATGCCAACACTGTGGTGCTGCTACTTTTCACATGGTAAAAGATCCAGATACTTCCTCCACCACTGCCACAAAAGTAAAAGTACAAAAGTATTTGGAAAATGTACTTAAAGGGCCAAAAGTAAAACTCAATGCAGAAAAATGGACCCTGTGAGTGTATACCTAGTGATATACTATATATAGTATTGAATTATATTATGACTTAGGCATACAATATTTACTTTATTATTCTGAAATGGGTCATTTGACATTATGAGTTATTTTACTTCTGGTACTTTCAGTGTATTTTGATGCTAATATTTCTATACTACAAGATACATTTGTTAATGACTTTTACTCACAGCATTATGGTATTGCTACTTTTACTTCCACCACTGCAGATACCCCCAACACACACACACACGGTACACACTCTCAGTGATGCAGTCTCTTACCTCACAGTCCTGTTGAAGCAGTAGGAACAGAAGCGATGTCCACACTGGGCTTGAAACGGTCGTCTGAGTATGTTGTGGCAGCAGTTGCACAGGTGTTTGTCCTCCAGCTTGTTGCCCAGGATCTTCTTGGGGAAGCCAGGTTTATTGCTCTCCATGGACGAGGGAGGGGACGGCTCCTGTGTGGCCATGGTGTCTGTTCACACGTCACACCTGGGAGGGGGGTGAAGAAGAAGAAGAAGAAGAAGAAAAAGAAGAAGAAGACGTAAAGAAGACTTCATTTTGATGCAACAGTTAGAGAGAAGAGCGGTGGTGAATATTTCCTGGCCTTTAAACACACTGTCAGCCTTTGAGACATGAGTGTAACATGAGTGTGAGATCCTCTCCTCCAGTAATGGTTGCTCATCACAGGCCAGCTGAGAGGCCCACACCCTTTGTTTACATTTCGAGTCTGCATCCGTGGCTCCTTCTTGTGGTTGACTTGGCACAAACTGATGATGCTGCCTTTCTTTCTACTCTAACAATACACGCTCCGCTCAGCCTACCCAGTAACGATGCTGACAAATCGCACATCCATTGTCTCTCCTCTGCTTCCTTTTCCCTTCCTTGTCGCTGTTGCTAAGCTATCAGCATCCTTTTAGTCAGAAGTGGTACCCAGCACAGCACGCCGCCACGCCCCTTTGAAATCTCAAGCTTGCAGGCTGAAAGAGACCGTTTAGCAACTGGAAAAGAGCTTTTGAGCAAATGCTGCTGGAATCACTAGAGTTTGCACTTACCAGCGTTATTTTCACTCTAAACTGTCATCGCGTGCAGAGGCTGTGGAATCACCTTTCCTGGTCGCAGGTAGTCGCTCGCGCAGTGTGCCGATATTACATGTGGTTTTACAGCCGACTGGAGGTGTTTTCTTTAACGTTAGCCACATAATATAGATGTGGTCCCCCAAAAGCGATGGCTGTTATTGTCCAATATCGCCATTGCACTTTCAGACTGGGTGTTACGTCATGCAGTGGGCTGAACGCGGGTTGATAGGCAGACGAGATGTGGAGGCGCGCGTGTCATTGGTTCAGAACTCACGAGTGGGCGGGTTCGCTTTGTTGTGAAATAAACATCCAGATAACAGATTTTTAGAAATGCGTTTCGCATCTGTCTGTAATGTTCCTGCTTTTTGTGCCTTTATTTTGATGTGTATTTCTCAGCTTTTGTTTAGATCTTTTTGTATGAAATGTGTGTCTGTTTGCCCCCCCCCCCACACACACACATATATATATATACATACATACATACATACATATATATATATATATATATATATATATATATATATATATACATATATGTATGTATATTTATTTATTTATAGGTCTGTAGTATATCAGAATACAGGGGCTATTTCTTTGAATGAATGAATCTTTTATTGTCATTACACAAAATGTACAATGAAAATACCTTGGTATAAGAACAATTAGAAATGCACGCACACACACACACACACACACACACACACATAAAAAAGTAGCAGCAATGAAAAAAACAAACTGAGCACTTTTACTTTTGATACCTTAAAGGGATAGTTTGTTTTTTTTAAGTGGGGTTGTATGAGGTACTTATCCTTAGTTAGTGTATTACACACAGTAGATGTCAGTCAGCATGCCCCCAGTTTGGAGAAGCAGGCTGGAGTCTGACATCCACTCACCAGCCACTTTATTAGGTACACCTTGCTAGTGCCGGGTTGGACCCCTTTTGCCTTCAGAACTGCATTAATTCTTGGTGTGAAAACTGCATAACAAACTATGTGTTTAGTTTTTTTCTTTTCCCAGATTTTTTAGTGCACAACACATGTTCACATTCAGCCACACAAATAAAAAAAAAAAGACCAGAAAGAATAAACCAGCAGCTGAAAGAAATAAAAATGAGTCACAGTAGAGTGGGTGTGGAGAGGAAAGAGGAGCAGATAGAGACTGAACCACAGAACATGTTTAAGTTTAGAGGCTGAAGAAGAGCAGTGCTGGAGTGCTTTTATGTCTTTGAGGTATTTGAACCTTACTTGAGTACTTCCATTTTATGCAACTTTATACTTCTAATCCACTACAATTCAGAACAAACGGTTGTACTTTTTAGCCTACTACATGCACAGTATTAAACAGTTACAGTTAATATTTTGCAAATAAAATGTTGTGCACACCCACCAGTGACGGAGGAAGTCTTCAGATTCTTAAGTAAAAAAACACTGCAAAGTAACTACATTTATTCAAGTACTGTACTGAGAACAATTTTGAGCTATTTTTACTGGAGTGTTCCCATTTAATATTAATCTCTATTTCTACTTCATTGCAGAGGCAAATATTGTACTTCCTACTTCACTATATGTATTTTACAGCTTTATCTGATAGTCCCTTAACAAATTAAGATTTGACATACAAAACATCTGCAGAACTTTTAATGCAATGCATTGTAAGACATTAAACTACCCAAAAGCACAGACTTTTAGTCAGATGCAAATTGGGAGCAAGTTAATGCTGGGAATCATGTAATGTGACCTGTATTGATTAGAATAATCAGGGCAAGTTATCCCCCCTTTAAAAGTAAAACCAACAGAAGGGAGATGTCAGTAAAGTGCAGTTTGTACACGTCCACACCTGAGAAGTCCACTAAAGAAACTCAAAGGTCAAGTGTGTTGGATTTAGGGGCATCTTTTGACAGAAATTGAAGATAATATTCATAACTATGTTTTTTTTTTGTTGTTTGTTTTTTAAATCAGCTGAAAGTAAGAATCGTGTTTTCTATTATACAGAGCAGGTCCTCTCCCTCAGAGTCTGCCATGTTTTTCCTACAGCAGACCAAAAAGGACAAATCAAACACTTACTCTAGATGGGGCCAGTCACATTTTCATTTTATTGTGCCAACTGCTGTAGTTGTCCTACAAGCTAGGCACTCCGGAAAAGGTTCAGTTTTGTAACCTCAACACTTCATGCCACTGAATCCTATACACTGGACCTTTTGGTCTAAAATCGCCTGTGTGGGTTGACTCTAAAATATTACATACAAAATGTATGATGACTTTATAAAATATGATGCATTTTTATTGATTAAAACATTAACACCAGATTAACACCAGTAACAAATCAATGATATGTAACACTAACAGGGCTCACACTCCAAAATGAGTACTTTATTTTTGATACTTTCAGTACATTTCTGTGATACTATGTCCTTGTGTTGTCCAGACTTTTGCGTGTAATTGTGTATTTCTACACTGTAGTATTTCTACTTTTATTCAGGTAAACTGAAATTTTTTCCACACTGCCTGCTGGCACCTTTCTTATCATGTTAGCTGTGATCAGGTTACGTCAAAGCTTTCTGTCAATCATTTGCATTCATTTGTTTATGCTCTGCCGGTGTGTCACCTGACCGTGTGGCGACAAACTCACTGCTCACAAAAAATACAAATTCACTTCAATAGAAACCATATGAGAGACATTTATTTCAGGACTGCGATTCACACAACAGGTAAAGGCACAGACTGTGATCCGAATGTAAAAAAACCCACTACAGCTTAAAACATGAGCTCATTCTTTTCTGTTGCTCCTGAAATAATTAACAGCTCTTTAAATACACAAAAATCAAAGTTTCTGTAGAAATGTTCAGGACATGATTTATAAATTATGACCAGCTGAGAGGCTCTTCAATGAGCTGGAGTGGGCCAAATTTACAATATAAATACTAATTAAACTTTTCAATTTTCACTTAGCAAACCTCCCCTCACATAACCCTGACCGCCCCATTTCTATTTTCCAACACCACACACTGCAAGAGGCTGCCTTTTAATATATGTCATTAGCAGATATTGTACACACATCCCTATCTGAATGATGTATCTACATAACATAAATAAAATTCATCTAAAATTTAATTTTAACAAAAAAACATAAAAACAGCACACGTTGACCTTTTAAAGAAATGTTTTGAAAACATTGAAATATGACCTTTGGACCTTTAAAGAAAATTCCACTATTGTGATATGCAAAATAAAAGCTCTCAGATAAATACTGCACCGCATATATGCTGAAACTTCACTAACACTAACACACTGCTTCAGTTTAACCTCCAGCACAACATTTAGTTTAGAAAGAGTGAGAAAATAGTCCTGAGTGGAAAGAGGAAAGAAGCTATTATTGCACAATTTAAAGTTCAGACAGTTTTAAGAAAGCTTTCTATGTGAGCCCTCCAACAAAACTATTACCACATCTGATCACTGCTGATAAAAATACAACATTTCTAATAAGAAAAGTAAAGCTTCTGTCTGTCTTCTTTTAAGTCTCTTCAAGTAGCTTCCGGAGGCTTCTTTGGATCTAGGATTTAAAAGATGAAGGTCATTAGAAAACATTCAAATTACCGCCTCGTGGCTGTATGCCTCCACGCACCAGTGAAGTTTCTCTTACAGTTTACATCCATGTCTGTGAAAACATGGATGCTTCACACACATCTTCCCCCGACAGTAAAGGCAATCTGTACAATCAGCACAGTTTCAAGGTGTACACACAAGATTGGTGTCACCAGTTCAGTATCTGACCAAATATCTCCCTGTCTGTGCCTGAGATATGACACTGAATAACTGCCAGGAAAGAGTTTTTGCAGAACATTATGAGTAGTGTGTCCTCCGACGCATCAGTAGTGAATTTAGTATGTCCTTTCAGATTTTAATGCATCAGGGACGCAAGACGCATACCTAGCAACATCACTGGGTCTGTATGCGACATTCAGAGCATTAATATAGCAGCAAACCAGTATTTGCTATATAAAGACATACAGCAGTAATGGAGTCCTGAGCAGAGAATGTAGTCACACTGCCTCTGTGTGTGTTGTATCCAAGCTTGTCTGCGGTCTGTTGTGGTAAACCGATCTGGCCGTGTGTGCACGTGAGTGCATGTGTGTACCCCACTGGCTAGCTCATTGCCACCGCTCTCCACTGTGCTCATACAGCGTTACCAGCCCCCGGTTGCTGCTGCTGGCTCAGTCACCTCCATGCTGAGAACCACGTGCAGGCAACTCATACACTCTGAATTTCACATAGAGCCCCTTTAAATTACTATTAACTATAAAGTACTGCAGATAATTCCACTGACTTCTTCAAAGGAAGGTTTGAAATTTTGGGGAAAAAAACTCGAGGAAACCAATACCACTCATATATCTACAGGTACAGCCAGCAGCTGGTTAGCTTAGCTTAGCATAAAGACTGGAAACAGGTGGAAACAGCTAGCCTGGCTCTGTCTGATGCTGCCTTTCAGAAGCTATGGTTTGTGACAAAAAATTAAAAAAAAATCCTCAACTGATAAATACTGAAAAATTCAGAAATCATTCTACATGTGGTGGAGATCAGTTTTTTATTTTTACCACTAACAACAGTCAACAGACAGGTCAACAGGTTTGGCAGACTCTTTTCACTGAACACATGACTCAGCAAAACCTGCAGTCTGAAAGGAAACAACTATACTGATAACCAATCAGATCTGTAGTTCAAGCACTAATGGAGGTCTCAGATGATGCACCCTGACACAAAGACAAAACATCATAGTCTTAGAGTCAGCATACTGATAACATGGATCAATTCCTCCTCCCTCCACTCTACCCTGCCTCACTACTTTTGGGATTTACTGATAACATGGAAGCACTGGCATTAAATTTGTTTGCCTCGACCCACAACTACGCACATTCTACAACAACGACATTCCTGATAATGAAAAAGACAAGAACCAAGAGCAGCTCTCTTCTGTCCAGGCTGATGACACTGACAAGGCCAACAAGGTCACCAAAAGTTGGCGTCTTCAGTTTATAGTGACTGGATGTATTTAAACAAAAATAAAGATTACAGTGTGTAAGATTTAAGGGGATTTACTGGCATCTAGTGGTGAGAATTGCAGATTGTAACCACCTGAAACTTCTTTGTTCATCAGGTTTTTAAACGGGAGGCAAATTATTCGCAATTACTCTTCCTTTTCAAAACAAACAAACAAACCCAGTGATTTAAACCGGTAAAATCACTAAATAAAGCAGTTTCATGCTACAAATTGGTGTTTCTCAGATGCTGCTAAGGCTCATTTATATTGCCTTTACGTATGGAAAAAGATTTGTCCATTTTAAACATCATAAATGTTCACATACTTCCATGCGTCCTTTATGATAGCATAGATACAGCCAATAGATCGCACTAGAGGATGGAGTCCAAAGTTTCTGACAACAACAAACGAGACAAGGACAGAAAATTCTTTTCACTATATTTCAGATTTGTTCAGTTCCGTCATTATTGAAATTTCCTAATCTTCTCCTACAGTTGTATCTCGCTTGAACTATGTGACACTGCCTCCATGATCTCCAGTGGTATTGCTCCATTTCGTCAGTATTTGTAAGCTTTCAGAAAACGTGAACAAATATGGACAAAATGAACGCAAAGTGCGAACAGAAAGTTCCATGACTTAAAAGGATATTGTATAGTGTTTTCAGTTGTTTATTGGCAAAAATCGATGTCTGCATTCATAAATATGTCATATGTCTTATTCTCGTAAAAGAAGAATTTTGGATTTGTTTGTACATTGGGCGGGTAAGTCATTTGGGGGGTTCCATAACGTTTCGCCATCTTGAGAAGACATCCCCCAGCAAGGGACATATAGCACCACCAGGGAATAGCCCTGCCTTTGGCGTTTTCGTTCAGAGCCAGGCCAGTGCGCTGAGAAGCTGAAGGAGAGGAGCTTCGCAACTACCCCAGCACCGCTGCAGCATAACAAAGTAGACTGAGCTGAGTAGTGATGCGCGGGTCGACCTGTAACCCGCGGGACCCACAAATGGACCTGCGGGTCGGGCAGCAGTGATCGTCTGTCAAATCGGTCTGTAAATGATATTTTGACATTATTATTATAATCTATTACTGTCATGGCATCCAAAGGTACTGATGCATTGAGCAGGTGACAGTCCGCGGTCGTTTTCAAAACACACGTGTGTCACGCACTCCAAAAGAAACTTGTTGAAACTTTAAACAATAATTTATTGTACAAAATGGGGGAAACAAAAGTTGACAAAAACGGTTCCATAATTTATATTAAATTCAAAAGATAACAAAAAACCAGCTACAAGTTAGAGGGAATAGTGATAAAGTGGCAAAACTTGGCATTGATCCACAGCCTCAGACGGATGCGCTCAAGCGAGCTGTGAGCACAAGCTCAGTTGGTAGGCTATACTATATTTTCACATTTTTAACAATGCAATTTAAAAGTTCTGATTTTTATTGATAACCTACATTTACCAACAACAAAAAGACTACATTAACACCAAAAAAAGTAAAAAAAAATAACTAATTAAAAAAACGAATATCGAATACCAAATTTTCATAACGAATACCTACCCATAGAAACGAATATTCGAATATCCGAATAGTTGGGTACAGCCCTAGAATACTCCATGAAGTATCGGATGACATGGTTTCATCTATGTTATCACAGCTTTTTGTTACACAGCTGCTACCGTTGTTGCAATATGCGTTTGAAAGTGAGGCGCTAGAGTGCGTTTATGAATGCAATGTACGATTTCAACGTTTGATGGGAGAAATTCCTACACACTGTGGCTTTAAGATCCAGACATTCTGGAGGTTTTTAGCAGGAGCTGAATCATCCACAGAGGCCTCTTCCTCTCCAAAACAAACAGACCTAGTCATTTAAACCGGTAAAAACAAAACAACAAAAAGCCCTATCTAGAGCCAATCTTTGGTTTGTCTAATCTATGTCTGTAGAAACATAATGGTAAAACATGGTAATGTCTATAAACGAGGACCTGCTCTCTATGTAGACATAAACAGCTAAGGTGACAAAAACACAACAATTCTTATTTTCAGGTAATTATACATTAAAGAAAACAAACTTAGGATATTATATTCCAGGCAGGTAACAGAGTGTTACAGACTTTCCAGTGTAACTCGCAGCAAGAATGCAAATAAATGTGAACTATTATTTTACTGTGACAAAAAATACATTATCAATCATTTTGGTTAATAGCTGCACTTCAGTAAGAAATCTTACCCTTCTTATCTTAACATTGTGAAATGTTTTTGAGTATGTAAACCAATTCATTACAATACATGATGTAATTAAACTACTGAATATAATAAGAGATATTTCAGTCACCACATTTGCTGTGCAGGTACATGCAACTGGACAAACCTTTTCCAGCTTAAACAAGTTGGTTGAAAGTTCTCCATAAATCTCAGCATTCACTTCTTCCTGGGGCCTGTGGCTCACTGCGTTTCTGCAACAACATTTGCACTAAAATCACAAACCAAATGAAGCGTGATGCTGCATTACAAAAAAAAAAAAGAAAATAAAACTGTAAGAGCGCATTTGTTCATTGTTTGGTACACCTCAATTATGTGACTCTGGCTCTTACTCATTACGAATGTGTTCCCCCATGGACACCAAGGAGTTCAAACGATGCTCAAGAGCCACAATCTTGAAAGCCATGTAACAGGAGGACAAGACAAGAATACTAACTCTGTGAAGAGACACGCATACACATCAAACACTCAAACAGAGGACAGCTGCTAACACGCCCAAATAATGGAAATTAATCCAACAACTGTCTGGTCTGAGTCTCATATTACACATAATGAAAGGTTACTCACAAAAACAAATAGATGAGGAGGATGGCTTGTAACGACATGGGCTGCGAGGGTTTGTCTTTGAGCTTTGTAGACCCTACAAGGAAAAGCAGAAAGAGAAATGTTGATGGCAACAAATAAATAAGCTGCAAACTTTTAAGGAATATTCTGACATTTTAAGAGAGATGTTTTTTTTTGTTTTGTTTTCATGTGTTACGTGAGAAGATCAATACCACTCTCATGTCTGCACTGCCCATATGAAGCAGGTTAGCTCAGCTTCACATAAAGACTGGAAACGGGGGGAAACAGCTAGCCTGCCTCAGTCCAAAGAGAATAAAATCCCATTCCAGTCCCCATAAGAACATATTGGCATTGAACCATGAATACCTTATATTTGCACGTTTCATACGTATCATATCACTGTTTCTAAAGCGATGTAGTACATGAGCTGACTAAATCATCAGGAGGTGGAGGGGATGCTGGATGTCGTGACACCTAGGTGAGATGCCTGCCAAGCTGCAGCCCACTGTTTGACACCAACAACCAACAAAAACAGTTGTGATTTAGAGAGTCATTGCTGTGTTTCCGGCATTTCTTTTGGGCTTCAAATATGGGTGTTTTGCAGCAACCCCTTGCTGCTTTTCCAGCAGATAGTGCCATGGAAAGCAGTTGTTCTTTACCAAGACATGGTGTCATGGGGTATTTTAAGCCAAAACATGATCTTTTCTGTCTACCAAGTTGCAGACCACTGGTTGTTGTGTAACAACCCTTCACTGTTTGAACCCCCAGACCGGTTATTTCAAGCCAAAACCTTTTCCTAAGGATAACCAAGGGGTTCCTGTGCCTAAACCTAAGCATGTTTACCACATTGTTTTTTCTGTTGTTTGGGTTGCAAAATCCAACTGACAGCACCTTTAATGCTCACCAATTAATATATTGTTTGTTTAATTTGTACAAAAATTGAAGTGTAAAAACAACAGCTTGGAGTCTCTGCTTTTGTTTTTATATTTTGTTTTTTGCGCAAATTAAGCCTTAAATGCATGGGTTTAAAATCCAAACACTTCTACATCCCTCCTGGTACTTATTATTTATTCTTTTACAGTTCATGCTCTCATGTATGCATAAAAAAAAACTGTAGCATAAAAACTGGAAACTGGAGGGAAAGCGAGCTGTCCAAAGGTAACAAAATCCACCTACTAGCAATTTTAAACCTCACTAATTAACACATTCTCTCTTGTGTGTTTAAGTGTAAAAAGAACACGTTGTGGTTTACCAAGGGGGTTTAATAGGCTACATTTGGAAGGATTCAGGCTAGCTGTTTCCCTCTGTTTCTAGTGTTTATGCTAAGCTAAGCTAACCACTTGATGGTGGTTCATTTTTATTCTGCAGACATGAGAGTGGTATCAATCTTCTCATCTAACACTCAGCAAGGCAGCGATAGCATTTGCCAAGAGGTTGAACTTTTTTTCCACTTCCTTCTGGGAAATACTGAAATCCAAAACTACAGAAGCATTAACAAAGCTTCTTTGAATTCAGAAATATCCAGTTTTAAACTACCGTTCTTGAGGGCAGCTCCGTGTTTTTGGCTTGGACTCTGGAGGTGAATGTCTGCGTGGACTGAAACCTCTCCGCTCTTCACTGCACTTAGAAATGTGTCAGGGAGGCTGGTGAAGTCTGCTCAAACAAACAGGAAAGAACCCGTGACTCCAGCTGCCCATAAGTAAATATTATAAACAGACGGATCAACAAGTGCTCTATGTTCACGTGTGAGTTAAAACAAAGCTGATCATCAACAATAAGCTGAAGATGCCTTTTATCGTTCAATAACATCACCACTGTTTTCATGCCAACTGTCTTCATGATAACAGAAAACAAAGCCTCAATGGTTCAAATTTCACTCGGCTTCGCTCCAGCTATTTGCAAACCAAAGACTGTCTGAGCTACAGTGACACCTGATACCCTAAACACATTTGGAGAGATAAAAACACTACAAAAGTGTGTACAGTAGATTAGTAAGTGTAAAGACGCTTTGTAATGACTAAGTATACATGAGAGGGATAAAGATGGAGCACACACCATTTATTTTGTCATAATCTGGAGTTTGAGAGCCGGAGCTGCTGCTCTCCATCATCTCCTGACGTCTTTGCTGCACAACCCCGTCCAGGTCGGAGAAGTCTGCAGAAAAATCCTGCAGTGCACATACAGGAAAATATACAATGGACACCACATGCAGAGAGGGTATTGTATAGCATGAGAATGAGGCAATTCTGTAGATCCTTCATCACAATGGAAAATATAAAACAATAAATACACCCTGTACAAACCCATAAAACTGGACAAACAGACTGACTGACCAGAGGAAGTGAGGATGGGCATTTCACTCTGAAGCTGGTTTCACAGGAGGAAATAACAGGGCTGTTACAAGTCTTATCCACCTGGAATCACAGAGTACACGCATTAGTTTGTACAAGAAAATATTTGTATTTTTTAAAGCAGTATTATTCATTGTTTTGTTTTTTCATTTTGTTTTTTTGGCCACCTCGTAACAAGCTTTTAACACACAAGTTAGCAATGTTAGCACCTTGGTGAATGTAAGTCTATTATTCACCTGCTTTTAGCTTTGTTTTTGGTCTCGACCACCTCCAGAGGGAAATATTAGTCTCTTTAATTGCTGAATGTTCCACTATGTTCACCAGCTATTAGCTAACATTAGCATTTGGTGCTGATCAGGTAGCAAACAGCAGATTTTTTCTAGAATTCATTTCTTTTTCAGAGGGATCATGCACCTTTGCATAAAGCCAGGCTACCTGTTTCCCCTTGTTTCCAGTCTTGATGCTAAGCTAACCTGATTGGCTGCTGGCAGTAGCTTCATAGTTAGCGTACAAACATGAGAGTGGTAACATTCTTTTCATCTAATGCAGGAAAACGGATAAGTGTGTCTCCCTAAATGTCAAAATACTTCTTTATTGTTAATGTATTATTGATTCTATTTGTGTTTTGTCCACAATACAGAGATATGGCATATACTGTGATGTAAAACAGAGAACTTTGGAATGCTGGAACCACCAAAATTTTAATATTTGTGCTTCAAGGGGCTCCGTGTGAAATTCACACAAGTTGTCTGCACATGGCTCTCAACATGGAGGTGGCTGAGCACTGTCATGTAACATCATGTAAACAAACAACTGAACATATCAGCTGTGAGCTCCAGATCATAGGCTAAAGACGTAACCTCTGAAAAGACAGGTGAGTGCTTGCTGTATTTCTGTTGTTTAGTTTTTTAAAAGAGAAAACACACATTTCATATTGTGATATTTACTGTAAATGACATACAATATAGCCAGCAGCAAGTAGGTTGTTCTAATGGTCATTACCAGAAACTTTCTGCTGCAGGTTTCCGGTTTGGATTCAGGTCATTGATTAGCGCATACACACACACACACACACACACACACACACACACACACACACACAAATATATATATATGTATATATATATGTATGAATATATAGATTGGGCAGGGTGGGTTTTTAAACACCCTGACCCGTGCATGAATATCAACCAGGGGGGAACACACTATATGTTTAGATTGCAAATAGTGGTTTACTGCCACATATCTGAATGTCACATACAGAACCTTTAAATGATCAATCAACTACCAAAATAGTTATCGATGAATTTTTTGTTGATTGACTAATCATCTATCTTCTTATTTTCACACTATAATGAAAATGTTTCAGAACACTTTAAATAGATGAATTCAATAAGAACAAATAAATGCTCAATAGAAGATGTTATTTACCTCCAGATGACCACAGACGGTCTTCAGAAGTTTGTAGGTGGTGTTTCGAGAGAGGAAGGACACAAACACATGCTGGAAAACATTGTTTTATTTTAGAATCACTTTTATGTTTATGTCAAAAGGGTTAAAAATGGATAGTGTCAACAGTCTTCTTACCTGGTCACAAGTAGTTTCAATCACGAGGGCGTTTGGCACTAATAATGCAGTTTTAGTTTTTTTGATAAATGTCACAGACAACACTGGGATTGAAATCTGGAGAAGACACCACTGCGTTAGGACACAGAATTCAGTCTTAAAACATGAACTTTATCACAGTTACAGTATCATACTGTACCTTTGTGTCTCTGCCAAAAACTTTGGAGTGGAAACAGATCCAGTGATCAGAGACGAACATTTTGCCCTGATATAAAATGTCTTTCTGCAGGGCACAAGTGTAACCTGTTGGGCACAGACAGACAAAATACTTGGTAACATGTATTTGCTTCTTTATGTGAGAGGAAAATTTGAAACTTACTTTGTCTGAGTGACTCATCTTTGCTGACCTCCTTGAATAACTTGTGATACTGAGCATTTGTCTTTGATAACTGAAAATAAACAGAGTAAGACAGTTTGATAAGAAACTGCAAAAACATGTAAAAGGTTAAGACTTTGGTGATTAGATTATAAGTGTCCATACTTGACTGGGCTGGGATTTCTTCCTTTCAAACTTTGTTTCACAGTCACTTGGACTCAGCATTGGAGAAAGCTGCTCCACAGGTTTCAATCTGACAAATGAAAAGGTCAATGTTTATGTTTATGTTTAAGTAGCAAGGTAACACCTGAAGAGGAGGACAGGTGGGACGAATGAGCTATTGTTGGACAGTTACAGCGTTGTAACTCGTGACACAAACGTGATTTGTGTTCTTGTGCTCACAGAAATGGAGTGTTGTGCAAAAGTAAATGTCCTTCATTTTGCTTTACATGGTGTCAGCTGTGGTTACATAAGGACTGCTTACACAGCAACAGAGACAATCTGTAAACAGCACTTTGGTCATGCAGGTATACACTTGTTAGGTGGAACTGCAAACATCAGTTAAATGAATCCAGGTTGAGCTACCTTATGATTTCATTCTCAAGAAAATACTCCTTATATAGTTTTGGATTTCCTCATAGTGTTGCTAAATTCATTTAAGCTTTTAAAATACAACAGAAGTTGAAAATGTATTAATGCTTTTGTCATAAAGGATACATTTTTATGTGAGAAGTGACACAGTTGATACCAATACAAAGATTTAGTTTCAGTAAGATTCAAGGAATCTATGTTAATTCCAGCTGTTTTAGCATGTTAGTTAGAATTCAATATTTTAGAGGAACATCAGTGGGCAGATTATGAGACAGTGGGTCCCTGGGCACAAAAATGCAGAAGGCCCAACCACCTCTCCTACATAGGAGCAAGACACGCAGACTTTACAGTTGTTTGGCCTCTTATTGTTGTGGTTTTGTGATTTTATGTGGTTGTTTTGCACCTCTTTGTTGCCATTTTGCATGTCTTCATGGTAATTTTGCATCTTTTTGTATTCATTTTGTGTCTCTTTGAAGCCATCTTGTGTTATACAGTGGTCATTTTATATCTCTGTATTCATTTCGCATCTCTTTGTATTCATTTTAAGTCTCTTTGCAGTCATTTTGCATTCCTTTTTTGGTGGAAATTTTGTCTTCTTCATGCATGTGCTTATATTATTTCATTCTTACTATGTGTTTGTAAGTGTGTGACCTTTGCATTCCCCTTTTGTAAACTTCCGTCATTACTTGACATCCATTCACTATAATCTCGCCTTCAAAGACAGTCCATTGACTGTAACAGATACAGCCGATTACCTAACATGTAACATTACCTAACTATTGCCATCTAACAGATGGCAATAGTTATGCTCCTCTGATATAATCAAGAAAACATAATTAAATCAGGAAAGCCCAAGAAAGCTACAATTGATTTCTCATCATCTAGTCTGAGAGAGTAGAGTGTAGGTATAAAGATGCCCTGTATTCACTGTTCTGGGCACAAACTCTGAGCTCTGAGCCTGAGGTTGCGCCTTCTCTATAGAGAATAGACTCTCGTGCATGAAGCTATTCAGTCTTGTTTGCTGACTCCCAAGCAGATCGAGTAAAAATTGCCACAACACTTTGTAGTTATTTTATGCCTCTTTGTAGTCATTTTGCCTCTTTGTAATCATTTTGTGTCTCTTTGTTGTGGTTTTGCCTCTTTTTGTAATTGTCCTGAGTGTCCTGGTGTCTCTTTGCAGCAGCATTGCTTTGTAGTCATTTCGTTGTGCTCATTTTGAGTACCTTCCTGATTTGTTTGTGTCTCTTCAAGTGATATTTTGTAGGTGAAGGCCAGAAGGGCCCATGACACATTGGGCCACTGGGCATGTGCCCAGCAGACCCATTCAGTAATCTGCCCATGGGTATATCCAATGATTATTTTCATTATTAAATCATTTTAAAAGTCTATACTCACAAATAGGCAATTCTACCGGTAATTGCTTTTCTTAATGTAAATCTAATGTCTAACTTGTGTGTATTTGTCCATGCAACTATACATGTTTATTCTTGTTCAAATGATCTTAATGAGATTACTTATTTAAAGGATTAAATAAATATAAAATAAAAATCTGCGAATAATTTTCTCAGTTAACTGTTAGAAAACAGTGGAAAACACCCAAAGTGACATCTTCAAATGTCTTGTTTTGTCCAACAAATATTCCAAAAATCAAAAATATTTTCTACAAAGGACATAAAGCAGAGAAAATCAGTGAAAGCAGCACTGAGGAAGCTTGAACAGAACTTTTTTGTTTGTTTGTTTGTTTTGCTTGTAAAAGAACGTAAACGATTAATCAACTGATCCTTTTAGCTGTAGTGGTTGTATTATGTTTATGAGCAGCCACTCAGAGGGCATCACATAACCTTCTTCACCTCATGCCAGTTGGTTTCCTTTTGCTCTCTGAGGGGTCTGTCTCTGAATCCAAACACAACAGAGGGTCTGCAGGTGAGCCTCCGCGCCTCCTCTGTCTCCTCTCACCTCCATGCTCCGCTTCAGACCTGAACACGTCACACAGACACTATTGTTTATGTCTGTACATCTATCACCGGCTCAAACGTGTCTTAACGCATTAAGTATGCAGGATACATGCAAGTTCTGCATGAAATAGCCACAGCAGACCATCAGCTATCCTTCATTATTAGAATGCATATGAAAATTTATTTCTTGTTGATGCAAAGTAAACCGATCTCCTGCCACGTATGCGCCCATTAGAAATGAGCACGGCCCTTTAATTTCAAAAAAGCAGGATGTGAATGCAAATAACCAGAATGCATTAGGCCTGGGAACCAGGGCCCTTCCTCTCCATCTTATCCACACTTACGTCAACCGATTCCCTCGGGAGTCCTTGTTGAAAAGTTGCTCCGGTGTGGATAACGGAGTCAGAGGTCTGTCCGCCTGCTCGGTCATCAGTACCATAGTTTTTTTATATTTCACATTTTACGCGTCCCCCTCCATCGGCTTCGACTGTTCGCCTGCATATAACACAGAGGCTTTAACAGGAAGCCTTGGCACGGAAAGTTTGGGAAGCTTGGCTTCGGTGGACCGAGAACTCTGGCAGAGGAGGAGCCGGGAAAGGGGAGGGAGCAGCAGGGAACAATATCAGGAACCAGAGGGGAGAAACTGGGGCTGTCTAAGTCGTGTAATAAAGCTTACAGAAACACACTATTCCCCTATAATAAAATCAGGAAATACCACTTTCCACAAAGTTGTATTTTGCGTAAAACCTCTGCGTAAAAAAGTCCCATAAGCTTTGAGTTAGCGATTAATAACACTCTTATTATTGTTAGTCAACTTCCTGCAAGTGTTAAACTGCTTTGCAAACTTCAGACGCTGGTGTTATAAAGGAGTGTATCTGAGAGAGACTTCCAGCAGGGGGCAGCAGAAACCAGGTGATGTCATGTCTGTATTTATCAAGTGTCACGTGAACCCTCTTACAGCGGGGGAGGGAGTAGTCAGATCTCTCAGTAGAACACTACATATCTCACATAAAGTACAGAAGTTGTATTAGGAAACACAGTGGTGGACAGTTAAGAAGTATATTTATTAAAGTACCGCTGTTAGCTACTTGTACTTTACTTGAGTATTCCCATTTTTTTTGCTACTTTACACACACTTGCCTTCAGAACTGCCTTAATTCTTTGTGGTGTAGATTCGACAAGGTGCTGGAAACATTCCTCAGAGATTTTGATCCATATTGACATGACAGCATCACACAGTTGCTGCAGATTTGTCAGCTGCACATCCATGATGTGAATCTCATGTTCCAACACACCCCAAAGGTGCTCTATTGGACTGAGGTCTGGTGACTGTGGAGGCCATTGGAGTACAGTGACCTCATTGTCGTGTTCAAGAAACCAGTTTGAGATGATTTGAGCTTTGTGACATGGTGCGTTATCCTGCTGGAAGTAGCCATCAGAAGATGGGTACACTGTGGTCATAAAGGGATGGACACGGTCAGCAACAATACTCGGGTAGGCTGTGGCATTTTAAACCATGCTGAGGTGGTACTAAGGGGCCCAAAGTGTGCCAAGAAAATATCCCCCACACCATTACACCACTACCACCACCACCAGCAGCCTAAATCATACAAGGCAGGATGGATCCATGCTTTCATGTTGTTTACACCAAATTGTGACCCGACCATCTAAATGTTGCAGCAGGAATCAAGACTCACCAGACCAGGCAACGTTTTTCCAATCTTCTAATGTCCAGTGGTGAGCCCATGTGAATTGTAGCCTCGGTTTCCCGTTCTTAGCTGACAGGAGTGGCACCTGGTGTGGTCCTCTGCTGCTGTAGCCCATCTGCTTCAAGGTTTGACGTGTTGTTCATTCAGAGATGGTCTTTCTATCGTCTTGAACCAGTCTGGCCATTCTCCTCTGACCCCTGACATCAACAAGGCATTTTCACCCAGAGAACTGCTGCTCCCTGGATATTTTCTCTTTTTCGGAACATCCTCTGTAAACCCTAGAGATGGTTGTGTGTGAAAATCCCAGTAGATCAGCAGTTTCTGAAACACTCAGACCAGCCCATCTGGCACCAACAACCATGCCACATTGAAAGTCACTTAAATCACCATTCTTCCTCATCCTAATACTCAGTTTGAACTTCAACAGGTCATCCTGACCGTGTCTACATGCCTAAATGTATCGAGTTGCTACCACATGATTGGCTGATTAGCTATTTGTGTTAATGAGCAGTTGAAAAGGCGGCACGGTCGTGCAGTGGTTAGCATTGTTGCCTCACAGCGAGAGGGTTCCTGGTTTGAACTCCAGGGTGAGGGAGCCCTTCTGTGCAGAGTTTGCATGTTGTCACTGTGTCAGTGCGGGTTATCTCCAGGTACTCCGGCTTCCTCCCACAGTCCAATGACATGCAGGTTAATTGGTAATTCTAAATAGCCCATAGGTGTCAATGTGAGCGTGAATGGTTGTCTGTCTCTACGTGTCAGCCCTGCGATAGTCTGGCGACCTGTCCAGGGTGTACCCTGCCTCTTGGCCAATGTCAGCTGGGATAGGCTCCAGCCCCCCCATGACCACCAACAGGATAAGCAGTTACAGAAAATGAATGAATGAATGAATGAATGAATGAGTAGTTGAACAGGTGTAGGCCTACCTAACAAAGTGGCAGGTGAGTGTACTTCTACTACACTGCATTTCAGAGGGAAATATTATAGGCTATGTTCTGCTGCAGTACATTCTTTTAAAGCATTAAGTTACTTTGCAGATTCAGATAAATAATACAACATCTAATCAACATATACATAATGACATACAGTATTAAATTCACATATATATTTTATATGATATACTGTATATATTTTATATACTTACTATATATTAGCAACATCACAGCACAGGATCATAAACACCTCATGAGGATAGTGAAAGTAGCGTCAAAATTCATAGGATCACCACCTCAGATACAGGACATTAACACCACCTGCTGCAGGAAGAACGCACTTTGTATTTTAAAGGACTCTTGTCATCCTGTTTACAGCCCTTTCTCTTATCTTTCCTCAGGGTTAGGGGTTAGTCTGCATTAGAGCTCGGACCTCCCGCCACAGAGATATTTTTTTTACCTCCAGGCAGTAGCACCTAAGGTCTGTGGATGCTGTGGATTATTTATGTCTATTATATGCTGCTATTATCTTAATTATATGTTGATATTGTTTTATTCTCAGGGTATGTATTTTTATTTGCTGGATTATTTATAGGTTTTAAGGGCTGACAGAGAGCCATGGCATAAAGTATTTCATTACATTGAATGTACATTCTACTTTTTTAATGCATATGACAATAAACCTCTTAGTAATTCTTCCACCACTGTACTTGAGTACAGTCTTTGCATCTTTCTGCTTTTCAGATTAAGATTTGAATATTAAAAAATATATATTCAATTATGAAATACAGTGTATTGGTTTCTTATTGCTTGTGATCTCTTACACAAAAGCAGTGTGACTGGGGCCCGTCAGGAAAGTCATCTGCATGGAAGAAGTATTTATTTCTTACACTATTTCTTTATTACACATATTGTGTTTTGTATGCCATGTACAGCACATGTTGAGCATGGAGCTAGATGACTTTTACAGCCAAAGGAAGGCAAGTTTAAATAAATATTGAATTAATGTTATATATCTAAAATGCGTGCATCTATAATGTTAGATTGAGGTGAGATACCTACAACCTGAATAATTAGAAAAATTAATCCACAATCCAAAAGTTATGTGCCTGAACTTTGCAGTTTATTTGTAAATGTCATGAAACATTTAGTATAGTATGACAGTATTTTTAATAGTAGATGTCTGTATTTCCCTATATTGCCCTGCAGGAGACGCTGTTGCAGCATTTAATGAACACATCAGCACAGGGAGGAAAAGACTTGTCAGAGTTCATTAAGTATCCAGGACACAATGGCACAGCCGGCAATGCCAGCTAGCAGCTAGTTAGCCTGCCATTAATCATGGCTGACAAGGAACAAGGGGTTAAAGGTTGGAGAGCTGCCAGAGACTCTGTTATAAACTGCCTGTGTATTCACAGCAACGGAGTCAGAGGGTTTGTTTACTGGTTCACACCAACAAAGAAATGAAGTGGAAGAAGTACTCAGCCCTGAAAATACCAACACCACTCTGTAAAAATACTCTGTAACAAGTAAAAGTCAAGTTGTCATTCAAGATTGCACACAAGCTAAATCACAAAAGTATTAACAACAACTGTACTTGAACTTTAAAAATACTTATTGAGCACAGTGGTCCCTTTCAGAGAGTTATATTACATCATATTATTGTGTCTGTTATCAATGATATTTTAAGAAATACAAAACACTTAAATGTTACAGCTATAGAGGCAAATGTTTAGTTTGTAAAATCTTAATCTGTGAAGTAACCCCAGCTGTTATATAAATGTAGTGGTGTTAACAAAGTACAGTATTTAATTATTAAATGTAGGGGAGTAGAAGTATAAAGTAGCATAAAATTGAAATACTCAAGTAAAGTAAAAGTACCTCCAAATTGTACAGTACTCGAGTAAACGCACAGTAACTCTCCACCATCGCCAAATTAAATGTGATCAGGGTTCATGGAAGTTGCATTAAAAAAACACATCCTCATAACTACTATATTTACCAAGTATAATTACAGTTACATCGTCATTACGAATACTGTTCTAATAAATGAATGTCCACTTGGTCATCATATTCTGCAGTGTTGTCAGAAATATCAATTTATCCATACATATCAATTCTGAATATTTAAAACCGTTTCAATACCACTTTCCACAGTATTGATGGGTACCAGCTGCACTCTCTTGCTCTCTGTTACTGTTAATATTTATTACATTTATTATAATGTTCCCAGCTACAAGCTAAGATAAATAAAAGTAGTCGTTGTCATTTTATAGTCTTTTCATCATCTTCTAACCGCTTCATCCTCTTGAGGGTCGCGGGGGGGCTGGAGCCTATCCCAGCTGACATCGGGCGAGAGGCAAGGTACACCCTGGACAGGTCACCAGACTATCACAGGGCTGACACATAGAGACAAACAACCATTCACACTCACATTCACACCTACGGACAATTTAGAGTTATCAATTAACCTAGTCCCCAATCTGCATGTCTTTGGACTGTGTTTTGGACATGCTGACACAGGGAGAACATGCAAACTCCACACAGAAGGGCTCCCACACCCGGGATCGAACCGGCAACCCTCTTGCTGTGAGGCGACAGTGCTAACCACCACACCACCATGCCGCCCTTTTATAGCCTTTTGTGATGTCAATTTTTCCTTGTGGTATTAAAAATGATATTAAATGTCAATATTGTTCAAGGTATTGTGCCAATGTTAGAAAAGTCCTGTACACTAAATAGACTGTTTGTCAAAATAAATATTTAAATACACATATACAAGTGTTCCAATAATGCCGTTCCACATAGTGTTTTGCTTGAGACTACTGTCACCAAACTGGTCCCCAAACTTCAAATTTAAATATATTTGTATAAAATGTGGTGGAGTAAAAGCATATTAAGTGGAATAAATATGAAATACTGGTGCCCTGCCTCCAGTCTTTATGCTAAGCTAAGCTAACTGTCTCCTTCATAATTCGATTTAAGAGGTATGATTCTCTACAAGACAGCAAATATTTCTAGAACTATTCTTTTAAATCCTGGTACAGAAAAGGGCTGATTATTAGATTATATGTTAACAATGTGACACTTTTCTGCTGCCTTTGCTTTCTGAGAAACATCTTCTTAAGTCGGAAGCCCTTTTCAGATATTCCAGCACAGAGAGACGGAGAACAAGGCAGGCATAGAGAAAGGAGGTTGCTGCTGTGTGGAGAGAGGGAGAGTGCAAAAATGGTACTCGTGACGGGGGAAGATTGAAGTCCTGTTAAGTGCTCTGCTTGAAAGCATGTCTGGCCTCATTAGCTGTCAGTTGTAACAATACTGAACTGGCAGTGAAGACAGGTTGGAGTCTCGTGGTCATAAATCACTCCTCGACAGCTGCCTGACAAGCTGGGAACCAGTACACAGGCACGGGCACCCTCTCAGCTTTGTCAAGACACTGCACAGGCACACTGTAATCTAAGAAATCATCGCCCTGAAATTACATAGAGCCAGGAAAAAGTGGTGTTTTGTAAGAGGGAAATTGCTTTCATTTCACATGTACGTGCACTTGTATGTAGCCCCGCCATGGCTGTGTCCATTAGCTAAATGAGCAGTGGCTGCAGTGACTTCTGTAGGGAGGGAGGAGGAGAAGGGGGGGGGGGGGGGGGGAAAGAGCAGGGCCTGTAGGTCATTAATCATGGCCCCTGACATGCAGAGCAGGAGGCCAAGGCTCCCCTATGCATACAGCTGCTGGGCCACACTCAATGCACAGTGCCGATGTGTTGACCCTCGTACACCCCCTCCACTCTCAGTGCCTGTGGCTCTCATCTGTCCAACTCCCTCACTGTTTGTGTCAGTCATTTGTGCTGTCAGACACTACCTCCTCCTTCTGACCAACCGCAACGCTCCTCATGCAGGTTTTTACTTTTAGTTTGAGCCAGTGAATACAACGAGTCCAATATTTATAGCATTTCTTTTAACCTCAGTATAAAATAAAGGTATTATTGTTGTCCAAATAATACCTCAACAACTGTTGGATGGATGGCCATGAAATTTGGTAAAGACATTCATGTACCACAGAAGATTCATTTTCATGACATTGGGATTCTCTGACTTTCCATCTAGCACCTCATGAGTCCAGTGAATAGCTCAACATCCACTGAATGGATTGGAACAAAATTTAGAGTAAACAAGTCTCTCTCTGCATGAAATGCAGTAACGAAGGTGATCTTTAATGTCTCATGTAGCGCCATTATTAGGTCAGCATTTTAACTTGTCCAGTATTTTTGGTTTATGACCAAATACCATAGACTAAATAATAGACAAAGCAGCCGTGATGTCACCCATTTGATTTCTGGACTCCTGTTTTAAAGCGTCGTCTTGGATTTTTGGAGCCAGAAGGGACCATATTTGGACAAGAGGATGAAGCTAACTCTAATGCTAGCTGCTAGCTTAGTTAGAAGGGTGTATTTGCAGCTATGGTTAACTGTGATATTGCTAATGCTAATTTTTGCTCGTGAAAAAACAGGCTTAAAACTATCCCAGCAGACACATCAATGTGTAATGATAATGATGTGTAAGTGTGTAATGATAATGTTGGCCAGCTGGGATTAAACAAAATGTACAGATGGTGAACATAGCATTTAGCTCAGAACGATGTTGGAGTCTTATGTCGGACAGATGTTGAATTTTGGTTGGAAGGAAAATTGGGTTTACAATATGTTACCTTAGAATTTCACGTTGTTGTGGACGTTGGGTTTTGTTCTCCATAACTCACAACTAAATGTTATTCTACATCAAGATGACGTAGGCATGAGATGTGTTAAAGATGCAAATGGTTATGGTAATGGATGGTTACTTAACAACACAACATAAAACCAACAAAATATCAGCGTCATCTGTCATCAGTATTCTATCTTAAATGACATTGAATTTTTGTCACCTAGCATCACAAAAAAAAAAAATCAGCCAAACATCAGTGTGTAATGATAATGATAATGATAAAGCTGGGATTAAACAAAATGTACAGATGGTGAACATAGCATTTAGCTCCAAGCAGCCTCACAGAGCCGCTAACATGGCTGCAGACTTCTAGTCTTGTTAAAAAGTGAAACATAAGCCTGTATCTCCACCCTAAACTTTCCATATAGTCTCTTTAGTCATGACTCATTCATACAGTCAATATTTATTATTTCTTCCTTTTAAATTATTCCCTTCATTTGTTTCTGTGTTTTTCCCTCCACAACCCATATTTATACAAGAGTTAACACATTATTCATGCTATTTTCTTTCAGATAATATTAGTGACACACCCCAGAGAGGTTCAGCACAAGCAGTATAGAAACCAGGGGCCAAATGTCCCGCTCAAAGGCGACTAGTTAAGGGAGGAGGCAGAGGATATTTATTTACTATTCCCACCCACGTTCTCTCAGTTCATCCTTCACAGAACAACTCTTAATCTCTTGGTTGCCACAGCTCTTTTTATTTAGCGCTCTAAATTAAACCCAGAGTGTAGAGGACATATTTGCTGTAATATATGGAAAGTCTCTGGGTATTGTTCTTGGAGGTGAAGGCTGGGTCTGCCCGCTTGGTCTGAGTGAGTCCTGGGTGCAGCTTGACAGCTCCAGTGATTAATGATGACAGACTGTGGAGCTGCTCCTTCATCACATGACAAGCCTTTAACCTCTTCATCAGCCTAAACCAGTGCAAAAAAGACAATTCCAAAAGAAAAGATGGATGAATCTCAGAGATAATGAAATTGTTTTGTGCATTAAAATCATTTAGTCACAAATTATGAACATCTGCCTTGATACTTTCTCTGGATTGTCAGCAAGTCACAGATAGCAGACTTCTGCTTTCCCAGAAATAAACTCCTCTGCTTTCGTTTTGACTTCTCTCCAACTTTATCACTTCATCCATCATCCTGCTATGAGAGGGCTTGTTCTAGTGGTCCAAAAATAAAGAGGACACAGATGTCAGCCAATGCTATACTGATGTTTCTAAAAACCACTGTAAACCCATCACTTACATCCACCCACAGGACTGAATGGGGAGAAAATGTTGAAAATACACTTTTCTTGCTTACAGAAAAACACTTTCAAACTGAGCTGCACATAATATGTTGATCCACTACAATAACACTCATGTTAAATTACCCACATACAATAAAGTAGTTCATTTCTGAAAAGGGCACTACTACAGTAAAATCTATCAACCCTCTTTTTCCCAGCGGTGGAAAGTAGCTAAATACATTACTCAAGTACTGTGCAATTTTAAAGTATTTGTAATTTGTTTTATGCTACTTTCTAAACTTCTACTCAACTACATTTATCAGGGAAATACTGTACTCCACTACATTTAATTGACAGCTGGAGTATACCCTGGAGTATAAATTAGCCGCATGTGATGTGCATGCATTGCTATTTTTAATCCAATGATATAACCTATCATTTTTACTTTTAATTTTGTTACTTTTAAGTTCATTTTAATGCTAACACTTTTGGTTTTTTTACGCTGTGACATTGCTACTTTTACTTAAAGTAAAGTTCTGAATATTTTTTTAGATTTTTTTTTTGGGCAGTTTTGCCTTTAATTGATAGGAAAGTTAAGTGTGAAAGGGGGAGAGAGAGTGAGAATGACATGCAGCAAAGGACCACAGGCGACCTGTCCAGGGTGTACCCTGTCTCTCACCCAGTGTCAGCTGGGATAGGCTCCAGCCCCCCCGTGACCCTCAAGAGGCTAAGCGGTTAGAAAATGGATGGATGGAAGTCAAAATGCACTCTTCACCAATAATTCCAACTCTGCCAATAGGTTGCTTTTAAAAAACAGCATTTATTTGTTTAAACAAGTTATTAAAAGATTAATTAGCTGTTAAGCTATCTTTAGCTAAGCATAAGCATGCTAACTTTGTTAATATTAGCCTCGGCTTACTGTTTGTTGTGTAACTTCAAAAGAGTTGGAAGTTGTAGTGTCTCCACCTGTAATTTTTAACCGGCACGTTTCAGTTCATTGTTTGTTGACCAACCACTTAGTGTTTCTATGCAAACAAAATTATCTTTGGTATCATTTTTTTTTCAACTAGTGCTCAGTAATGTAAATTTAGTCCTTTATGGTTTTCTCCTCTAACTTGACTGGATGCTGTTGGATTGGTTCAAACAAAATGGATCTGGGGTATTAAGTGTCATGTTGCTGGGAAGGAACAGTTAATGTTAGTTGACTCATGAAATGAAGGGAAGTGAATTTATCAGTGGCACACAGTTTTTAATATGTGGGTTTTGGGGGAAGGCAAAAAAAAATTCTTGAGTCAAAAGCTTCAAGCCCAAGTGAAGTCACGAGTCATTGGTGTTAGAGTCCAAGGCAAGTAGCAAGTCTCCCTTGATTTTGTCAAGTCAAGTCTAAAGTCATCAAATTTGTGACACAAGTCTGATTCGAGTCCACGCCTCTGCATTTATACTATATATATTATTGTGAATCGGTGCATTTAGCATAATGAGTACTTTATGCATGCTTTGATTCTAATACTTTTACTAACAGCGTATTTCTACACAGCTGTATTGCTACATTTACTTAAGTAAAAGGTCTGAGTACTTCCTCCACCACCTCTCTTTCCTCATGTCTGTAAAAAAAAAAAAAAAAAAATGTCGACAGAGAGAGTTTAGTGGTGTACAAGAGGGCAAACGCAATTATGGTTTCTTTGCTAATGTGCATGGCCCCAGCTGGTTTTGATCTGGCTGTGCTCTGAAGGGCTTCTAGCTCAGTTGTCAGCTCTCATGCATCACAGACCTGGTGCTTAACGGAAAAACGTGCTTTGGCAGCGACCAGCGGAGGCCTGGAGGCCAGCGGGTGCTGCTGGGTTAGCCACATGTAGAGGGGAGGGGGGGTGACACCATCCTCTGCCTTCCGCATCTGGATCCTCACGGTCACATTCCCTCATTCCTTTTGGTTTTTCACCCTCTTCATGAATGTAATTGGCCAGCGTGACCCTGAGCAGACGCCACGCCACAGACTTGGGAGGTCAGGAGAAAAAAGGACTCCAAAATACACATACACATGGACAGCAGCAGACAGAAAGTATGAACCAGAATGAGAAGAGATGCCTGCATGGAAATAAGCAGACATGATTACTCAAATACAGTCATTAAGGAGGAAATGTTGTTTTTCAGGCTGTCAGGATGATTAATGAGGGACAGAAAATCCACTCAAATGCTGTTGTTTAGTCTAACCAGCAGACCTGATCTCTGCCACTAACGTAGAACAGACAGGATGTGTGTGTGTGTGTGTGTGTGTGTGTGTGTGTGTATGTGTGTAATCAGTAAAAAATGTTGAAAGCTTAAAAAGAAGGAAAAAGCAAAAAGCTGGAGTAGAAGTAAGTTGCTATAAAGCAGTAGTGCAGAAAGTGTTTGTGACACCAAACCCAGCCTAAATTGCACCAGTAACTGTGCGTCATTCTTGTTATAATAATAATAATAATAATAATGATAATGGTATTTGACACAAGTGACTGTGCACTAAACCCACTTAGATTGTCCAACAGACCAGATCTACATCATGTCATCACCAAGGCTGCGCCCACTTTTGGGGGAAAGAATCATGCTGTCACATACAGAGAGACACAGAAATATGCTGAAAAGCTGATGTGTAGTTGGTTGTGAAACAAATAAAAAGAAAATCCAGACTGAATATTCACTGTCAATGTGGTAAATGGCTTAAAGATTGTGAGAGGTGAGAGTTAGTACTGACAGACAGCTAGCTGGAGTGGGAGGTTGCTGTGTTACAGTCATATAGTACAGGGAATGGGAATCATTGAGCATTCTGAGAATGCTCAATGATTCCCGTGCACGCCCAGCTGCATCGCCGTTAAATCCAGTTTAGCAGCTTCCTTAATTTGGTCCTCCATTAACGCGAGTAGTGGCGAAATACCTCGATAGCATCATTAATGTGGTCTGTAGAATCTGTAGCGGTCGCCATTGTTGCTATCCTCACCAGTTACCCACCGGCATAGAGCTTGACATCAGCGTGGCGCTGATTGGCTAATCACTAGACCCGCCCCCACCCCCGGCGTTCATTGGTCCGTCCATCGTTTGGACGAGATAAATCGCAAATTCATTGCAGTATGCCAGACCAGAGATGCAAGCCTACTCAGTTGAGTGGGCGGGGTCTATGGTCTGGAACCAGGCTAGCTTTTTGGGCCACAGGGGATTTTTTTCACTGCAGTACCACAAGTGGCCACTGGGGAAAATTGAAAGGGAGGCAGAGTGGCTGTCCTGGGTGACTTGTGAGCCAACAACGTCATTTTTAAAAACCCATAAGCTGTGTAAAGAGCAAACAACACAAAACACAAACAACTTGTAACGGGGGAAAAAAATTGAAGAAAACACCGACAAATGGACCAAGCATATATGCTTCAAGACGCAATTTTGACCCATCAAAGTGAATCTTCAATACCCGGCTTACATCACACAGCTTCCCAGTGGGCAGCTCCTCTCAGGAAGTCCCCAGAATTGTTTGATCCAAAAATGCCTATTGTTTCAATGTTATTAAGAATGTTCAGGTGGTAAACCTCTCACTATTATCAGTGTAAACTACACGTGCTTTGCTTGACAGGCGTATCAACACTGACTAATAAGGTCATATTAATTTACACGCCCAATTTAGGTTAATAATGAAAACTGTTTCCTGTAATTTTAATTTGTCAGTTTCCAATGAAAAGCAATCAAAAACATCTTTTTCTGGTTTCCTTCACGTGCACCAGATTAATTCAAAAACACATTTTAATGCTGCAATAGATCTACAGTGAAAGTGTCAACACATTCTAGAGAAAATTGGCCGTCTTTGTGAGTCTTCCAGCTCGCACTGAGCCAGCAAGTCCTCAGAAACTCCAGATGTTAACAAAAATCATGCTGGAAGGCTGATAAGGAATCAGCTTTCAACAGATGTCTTGTGCCTCAGGACTCAGTGATTTAGTAGCTGTGAATGATGAAACAGTGTTTCAGTGTCTCACAGCCTGACTGGCTTTTATCATTATGCAAGCAGCTGCGAGTCTAAATGACGTCATGTCAGCGGATGGGAATGAGAATGAGATGGTACATTGGTTCTTGGATTTTTTGTCTTTGGATATTTGATGTGTCTGGATGTGTTTGCTAAAGCCTGACACACTGGAATGTGGAAATGAAGCGAAAAGAAGTTGGGCTGCAGCTAATTATTATTTTGAGGTTGAAAGTTCATTCCCGACCTTTGAAATAACCCTAACTCAAGGACAACTTATGAAGTTTTTCTTGACCATGACAGTTGAAAGCTCTGGGAAAAAGTTTGGTTTATTTGGTAAAACTCTTTATTATATATTAATATACCCATTTTTTTTTTTTTTTTTAATTCTAGGGGTGCCCAAATGATTAGCCACTGCTGATCGTTATCGGCAGTAAAAATATTCGCTCTGGGGATCAGAACGTGTCTGTTGTTTCTCCAACAGACTTTGACACCACGACCACTGTCAGCATACCAACAGCCAGTGCATTGAGAGAGACTGCTGCTAGCTAACTTGCACACCCATGGATGTACCCCATGTCCTCCCCAACATTACAAAGCCCTAAGGCCCAAACACACCAAACCAACTTCAGAGAACTAGCGACAATGAAAGCTGACTGTTGCGTCGCCTCACACCACCTGTGTCTTGGCCAAAAAGTGAACATAAACACACTGTGAAGACTACGGTCGACAGCCAACCAGCATGTACATTTTGCGCCTGCGTGAGAGGAAGTATCTCTCCACACCAGCAGATGGCGGTAGTCTCAGGTGCAGTTTGTGCTAGCTGAATCTGAGTTGCCACAGCCACTGAGGGCCTTTGTGGAATATGACAGCTACAGAAGCTTGGAAAATAGCGATATGGGTTGCTAAAAGAGAATTTTACTGATTTTCAACCAGCTCTGTGTCAGTGTAGTGTATACAGTGTGTGCAGATAAATAGTGTTTGGCATCAGGTGCTGGCAGCACGGGGGAAGCCTGCTAAGCTTGCCATTGCACAGCAGCTCATCGCAGAACAAACTTTGCCACTGCTTGGTGTGTTTTTGGCATTATTGCCACGGTTGGGAGTTAGTTGAAAGCCCAGTGCATCTCATACAGACACAGTAGTGTGCCTTGTGCATCTGTAAGAGAAGCTGAGAGCCACTGACTAGGCTGTTGTATTTAACGCCCAGGGCATAGGAATGAGTTTGTATATCAGTTGTATTTCTAGACCTACTGTGGGCTACTTTTGCATTGCTCTTTGGGCGTTCATTGTACGGCTCTATTGATTGACGCTATGAAGTAAAAGCATGCTGACAGAGTAAGAAATCAACAGGACTGAATTTTTGTGGTTCTTTACTAATTCATACCGTATAGTCTAACAGCATAGTGATGGTTATGCTGCCACCTGATGGAGATCCCAGTACACTACAAAGCAGTCAAACTGACTTAATACTGCCATACCAGTTGCTCAAAGTTATAGCCTAAAACAAAACTTATACTCATAATACGCAGTATTGGCCGTGTATCAGCCGCTATGACCCATAGATAATCAGCAATCTATTTGATGACTACAACTCAAGTCATCGAGTTATTACAATTCATCTTCTGAAAAAAATAATTGTCCTTGGCTCATTTCAAACCCAAACAAATTCATCGTTTTTGAGACATTTCACTCTAAACCAACCTCATGGTGGCGCTAGAGGAAAAGTCAGTGGAATCACCAAAGTCTGAGGGCTTCATCACTTATGAACCATAACAAAATTTTATGGGAATCAATTCAGTAGTCATCAAGTCGAAACTGACATTTACTTTACTAGAGCCATGCAACTAGCGAGCATAAAACCTCAAAACAATACTGAGTTTGTAAAATCTGATGCACCATCATTAACTTAAAGTACAAAAATAATTTGAAATCATGATTTGGATCACATGGTTTTGTATGCTTGTAATTACGTTGGCAAAACACCAGTGACCCATTGTATGAATGAAAACCATCTTTTAAACTGAAGTATTAGATTCTTTTCATACAATAAGTTTCATAAGGAAAGAATTAAGTGAAACAATAAATCTTGGATGATTAATTGTTAATAGACGTTCTTGCCCACAAAAGAAAAAAAAAACACACATTATACCTCTCTCCCTTTAGCGAAGATAAAATGGAAAACATGACCATTCCTTTTCCATTCCCTTTTATTTACATTTCAGATTTAGCCAAAAGGCTTTTCTTCATTGACATTACCTGGGTTGATGTTAAATAGTAACAGAAACAAACAAGACAGACCATAAAAGCAGATGATGTTTCCTCTTGATCAAACTCAGATGACAAACAGGTTTTGTTGGTCACCAATAGGTGGCATCCCAATCCAACACTATACTTCCCACTTCACCTTTGGTATAACAAATGCATATTTGAGAAGCAATCTGAAATTGAGCAAATGTTTAAACCATCTCTCCCATAAAATATCTTTTAAGATCAACCCCAAAACTGGCATTGCTTTGTCTTACATTGTCGTATCAGCAGCCAACTCATTTCTTAGACTTAATAAACTAAAGTGTTTCTGTTTCTGGGCCATATCTGGCAATGTGAAACCTCCACAGTGGGCCTAGAGGAGGATCTCATGCCCTCCTGCCGAACTCAGACACCCCACAACAGCATCCCAGACCACTGAAACAGGAGCGCTTTCTCTTGTTACAACGGGAACCGGCTGTTTTGACCCCTGTGGGTCCCTTGTCAGAGTCGTGAGTGACCAACGTGGGTCATCTATACTTCGCCATGGGTGTCACAGTGTCATGTTGCTAGGAAATGGCATATTACCACTGCCAATCATGTGGTAACTTGAGTGATCGTCATGGACTTTATCTTGGCTCTGATGCTCTGATGCTTATCAGGATCCTACGGTATGTATATGTTACATGCCGTAAGGTCATATGTCACCTTTTTTGTTAAACACACCGCTGCACTAAATCCACAAGCATTAAATAAGGATGCTGTTGCTTTAAGATGACACTGCATTTACTGCAGGACAGAGGAATGTGAGCTGTGTTCCTGTGGTCTGCTTATAAGCTGCACTGTCGACACGGAAGTAAAGCACACCTAACGTAATCAATCATGTGATTCTGTCACAGTAAAAATAACCACTGATACAAATCCACTCAAAGCTAGACTGACATGTATACTGACAAAAGTGTACATCTTGCTTTCACTACTTCACCTTTTTCCCTCTTTGGTCAGAGGTTTTCTAGACCAGAAGTAGTTTGTGCGATGGAAATCTAAAATGTTAACTGTTTTTCAGTGTCCACAGAGTTGGAGGAGATAAAACATTATTTAAATATGTGAATAAGCCTCTCCTGGAAGGCGTCCATAGTGTTGCACTAGTTTGTCCACATGCAAAGTGATAGAAATAGTTGTGTCAAGAATGAAAATTAAAGATGAGAAAAGTGGTGGAATGTAACTAAGTACATTCACTCAAGTACTGTACTTAAGTACAAATTTGAGGTCACCTTATACATCTACTCCACTACATCTCAGAGGCAAACATTGCACTTTTACTCCACTGCATTTGTCTGACTGCTGTAGTTATTTCTCAGATTTCAGGATTTCATTCCCATCCTGTCCAATGAAAACCATGTATTTTCAAATTTGGTAATTCTGATTTTGAATGTTCGTGATGACTGAAGGATGACGTGTCTTTATGTTTTGAGAAAATTCACCTCCTTCTTGAGCTAAATACACTCTTGAAAAACCCTCTTGGATCAGCTGCAAAAAGTATCGTCACAAAGCTGAAAACAGGGCTGTTTCTCTGACACCATGAAAAGTTGACTTTTCAGACATATGTGATTCCCACAGGCCAGCCATGCTACAAACATATGATAGAATATGTGTTTTGCTGTAGATTAAACTACCCAACAGTATATAAAGGAGTTAAAATGAGCACAACCTTAAACATCTACAGCAGGGAAATGTGACATACACATTAATGCAGCTGTAACATTAATCCAGAATCTTCTTATAGAATAGGAAAACACTGACGAGGAACATTTTACTACACCGTCAATACTTTTACCTTTCATACTTAGTAGATTTTGCTAATTATACTTACATACTTTTACTTAAAGGTACCATATTATGCTAATATTCAGGTTCATACTTGTATTCTTGGTTTTAACAGAACATGTTTAGATTCTTCAATATTCAAAAAACACATTCTTTTAATAATACTGTCTGTCTGAATATACCTGTAATCACCCTCTGTCTGAAACGCTCCATTTTTCGATCTTTATAGAGGGTTTCACTGGAATTACATTAATAGGTAACAGCTTGGGTCCACGTTTGCTTCCTGTCAGCTGATGTCATTCACATACTGCAAAACATTCCAAGAAATACAAAAGGACCCATTTAAAAAGCTCATGTTTCAAATGGTCTACATGGTATAGTTGTGACATCACAAATTCACAGAAATCCTGACGGCTCGTTCAAAGGCAAAGTTTCTGATTATGAACTGTGTGCATTTTCTCTGTGGATTGAGCGTTTTTACACTTTCACAGTATTTATATATCACCTATACCTGCTGTGTTTTCAAAAAGACATGGAAATCTGACTTTTCACATGGTACCTTTAAGTAAGGTTTCGAATGCAAGACTTTAACTTGTAGTGGAGCATTTTAACAGTGGTGTATTAGTACATTAACTTAAGTAATGGATCTGAATACTTTTTCCACCACTGCTAAAGAGAGAAGCTTTGTCAACAGGCAGAACTGATTGAGAAAATATTTGAGATATATTTATTGTTAGTACCATTTTTTGTTGTAAATCAAGAAATATCACCTTTAAGTTCCTCCGACTGAGTTTTGTGTGGGAGTTATTTCCAACAGGACACCATGTCCTCTCTGCACTGGTTTCGATGAGAAAAGGTCAAATTAAAGTGAAGACGTGCAACCAACAATAGAGATAATCATCAAAATCTGATTGTAAACTCGTACACTGTTTAAAACCTCACGTCTTGTGAGGAGAGATTCCTTCCTGATGTAAAACTGATCATATCAGACAATAGTACCATAGAAATGAAGACAACAGGATATACATCTTCAGTGTGATTTATTTAACAAAATATGACCTCCCCTTTAACTGGATTACCACCACAAGGTGTTCCAATTTTACATAAAAAATATCACATCTCATTTTTTTAATTTGCTGTGAAAAAAAAATCAGAAAGCTGAGGAGTTCAGAGAGAGAGAGAGAGAGAGATGTGATTTTAACATTCATTCTCAAAGAAGTTTTAAGACATATCTGTCATCTGGGCTCCCAACACGTCTGCTCGAAGGATTGTAAAATGAGAATAGATTTATATGGTAAACATGAAAGCCAGATTCCCGGTAAAAAATAAATACAACTTCTCAGTAGGAATAAACAAAACATAAGGAACCAAAACAAACCATCACGAACCATGGGGCTGAATAAACAGTTAGACGTGTATGCTGTGTCGAGCTTACATGCATCTCTTGCACGGAGAAAGCGACTGTGGCCAGACTTGCATCAGCCCACGGCTGCAGCTTATTGCCATCCCTGCCACACTACATTTTTCTGCACTAAATCATCATCATTTGCAGCGAGAACCCTGAACATCCAAGAGCCATTACACAGCGTCCAACTATCAATTTGCTGAGCCCATGGGGCGGCAAAAGTCACCCAAGGGCAGTCATTTCTGTTGCAAAAGTATCCGAGCAATGTGCAGACATGCAAGAGCCACATGTGTCCTCTGATGTTCAGGAGTGGGGCCTGACTGGAAACTCCGAATCTCATATTTAATGTATAAAGAAAGTGTGAAGATGCACTCAAGTCAAAATCCAGGACTTGCACTCCCACATCCACTTGAATCCAGTCTTAAGTCAGAGGAAGCAGCACCTTCCAGCAATTAAGTGAAGCTTAAAGTAATAGTCTGGCATTTTGGAAATATGCTTATTGGTGTTTTGGCTGCAAAGTCAACGAGGAGAATAAAACCACCCTTGTATGTTATTTGTTAAATATAAAGCTACAAGCAGGTTAGCTTAGCTTAGTACAAAGACTTGAAACAGCAGAAAACAGCTAGCCAGGCTCTGACCAGCAGCACCTCTGAAGCTCGCTAATTAATCCTATATCTATATTTATTTAATGCTTCAAAAACTGAAGTGTAAAATCATAATATCCCCATTTTACGAGGGGTTATGTGTTGGACTATTTCTTAACAAAAAGATCAAAAGTTGATTCATGAGCTTTAGAGGAGCTGACAGGTGGATTTTGTTACCTTTGTAAAGAGCCTGTTTCCCTCTGTTTTCAGTGTTTGTGCTAAGCTAAGCTAACCAGACAAATAATATGAGTGTGGTGTCAATCTTCTCATCTAACTCTCCGCCAGAGAAATTAATAAGCATATTTCAAAAAATGCTGAACTATTCCTTTAATCATGTAAGTGGAGGGTGTATCACTGGAAGCCCAGAGCAGAAGCAGATCCAAGTCTTTGACTGTAGAGAGCGTAATGAGGGTAGTAGGGGCCTGTGGTGGGCAGAGAGTGCAGGGAGATGGAGGAGGGTCCAGGGGGCAGATGGACCTTACTGTAGGGGTGATAGCGAGCTAAACCCAGGCTGGGGGGCGCCCTGAGGGAGAGGGAGCTGGGCATGGAGCCTGGGTTGCTCTGGTGTGGGAGGTGAAGGTGGCAGGACGCAGGTCCAGAGGAGGAAACAGAGAGAAGCTTACTGTCCATCCCCACAGGCAGGGCGGTGTGTGTACGGAGGTGAGCCAGGAGCTCTTCGGACGTGGTGAAACGTTTGTCGCACGGCCCCCCGGCTGAGACCCAGTTACAGGCGTGAGGCAGGGGGTCGTTGGGGAGCATGAAGCCGTACGTGTAGAGGGGGTGTGAGAGGGAAGAGGACACACTGGATGACATAGAGCTTTGGTGGAGGGAGTGGAGCGGGTGGGAGGGGTACACCAATGGGAAGTTTGATTTGAGGGTGGAGGTAGGGTCGTGGATGCAGGAGTTGCAGTTGCTTCCACCGAGATGGGATACACCTGGGTAGCTTAGACAGTAGGGGTCCCTGCATAAACTCTGCATGAAGGAAGGAGGGGAGGCACCAGTGAGGGGGCTGGAGCTCGGGTGCTTTCCTGGAACTCCCATGCCTCCTATGCCGAGGCTCGATTTTGTTGGGTCCAGCCCGGGTACAAACTGAGACGGGTAGCCTGCATAAGCCCCCACTACAGATCCGTGGTAGCCCATATTAGAGGACGGAAGGGGAAAGAGTGGTTGGCTTGTCTTATATGGGGAAATAGGTGTAATGCGTCCAGGGCCAAGGTTCGGCTGGGCAGACTCTGCTTTACCTCCCTCGTGGTTGGAACCACCATCAGAGCTGCCGTTACTGCAGTTCGTACTGGCTCGAACGTGGCTGGAGTTTGCATCATGTGGACTGTCCGAGTTGGCCTTGTGTACATCGATGTCTTTTTTGGGATTATTGCTGCTTGTGCTGGTGGGACTTCCCTGCTCATGTGCAGTTTCTCCACTAGGAGTCTGGGAGTGTGACGTTGTCTGTCCACCAGGAGACTGGCTCTGTTTGTGAGGCTGCTGAGTGTGTCCTGGTGGGGTGCCACTGCTGGCTCTGGAGCTGGGCGAAGCAGCATGGGGCGGATAGGACTGCTGGCTGTTGGTTGAGCTTCCATTAGTGTGAACATTATTGCTGGGTACCCTGAACCCGACTTTATCACTGCTGCTGCCGTTGGAGCTGCTGCTGGTAACTCCGTCTCTGCGACAGTCTGCGCTGCCTTTGTTGTAGGGCTTGAAGCTGCACTTGTCCTCCAGGGAGGGGCGGTGCTCCCCAAGCTTCAGGCTGGAGCTGGATGACCGACTGCTGGACTCCTTGTCCCCCTGGCTGCAGGAGGAGCCCAGCTTGGAGGAGGACGGAGGGTCTGGTTTACCGATCTGCGAGCAGGTCTGTGCCAGCAGGGCCAGTGGACTCTTCTTGGCATCCAGCTACCACAAAATACAGATTCTGATTAGCTTTGCGTCTTTTTTTCTCCACTGTATTTTTGCACAGACACATTTTGGCTTTAATACAAAAAATGCAAAACAATACAAACCAAATGATAGTTAGTCCTTTGTGGTTATCAATAGGCCTTTTTATTGCTGGTATTTACATAATTTGTACTGATCTTGCAGCTAACAATTACTTTAATTAGTAATTAATCTGACAATTATTTTCTAAAGTAGTATTCTGTCTATAAAATGACAGAAAATAGTGAAAAATTCCCAATATGACTTCCCAGAAATCAAGGGGATGTCTTCAGATTGTTGCTTTTAGAGCTCAAACAATTAGTCCACTTACAGAAAAATGACTGACAACTATTTTAATAATTGATCAATCCTTATAGTCATTTTTCAAACCAAAATAATCCAAAACTGACAAATATTCTCTGGTTCAGGCTTCTGAAATAAAAGGATTTGCTGCTTTTCTTTGTCATATATCATAAACATCATAAACACTCTGTATCTGAGGGCTTTTGGACTTTTGGTTGAACAAAAGAAGACATCACATTGAGCTTTGTGCAGTTGTTTAGGGTATTTTTTTTATATTTCACACCCTTATCAATTTATGGATAATGAAAACAAATGTTAGCTGCAGCCCTACTTGTTTTTGTTTTTTTTTTGTTGGAAAAGAACCAGTTAATTATCATAGTGACAAAAACAGCAGCAAAATCCTCACTTTAAAGCAGAGAAAAGCAGCGAAACAATAAACTAATTATCAAAAAAGTTGCTTACAAATTTTCTGATGGACTGTCCATTGGTCTGTTAATTAAAACATACAGCTACTTTAAGTCGCCATTACTTGAATGGGTTCATATGATCATTATGTAATTTGAAACACAATAACACGCACAGGCAGAGAATATATTTCTCTTCTACTGAGGAATTTCAATTAGGATTTGTCTTTGTTATGCCATTGCAATACATTGTCAGCATGCTGCTGTGCAATCAGAAAACACTGCAGTGCAAACACAGTCCCTTTCTAAATGATAAATGTGTTTTTGAATGGACAATAAATACCTCAATGCTGACTGGTGCGGGCGTCAGAGGCTGTAAATACTCCGGGTGTAGCAAGTGTCCAGTGTGCGCGGTCAACATCTTGATAACTCGGATGGGAAGCCGCTTTGCCTGCCGAAGAGGGTCCAGAGGGGTCAACAAAGAGACCACAGCACCGGGACGGGACTTTGCACTGTCGCTGGTCTCACTGAGCTCGATCCGCTTACTTACTGATCCTGAAGGCAGATATTTCATTGGAGAGAGGGCGCTGCGCTTTCTGTGCGTTAGGCTACTTTTAGTCCCAAACAACGTGACGATACAGGTGATGTTTAAATGTAATCCATGCAGACACGTCCCAAAGCAAACAAACAGAAAAACAAAACACAGCTGTACGTCCTTAAATGTCCCGAAGGACGGAGAAAGCTCTCAGATCGTCTGAAGCATCTTCCGACACGGCTCCTACTCCAGTTTCAAACCAAAAAAATTAAAGTCCACTGTGTGAATTGTTGTGCGTAAAATGGACGGATTGTCCTTTCTGTAAACGTGTAAAAGACCAGAGTTTACTTTATATAGTCCAAGTGTCTGAGAGGAAACGTCCCACTGCGTGTTCTCGGTCCGGACTTCAGCAGCTCACTGATCACAACAGGCAGGACTTCAAAGTGTCCGCTGGGTGGCCGCATCACTGATGAGGTGGGCGGGGAGGGACGCGCGTGAAGGCGGAGCTACGGCATCCTCCATGTGACAGACCCCTCCTCCATCCTTTGACACAGAGGTGGAGGAAGCAGCTACTCAGAGCTTTTACTTGAAGTAAAAGTAGAAATACTAGAGTATAAAAATACTCTGACTGTTACCAGTCAAAGCCATGCATTCAAACTCTTAGTGAGGCAAAAGCATTAAAATATTCTTAAAGTACAAAGAGTAAAAGTACTGATTATGCAGAAAGGCCCATTTCAGATTCATATATTACTGGATGATAACTATTCATGCATTAATTGTACATCACTTTAATGTTGCAGCTGGTAAAGATGGAGCTGATTTTAATTACATATTACATTATATGCCTCTGAGTGGTGGTGGGAAAAAGTACTCAGAGTCTTTACTTAAGTGAAATATCATAGTATGAAAACTATGTAAGTAAAAGTCCTGAATTCTAAATGTTACTTAAGTCAAAGTACATCAGTATTATCAGCAAAGTGTAGCCTACTTGAGGTATTAAAAATGTAAGTCATTTCGCAGAATGTCTCACATTATGTATTATATCAATTATAGAACATTGTATCATTCTGTTTTATCACTGATAGATACATGAAAGAGCATTTTAATGTTGTAGTTTGTCAATGTAGAGCCAATTTTAGATACTTTCTATTAGGGTTGAGCAGAGTAATCGGATGAAACGACAGTGGTGTAATGTAGCAAAGTAGTAATACGTTGTTACAATACTTACAGTAAGTATTTTTGGGAGTAAATGTACTTCACTCCACTTTTACACCAGTATCTTTGTATTTCAGTGTCCTAAGCATTTTAGTCACTTCCTTATTCCAAAATGAAATCTGAAGTTTTGGTGAATCAGTGGTCCTAACTCGAAAGATAGATCACAAGTTAATCACATAAGGGCAAGTGCACACATGTGCTCTTAAAGAGGCAGTTAAACTGGAGTTCCAGCGAAGTTCAGGCTGCAGGTCAAAACAGATGTTACACGCTGGTGATTACATTCCGCTCGACAATGAGACCGACTTCATGACGGAGGCAGAAAATGGTGTCCAACAGCAGAGAGGGCAAGTAATGATTCAAGGAGATACAGATTTGTGCAATGTGTGCTCCATTTGTAAGGTGGTGTGCATGTGAAGAAGAAATAAACCTTATTATTCTCAAAATTCTGTTTGCTTGCTTTTTGTTACTACTAACACTTACTTGTACATAAAATTACTTTTGAATGTACTTTTTACGAGTACAAGTATCATACGAGTAAAATGTGCCAATAAACATGCTTGAGATTTATGGAAATTTGGGTGGGTGTGTTCAGCTCTTACTCTTGTGATCAAAAACGATCTTGAGATCAACCCTGAGACAGTTCTGTAAATAGTTTTCTCATAAAAAAAAAAAAAAAAGTACAGCAACTTCTGATCAACATCCATTTCAGGGCTTAACAACTTCTGGTTAGGTCCCGCCCATTTCTGGTTTCCCCACCTGATTTCCCCAGAACAGATACTGAAACAGATAATTTAGGTGGTTGAAGAGATACAGATGATGGTGTAATCACCCTACATTGCAAAACTTGCACTGTCAACCACCTAAATCTATCTATCTATCTATCTATCTATCTATCTATCTATCTATCTATCAAACTATCTGCAAAGTAGTTAAATATATATATATAAAAAAATGTAGAGTAGTAAAATGTACAATATTTAACTCCAGAATATAGTGGAGTAGAAGTCTAAAATTGCATAAAAGGGAAATAGTCAAGTACAAGCACTTCAAAATTGTGCTCAAGTACAGTACCTGAGTAACTGTATGTAGTTACATGTTCTACCAATGTGTTCACTTAGCCTAATATGATAAAAAAAAAGTGATCTGTACTCACTAATATTCTTCACGATTCATCGATTCATTTGTAATTAGGATTATCATGTGATACGTTATTATATTCTATTTGTGGGGCTTTTTGGTCTTTATTTACGCCATAAATTTGTCATCCTACGATCAGCACGTTATGAGTCCAGGTCAAGCCAGGTCACTGTCCTCAAAGAACACCCAAAATGATCCACTTTTTGTGTAGTGGAGTCATACTGCCTAAAATTCTGACAGCTTTGTCTGTAAACGCCAGAGTCGTACTGACAGAACGTTTTTGGTTGATCAGGAGATGTACAAACGAAAAAAGCACAAAATTGATTGGTATTTGCTTAAAATGTTGTCAACCATGACTAAGAGAAGAGATCTCATACAAGGTTTTGGTATGAAGACTAATTGTAACATCAGATGTTTGACATAGGCCCATTTAAACTCAAAGGTTAGGTCTAAATGGAAAACTAAACTTTGCTCAGAATGTCAGATGGTGTAATTTCCAGCTCATGAAGCATAGATCTAAGGCATGAGCAGGAACCTTCCCCACTGACAACTTCACAGAGAGAGGGATACTATGAGTGTACTAGGATGCGGTGCGTAAACCCCTTATTAAAACTAAAAATGCACTTTTGTGAGTGTAATGGTGCAGAGAACAAAGTCAGTGAGCAGTGGAAATAAGTCATATGGTGACATGAGTCATGCTTCACTCAGATGTCAACAAGCAGATGAGTACAGGGCAAACACCAAAGGGGGGGGTTACTAGTCCAGATGCTTGTTTTTCATAGCAAAGGGCAATTTGCCTCAAAATTTGTAGATATTCTCAGAGACATAACTAAGTCAAATGTAAACACACAGACATGATACACATATTTTTACATTCAATGTGACATACATTTTGACAGGATATCATTATCTCTGATGTCCATTGTGACTGAACATCCATTAATCCACTTCAAAACCATCGAAAAACAGGATTACTGCCTCATGATTGTATGCCTATGTCACAGTTAACATCCATGTGTGTCCAGACTCACATGTACTGTAGCCATGACAGTAGATGATGCTTCAAAAATGGATGTTGCTGTGAAGACGCTAACTATTGTAAAGCATGGATTCTTCACACACCTTCAACCCAAGCAGCACAAAAGATCTTTACAATCAGCACAGTTTCAGGGTTGGTGTCAACAGTATCCGACCAAATGTCTCCCGTTGTGTTCCTGAGTTATGACATTAACTAATGGCCAAAAAAATTGTTTTTGCATAACGTTATAATGCCACAGTGAATTTGATGTTTGACCTTTGGAAATTAAATGTATAATTTCATAATTTTATTTTATTGGAAATTTGTATGAAATTTTGTCTTAATCAGCATATGAATTCTGTTTTGTGAGGTCATAGTGACCTTGACCTTTGACCACTAAATTCTAATCAGTTCATAGTTGAGTCCAAGCTGATGTTTGTGCCAAATTTGGGAAAATTCCCTCAAGGCAATCTTAAGATGTCGGGTTCACAACAAGACAGACGCAAGGTCACAGTGACCTTGACCTTTGGCCACCAAAATCTAATCAGTTTATCACTGAGTCCAAGTGGACATTTGAGCCAGATCTGGAGAAATTTAATTAAGACGTCTTGAGATATCACATTCATGTTCATGAGACAGATGAGGTCACAGTAACCTTGACCTTTGCATGTACCTACAATGTATTGGGTCGACAACACAAAAACATAATGCCTCTTGTCGGTGCCAAGGCACAAAGATGCTCCAGAACGTGCCTGAGAATCATCAGATTTTTAAGTTTTCTCGTGTATTAAAGAAATCCAGTGATAGTTATCTATACATCCATGGGTACACTGCAAACAGGAGCCGCTAATAGCTAATTCAGCACACTTTTAATGGCAAAATGTAAACAAATATAAGCTTAAAAAAGGGTTTCAAGCTGGAGCCCGAAGCTCGCTTTCAAACTGACTCCTTGTGAATATTACTTCCTGTTTGCATCCACCAAAGCCCCTAAATCACAGGAACTGTAGTTCCAAACCCTTAGAGCATAATTATCTACATTTATATAACATTTTTTCTGATGCACAGATAAGTAACGAGTGGAGTTGAGCAGCAGAAAATTAGATACATTTTGGAACAGATATTGCAATTATATGTGTCAAATGGCATGACCTACTTTATTACCACATTGCGTGCATATACTGTACAGCACAGTGTGTTCTTTTGCACTATGTACTGTAAGTCACAGAACAAATGGAAAAAGGCATGAATGTAGCTGACAGATGCACAAACAGGACAGGTCACATATTTCCTAAATCCTAAAACCCTGAAGTTCACACACCTGTTTGCAAGGAGCCTCACATTGGTTTGTTATTAAGGCTGAAGACATACACACTCTCTTAAACCTTTCTTTATTTTCTCTTTTAACCTTTTACTTCAAAAAGTTCAAGTATGCTTTTAATCTTGACATGTGGAATGACAGATCATTTGTCCTCTGGCTTTTGCTCTGAGCATTTAAAAAAATCAAAGTGTACAGAACGTGTCACTAGGGTCTATTTTCTTTTATTAATTTATGCCATTTATACCATGGGAGAAAAATGTGATAAAGACAGATTGCCTCGATATTAATGGTTCTATAAATCTAGAATGTTAATAACTTTATTGCATTACCGCCTGCTGACTGACTTTGCAATGAGCTAATTTTGTTAACCTAATTATACAATGAATTGGTTAAAGCACTTAAAAATTACGGCTGACAAGAACTATTAGCAGCAGCCCAAAATAGTCTCAGTCTGAGGGGCTTTGATTCTCTGAATCCTTTGCAGCCTCAATTGAGTGCGAAATCATTCCTAATCCCCCCTAACCTGTGGGCAAAAGGCTGCATAATGTGAATTAGCTGATGGATATTTGTACGTATCTTGCATGGTTCCCCTTAATCTTCAAAAGCCATGGTTCACATGTAAATCTGAAGACAGGGTAATAAATTAATACTTATGTAAAAGCATGTGCAGTTTATTTTGATAATTGTGTTTCTTTGCAGTGCTTACAGGCCATGTTAATGGTGTGAAATCAGCACCAGGTCGCTGAAAGAGAAAAAAAAAAGAAAAACATTTGGCTAAAGTAACTGTCGCCTTGACCTCATGCCCTAAACAGCAGAAACAGCCACTCTCAGCTATCCATCAATGTCCCATTTGTGATAAGAAGCAGAGAGTGGGAGCACCATCTCATCAGGAAACAAGGTCACAGTCTGCACCACTGTAGAGGAGAGAGCACTGCTGTGGCTGTAGGGGAGGAACAGAAACAGCAGGAATGGTGCTTTGCCTTATCAAGTGTTGGCACAGTACAGTAGTTGTTAGTATACTATACAGGCCCAGACCTACATTACTGCATTAACAATTTAAAAAATACATTAAATTAATCAATAAAGCTGTAAATGACTGTATTTACCAATGCGTCTCATGCAGATGTATAAAGTTAAGGCACACTTTCTTTCCTTACAGGAAACTGCAGATCTAAAAGAATTAGTATCTGTGCAAAATATTCAATAGATTAGTTTCTCAATAAGACCAACTAGCAGAAAGTTAGACACTAAAGTCTGCATGTATCATCCTGTAATATAAAGGTACAATGAAAACAAGGAGACTGACGAGGTTGCTTATTCAATTCTCCCCACATAAAAAACATAGAGAACAATATAAGTGAAACTATCTTCCTATGGTGCAGCAATTTTTTGTTGGTAGATTCAGTGTGCAAACTATTATAGCCTCATCTTTCTTGATACCAGTCATTAATACTGGTTTAGTGTCAGTGCTTGGTGACTGTAGATCATTAAACCTGTAGTATTAGGTTGTTTGCAATCACGTGACTATTGTGACGCACAAAATTCAGACAAGGCAGGATGTAAAAAGAAAAAAAAATCCATATACTGTGTCAACTGCAAATAGAGGAAAGTGACCACATAAAAGGGATGGATGATTCTCAAGGCAGCAGATATCTCAATCAGAAGACTGAGACTCATGTTGGATGTGATCCATACAAAACAAAGGAAAGTGATTTTTCCCACAATTTTACCGATTATCCTGGTGTGCACACACCTTCTTTACAAATTACTTTGACCTCCAGACCTCCTAAAGTTACTAACGTCACGCTGCGAGCAGATGAAAGGGTACAAGAGTCTAATGGACTATAACTATTTTGTGTGCAGTTGGGTCCATGACTGAAATGACTGCTGTCTTGTTTTTGGCTGGGTGAGTAAATGTGCTTGAGAATAACTGTCTCTTAACTCTGTATATGGATACAGTGCCGTCAGGCCAACATTCCTAGCCAATGTTAGCTAACTTTAGCTACTATTTTCTACCTACCTATGCACCTGTTACAAGGTCTGGTGAAACACTGTTAAAAATGTGATTCTAGGCTAAAAACTGTCACAGCGCATTGTAATTACACCCAACTCAAGGCGTGTTTAACACAATGCTTTAACGTTTATGTTTGAAATTAAATGACTCACTTGTCCAGACTGAAGATGAAGAGGTATTTGAGTTCATGTTTTTTAGGCCTTTGTTTTTTCCCTATCTGATCAATTGGAACAGCGCTAAACAGCAAGAATCATCGGCATTAGTGCAGTGTCTATAGTCTTTGCCTCCAGTTTTGTGCCCTCCATCTGGACAGCTCACTGATGTCTGACATCATATGCAAATTAGAATTAAAATTAGAATTTTAGGCCACCTGGGGGCAGCGCAACAAGCACCTGTTAGCAAACACTGGGTTTCCTGCAGCGTTTTATAATAGACACACCTAACCTGAAATAGCACCTTGCTAACATCAGAAGTACTTATTATATTTCTCTGAAAAGCAATATAAGACCTAATAAAAGAGTACTTAACAGATTTAGCATTGAAATCTTATAGAACCGTTGACTGAAAGACAGTTTTTCAACAGTGCAACCAGAGATATCAGGGTTTTTTTTTTTGTGCATTCCTCTTCCTTGTCAACACCTGACGCCGACATTTCCCACATTGCAGCCTGACACTGACTGATTAAGGTGCTAGATGCTCCACCATGTTTACCTGCTAGTCACTGACTTTGTCTGTCATTTGGTGTTTGGCATTGCGCAGAGAGAGCAGTAAAAATGCTTGCTGAAAAAAAAACAAAAACAAAACAGTGAGCTCAAAGATGAACTGTGGACCGGAGGTGAGGTAACGATGAGAGCAGCTTTAAATTCAGAGCTGTTTCTTTAACGTTTACATTTGTCAATCTCTTGTCATGCTATGTGTAAATTAAGGTCAAAATATTCATTCTCATTCTTACACCATTTTAACACACCAAATTACTACTCAGATGGTTAGAAGTCACCTCTCAAGGGTATTCTTTGTAGTCATGTGCTCATCCTTTCATACAAAAGCTGACACAAGTTGATCACACTGGATTAGATGTGTTTACCTAATTTTACACAAACTGCAAACAGGTTTTCCTTAGTTGTTAGTTTAGAAACTCCTATTCAGAGGTTGACAGCATACAGGTGTAAATCTCTTCAGGATGAGCAATATTAGCAGGAGAATGTTCTGTGTAAGAAGCAAAGCCAAAGAAGGTCATACACTGAGAAAAAGGCCACAATAAACAATTGGGCTCTTCTCTTTAACTTCTCGTGACTTGCCTTGAAGTTGGTCATTAACAAGCATTGGCACAGTGTCTGTGAGTGATTACTGTTTCCTGTTGTTGCTTAATTTGAAACGGGTTTCCTCTTGTTCTCTTATCTTAAAAACATAATTAAAGCGGCAACACATTGGAAAACAATGGAACCAAATTTGAGGGAGGGACTAAAACCGGTGTTAAAGACTCCCATTAGGACATATAATGGTGTTTGATCTGTGCCAAAAGGCAAAGAGTGATTGATATTGTATTCATTTTTCTCTTTGGTGTGGCGTTAAGTAAACCTGTGGAGATGGATTATTAGACATTCATACAGCTCTAAACACCAGGTGTATCCTTACTGCACTTTTTGGTCTTTTATCTTATAAGGATTTTTTTCATTTAAAAGTATAATGAAACTTTGCCAAAACCCATGCTCCTGCTACAGCTGACTTTCCTCTCTAGCACGATGAATATGCTACTTTCTATGGCAGTTTGTGACTTAAAAGTTGTATTTGAAACAATAGGTCAATAAGATTTAACACAAAAGTACACTAAAGCAGATTTCTCATTTATAGTGAACGGCCATTGATTATGTTGGCTGAAATGACTGTCGCTAGCAGATTTTAGCAGCTTGTTAAATAAATTGTATTGTGCAAAAAGAGGGTAGTATAAGAGATAAAAAGGTTCATGTCCCAGGCAAAGTGTTAGCATCCTCACCAGTACATGATACATGAACAAGACGTAAAAAAGGAGCAGCATTGTTTTTGTATTTTAGGGTAGACAGAGTTAGCTCTATATGATACTGGATCATAAATAATTTGAATTACCACCCCACGGCCAGAAAAGTCTTTTTGCAGAACATTTTGATGTCACAGTGAAGCCGACCTTCGATCTTTTTGATATACAATGTCAATACTTCTTCATTATATCCTATTAGACGTTTGTGTGAAGTTTTGTCATAATCAGCTCAAGAATTATGAAGCTATGGCCAAAAACATCTATTGTGTGGTGACAGTGATCTTTGACCACCAAATTGTAATCAGTTTATTCTTCAGTCCAAGGGGACGTTTGTACCAAATTTGAAGAAAGTCCCTTGAGATTGTGTTCACAAGAACAAGAGAGATGATGTGACATTGACCTTTATCTCTGACCACCAAAATCTAATCAGTTCATCACTGAATCTAAGTAGATGTTTGTGCCAAATCCCTCAAGCTGTTCTTGAGATATAGAGTTGACAAGAATTAGACAGAGGCAAGGTCACACTGACCAGTCCAGTCTGAAATTTTACCTGTATCCAACAAAATCCTGTCATGCTAACATGGGCCTGCCCAGTCGCCAGAATATAATGTTGACATCATACGTTCCTGCAAATCACATGTTACATTTGCACATCTCAGTCATATGATGTACTTCAGATTACAGCTGAGTTTTTCATCAGGTTGGGGAGCAAATGGGGGATGGCCTGATATCTTGGTGAGCCAATTAGCAAACAGTAGCAGACCACTAGAGACCAACACCGACAGGTTGGGACATTTCCAGACGCGTTTGGCAAAAGAGTGTGTTTTCAACAAGAGTTGGGGACATATAAAAACATACAAATTTAACATATCTATGATTTGTAGGAATGTACAATTCCAACATGTATTCTGGTGATTGGGTTGCATTGGCAGCTTACTGAGAACAGACAAAACACAAACTCTGTTCAGGTGAGGGGTTTGGTGAATTGTCAGCTCAATAGGGAATATTCACATCTGTATGATTATTGAACCAATTTTCAACTACTCTGTGACACTAACTCTCTACATACAAAAAAATATATATACTCCCTCACACATGCTCACAAATACAGTATAATAAGAAGTCTAAGTGTCTATTAAACATAAATGTAAAAATCAGTGAGTTTACATACTGCACTCATCAACTGGCTGAATGCCTTCTGTCCACCTGTCTACTCAACTTTCCCTTAAATATATTTAAATCATTACAGGTTTTTGGTTTTTTTTCCAGGTCTTTAGTACGCACACAGACAAGAGCGCACAGACAACACTCAAAACCACACACTTTCTCAGTAGCACAGATGCATTTTGCATGTCCTGTGGGTGGAACGATACAGATAGATCAGGCTGCCAGAGGACGCCAGCCTGCAATCAGATTGTACTGTGCTGTTCAGTGAAATTTCATCTGACATCAAAGATGTTTTTCACACCCCCCTAGATTTGGCTTTTTGTAGAGAATCTTATTCCAAAAACTCAGAGCTGCCTGCTGGCTACCGTGTAAAAATAAAAAAGGTTCTTATTTTTACTGCTTTTAAGGCGAAATACACATTGTTTTAATGCAGCTTTCTACTCAAATACGTATTATTAGTAAGAGCAATACTCTACATTAAAGAGTAAGGAGAATTATGTCTTCTTTGTTATATTAGCCCCCAAAATGAAAAAAAAAAAAACAGAGAAGGAAAGTGTTTATTAAGAATTGTGTTGGTCTGCTCCAACATAAGCTGAAAACATACCCAGCTAACTGCATTACCACTAGTAACCGAGCATTACTACTAACAACCGAGCATTACTACTAACAGTGTGTCTCAAATCGCACACTTTTGAACTAAACACTTAATATTTTGAGTACACAAGTGTGCTAAGTGCATTCACACTGCATAGTATGGGAAAGAGTAGTGTACCACTGGTGCACTCAAAACACTCCAAAAGTAGAGTGTGGAATGATGGACATCTCTCACCCTCAATGGTCACCATCTTTCTAAGGTTGCAGAAGCTCTAAATGTTAAATGTTTTTTTTGCACAAAGTGCCAATACTGTTGTCGAATAGAAGCAGTCAGTAATGTTTGGGTCTGTAATGATTTGGTACCACAAGCAATAATGCCAGTGCTAATGTTAGCTTTCTAGCTACCATTAGCGTTTGCTAGATATAACTTATTTGCTCCATGGCAGTACATTTAATCAGCACTAACATTGTGGCATAAGTTTGGTATATGTGTAGGTGGAGATAGTGGTCAAATGTTGGCGATAATGCTTCATTGTCCATTTGCAGTTCGCTGTTTAAAAAGGCAACAACAAAGAAGAAGAGGCAGTTAAAGTACATAGTGTACTCAGTGTACTACACTGAGGTGTACCAACGGAAGTATGCGATTTGAGACACACTCAAAGGATTAGGAGCACAACTACCACGGCATAACATTATCTTTGTGGAGTTACTGGGTACATTAGGAAAAAACGTGTTCTCTACTGGAACATGTAAAAACAAAAGATGCTATTATATCAGTGTTTCAAGTTTTGTAATAAGTGCTTATTTACAAAAGTGGAAATTTTCTGAGAGCTCTGACTTTGTTTTTATGACTTCCCATGTTGTAAACACAAGCTCACGAGTTTAAACGCAACATATATCAGGTATATAGCCATCAAGTGTGTTTTCGTTTTGGGGTTCACAAATTGAAATTGAGTCAGATGTTATATTAACCAACTCAAAGTAACGTTAATTAGCTAGCTAGCTACAGCAAAGGGAATTGGCTAGCAACAGTTGCTGTATTAGCCAGAAAAATCTACAGAAAAATGAGAAGCCTCCTCTACCTCTGTCTGAATTCAAAGACCCATGATTTATGTATGATACATATCATCAGTGTACATTGTCCCATGGTGGAATCAAGAGACAACCCTAAGGGGCTGGAAAATGAACCTAATACCAAAGTGCCAAGAACTGCAGTACCTCTAATGGCCACTGGCTGGCTCCAGAAACCAGTCCTTCCCCATAGACCCCTCATGTTAAGATGCCCAACATGTTTATAGCCTGATACAAAAAACTGTTTTGTCTCTATAGCTAATTTCTCCAATCATGACAAATGTACAGAAGTGAATTTTTAAATAACTCACCCATTTACATTTTATTAAAGAGAAATTTCGGTTTATTTCAACCCGTCTCCTATCGTCCTAAATTTGTTTCAAGTGACTAGTGAGGTAGAAATAATAGTTAGCATGTTAGCCGGTAGCCTAGATACAGGCGGGGCGCATAGTAGCATCAGACCTGTTAAAACGTAAGTGAACAGGCAACCTTCAAGTGCAAAGTTAGTCCACTAAACAAGCAAAGACCACCTCATATCGTTAGGATAAATGTCAGAGAACATATAGAAAATGACATGTAAACGTGTTGTCTTACCTTACCGGTGTGGTGCCATGTTTGTTTACCATCTAGCTCTGCTTTCCAAAGCGCAGCCGAAATATATCTCGCCAGCTCTAGATAAAGCCCAGCTGGATACTACTCCAGGTGGAGGTGTCTCATCCTCGGTCACATCCAGACCTTGAAAATAAGGCTGCAACCGGTCCCATTCCTTGCAACAGAGGCATTCCTCTTCTGTGGGCACTGGGGCACAGCATTCACAGGTACACCACCAATCTCCAGAGCTACACAGCCTTGCAGCAGCCATTCCTCCCCTCTTGTCCTCTAACGTTACCTGTTGCGCCTCTCTCTCTCCTCCTCCTCCATTCTTCAATTTCACAAAGCTCTTTGTCAGTGTATTCTGGCTCAAATAAATAAGGGCGGCCATCAAACTCTGCAAAATCAAATTCCTCCTCCACAGAGTTGAAATCTGGCAAAAAGTCAGCCATTATTCTATAAATCTTTCATAAAATAAATGAATGAACTTTTCAGGCTACTGTCCGGTTCTGCCTTCCAGCCGTTGCTGCTTGTTCAGGCATGCTATGAGATCGCTGCTTGTTCTCGCGATATTTCGGCCGCACTTTGGAAAGCAGAGCTAGAGGGATAAACAAACATGGCACCACACCGGTAAGGTAAGACAACACGTTTACATGTCATTTTCTATATGTTCTCTGACATTTATCCTAACGATATGAGGCGGTCTTTGTGGAAAAAAAGCTTGTTTAGTGGACTAACTTTGCACTTGAAAGGATGCCCGTTCACTTACGTTTTAACAGGTCTGACGCTACGGTATCTAGGCTAATGGCTAACATGCTAACTATTATTTCTATCTCACTAGTCACTTGAAACAAATTTAGGACGATAGGAGACGAGTTGAAATAAACCGAAATTTCCCTTTAAGGCTTATAAAGGCATTGCCACATATCAAGTCAGATCCACCCTTCACTCCTTTCCAGCGCCAGCCTCTCGCCTGTCGTCACTTCTGGCTCCAAAAAAACCAAGATGGCGATTGTGCCAATTGTCAAACTCAAGGCTTTAAAATGGGAATACACAAACCACTTGATGATGTCACGGTAGCTACATCCATTATTTTACAGTCTATGGGTACAGTGGAGAGCTTGACAAGCCTAACAACGTTCGTTTAAAAAAAAAATCTAATTCTCAAACCACTGATTTCAATATACATTACAATGCTTCCCTTACAAGTATACCAATTTGACAACCACTTTTTGCAAAAATTCCTTTCTACTTTTACTTAGCAAGAACAAAAATAGTTTGAGGATCGCACACAGATATGTCCGTCAGCAGATAAAAAGTTTTTAATGAAGCCTTTCAAGCATTTTTAATGACAAAGCGCTTTGTCCTTAAAAATGCTTGAAAGGCTTCATTAAAAACTTTTTATCTGCTGATGGACATATCTGTGTGCGATCCTCAAACTATTTTTGTTCTTGCTGGATATTTATTTGGACTATGCACCAGGAGGGTCAGAGCGCAGTGGTAACTTTTGAACGATAATTTTCTACTTTTACTTCTCACAATATTTGAGAGATCTAGCGGAACTTTGCTGGACTGCTGCAGGGAAATTGATTGTGACTGCACGGCCCTGGAGGCTCTAAACAAACCTTTCCACAGCTCCCTGTAGCCTTCACTCCACACAGTAGCTGGGCAATCATTTACCATTGATCCCCACTCTGTTTGTAACACTTCAACAGATGCAAAGCGGAGGCCAGGCTTATCACATTTGTCAGGGTTAATGCCAACGGGTTTATCTAAAGCCGATGTCCATCTTACTCACATGGTTTTGGAGTTTCCAACCAGAAAGATTTTATAAAAGGGTAATGATAACACACTGCAACAGAGCTTTATTGAGAACATAAAACCATTTAAATTTAAATGTTCTGAGGGTAAAGAGGCATTCCTAATAAGCTTTGAGAAGTCTGTCTAAATGTTGGAAGTTGCCCAATAAAGACTAATTTTATGGATCTAGATGAAGCTAAAGGTCAATGTTAGCAGGCAAGGCAATATAGTTTCTATGGTTTTGCTAATATACTCATTGACACACCCACAGCATTGAACTTAATTTAAGGAAATTATAATTTCATATGCTGGGAATTTTTTTTGATCCAATAATGTAGTTATGTTTTAGTTTTTCAGTTCATAAATCACAAATGTCTTTTCTGTATATAATACAGACGTAATAACAGTAAAGCAAATCTGTTTGGAGGAAAACAACAAGCCCCTAAAAGCAGAAATTTAGTGGTAAAACAGTAAATAGGGAAACTACACTGCCTAATGGATGTGGCAAATTAGATTAAAGCATTTTCTCAATGAAAACAATGAAAGGACAATGAAAAAAAATAGTAAAAATGAGAGAGGAGGCTCTTTAAAACTGCACAGACTTGACCTGTAAATGTACTATATGGCGTCAGACTGCAAAAGCACAGATGATGTATCATAAATGCAACTTAGCCTTTTTCACAGCACCGCTGTCTGTTGAGTGTTAAATGTGTCCTCTTAGTGCCACTTTGTATTTTGCACAGATTCCCTGTGTTGATAATGAGAAAGAGGGCGACACAGGAGTCAATTCCTCTCATACTGGATCCCCATTAATCCTGAACCTGTCTATAAAATCAAAGAAGAAGCAGTTAGCTGTATCAGAGCACTGGACCAGGAACTATGTCAGGCATTGATTCACCCTGTTCAATAAGTTACATTGATAGAAAACCCTGTGGGTTATTCAAACAAAAAATGCAAGAGGAGATGGCGACTCTCCTTGCATGCTCCCCACTTTGATGGCTTTATTTACCTAACCCTCAGCACAGCCCTCATTCATAAATGTCAGGAACAAATCCACGCACCATTTAGAAACCCAAATGTGAGCTTCACCAAACATAGGCTGTGCTCCTGCGTGCATACAGCTGCATAATCACTGGTCAGCAGCGACTATTTCAGCCCAAAAACACACCATTTACAGAAGGAGAAGATGCATTTCAGCGTTCGTCCCACATCTGTCATCGCTCAACACACACCACACGCCTCCTCTGCTCTCCCTCAAGACATGCCAGCGAAGCAGACAAAGTCTGTCATAACACTTGACTTGTGGTTTAACAGACTATGGCAACACTGGAAGGTGGTAAATGAGATTGCTTTCTTTATTTGTATTTCTGTCTTTGCAAATAAATCAAACCAAGAGCATGCATGTTGCGCTGAATAAAATCAAACTGCCCTGCAGTGACTCTGTGTTTTCTGAAGGGAAAACCACTTTAATTTCTAATTCTGTCAGACATACAATATGTCCCTTAGGCAAAAAGGTGTCCGGTTTCAATCTTGTGTGCAGTCGTGACAGTTGAAGGAAGCTGAGAGGGGATGAGGGCGGCCATATTGTGCCTGTCAGTCACAGAGGGGGAAGGAGAAAGCACCGTTGTCAAACCACTTGTCAGGCTTTGATGTTACAAAGGACGGAAGAGCTCAATTAAAAGGCCATTATTGTGTTAGTAAATCAACGCCTATCAGCCATGTCACTTTAAACAAATGATCCTCACCCGGCTGCAGCAGTCTAATTTATTTTATGCATGATATTTGACTGCAGAGATCAAGATAAAGGATGCAGTTACTGCTCGGCTGCAATGTTCAGAGAGTTGGAGGGGAGGAGGAATTGTTTCAAATTAAATCAGAATCAGAATCCAGTTTATTGCCAGCTAGGTTTTCATATACAGTGTATTTGTGCATAATATAGACATATTAAAGGGACAGTTCAGATTTTTTGAAGCAGGGTTGTATGGGTTACTTATCCATAGTCAGTGTATTACACGCAGTAGACGTCAGTCAGCATGCCCCCACTTTGGAGAAACAGGCTGGAGTCCAACACAGAAGCTAAGCAATTTATTGCTGTGGAATGGTCAGCAAAAAATGTATTTTAGCCACCTAAAAAGGCCCACCTAAAAACAACCTGTAACAGTTGAAGTGTACACTATATTGAGTGTATTTTCACAACTTTACCTTTTTGTCCAACAGCCCATTTTGACCCGGAAGCCATTAACGGCTTCAGTTCCCCATCTATGCTCTCATATAAGCCACCAGAATCCATGGCTGGACTCAGGAGCTGCTGGTCTACCGCTGCCACGGTCAGTTAATTAGTTTGTGTTATTGTGTGACTTTGGAGAATCTGAACTAACCCTTTTAAATGCCAAAGGCACACAGTAACACAAACAAAACAACTGTTCGAGGCAGTGGTAGAGCACAACTTTTGTGTTTAACAAAATTAAATCATTGTTTTTCTCAAAGGAGTCTGGCTTTGAAGAGAGAGATATAACATCTTCATTTTCCCGTTGGGTAAAGCAGTGAAAATACTGATATTAATTTAAAGTGAGACTTTTTTTAGATGGCTAAAATATGTTTTATTGTGGACCCCGCCTACAGCAGTAGATTGCTTAGCTTCCAGCCTGCTTCTCCAATCTGGGGGCTTGTTGACTGATAACTGACTTGTTGCTTGCTGACTTCTACTGTTTATAATACATTGTCTAAGGATAAGTGCCCCCTACAACCCCCTTAACATAATCTGAACTATAACATTAAGTGAAGATAAATTAATAATAAAAGCAAGTACTGCAAAAATACAGGACACATACATATAGAATAGAAAAAAACTACAAAAATATATGAAAAAATACCATGAAAATATGCACAATGTACCTGAATGAAAATAAAAAGGCTGTGCAGAAATGCGCAAAATATTGCCCAAGAAATGTGCAAAAGTTCACAGTAATAAATGTAAAAAGAATGTGTGCTATGTACAGAGACATTAGTCCAAGGGAGGAGCAGGATTAAAAGTTTACATTAAAGCAGTATTTTCTGTTCTTGTTGTGTACAGTGATTATTTACAGTATGTTTTACAGCTAATTCTAAAGATGATATGCGTCACCCTGTTTCTACTGCTCAAAAAGTCATGAATTATTCTGTTGATCACCCAACATGCCTCTCCTTTAGTTTGTGATGACAAAGTGCTCTATTTAGGAAGTTAGATTGAAACGTCTGGGGTCTAATTTATCGCTCCAGGATGAATACATGAATGTGAAGTAGCGCCATATTTCACACACACCACCCCCACCCCCTCACCCAAGGATGGAATATTATTACCGCTGCCCCAGAAAGTTGCGGAGGGAACCGTTTTTCACCTGAACAAGCATTACGGTGTCATGTTGAACATTATTCACCATGTGCAGAGCGCTCTGACACGCCGTGAAATATTTTCTGCGCTGACCTCAGATTTCTGCTGAAGTAGGACAGTTTCCCCTCCAGCTCCGAATGTACAGCGAACTTTAGAGGGTGAGATAATGTCATGATTTCCCACAGAATCATAAATACAGATTTACTCCTGATATCTTTGAAGTACAGATTACTCTTTTTTCACCATTCGACTCCTGCGATTTGACTCCCACATGCTCTCTGTTACTCATATCCGTATGAGATGTTGACTCAGAGGCATTGATAATTTCTACTCAGAAAAACATCTGGTAAAAAGATTATACATGTGTTATTCAGTGGGTGAATAAGATAAATAAACCCAATATTAAGACTAATACAATCAATGTAGTCATAATGGCAAAATGCAGGCCTTGTGACACCTATTGTAGCTGAAACTACAGTACCATTGAAGTGGTTTTGAGTACTTTGCCAGGTGTTTATATGTCTAATGTCTGCTTGTCTGTGGACGGTCACCATGATAGCATGATAGCATCACAAATGTGCATAATGCAATCACGAAACTTTATAGGTGTGTAGTTGAGATCTAGATGAAGACTAAACTCAAAGATGAGTGGGCCAGAAGCAGGAGGCTAGGAAGAATCTAGGGTCCATTGCAACTCCCAGCACCCAACATTACACCCCGGTCGCCATTCATTTTAAGTCGTAGATCGCTGTATCACAGCTGGAGTGAATCCATTGTAAGATGGTCTCTAGTTTGTTTCTGGTTTTACAAACTATTCCAAATATGAACAATTCAAATAATGCTGATTTAGGCTATTTAAAATATGTAACTACAAGACTAATAACAGGAGTAACTATCTTGAAAATGCTACAGAGTCGATATGACGTGAGGTTTTCGGTTTTTCCCATTCTGCTGAAACTGACTGCCACATAAGTTTAAACGTTAGCATGCCCAAGAGTCTAGTTTACTAACAGTAATCTAGCATTACTACCAAGTAGGGGTGGGGGGGTTGGATACAGCATAATATTGCAATATCTTGTGTGGCAATATTGCATCAATATACAGATGCCAAGTTTAAATTTTTGTTAATTTACAAATTATTAATATTGCAAATGCAAATCAAACTTTAGATAGCCCACTAAAATAATAAAATCGATTGCTTTTTCAGTCCACTTGATATATTTTGCTGCAATAAAAATGACTGAAGTGAAATGAACAGACTGAAAACTCTGGAGACTTCCATAGGTGTCATTTAGGTATGGTGAGGTATGGCAGCTGCCATACCTTGGAATCAGGAGGAAAAAAAAGAGAGAGGTACTGCAGTCATCTTAATCGAGGCGCACTGGCTGGTTGTTTTCATTGCACTTAAATAGGTCAATAATATGCTCATCAGTGAATACGAGTGTTAGTGAATACGAGTGTTATTGAATCAAATTGTTCGCCACTTCGCTCCTCTGCGAGTTATGAGTTATGTGAGTTACCGGTATCTATGTGTTGTAAAAGCATTTTGCTCTGCTGCTGTAGACAGCCTGTCTAAATGATGTCTTGAAGCCTGTCTGATTGTATGTGGGGTTTTTTCTTCATGTCGGCATGTTAAGCTTGTATTTTTGGTCTCTGGAGACACTCCAATAAATTCGCCTATACAGTATTGTACCAAATTGGCCTTTGTTTTACTGTGTTTCATACACCGGACCCCTTGATTATATTCTAGAAATGAGCTTGTAATTAATTTATTTTCTTTATTTTCTGTGACGTTAAACACATGACTAATGATAATTAGACGTCCGCTCGCTGTCACTGCTGTCACCAAGTCGTGCATTACATGCAGACATGAGGTAGCTTATTATGAATGTGAGAAACAGCTTCATGTCCTTTGAAACAGTTTTCAATAGCATAGTATGTACTTCTGACAGGTCAAAGACCAAAGTGAAGTTTTATTTAAGTTCATATTTTTGAAACTGCATCATCAGTAGCTCTGTGACGTCATGTCATATTGCCATATCTTAGCTTTTGCTGAAACGACGCCCCTGGAGACTTCCACCCCTACTACCAAAAGCAAGGAAAATAACCACCACTACATAGCATTTTGTGGGTTTACAGGAACATTACCTTATCTGTAATGCTCCGTATTGGATTTGGGGGAAGTTTACACTCCAGCAACGCCCAGTAAACCCCTTAGCCAAGATAATGTTATGTTTGCCAACTCAATATATGTCCTCATCCTTAAAGCCTTTTCTCTTGTAAAAGTAAATTAACCTTCTATTTGAAATTACGAACAAATCATAAATCTAACCTCTGAGTTGCTTGTCCAACTACTACTAGTGAGAATCCAAACAGGCAGCAAACGCTTTGTCTTGTAGCTTTAGCTCCAGTTTGTTAGCATGATATTATGGATGTAGCAGTGAAGTGCATTTTAAGACTCTTCTGGTGTTCTTGTTTTTAAAAAACATGAACCGGAGACATTATCAACCATCTCACAGAGCCAGTGTTAAATAGCTACCTAGCTACACCTAATGACATTTCAGCAGGGAATAAAAAAGGAAAGTTGCTGACCAGAAATGAAAAGCCTGACAGTGCAAGTTTTGTCCTCTCTTGCGTCATGTGGAGCTTTAGCCTCAGTCCTTTAGCATCATGTCTGTACGCATGGAGTTATATTTACTAAATATATTTATAAACTATTAAGTTAATGTCAGTTGGCCAGCTATAGCTGAAAAAACTCTGAGCAACATTTCAGAAAAAAAAACTGAAGGTTGCTGGCTAGAAATGAGAAGCCTGACACATGTGGTAAACACTTTATACTTAAAGGTGTTATTTTGTGGGTAAAAGTGCAAGTTTTCTCCTCACTTCCTGCCAAATGGTGCTGTAAATTACTCACAGCATGGCCACATCCAGCCTCAGTTTTCAGTGTCTCATGTATCCATGTGCGTTTGTGTATACATGTGGGTGGTGTTGGCGAGAGGTTACCACAGATTGTCACGAGGATAACAGAACTAAAAGCACTTTCCTCTGCTGTCATGCATGATAAATGGGTTTCACAACAAGACTGAACATATATTATATCACCTGTAAGGTATACACACTGCTGAGACCATAACTCTACTTCTTCGCCAGAAAAAAACAGAAGTGTGGCATTGTATATTTCCCCCACTCGACACATTTACAAGCCCTCCCTGTTGTATAAACTCAGTGATTGGTATTTCAAAGCACCTTGTCAGGCCGAGTACTGAGCACTGCCAGCTGCCTCAGCTACCTCAGCAAGCAGTGGGAGGCATTTCAGAGAGAGAAAGTAAGACTGAGAGAGTTATTGCCTTTGCAAAGTCGAGTGCCTATTAAAAAACTCTCTCTTGTGACTGTAAATTTATAGTGTTTGTGCTCGCTGCTGTTAAAATCAAAACCATTGCCTGGCCCCGGTTGTTCATTCCACAGGAACCAGTTGGGAAAGATTTCTGCCTTATTACAGGAAAGCCCAGAATGTTGGAAAACAGTGGCCCAACAGGCAAAAACTATAACGTTTTCTTAGATAAAGGGGCTTTTTCTGTATCAGCATGGACAGATGAGATTAATCATCGAGTCAGAATGTCATAACTGAGGCTCTGAGTGGATTTTTGGCCACATATCTTTGGCTTTTTCTTCTTTACGTCGTCTCTCACAGTAAGCCTTGTCACAGTCGGTTACAGTCTATCCGGACACTCACATATATTTGTTTGAAGCTTGAGCCAAGGAGAATTATTGTTGTGTAAATCTATCGCCTATTTCAAAGGATCACAGTAGTGCGACATAAGTCACACAGTTCACAGCTCTTAATGCACTGACGTGCTCAACAACATTATATGGACAATATAGAGGAAAGACAGGAATGTTTCATCAAAGAGTCCAACAGTAATATCTCTCATATGTTACTTATGGAAGCCAATATCTGCCAGGAAGAAAAAAACAGAACAGTTGATGCATGCTAAAAATATAAAATACACATGGTCAGTTCAAAATGATAATAGTAAGTCACAATTTTGACTTCTATAGCCAATCAGAGATCTGATTACATCCCCAAATTGCATTGTTTTACTATGTTTAACTATGGTGAAGACGAGTGTCATGTAAATGCCAAAATTCAATGCAAAAGCAAAAAGACAAAGAAATGGAAAAGCAGATGACAACTAGAATTATCACCTTTCAGACGGATACAACCGTGAGGTGGTAATTCTAGTTGTCATCTGCATCTTTACATCCATGTCTGTGAAAACATGGATGTTTCAAACATGGACATCTGTGCCAAATTTGAAGAAATTCCTTCAAGGCGTTCTTGAGATATCGTGTTCATGAGACTGGGACGGACTAGCCAATGGATGGACAACCTGAAAACATTATGCCTCCAGCCAGGGGCGGGCTGGCCATAGGGAGGTTCGGGAGTATTCCCGAACAGCCGGTCTGTTCCAGGCCGAACTGGCCGGTCGTCGGAACGTTTTTTTTTTTACCCCATAAAATGCAGCCGTGGTTGACCACAGCAGCCTGCCCTCGCAGCCGCAGGTGGCAGTGGCACAGAGTGGAACGTCAGACTGGGTCAATCTAATATTTTGCATATTAAGGGGGGGATACGAATGGTTAGCAAGCACTGCCTACATGGCCCTATCATCCCAGATGGGTCAGGCTGAAAAAATATGCAAATGACTCGGGCCAGGTCGGGCCTCGGGCTTCCTTTTTTTCAGGCAGACAATTAGGATAATGCTGGTGCGTTGGCTGCGTCAGGTCTGGGCTTAAAAACCTGCGGGCCGGGTTGGGTCAGATTGTAATTTTCAGGCCCATTGACAACTTGGTTTGTGTTTTTGGATGTGTTCAGGGCAGACAGAACATTAAAGGTAGCCTATCAGCAATGTTACACCATACGTCCATAAATCATTAATCTGCTTTATCAATTAAAAATAATATCCATGCTGGCTGACCAGTAAAACACACAAATTTCTTTATTGCAAAAGAAAACATATTTCAGGAGAGAGTCTGTGTTCAAAGTTAAAAAGATAATATTTGAATATATAGGCTATACATCCTGTTTTCCTGTTATGTTTCTACATTAATATATAGCCATTTTTACCAGCTCAAGAAAAATACATTAAAGTGAGCAATTCATTTACTGTGTGTGTGTGTGTGTGTGTGTGTGTGTGTGTGTGTGTGTGTGTGTGTGTGTGTGTGTGTGTGTGTGCGTGCGTGTGCATGTGTTGCTTTTGTTATGTTGATTTCTATACAGTATTGTACTTGTGTTCTAACACTGTGAATGCTTTGCAAAAGTGCTATAACGTTTATCATTGTTGCTGTTATTGTTATTATTAGCTGACAAGGCCAGTGTCAGTCGTGGAGTTGATGCAGAGGGACAGGATAATGCCAGTCATAGGACTGAGGAGGAGGAAGAGACAGATGAGGAGGGACAGGAGAAGGAGGAGGAGGAGATGGAAGAGGAGGAGGAGAAGAAGGAGGAAGAAGAGGAGGAGGAGAAGGAGGAAAGTGGAGCAGGAAAACAGTGCCAGGTACAAGTGTAGTGTGCAGGACTGGGTTGGCAATAAGTCTTTGCATAGAATTATATTATATTCAATACACTCTACTGACTGACTAATCTGTGTGTGTTGTGTTTAATATCATTAGATTGTTTTTATACTGCAAATAAAGTATTCGTGTTAAAATTACGGTTCCACTCGTGTCTGTCGTGCGATCGGAAAAAAGGCCTCTCCAAATCAAGCTCCCGGGCTGAATTTCAACCCCAGCCCGCTCCTGCCTCCAGCTATGACTGTTGCGGCATGGAGGCATAAGAATGACTGCTCTTCTAGGTTCCTGATCAAATATATCTTTTTTTTTTTTTTTTTTTTGTGAATTTGTTTCTCTTTTTAAAAAGAATTTTATAGCTAATTGATGTAGTTGACAGTTTTATGACATTTCTAAACCTATTTATAATCTCACTTATCTACTGAAAGATTAATACATTAATTTATACTTTCTTAACCCTATGGGCCCTAGACGTTTTTAGGGTATTTTTACTACCTTTACTTTTAAGCTCATATCACAGTCATTATAAAGGCTACATACACATGCTATATCTTGGGTTTTTTTTTTCAGGACAATCTGGGCTAACCAGATTTGCCATCATTTCATGTCCTTCTATGTGCCTGTATTTTATATTAATTTTTATATCAATGAAAAAAACAAATCCGTGTGACTAAATTCTTACATTTTTACATGTATCTCAGCATAGCAAGTTGGAAGAAGACATATTCTGCCATATATGAAGAGGGGAGACTCTCTGGAATCTGGCAATATAAGAACCATGATGGTGGGACATTCTGTCACTTCACAGCTGTGCAAAACATGTGGTTTGTGCCAGGCGGAAAATGATTGCCAGTATTTTTTCATTATTGCAAGAAATTCCATTGACTCATTCACAAGTCAAAAATGTGTTTTATCTGAAGGAAACATGCAAAATTTACATCTAAGATCATAGAAAAATAGTCAACCAAGTGCAATGATGTCCTCCAAGATAATATTTGCCACTTTGTTTACAGTAAACAAAGTTTGTTGTTGTTTTTCAGTTTCAGTTATATATTGGGGGGACATTTTGGGCATTGGTGGGGGGGCACGTGTCCCCCTCAATGTACATGGTGACTACGGCCCTGTCAGCATGCATTAGGCTGCAGTTGTCTGGGTGCGCAAAGGTGAAGTGACTGGTCTTGTCATACAAAGTTTGATGAAGTGTCAGCTGGACAATATGGAGATATTTGCATCTTGAAAGCCGGACTACAAATGTGGATAGACAGGGAGAAACACACGCAAGCGAGCTGTATGAAAGCTCTGTTATTCATGATTTTAGTGTAACTTTATCATTTTTTTCACTATGAAAACATTGGACTACCGACAAGTGCTTGGTCTTGCTGAAAAGCTACAATTTCGCTGTTTCACGTGATATGCGTGGCTTCTCGCTATGACACACGGTCGCAGAGAAAATAAATAGAGAAGAACAGGTGTGAATTTGGACGCACAATGCGTTGTTCGGGCCCATAGGGTTAAAATAATCCTTCATTTCCTTGCTCATTTAAACATGTTTTAATGAAACAGATGTATAACCATACTGATGAATCGATTTTTTTAAATTTATTTATTTTTTTACTAATTAGATATCAATTAAAAAATACTATATAAACATTTGCTTGACACTCATGGTCCTCTGTACATGTGATTATTTTTATTTAGTCAAAAAATTTATATTTCCCCTGTTCCATCTTTCTCTTCAAATTATATTTTTCTATTTCTTATTTATATTTTTTAATATTTCTTGGCAGATATGGGCAACAGCATCTGCCAAGAAATACAGTTAGTTAATGATCGTAAACCTGTGCCTGCCCCTACCTGCTTTGAGGCTGCTGTGTTTCACTAAAGACAAACTTCTATCTTTTATTAATTTTTCATCTTCCTTTTCTATTATTTTTTTGTCATGTAGTAAATCAGAAGAGGAGATGATCAGCCTCGAACAACATGTAAATGGTTACAATCATCAAATGAAGTTTTTAAATTAGGCTGCCACCCAGAGCTCACACAGAGGAATATTATTTTGACACTTCGTCACCCTCTGGGGGTGAAAACGGACCCTTTTTGATGTGTGATCCGCCAAGGCTCGCATCGGCTGGCAGATTTTATCAGCAAACAAGACAGGCAAGCAGAGAGAGCACAGACTAAATAAAAGGGGGGTGAATGATAAAAATGTCAAGGATTATCTTTACTTTGCGGAGCCCTATGATGTTGTATCAAAATGGATTTGGTGGAAATGATTTGGCAGGAAGAGAAGCGATGATTGGAGGAGGGGGGAGGCAAGATACAAAAAGAGAGGGTTATGTTATTTGTGTGTGTGTGTGTGTGTGTGTGTGTGTGTGTGTGTGCGCGCACATGAGGGTGTGTGTTTCCCATTTGACTATTCAAATTGTTCCTTTTCTCATTTTTTTTCTGGCCTGACAATAATCTTATTATTGAAATTGAAACATTAAGCGTTCAACATGAGGGAGAAAAACATGATGCCACTTGGACTTTAGTTCCATGTGCATAATTGAGGAAAAAGAGACTATTGTAAGTGAGTAGGAAACTTACTGTTGACCCCACAAACTGGAACTACCACAAGGTATTAGGGAGCTGTGACTGTTCCCAGCACTGGTGCTTTTAACTGGAATCGAAGGTTTTATCATTCCCAGTTGGCTACTAGCTCCAGGAAATGACTCGCAGTTGGGTAAGGACAACAGTAATCCTCAAAACACCTCGGTTGATGAATTCTGGGGTGTATTGGGAGCTCGCTTCTGCCAGTAAAGGGAAAAAATAGATGAAAAGTTAAACATGGAAAAAATACTCAGAAACAGTGGATATTTTTGACTTACTAAGTTAAAGAGATGAGAAACTCTAATAACATTATGAGACACCAACTTAAAATTATGATACCAAGTCACAATCTGGACCTACTAAGTTATAATTAGAGGATAATAAGTCAAGATAATCACTTACTAAGTCACAGTTATGGAATTATTAAATCACAATTATGAGCTACTATGTTTAATGTTTGACTTATTAAGTTACAGTTGGATATCTCAGAATACTGACACACCTTTTTGAGATACCAAGTCAAACTTATGACTTACTAAGTCTCAATAATTGTGAGACACTAAGTCGCAATCCTGAAATAGTAAGTAAAAATACTGACTTGCAAAACTGAGAACATGATATAGCAAGTCAAAATGTTACTTTTTTATAATTAGGAGACTAGACAAAATATTGATTTACCAAGTCAAAACTAAGGGATACTAAGTCAAAATCTTGACTTGAAGTCAGAATTATGAGATACAAAATCAAAACTATGACATACTAAACAGAAATTGTATGTACTCAGGTAAAATTATGAGATACTTTTGTTTCATTTTGGATTTGTATCTCATAATTATGACTTACTATCTCAACATTTTGACCATTTTAGAATTTTCAATGTAGTATCTTATAATTCTGACAATTTTGACTTGGTACATCAAAAGCTTGGCTTCATAACTATTTATCATTATTAGCATAATTTTTCATATTTCTTTTCTTTTTCTGGTGGAAAAGGCCTCTTAGATATAACTTACAAATAAAACAACACATTCTCACTCCCAACTTGTGACATACAGGCACTTGGTCAGTGTACTGTTATGTCAAAATATAACACGCTGGGTACCACTCCTGCATCAGGTTTTGAAGTTCAGTGATGGTGTGTCAATTTATGATCATTACATAAATGGACACACTTCCTTTTTCACAGGAAATGTACAGATTCTGCTTGTTAATTGCGAACTGTCTTATTCAAAATAAACTTTCATATCAAACATTCGTATTAAAAAAAAAAGTCTTCCTTTACTTCCTTAGGTTTGGGCAAAAAGAAAAAACGTGGTTAGGTTTAGAAAACAAGACATTGTGGTTAGGCAAAAATAAAAGTATGCTAATTGATAACATAATAAAACATTACAAGACATACATTACATATGTGACATGACATTTGTCACTAGTACGGTATGCCAAACAACTAGCACACTAGGCTATTATTAAAACAACTCGACTGACTTATGGTTTCACACTGGGCATGAAACGAGGGCTCCTGGGTGAAAGTCCAGAGTTTGTTTGACCCATCCACCTCATCTCCCACCCACACAATGCCAACTTTCTTGTTATTTATAATATGGTATTTGCCTGAAGTGTCAGCATAAAACCCCGTCTAGATTGTCTCATATCACTGCTGAAGTGTGCCTGTGCGTCTGCCAATGGGCCACTGACCAAGCAGCTGTATTTGACAAGTTAAGAGTGAGACCAGGTTGAAAAAAAGGGTTCATTTTCTTTATTTTTTAATTAATTCAGTAATTTAAATAAGAAACAACAATAAATTACTGTTGTGATGGGATTTTTTTGTTTGTCTGTGAGTCAGTCTACAGTGGTGAGATGCTAACAGTAAAGAGTGTGAAACGTTGAAGGGATTGTGTGATTATTGTTTCCTATATGTGTGTGTTGCCTAAGGACTGTCATTTTGCTGTCACCCTGCCACTTAACAGTGAACGCTACTTCCCCTCCCCCACTTCTTTCTGTCCATCATGTTGTCACAAAGTCTGACAGGGAGGATTAGAGCTGAAGACGTGTGCACATAAATGTATATGTGTGTGTGACTTTGTAGTGTTCACCCATGACCCACATTTTTTTCAGCACAGGGCCTGAGGCGAATGGGAGGGTTTCAGGTAATGTGTGCCAGTGTGTGTGTCAGTGTGTCACTCCAACCTTATCATCTATGCTCGGCTGAATCCAGACTGCCTGTGGATTATCGCTGTCATCACCTGAGAGGAATGCAACTCATTCTGTCATGTTCACCGTTTTGATCTTTGAAGTGCGACAGCAACACAAACACAGAGAGTAACATCAGCAGAGCTGGACTGGTGGTTAAAGACTCCATTTTGAATATTTTTGAAGGAAAGAGGAAGTTGTGATCAGAAATGGAATTTGTTTTTTTTTTTGTTTGTTTTGTTTGTTTTTTTTTACATTTTTCTTCCTTGTTCGTGAGCTACAGGTATAAGTCATGCATTAAAACACATTTCTCAAAGTCTCCCTCCAAAAAAGTGTGTTTTTCTTATGTTTTTGTCCCCTAAATGTCTGACTTTGACTACTAGCAGTGTTTTCACATGCCTCTACCGAGGGGGGCGACATCTGTGTAAACTAAAATCTAAGATTAGCTTGATCAGATCTATCACTAATACAAAAACCAGTTGCTGTCTTATATGGAAAACAGACCAGAGAACAGAGTTTGACACAACTCCGAAGAAAAAACTGAAACTCCAGCAAAAAGCAGGATGTCAGTGTAAAGAGGAGCATTAGCATTGTGACCGTTTTGACAGCAAACATGATAGGTAGAGTGTGTGGTTTTTGGAGGTTAACCGGACCAATGTGAGCACACTGCAACATAGCAGATATCACTAGCCATGTTTCCATCAGCCTGCTTAGATGCGCATCTAGAAGTACTGCATCGGAAAATTATGATGAAAACGCCAAAATTCTAATTAAAATTCCCTGATTCGCACAAACTAAAATATGCTTGCTTTAGCTGGGTTTTGGTTGATTCGAAAAAATGTTGATTCGCAAAACGGGGGACGGAAACAGTTATGTTCGAATTAAGTCTGACATAGCGCACCTCTCTCCATGGTGATATCCACACTCCTGGTCAGGAAGGCAGTAATGCATTTACAAGCTGGTTGCCAACCGCCAGAAAACATAGAAGAAGAAGAATGCGAGACTTGTTTTGTTTCCGGTTCTGCGGAAAACTCGTGCGAGTTCGTAGTTTTCACCAAAGTCCGTACATTTAATGGAAACACACAGGATTCGTATTTCTTTTAATGCGCATTTGCCAATGATTTGAATTACTTCTGGATGGAAACATAGCTACTGTATGTGTCATAACCACTAACGCTATTTCAGCTTCTGCAGATTAGCCTACAAGCTAACAAACAACATAAGCAAAAGATTCTAACTACACTTACCATTATGATACTCCTGCTAGTTACCAGTGTTGGTGCATGACAGACTCCTCACCTCAAGAAGATAAAAAGAAGCTATCCTTCAGTAATTCCCAGAGGGAAATTCAATTCTTTCACTCTGTCATATACACACAGGCCTGAAATACCCACACATGCACAAACATAACCTATACATGCATTACATGGAGGGATGCCAGGGCAAGGGGGTTGCCCAGAGGCAGGCACCCAAGCAGGAAGCAAACTGGCTGAATCTGTTTCCTCTAATGCTAACTTGACAGGTACTGTTCTTTCACCGGTCACTGGTCTAATCTGGTGGCGTCATGACAGTGCTGAAGAAAGTGTAAGGCGAAACCAGGGTTCCCACACATTTTTATGGAGAAATTTTCAAAACTTTTAATAAAATTTCCATGACCATTCACAACATATAACATGCACAGAACTATAGTGTATTTACTCCAGATGTTACTGATACTATTAGCCTATAGGTGGTCTGCAGACACAGAGCTGTCCCGCTGTTAAATTTGTTGGAAGAAAAAAGAATGCTCCATACCTTTGAATTACCACACTCTACTTTTAGAGCAGTTAACATGAAAGCAAAGCACAAAGTGGCGTGCCAAGAGACAGTTGAACACCCAAGGCTGTCTATGTCAATTGCTCCATCTCAAAAATGCAGTACAATTTGAAAGTGGCAGTGGGACATAAGTATGAAAACATGATAAATATCACTGTCACAATATTATTTTCTTGCCCCACTTGCCCACTGTTATTCAAATATATCAGAATCAAACTCTATTCAAACATAATTCCAGCCAGTTACATGGAAGAGACAGAACACGGGGAAAATTTACAGAAATGAGCATGATGGTAGATAAAATGTTGTCACACATTGCCACCTATCAGAGCTACGTTACATCATGAGCTACAGAAAATAAATTCACCATTATGTCACATTACATGTATGGTTATCCACATTAGATTACTGTAACAGTTCCATGACATACAACACAAATTCTATGACTTTTCCAAAACTTTCAAGGATTTTATTAATTCCATGACTTTTGCAGGCCTGGAAAAACAGATTGTGGAATTCCATGGCTCTTCCAGGTTTTCTGTGACTGTGGAAACCTCGGCAAGCAGTGGTGATGGGCGGAGTGGATCCAGAATATTTCAGTGAGAAGGAAAGAGTAGATCTGCTTCCAGCCCCTTTTCAGATTTGTGTGTGTGTGTGTGTGTGTGTGTGTGTGTGTGTGTGTGTGTGTGTGTGTGTTTATGTGGGAAAACCATGTAAAACAAAGTATTATATTAAGAAGCAGGAAAATTTTCTCAACACATAAAGAAACACTTCATCTTTCAGTTTATCACAAACCATCAAAATTAATTCATGTGGAGATACATGGTTTTCACGGGACAGGAAGGGTAGTAAAATTGTAAACTGAAAAGTAAATAAAGCTGGCAGACAAATGTAGTGGAATAAAAAGTGCAATATTTACCTTTGAAACTTTGTGGAGGAGAGGCAGAATAAAATGGAAGTACATCAAGTACAAGTACCTCGCATTTGTATTCAAGTACAATACTTAAGTAAATGCACTTCCATCACTGTCCTCTTCCCGCTCAACCACTCATCCCAAGGCAAAACAAATACAAGCCCTGACAAAAGAGGAAGACACAAGGGAAGAGGAGGAGGTTAAGAAAGGAAAATAAACCTGAGAGTAGAAACCTTTTGACACACAGCACGTGGAGGTATTGCTTAAAACTAGAAAGCACATTTTTGAATAACACCTTTGATGTGGAGAGAGAAAGAAGAGTGGAAGTCAAGTCACACCTTTCACTCACAGGGGTGAAATTAGGCGCACAGACTTTCATGCTGTTTACACTCATCGGAGAGAGACATCTGGGAAAGATGTTTCTCCGCTCTCTTTGGTCTTTTTTTTTTGACAAGAAAACATTGTATGTCTTGCTGGAGATCATCAGTAGGGCTGACAGCAAATATTTACCCCAAAATCTCTCAAGTCTTTCAGCTGTGTTGCTTGCAAAGAGGCAACATTAAGGAAGAGGTGATTACAGAGAGGACTTTGTTTGTTAAATAGTTTAGATAGCAGAGGAGGATGAAAATGGTTGGAGGGATGAGGAAGCATGCACGATACAGTACAAATCGTAAATGTAAATTATCATATTTAAACAGAATTTCTTTGGCCACTTAGGATCACAACATTGACATATCATCACCTTTTAAACTGACACCTCAAATGTGTTGTGTATTTACAGCTGTGGAAGAAAAACCCAGATCTTTACTTTAGTAGAAAAACCAATACTACATTATAGAAATCATTTACAACTTGAGTCCTTCATTAAAACTCTTGTAAAAGTAAAAAAGTATTAGCATCAAAATATACATATAAATATCTACCTATGAATATGACACATTTCACAATAATATATAAAATTATAATTATAGACGCATCAATGTATTCATCACTTTAATGGTGGAGTAGGTAAAGGTGGAGCTAATTTTGATTAGTTTATATACTGCTGGGTAGCTTAATGTATAATAATCAAGTGTTAATTTGCTGGGCTGAAAAAAAGAAGCCAATGTGCACCTGCCAAAAACTGCAGTTCTTCTGATGGCCACTTGAGACTGGCTCCAGGGGAGAATCAATCCCCAAAGACCCACATGTTTAAATGCCCAACTTTACAGCAGAACCTGGTACGAAAAACAATGTGTCTCTATAGCTAATTTCCACAGTCATGACAACTGTACAGGGGGTGAATTTTTATATATTTAAAAAAAAAAATGTTATCGCCTCTATTAATGTTATACAGGCTTCAAAATAAGCATTATTAAGGGAAGGGGCGCTTTGCATGACAGGTTTTGCTATTTTGGTGTGTTTTCAGATCATGAAAGTTAACTGTAACATTTTGATCGCCTCAAAAAGTCTTGTTCAACATTTGGTTGTATTAAAAGACCATATAAGGAGTCGGATATTCAGTTTTCCGGTAAGGACATTTTGTTTTATTGGTTTTAAGCCTAGCAAAAAATTTCCATCAGCAGTAGCATTATCACAGTTAACAATAGGCTGTGAATGCCCCGTGCTAACAAAGCTAGCAGCTGTCGTTAGAATAGAATAGTTCCACCCTCTTGTCCCAGTATGGTCACTTCAGGCCCCAAAAAAGCCAAGATGGTGACAGTCAAAATTCCAAACACAAGGCTGTAAAATGGGAATCCCCAAACCAACAGGTGACATCGCAATGGCTATGTCTATTATTTTATGCAGTCTATGACTACAAGACAGCATAATATATTAGTTTATAATATTTTGTATTCATAATGTGAAGCGCAAAAGAGCTGAAATTGTAAAAAATAGACGTAGTGAAGTAAAAAGCATAATATTTTGCTCTGAAATGCTGCACGGAGTAGCACAGAAATAAAATACTTTAGTAAAGTACACATATCTCAAAATTGTATTTTAGTACAGTACTTGACTTAAAGTAGTTACATTCCACCACTGGTCATTTACATATCCAGCATTATCGAGTTGGGTTTGTGTCCATCTGATAAATGTAAATCCAATATTCACTCTCTTTTGACTCTGTTTTTGTCTCCACCAACTCCTGAGGGAAATATCTGTCTCCTCAGCTGCTATATACTCCACCATGTTCACCTGCTTGTCACTAACTGTGTCTGTCTGCTGTTTGCTGCTGGAACAGGTAGTGTACAGTGGGATTTCAGAGCCAAAAACCATACCATGAGAGCCCAAACAGTAAAGTTGTGGGCCGGACAGCTAAACAATTACCTTCTTAATTCCTTAGCTCTCTACTTTGACTCTTCCCCCCTTCATGCTGCCCTGCTGTCCAGGCAGCACTTCAATAAACAAAGCCCAGGCAGCAAAATGCTTTTGAATAGGTGCATCCTGCTGGCAGGATCTGAGCAGGCTGTTTATGGAGGGGCTTGTCAGCTGTTACCACTGGGTTGTTGCAGCATGTGGAAACAGTGGGGAGAATCGGCCTTTGATGCCTCCCCCCGCTCGGTCCTCCCTCTCTGCTCTTCTGTTCTTCTGTTTTCTCTTTGATGGAGTTCTGTGAAGTGTTCTTCAGCGACAGGAGGCCGACGTATCAACGCCCACACAGGAGAGACGAACACACACAGTCCTGAACTTGCCACACACATTTCACTGCACAACTGCTTAACAGTGGTGGAAGATATATTCATTAAAGAACAGTTTTGTGGTATTTTTATTTTACTTGAGTATTTCCATTTTAATCTGTTTTATACTTCTACTCCACTACATTTATCTGACAGCTAGAGTTTCTTTACTAATAAAGTTTTTAAAAACAAAATGTGATCAATTTATAAATTACCTAGACTGTCCTAACAGTATATAATGTAGTTTAAATGTGCTCCACCTCCACCAGCTGTAACAATCAAATGATGCTTATGTTTTAAAGTATCAATAATAATATTCTCATGATATGATACAACTCTCTGACTGGAATCATTCTGCAGAGGGATGTCAACAGTTAACCATTAACAGCCGGTTAACAGCTGAGAATAGTTTTGTCTGGTTACATCATGCCGGTTAGGATAGCGTTTTCTAGGATAGCAAAAGCATTTCACAGTTGCTGTGGAAACATTGTGCCCACTCTTTGGTTGCCCCCCCACACGCAAACCCTCTTAAGCATTGTTATCACCATTAGCTCTGTTAGCACCATTAGCAGTGTTAGCACGACTAGTGGCGCAAACATAAGTTGGTTGACAATGCTAAAGGGGTTTGCTGCTCAAAATCAAGCCACTAACTCGCCACCATGTTAACATAGGCCAACGTTAGCTAAACAGTGGAGACTGGAGGCAGGGCAGTGGAAACTATCTTTTCCCATGTTAACGCAGCTATCCGACTGTCTGTCAGCAAAGCCAACAGAAAAGAAAATCAAAGGTAAGATCACAAAATTTCACCATCTCCTAATGTAAAGCGTTTTGAAGTGCAGAACTAAAGCTCACTGAGTCAGTGGAGCGGCACACTAAAAGGAAAGGCCTCTCATATTTCATGTCATTTTTTGTTTTCTTCAGAATTAACTAGTTTGTAACTGGCTGTTAATTATTGGGCATTGAGGTATCGAAGACAAAATTACCCAAACTCTGACATCCCTAATTCTGCCTAAGAAGTACTTTTACTTTAATACTTAAGTAAGTATAAGTAAGTATACTTAAGTATATTCTGCTACTAATACTTTTGTACTTTTACTTAAACGTGCAAATATCTACGCTTTGGGTATGTGGTTCGGGCTGCCTACCAGTCTAAGGTCATAGGTATCTGAAGATCTGGGAATGAGACTCAACAATTCACAGTCTTTCTCCAGAACTGCATATGAAACCTTTAAGTAACATTTTGAATGCAGGACTTTTACTGGTAGCAAGTGATTAAGTTATCATAGCAGCAATTGTATTACTTTAAGTAAAACAAAGCTAAGCTCACCATTCAGAGTAAGTCTTATCATAGACGGACAAAAATGGTAACAGATCTCAGTCTTGTAAGTATATAATTATCAAACAGAAACACAGCTAACCTGTAATACCAGTAAGTGCAGATTTTTTTTTTTCATATCTACATATCTAGCTACGGTGTGTGTCCAAGATAAAATCAATGTGATGAATGATGCATGACAGGCTGAGCTGTGGCAGCCATTAGACAAAGTGCAGTGGAGAACAATAATTGTCCTCAGTGAGAAAAAGCTGATGACATTAAGTGCCAAAGACAAGAATTTGATTGCTGTCTGAGCTGACTGAATTCTCCTCATGAACCCTTCATTATCCGGTCACGAGATATGGAAATTATGGCTATTTTCAAGTGAAAGAAAATTGTCGAGATGGAAAATTATGTCATAAAAATGCAGTAAAGGTACATTATAAACAGTTAATTTGTGGAGTGCCCTCATTTGGGTGGTACAAGAGGGTCAATACTGTTCTGTCAACATCACTATTGGTTCAGTTTGACATATTAAATCTGATGCCAACAGCTCAGGTCAAACACAGAGCAGCTCCACATCCTGCCACATGTTCTCAGTTTTTGTAGAAGTCCATAACCTCAACTCCCCTCATAAAACATTTAACAGGGCTTTGAAAGGAGAAACACTGAGAGTGTTTATAAATTCATCTCCTCGTAAAGTTGTGAAATGATGGCCTTCAGGGGAAAAAATACACTGATATGACTTTTCAGATGCACTCTGCATTTTAAGTGTGATGCTAAAATGCTTTTTATGTGCAGTTGTAAATATTAGGCCGTAAAGGAGTAATTTGACATTTTGGGAAATACCCCTTGATGCCACCATTATATCCAGTGGTGTAAAGTAACTAAGCAGATTTACTCAAGTACTGCACTTAACAGTCTCTGAACTCATCGGCTATCATCTGATTATAAAGCCTTTTGGAGAAACAGCCAATATTTTGGGGGATCTGAGGTAGCCAGCAGATATCCAGGCGACCCAGAGACTCCCTCTGCTGTGCGCCACTTGTTTACAGTTCGATTAGCAACTTGAGGCAGGTCCAGGGCAGGCAATATTTCAGCAAATTCCTATAAATAGATATCTGCATATAACAAGCTATTTTATTGCTAAATCTGCATCAGACTAAACTTACACTGCTGTAGTGCTGGACCTACCACATGTGACACCTGAAAATGAAGCTATAGTTAGCTTAGCTTAGCAAAAAGACTTGAAATGGGAGAAACTAGCCTGGTTCTGTCAAATCTATCTGTATAATTTTGAAATATAAAAACAAAAAAGGTCATTTGTTGGACTATTTCTTGCGTCTTAGTTTTTGTATGATTTAAATAAACATAACCTCTCCTCTCTTAGAGATGCTGGTAACAGATTTTGTTTTCAGGCACAGCAACACTAGCTGTTTTCAGTCTTTGTGCTAGGCTAAGCTAACCAGCTACTGGCTGTAACTTCAGATTAACTTAACAGACATGAGAGTGGTATACATCTTCTTATCTGACTCTCTGAAAGGATAAAAGTTATTTTCCACAGTGTTGAATCATCAATTCCTTTAATTGAAATCAAATCTAAAACAGACTTCAGCTGCTTATTTGGTAACACACTGGATGCAGTAATAGCACCCAGGGAACATGACCATGTGCTCTGGTTCATAACAGTTTGTGCAATCATTAATCACACTCATCTGGATTTACATGCTAACTTAATTTTACTGAGTAAATAAAAGTTTCTCAGATAAATTCTGCCTTCTTACCACATGACAGATTAGGATCTCAGATGAGGATCTGATTTTTTTTGGCTTCATTACTGATTAAACACTTACAGGTACAGTGTATATGTTTCAGAAATACAGGGTAATGAACTTCAGGTAACCACATGCATGTTTGGCACTTTGGGGATGAACTTTTCACCCAGAGAAGCAGTGCAGTGAAGCTCAGCTGCACCCTGAGCAGCTGTCCCATCTGGCAGATGGAAACACAAAGCCAGCTCATGGTTTGCATCAGGGGAACTGCTTGTCTGAAACAACTTAAATCTGAACACATTTGACTCATGATCTTCCAAGGACATAAATCGAAACCAGTGAGAAGTTTGGGAGTTAAGAAATGATCATTGTCATGAATGTTTTTCTCCACAGGAAATGTTGAGGGTGATTAGACTTCAAATATCAGCTGAAAATGGCCAAAATAATCACTTTAACAAGCATATAAGTGAGAAATATTTGGCTTCAGAACTCACTGCATCAACCTAAGCAGATAGTTATGAGCAGTGGTAAAAGTAACTAAGTACATTTACTCAAGTACCTTACTTAAATGCAAATATGAGGTACTTTACTTAAGTATTTCCATTTTCTGCGACTTTATACTTCTACCGCACGACTTCTTGTACTTTTTACTCAACTCCATTCATTTAATCACTTTAGTTACTTTGCATATTCAGAGTAATAATACAAAATATTCTTAACAAATAAACTATGATGTATTATTGTGGATTAAAGAAGTATTTCACTGCTGGAAATATGGTCTTTTCATAAACCTGGGCTGTCATACAAAGACATAAATACGTTTGAAACTGGTACTACATAATTAATGAAAACAGAGAATTAGGGCTGTGGCATTCACTTTTGCTCAAGAGGTAGAAAAACACAACAACGTCCAGTCTGCGCCACACCACCAATAAACACTCGCACTGGTGAGTGACATGATGTGAACTTGGCCATTTTGACACAAACAATATGACGGAGGACTGATAATAATCTAGAAATGTATACTAAAATATGTGTCTGAAAACATTTTAGGTGAGAAATAGTCGGTGTACTAATCTTGGATCATATCTGATCAACACTGCTTCGTTTACTGTTTGATCTTAGTATGATGGGTGTGTTGTCTACCACAAGTGTCAGCCTCTAGTGTGACATATAACATATGCACCAGCAGCACTTCCTAAATAATAACAATGACATAAAATGGCAATAACAATCATTTACCAGCTCTAGCAAATGGCGGCTGATCTTGTCTTCTGCTCAGGCGGTAAGGAGCTCCCGGTCCTCATTGTTTTCCGAATCTGAAGACATTTTCGGCTCTTCTTCTTTGAGTTAGCTGCTAACTGCTGCTGCTTTAGTGAGTGGCATACATGTCAAAATTTCACACCCATCCTGCCGGCTGTCCCTTTAACATAGATGTCGTTTGCACACTGTTACCACCTCCACCTCTGGTTTAGGTGAGATGACTCTGTCCCCTCATTCCACAACTGAACCTTTACAGATTGGCAAAGCAAAATAATGGCGCAATATTCCCACCTTGAACATGCAGTGTAAAAGGGGCTAGAGAGACTATACTCTTTGTGTCCTTGTACTTGTTACTTATACTGCGGCATATCTACTTTTACTTTAAAACCAAGTAAAGCAGAAATAAATATGTGTAATGAGTTTATCAAACCACAGACAAATGTGTAAATAGCGTGAAACTATGAGCGGTATTTTCTGCTCTGAGACACTGGGGGCGTGACCACTGAAGAAGCTGAAACGAAAATGGAGCTGCTGCCATGCCGCTGCAAAGCCACAGACTCTCATTAGAAGCTAAAGAACAGGTCGCTGCGCAGCAACAGCCTCTTAGCAACTAATCCAGTAGCACACACAGTGTATGGTCGCACAGCACACATCCTCAGAACTGGGAGACAAGAGCTGCTGCACAGAAATAGCCTCTTGTTCATCAGCTAACAGCAGCTAATGTTAAGCACACAGCTCACACCCACAGCAGTAAGCAGTTACTGCTGGCGGGCTGTGTAGCCGATTTATGCTAACAGACTGAAAGGTACGTTAGTGATGGCTTCTTTGCTCGTGTTCATATGCTTGTGGCATTTAACATAGATGTTCATTTATTTATTTATTAGCCACTAGCTCAGAAAGCTTGTGGTACAACGCAAACTTACTGGGCACACACAGGGACTGATTGAAACAATGCTGATGCTATGCTCTGCACTCTACTTTAACATTTGTAGTAATGTAGTATTTATTTAGTATTTAGTAAGAGCGGGGTTATGATAAGGGATGCTCCATTGCATCATCAAGCAGGCTTTTAGTCCTGCCCAAAAAAATCCTGGACACAGAAACGATAAACAGTTAACACTCTAACTCCACAATTCAGTACTATACAGTTTGCAGTCTTATTTTCAACGAGTATTTTCTAACATGTATAATGTGTTTGGAAAGAAATCACTAATTCTGCTTATGCAGACTTTGAGTAAAAGATCAGAGTACTTCCTACATCACTATACCTATGTAGAGTCTTGAGGTTTCCATTTTCTGCTACTTTAAACTTACACTCCACTACATGTCAAAGGAAAATATTGCACTTTTTACACCACATTTATTTGATTCATTTAGTTACTTTGCAGATTCAGATTAATAATATAAAATACAATCAAGTTTAAAAGCTAACCAGCAGCATATTTAGTTGTTAAAAATAGCTTCACCTGTACCAGCTGCAACATTAAAGTGATGAACACATTAATGCATCACTAATCATAATCCAATAATATCTTATATTAACCTGAAACTGGCCACTCTACATAATGTGTAGTTTTGGCTCTGAAGTGTATTTTGATGCTTATACTTTTGCACTGTTAAGTAAAATTATAAATGCATGACTGTGACTCGTGACACAGTATTTCTACACTGTGGGGTAACTACTTTGAGTACTTCTTCCACTGCTGCTGCAAAGGAAGATGAGATGAAGGCAGAGACCTGACTAAATCATTAGGACAGCACTGTACCGGGCAAACCCTTGAAGCATTGTGTGATGAGAGCAGAGCTCAACACCTGACAGAGAGAGAGACAGATGATTTACTCCAGATTAGAGAACAACAGACACATTGTTCTCTCATCTTTCTCTCACCCCATTTATCCCCCTCAGCGAATCATTGATGCCATTCATGCCCCTGAAATGCTACGCCGTTGTGATTTTCTTCTCCTTCTTCTTCTTTTGTTTCTACTGCTCTCTTTTTTTTCTCTCCCCTCTCAACCCCAAGCGTTCCCGGGGCACTGGAGGCTCTCCTCTTTAAGTTTTTCTTTCCGCTCAGATTAAGTGTGACAGATTGGCAAAAGGAGCACATGACAGGAGTTCAGATGGCAGACAAGAATAAGATCAGACATGTGATGCGATATTAAGAGGTCACAAGAGCTGACGCACACACATAAAAACACACAGACAAACCAAAGGCCTCTCTTTACACACTTACACACACACACACACACACACACACACACACACACTGATTTTAACCATATGATCCATAGCCAAATTATCAGTGGTGGAATGTAACTAAGTACATTTACTCTATGTACTTGAGTATTTGCTTTAAACTACTACTCTGCTACATCTCAGACAAATATTGTACTTTTTACTTCACCACATTTGAGATCTTATCTCTCGTTTATCACAACAAAAAAGGGAGCAAGAAAGTGCAGCGACCGTCAGCGGCCAGGGGCTCAAATTTAAAGTGAAGGTTTGACATTTGCTATAACAGCCATAATTTGATTAGACTTGGGTGACATTCTCTCACACAACTCAGAAGGGAGGACGGCATCTGCTACTGCCAAATGCATTAACTTCTGTGAACTCGGAGACAGGAAGAGTGAAGTATTGTTTGAATCTACTCTCTTTCCATTTGGTCAAACAACAGGCATTTTAATGCTTTCAAGACACTCATGACAGCTCCGCAAGAAGATTTATAATGCTTTAAGAATTGTGAACACATGTAACTGAGGAGGGTTATTTGATATTACCCAGAGGAGATAGATGGGTAACAAGAACCCTTAATAGTAAATATGTAGGGGATTTTCTGCATGCTTGGCGTTGGTCTTTAGTTTATGATGAAATGATGCTCTAATTTTTTTTTGTTTTAATGTCTTTGAATAGACAAAAAAGAGAAAAACAATGAAAGGACAAAGATAGAGACCCTTCTCCCTCCAACGCTGTTAAGATTTGCCCATTGTTATTCAAGAGATGTTGCCTTTGAATTGGCTGTTATAACAGTGGGATTTAATGTTACAAATAAATAATTTAAGAACATTTAATAGTAAATTTGGATGGGATTTTTCTGCATGCTTGGCACTGATCTTTCCTTTATTAAATTCACAGTGCTGTCAGTGAAACACTGTACTTGATGTATGATGAAATGATGCTCCAAATTTCTTTTCTAATGTCTCAAAATAGAAAGACAAAAAAAAGAGGAAATGCGAAGAGAGGAGGGTTTCACAGAGAGAGCCTGGTGACAGTGAAAAGAAATGGCCCCGGCAGCAGCGTCCAGCAGGAAATTCAATAAAAAACTCTTCAAAAGACCCGGCCCTGACATTGAAAAATAGCGAAATTATAACATACAGCAGGGTAACGAAAGAGAGGAGTTATTGTATTTGGCACAGAATCGGAGAGAAGAGAGGAGCCCAGGGCTGCCACGTCAAATGAGCCGTCACTGACGGAGGGAGTTAAGCCTTGTGGTGATTAAATATAGGCCTCAAACCTGCTGGCTGCCAGGCAGGCAGGCAGACAGCAGACATGTTTGTGCACAGGCAGCAAAATGAACAGAAAACAAAGAGAGAGGGAGAGGGAGGGAAAGACTCATTTCAGACTGCAGTACAGAACAGACGGCTAATATCTCGACTGAGATAGAGGAGAAACTGTTGTGTTGATAAAAGTGTGTCAGGAGGGTCAGTGCTCATAGAAAAGAGTGTGAAGAAAACGTCATGGGTGTTGATGGATGATTTCAGCCTGAGGTGTCCACTATTAAGAAATCAAAAGGGATTTATCAGTGTTTAGGAATCTGTCAGGGGAGAAAAAGTCCTTTCCTTAAAGCATTTTGACTTTTTTATACTGTTTAATCTTTGCTGATGTTGATTTCCAGTCATTTTTAATGCAACAACCGACCAAAACACATCAAAAAATTCATGCTTTTGCAGTTTTGCCATTACTAGTCCTTATACCTGCCCTTTGTATCTTTATGTTTATAGTATAATATATACTGTATATCTTAGCGTGTTCACATTGCCCCTATGGTTCATTCTTTACGTATGTAGCCTGAACTTGAAGTTGAGTATTCTAATCTACTAATGATCATCTACATTTATTTTATGGCTGCCAGTTTTGATTATTTCTACTTACTGCCTGAGAAAGCATGTTTTTTTGAATCAGTCTGGCATAGCGGATGGGTCAAAATACTACAATACCCGTGAGCCTTGGCCACTATTGCCATGGAGAAGAAGCCAGCCAAGAATAATGGCCATCATCATCGTCATTACAGTTACACATGGCGCCATAGTTAGTGATTTACCCACAACTGATCCAGAATTTACAAGTAGAGTTGGTGTGGAGTGGTGGATTTAAGCAGCAGTCAATGTTACTGCAGTGCATGTAACAGTATTTGAAGCTCTGTGAGTGGATGTTGCCGAAATGCACCTTGGGAATCATAGTTAATGTCTAACTTAAAGTTTGTATGTACACAGGCAACATGTGCCCTAGACTTTTCATCGAACAAGCACAAATTTGCAATAGCAAATGGGCATGTCTGTAAGTTCTGTACCTTTTTTCTGTACCCCCCCATTGCCACCCTAGCCACGTTTTAGCTAACTTACATGAACACAAACACACACCTTTACACACCCACAGTTGATCTCTATGCCAAATTTCAGCATTCTAGGCCAAAAGCTGTGGCTGCCAAAAGGTGGTGAAGTTTGTGGTGTAATTGCATGACCAACCAACAGAGCGAGCCACTGAAGTTTGAAGTAGCAAAAAAATGGAAATAGTACTGCGTAAAGAAGTACCTCAAGATTGTATGTACTTGAATGTACAGTACTTGAGTAAATGTACTTCCAGTCCACCACTGAAAATCAGGGTTTCAGTGTACTTCACTGGTGTATGTTTTTGTGAAGGAAGTGCAGTCTTATGGTGACACCTTTCACGTGAATGAATAAGCAAGTTTACAGTGGAATCCTGATACACTCTGCCAGGAAACAGGAAGAAGGGGGGAAAGTCCCTGTGGCTGGTAGTTGACTGGTAACTGGCTGGGAACTGACTGGCAACCGTCTGACAACTGAAAGACCTTCTGTTGGGATTTGAAATTCGGGGTGTCATTTGTAAAGAGCTGCTGGTCCCAGCGAATAACGAATTATTTTCTAATAGCATAGCATCTTTTGTAATGATGATTCAGCCATAGCATTTAGCATTGAGCTCAGGTGAGTCACGTTGTATTTTCTATGGGAACCCCTACTTCCTGCATCATAGCCTCAGTTTTTGAATTTGCATCTGTTTGTGCCTCTCTGTTCGCTTTGTATGCAAACCAAGCAGCAATCTCCAGCGCTGAAAAATAAAGCCCACATGAAAGTGCCAAGAACTGAAGTTCTTTGAACGGCCACTTGAGGCTGACTCCACGGTCCAGTCAATCCCCACAGACTCCCAAGTTAAAATGTTCAACAGCCTGCTGCAAAAAATGCTGGGTGGTGTCATGGTAGCTACATCCATTATTTTCACAGTCTATGATGCAAACGTATCACCTCCAAAATTCAGTTTGCATTCCATCTGAACTTTTAGATGGACGTAACTGTAGCTACATGCATTATTTTCAAAGTATACACTAACTCAAAACACAGGACCTGAATTCTCACCATGGCTCATTGTGGTTTACTCAAACTTATAGCTTATACCAGAGCAAAGAAGCTATAGGTTTGAAAACACAATTTAATGAATATCCAGCTAACATATTGTGGTCTAGACTGATCAGCTGCCAAGAACGACACTGACATCCACGGAGCAATGTTACAACGTAACAAATAAACATTAATAGAAATCATGCAATTATATGAGATATTAGTGGTGTAAGACAGAGTGTCTACATTTTGATATTTAGACTAATAAGACAGAAAGATCTATCAGTGTTTCTAACATTAGAGTAGGATATTTTCTGTCTATACTTCACTGAGTGTGTGCTTGTGTTGGCTCATTCCTCTCTGACATTTTCCTCTCCCATCACCCCCCTCCTCCTCCTCCTCCTCCTCCTCCTCCTTCTTCTAAGGTGTGAGAGAGGCCTTGGCTCATAATGTGAAGCCTCCCCTTTGAGTTGAGAGACAGGCCACAGTCTTTAAATTGCTCCCTTCACCCTTAGGGCATGTTCATGTGAGGATTCAGTTTAGGGTGTGACAATGAGGATCATCTGGCTCAAATCAGCCCAAACAATCACGGTTCAGTACCCTCAGACAGACGGGTAGACAAGTCGTCCCAGACAGATGCTGACAGTGTCCCTGTCTGCGTTATCCGTCTTTATATTCCAGCAGATAAGACGACTCTGAATTAATTAAGCTACAGGAATCTCTTAAAAACGCCGGATAGCTTAAAGCCTTTCACATCACGACAGTGCTGACAGAAGGATGTTCCTCCTTGTTGTCCTCACCATGGAGCGCCTCTTCAAAAGGTTATCAACTGAAATTCCAAGACAGGAATCAGAGAGAGAGACGAGGAGGGTGAAATAGATTTGAGGAGCTTTGATGAGAGAGGCTTGCGATGAAAGAAGCTTTCAAAGCACAAAAGGCTTCTCCACTCTTGTTCTTTTTGCTTTCTGTCACTCTCCAAGCTGCTGCCAGTGTCATTCTTTTGCTTTGAGCTATGAACCCAAACTGGTGTTGTAGCAGATTTCATGTACAACGCTGCATGCTTGTCTCTTTCCATCTTGCTGTCTTTACCTCTTTTCTTGAAACATCTGCCACTGTGGACAAACACCAGCTTCAGCAACAGATAGCCCATCCGCCTTCTCATATCCAGAGATGAGAGAAGTGATGAAAGGAGAAAGAAAAATAAGTAAGATGTCATCTTTAATGTCAAACATTATATTTTCACCCCCCTCCCTTGTCTGGCTCCTCAGCACTGCTGTAACATTAGCCGTGTTGCTTGGAGCGACACCCTGTCAGGTGGAGTTTACAGACTCTGACACAGTATCCAGTAACCCCCTCGTTCCAGGGTGAGTGTGAGCCAGCGAGACAGACAGCACCGGTGAAGACAGACAAGTTGAAAGAAGAGAGGCGATTGATTGTGACAATCTGGAGCTGCTTTTGTCTCATGTGACCGGCTGCTGCTGCCAAAGGAGGCCAGATTTGAACTGTTTGAAAGTCGTTTTCACAACATGGGTCTGACGTTGTCCTCTATAATTGTACATAACACTGCTTTTAAACATTTTAAAGTAGTTTCCTACAGCACACTTCTGTGAGAGCTTCTCTTATCATCATGTACTGCTGCCTCATTTTTTTTTAACTTAAAACACAGCACATGTTCAGTCAGTCAAATACCCCTCCTTCAGCTTCCAACTGAATTTTGAACACTTGTTTGTAGAAGCTGTAGCCATCTGCCCAAATATCAAGAATGTGCCTACTGCACTGCTATAGTCCAGGTCAGAGCTTAATTTATTCTCGGACTAGCTGCTACTGTTAACTGTTGCTACTGTGCAACTGTTAATTTCAATCATCTGCATCTAAGTATGTAAAGTGTACCTACAGCTAATTGCTGGCTTGACTAGAGGTGATGTCAGGACTTAGACTCTCCATACACCCAAATGGTGTGTCCGTTTCTAACCTTGTTTATCTGATCTGATCACATTCCCACTACAAACAAACTACTCCAGAACTGTTTTGTGACCAGGTCAAAACGCAAACTCAGAAATTAATATATACATTAAGAACACAACATTCAGAACTCAACAAACAATATAAGACACCACCTATAATAAAATAAAGCACCACAAGACAAGAAGCATCAGATCATTCATTCATGACTACACAATTGATCCCTCTTAAACAACTGTTTCAGTTTGAAACAGTTTTTTCAGGGCTGAGTGTGCCTACTGTCAAGCTTACAATAACAAGAATGGCAGATACACACTGTTATGGAGGCTGTTCTAAATTCGACATGTCTTCTCAATATCTTCTGGCACTGTAGCTTGTTTCTACCCATGTTGGCATGGCTACGCATCAGTGTTGACTTAAAATGATGTTAGATTTAGACAGACATGGACATCAGAGTTGAGGCAATGTCTGACAGGAGATGGAAACAGAGTGTAACAAGTTGACAGTTCTGACATCAGGCAAACTCAAACGTACCACTAAAAAAAAAAGAAACCAGTGTCCGATTCAGCCGGGCTAAACAACACAAAGGTATGAAAACACAGGTATAGTTTCCTTCTGTTTTATTTTAACACCATTTTTCAAGTATTTTCACTGGAGGGAAATCAAAGCATAAAAGCAACAGATAACTTGCTCTTTGACTGAAGCAAGTGAGCACATGCTCAAAGGGGTGAGCAGTATCACATTAAATAATTCCTGAATAATTAAGTGTTCAAAATTTGGCTGCCTTGGCATCAGAATCAAACGCAGCGCTGATCTGGATCGAGCAGTAGATCTATTGTGCTGCCCGGCTTTAATCAGCTTAAGTTTTTCAGGCAGATCGTAATAAATGACAGTTTATAACAGCTGTGCGTTGGCTGTAAATCACTCACTAATGCGCGGGACGCTTTGACAAAAGGAGCAGTTAACACAGTTTACTATGGAGCTTTGAGGCGGTCAGAGGTGGGATGAAATCCAAGAGACCTCACAGTCAGTCAGCAGGTGTTGCTTTGGTGCAAATGAAGCAGATGTGAGACCTTTTATCGTTCACCATATCCACACTGACACAGATACATTAGAAAAGGCAGCTATTGGGCCACCAAGCCGCTGTTTGGGCCAATGGTGTAAAATGCATGGTTTTCAATAGTATGATTTTGAAGTACTTGTACTTTTGCTAGTATTTCTATTCTATGCTACTTTATAGGCCTACTTCTGCTCCACTACATATATTTGACAGCTTTAGTTGTTTTAGAGATTTATATTATTTATCAAAATATAAATCAATTCATAGATTATAATGCCTTATTAGAAGTTAAGCCTCATTAAGTATATAAACTAATTAAAATTAGCTACACCTTTACTAGCTGAAACATTAAAGTGAGAAACACATTAATGCATCAATAACTATAATCTAATCATGTAATATATAAATATGAATCTTAAATGGGACATTCTCTATAATATTTTTAATGTTTTTCCTAAGGCTGAACGAAATGGGAAAACAATCTAACAGATTTACATTTAGATTTCTGTAGACCAATATTATGAACATGATTTAGTATGATTTTTTTTGGTTTTTCAACTTGCACTTAAACCCCGCTGCCATTTTCACTTGTAGAACTGCAACATCAAAGCTTGCACGTGGTGTTTTACAAGGTTTTTTCTTCACCTACTCATTCACCTATGTCACATGGGGCCCTATCTTATACCCAGCACCATGCGGTGCACAGGGCAGCACAACCGTCATTGCTAGTTTCAAACCAAAACAGTTGTTTTTCACAGCTAGTGCCCATGTTGTGTAAGTAGCAAATGTTCTATGCCCATCTGTGTGCCCATGGGCTTGTAGGTCTTAAAATGAGGTGTGGTCAGGCACATCTTTGGTGTATTACTATTTTGAGGCAGCAGAAAGTGACTGCACCATTGAGCAACAAAAACCTGCTCCAAACTATAGACTGTATAAAATAATGGACATGGTTACTGTGATGTCACCCACTGGATAGTGGACTTCCATTTTGAAGCGGTGAGTTTGGCATTCAGGCCATCGCTATCTTGTTTATTTTATAGCCAGATGTGATCATAATCGGATGAGAGGGTGGATCTGATTCACAGACTGTAGCGATGCCTCACAGACAGCCTGTCACTCAAGTGGTCCTGCCCTTAAATATGCATAACTTTGGTTTTTGATAAAATGTAAATGAGTGAGCTATAAAAATGTCAACCCCCATACAGTTATAAGAAATGTTAAAATTAGCTTTGGAGACCAAAACTAGGCTGTAAACATGTTTATTTCTGCTGGGGGTCTATGAGGATTTACTCTGTTTCGGAGCCAGCCTCAAGTGGTCGTTTGATGAACTGCAATCCTGGCATTTTCGCATTGGCTTCATTTTTCAGCCTCAGAGGTTGTTGCTTGGTCTAAAGTCACAATGGTGCAGTATTTTCCTGCTATTTAAAGGGGACATGATTCAGATAGTAAAGGTCAGATTCAACTGGTCTTTAAAGGGAATGGGAGATGAAGATGATGTGTTGACTTTATGTTACACCCAGCAATACAACCCATTTGCCCCTTGTGCCTTACTTTGGGCCAACGTGCCGACGTGCCTTAAATGCTCATGTCATGCACTTTAGACCATGTGCTATAGATCGTCTGTGGAAAGTAGAGCAGTGTGTGTGTGCGCATGTGAACCAAAATTGAAAGTTGTTTCTGACCCTTTGGTTGGTTAGACTGTTTAGCATTTACAAAATCACAGCTTTTGTGATTTGAAAATTGTGCTCTATTACATCATGAATTTGAATTCTATTAATTGTCCAGCCATTTTCGCTTGTGGTACTTCTAAGTATATTTGATGCTGATATTTTGGTACTTTTACTAAAGTCAGATTTTAAAGCAGGACTTTCCCTTGTCAAGTGTATTTTTATACTTTGACAAAGGGCAGCATGACATATTTGTTGTCACAAATAAGTAGTAAAATAAAACAATTTGGCAGTGTCATTTTTAACTTTTATTGCCAACTGCCATCTAACTAAAAGAAGAGTTTAAGTGTTTTTCTCTTCCTCTGGCGTTTCAGAGCAGCTGTAATCTAATTGCAAAGTGTGGAAAAAAAACTTTCAAGACATAAACAGCAAGTTAATCTGTATCTCTCTGATCTCATCGCCTGTCTGTCAATCCAAGAGAGGCGAACGCAAAACAACGTAGGTATAATTTAGCATGACGGCCTTCTGGTGGCAGCTGGGGTGAAGAGTTCACAGGGAGGAACAAATGCTGTGTGTGTGTAAGAGGCACAGATACAGCAGCAGTTAGATTTATAATATATGTGATTCATTCATGTATAGTGGCACAACTCTTAACTATGGTAAAGAAAGCAACTGAGAGTTTGCAAAACACAGCAGTGATTGTTCAGACTTGGGCACAGAGAGGTCAAGTAACTGTAGCACAAGCACATCTATTCAAAACCTTGAAAAATCAAGTGTGGCTCTCCAACAAAACTTCTTTTATTTAGATCCCAACCCATTACATTGAATCTACTGTCTCTTATTCTGTGTACTGACACTAAGAGAATGTCTTTTGACAACGGTGAACAGGACTAAAGCAGAAGGATGACCCAGGGGCCGGGGCAGCACACACTAGACAGGGTGCTGGGGCCCCCGGAGGCATACGCTGTGGATCCATGATGAAGGGCAGAAGAAAGAACAGAGTGAAGCCGCAAAGAGTTGGGGTGTGATAATGGATTCCCACATTAGGTCCATCAAGGTCGGATGAGAAATGGGATATGGCAGCAGCTTGGCACTGGTAAGTAGAAAATCTGGTTTGAAGCGAGGCGTTGAACGGGCCGGTGACTCTATGCTTGGTGGCAGGCGCTTGGGGCTTGTGTTGGGGATTTTGGAGACTTCCCCAGGTCACAGTGTAGAGTGGAAACACATGGTTTCAATGTGTCTCTCATCTCCTGCACCCAGAGTGCGGCCGTGTCCACAATTTTGCATTTGTAACTCTGGAATTACTTTATGGTTAGTGAGGAAACAGAAACCAAAAAAAGGCTGAAAATCCCAAGATTTCAACATTTGCACTCCAGTCCCTTTACACACCCTCCTCGTGCATGTGCGTGTGTGTGTGTGCTGAATTCCTGTAGAGTTCATGAGTAACACTGGCTGAGAGGCCTGCAGGTTTGAAGCCATAAATTACCTGAGAGTGACATGAAGACACCAGTCAACCACAGGAGCTTTACTGAGAACTTCAAACAGCTGGCAGTAGTATCATTGAGGGGTCACCCTTCAGTCATTCTCACAGTAAATAAAACCATTCCACATGCAAATAATGGCACTGTGACTACAGTCATTTTGTTCTAAGGCTGACCCTAAATTAGGGTTCCAAAACATATTAAAAGAATACTCTGCATTGTATAGACTTCTAAAGAAGTATTCTCTTACAGTCATCACTTCTGACACACTCTCAGTGTGTGGTGGTGTATTTATCTGCAGAGATGTTATTTTCTTCTCATTTTCTGTGTTTGGGACATTTCTGGGTGTGTACCCCAACAGTGCTCAGGTGAGGTCAGTTCAGGAGCCAGAGTGTTATCAGAACACATCCAAGAGACACAGTGCCCCAAAAAAATGCAAATATAGCTGGGCGAAACACCAAATTGGGTGAATCTGGGGTTGGTTTTTACTTTCACTTCCACTTCCACTAACAATCGTGTTTACGAGCAGTAACCGACAATCCGGCAAAATATACCTTTAAATATATAGTTAACTATTCTGGTATTGCCATGTCTTTGCAAGCCTGATCACAACAACATTTATAACAATATTTTGCTGCAAAATCATTTTATTACAAAGGAACTTTGCTTCTTTGGCACTAAATTTGGTGAACTTTGACCTGTACTGTTGATCAACAGCAAGCTGTCTGGACAGCGCTGACCTTTGAGGGAATGAAGAGCTGGATAGTCCAAAATGAAAGAAGCTATTGTAGCTTGTTAGCTTTGTTGCAGCATCCATATTTAATTAATAGTTACACAACAGAGACTTGGTTTTTGAGACAGTTATGAGACAGAAGTTGTTGGTACAAATATGTCTGACCTGAAGAAACAGTGTTAATGTATTGTGCCAGGCCATTTGTGCTCATTCCCAGGGCATCAAATACTGCCTCTCTGCGTCTCATATCGATGCCAAAGACACCCTCTGACATCTCTCTAGGACCTATCTGTCACTGTGGGCACTTTTTACCTGCCATACGTGCCATTGGCTGAATCCAAATGTCAACTCTCTGGACTTGTAGACTGAGCCCTCGCGGACTTCAGTTATACGTAGTGTGACGTATTTACTGTCATCACGTAAAGTCTACGAGGGCAGAGACTACAAGCAGCTGATAGACAGCCCTCAACAGTTTTACTCGTTGCTGTGGAACTGTTCAACTAATGCTGCTGTCATATTCACATACAGTATATGTCATATAAGTTGATGAATAGTGCCTACTCATCTGTTGCTGCAGATAAAAAGATATAAATCACATGTATAACCTTTTTTTGTGACTAAACAAATATATATTAAAGCAGCTGTGCGGAACTTTTTACCATTTATAAAACTGTCCGTAGTTCATATCACCCCCCCCCCCCTTGAAGATCTGCATATTTATTTGAACCCAACAGCGACAAAAAAGCCTTTCTCTATATGGCTATTTAGCATAGCCTGGCTCGGGTCGGACACAGCGGAAGTCAGCAAACCAGAATATGGCACCTGGAGGTGGAAGTAAGTCTGCACGCCCGCAGTGGCCCGCAGCCATTAAACCACAGAAGAAGGAGCCGTGTTTACGGGTAGGATTTAAGAAACAGCCTAAATGACATGTAGTAGGGAGTAGTGAATGATTTCAGACACATTGCACACTCTTGTACAGTAGGTGGTGGTATGCACCTGGAAGTTGTTTGTGATACGCCAATAAACTGAGAGAAGAAGAAGAGCCGTGTTTACAGAGAGTGTTCTTCAAGTAAGCGTTACGCAACGGGCATTGCTGAATACGTAACAGTTTTACCAGATGTATCTATAAGGACTTGGTTGTACTTTCAATGTCATGGCGGATAAAGAAGGAGCACCATCTAAAAGAAAATGAACAGAAGAACAGAAGAAGGCTAAACGGGACAGTGATAGGGCTCGTGTAATCCTCGGTCAGGCATTCACCAAGTGGAGAGAGCTGAGAGATTTGATAGGTTTTAAAACTGATCCCGAGTTGGCCCTTTTCCTAATCGACAGGTATGTAATTTTTGTTTTTATTTAGAGAATATACCGCAACTTGTTAGACATTGTTTCACTTCAATATATGACGACATGGAAATTATAAGCAAGCTAAATATAATGTTAGCTGATGTGAACCACTTTTGTCTAGTAACGTTACAACAAACGCCACAAAATTATCTGTGACTGTGACCATGAACACAAATATACAGCAGGCAGTTGTCCTCAGTTTTTAAGAAATTCAGAGCTACACCAGAGCATTTATGATTTTCCTCTCGTTCTCCAAAACAAATGCATGCGGTAATTGCCGGTTGCAGTCGAGATTTTACGAATGAATCCGAAGGCTGCAGTAGGAATTTTACAACACCAGGCTGTGGGTGTCATACCGCTTCAACCAAAAGGGGCGCTATAATCAACGAAAACGGAAAGTTCCGCACAGCTGCTTTAATATAGCTCTTTATAACAGGCTACACACAATAAGGATGGGACTATAACTCAATGAATTGGGCCTTAATTTGTTCAAGCTAAATTAATGCTCCAGCAAGCCAGCATGTTCCCAACTACAGTTTGGAGCTTGTAAGCTGTCACGGAGAGATACCAACATGTTACAATGTGTTTCAGCTGTGCAGCACATAGACACCCTAAAGGGTGCCCTGTGCGTCGCTATGGGGTGTGACAAAGTGTCAGTATTTTATGACCTGTGAATGAGGATGGGTTGCCCAAGCTTGAACTTGCTAATTGATAGTTAGCAACGAGAGATCTTTTGTTACTCACACTGTGAGTAATCACAATGTCACCAATCTTCTGGCACCTCTAGCACCAATACGCAAAGACACACTGATTCATTTTGCTGTGACTCATTCTTAAAGAAAATTACAGTATTTGTGAACCATTTTTTAATTCTCACACTTATATATATTATGGCTATTGGTCACCATAACATTTTACTCACTGTCTCTGATTCAGGTAACACAAACTCTAGCAACTACATAAATTGGCATAAGGACCATGAACCTTCTGCAGCTTTTCAAAAAAGTTCAACAGAAACCATCTCAAAAACTTTTTTAAGGGAAAAATACCTCATGATAAATAAAATTGATAAACACAAATATGAGCCAGCTGGAATTCTCATTTAAAATGTACTTTATAATTATTTCCATAATGTTCAGAAGTTGCAGCTTATTCACATTAAAACCTTTTTGTGCCGCCAGTAGTAGAAACATTTACAGCACAGGCAACTGTATGTAGACACGCACGCGGATACAAACATTAACATACACCCTTACACACAACCCAGACATACACACTTTAAAGTAGAAAATGAAATCCAGGTGGGTGCAGGAGTTTTCTTGTGCTCCCAGCAGGGTGTCTGGGGAGTTGAGAAGTTGAAAACATGCACACACAGACCTTCAGACACAAGGAGAGAGAGGTTGACCTTTGACTGTTTGTTGGTCTAGACCCGGGCGTGAACCTCAAGCCCCAGGGCATGCTGGGAGTTTAACCAGGGGCCAGAGGTCATTGCGATGGGCATCAGAGCGACAGAGGGGTTAAAGGGGGTAACAACTCTTTTATTTGCCTCATGACACCATTATTTTCCTCTTTAAAACCAATTATGAATTCCTGTTAATAATTTACTACTTCAAAGTCATTTTTTTATCTTGCATCTATGAATGGTCCCACCCTATCTGTAACTAATCAGGCTGTGAACAGATCTGAGGTACTTGTACTTAACGTGAATATTTCCATTTAATGCTACTTCACGCTTCTATTCCATTACATCTCAAAGATAAATACTGCCCTTTTTATGTCACTACATTGGTCGGACAGCTACTTTTTTAAATTACAATTTTTCATCTACTTCCTTGCCAGTGAAAACCATGTCTCTCCATATGTGTTGATATTGAATGTTTGTGATAAACAGAAGGATGAAGTGTTGCTTTATGAGTTGAAGAACATCTCCTTCTTCCTAAGCTACATAAACTCTTTAAAAACCCTCTTGGATCAGCTGGAAAATGCATCGTCACAAAGCTGAAAACGGGGTTGTTTTTCTGGCACCATGAAAAGTTGACTTTTTAGAGATAAGTGGTTTTCACAGGACAGCCACACTACAGACAAATAACGATCTTATAGAATAAGATGCATTGCTGTAGATTAAACTACCCAACATCTACAGCAGTAACATGCAACATACACATTATTGGTGCAGTAATATTAATCCAAAACTTTCAAATAAAATAGTACAGGCTGCTCATGCACTGTTTGTACGCCTACCTACGAAAAGTAATGCACCTTAATTTGTATTTATATTAATCACGTAATCATGAGCCACTAATTTGTATTTAATCCAGGTAATCAGGATGGCTGTGATCATGTGACTAATGTGCTGACAGGAGTAAAGAAGTAAGCAGTATATAAGGAGTCAGTCTAAGGAAGTAGGTTCGGTTGGTGGGTCGGTCAAACAAACACAGGACTGCCCTGTGTGACACTAAGTGAACTTTGAATTATTTTAAGGTACCTCATCATAATGTTTTTTTTCCTAAACCCAATCTATGTAACTTTACTTTCCTCAACCTAATCTATATAACTTTACGTGAATTACCTAACGTAACGACACACAACCATGTTTCTTTTTCTAAACCTAACCGAGGTAATTTTACTTCCCTATACCTAAGCTAGATAACTCTACTTTCCTAAACCTAATTTACGTAACTTTACCTTAAGTACATAACTTTACTTGCCTAAAGCTAACCTATATAACTTTATATTAAGCATGTAGCTTTATATTAAGTACCAGACCTAAGTAACTTTATTAAGTACTTAACTTTAATTTAAGTACATAAGATGACGACACCCAACCATGTTTCTTTTCCTAAACCTGACCTATGTAACACTGACTACTTTTAATTTTGCTGACACATATTTTTACTTCAGTAAGGTTTTGAATAATGGACTTTAACTTGTAGTGAAGTACTTTAACAGTGTGGTATTTGTACTTTTACTGTACTAGTAAGTAAGTAAAGAATCTGAATACTACTTCCACTGCTGCAGATCTTCTGTCAGCCTTACTGATGTCTGAAGTCTTCACTTTGAAAAAGATTAATTTTCAGTTTCCTTTTTCTGTGTTTTTTATTCTCCTGTTTAAAATGGGTGAGCTGAGTAAATTATGGGTGAGGACAGAGGAGAGGGAGGGGAGTTGATGGGTGAAACCTCTTCCGGGCAGATCCACCTTAAGAAAAAGCCAGAAGGCTCCCTCTGACATGCTGACAGCTTGCCATGAGTGACGTGTGATCTGTACAAATTTCAGGACTAATAAATCTACCTGTCAGAGGAAGGAGACTTGAAAGGGCCGCTGCCCCGCGGCGCAGCTTAAATGCAACTGCTGTTGATGAAATTCTGTAGGCTGGAGAATTACAGCTGTCAGGAAAAAACGCCTACATCAGATCTGATGGCTTGCCTGGCTCCTTCTCTAACCTGTTCTCTGTCTCACACTTCCTCCCTCCCTTTTTTACTTACTTCCTCCCTTTTATTTCTAATCCAAAATATGTGAACTTTTTAAAAAAAACACTGGCGTGGGAAATATTATCTCTCCAACGTGTGACAGGAAATTATTTCTCCAAGTTTCCTTGTTTGTTCTTTCTTACAACAAAACACACTCTGAAAGGAACAAAGCTAAATCATATCACACACAGCTGTTTTGCCTTTTCCATTACAGAGCGGCTCTATTTTCTTATGTGCTTTGAAGTTCAGGCTGGACTTTAGCCAGTAAGAGACATATTCACTGCTGGTCCGTGACAGCTATAAACATCGTCTGAGGAGAGAGAGGCATAAACCAGCTGAGCGTGTTGCTGTATTTATGGGTAAACGAGTGGAAAAGCCATTGCTCTCTCTAATCTGTCATAAAGGAGATTTATGAGTGTGTGATGTGAGGACCTTGTTGAGGCTGTGTATTGACTCATCTCATGCAGACAGACTCCATGAGGCATGAAGCTAGCTGGATTCCACATCAATGGACACATGATTCAATATAGAAATGCTCATATAGCATTTTGTTATTTAAACTAAAGTAAAAGTCATTTCTGAGCCTTTTCTTTTTACAGAACTTAGAGGAGAAACTCAGGAACATTGGGCTTTGAGCTAAATGCTACTGTAACACCTTGCTAACATGCTCACAATGACCAGTAATGGTGGAAGATTGTTTACTTGAGCAAAAACAGAAATACTACAGTAAAAAAATTACTGTTAAAACTAAAAGTCCTGCATTCAAATCTTACATAAGTAAAAGTACAAACATGTAAGCATCTATACTTAAATATACTTAAACTTAAACTTACTTAAAGTACCAAAAGTAAAAGTACTCGTTATACAGAATGGCCGTTTTCAGAATAATAAATTGTATTACTAGATTATAATTATTGACGTATTAATTATTTTAATGTTGCAGCTGGTAAAAGTGGAGCTATAACTACTTATTTCCTCCTGGGTAGCTTAAACGTTATTAATACCCCATCATTTTTTAGTTATTTATCATCTGTATTAATAATGTGAAACTTCAAAGTAACAAAACTTTGTCACACCCCTCAGCGTGTGATACTCACGCCAAAAGCACTGGGCTTTCAACTAATTCCAGTGAAAACACACACACAGCAACATTTGATACTCAGAACAACTGATGGGTGAAACAAACACAGACTTTCAGGAGATTGCTGTTTTTGTCCTGTGTGAGAACAACAAATTTTACCCAGGAGACAGCTGTGTGTCATAGATGTTAAGGGGTGCATCTCATTGAGAGACCAAAGGGTGCCTTTGGCATTGGTATCACATGCAAGGGGCATGAAAAAGAACACAGTTTAACAATTGTAATTGAGTAAAGAGTATATATTTACTAGGGATGTCTCAATCCCACCTCAAAGATGAGTACCAGGGCCATTCAAGGCATTGTTTAACTGGTGCATTTAACTGTACAGCTTTTTTAGCACAGTTGTCACAAACTCTACTCTGCAACTTACTCTGCAACCTGTCCTGGTTATAAAAAGGCATTTATTCAGCAACCAAATCAAAACTGTCAACTTGCTGTTTGAGTCAGTACAACATTTACATTCACCTCAAACACCCTGTCATATTACCAGCAGAATTACAGCTGGATGTTGAGAGGGGACAAAGAGAAGAAGAAAAATCACAAGCAACAGTTAGAAAAACGAAGGAGCAAGATGGAGAGGGAGAGAAAGCACTCTGGGGTCCGTCTTTCAGTTCCACATCTGGCCCTGATATTTCAGAGTTAATTAGTCATGCAGGGGTTGTGTGTAGATAAATCTATCATCCCGCAGTGCACAAACCATTTGAGAAATGAAAGGAAGTGAGGAGATATACACAGTCCGAGCTCCTTCATAAATCACTGGCCCAGATTAAAAACAGGCACTGCAGTGATGAGAGGGAGGGATCAGGACGAGGCTAGTCCTGGACTTTCTCACACAAAAGCATACTTTGATGCAGGCACATACACTTACAGGATATAAATATATATAGATATACACACACTTTCCTGCAGTGACTCTCAACAAAGGGTACTTACACACCAAGCAGTATGTCAAAGAAATTGTGGAGTGGCTCAGTTAATTAAAAAAAAACCCAAAAAGACAGAAAGAAAGAAAGAAAGCAATATATCCACCTAATGACATGAACACCACCTGTTATAGTTGTGACTGCGGAAACTAGTTAGCAACAAACACCAGAGGTTGAAATAGGTTGCTAAAAGTTATTAACAGGTCAAAAAGTTAGCAAAAAGCAATGGCTAAAGAGTTCAAATAGTTATGTAAAAGCTGAAACATAGAGAGTATAGTATTTCATGAACAGTTAAAATGGATACTTAAAAGTGATGACTAGATTATTGAAAATCTATATATTTTTTAGGCATGCTAAAATATTTTAGTTTGGCTAAAAACACTGGACAAATGTAAATAAACAGCTGAAATAGTTAACCCAAAGTATTAAATCAACAGTCAAAAGGGCTAACAATAATGGATAACTGGTTGAAATTTCAAATGTTTATTATTACTTTAGCTATCTGTTAGCCTAACAGTACGCTAAAAGGTGGATAAACAGTTGAAATATTGAGGTAAGAGTGATGAATTAATGACTGAAACAGTTAGCTCATTGTATTGGGGCAGATAAAACGGTTCATATAACTTGTGAAAATGCACACTATGGTTAATGTTACGGCCTATAACAAATTAGCACCCCACAAATAACACTTCATACTTAACTTAAAGTTATGCACTAAATGTAAAGTTACATAGGTTAGGTTAAGGCAAGTTATTTGGTAACTTTTAGGTAAAGAAACATGGTGACGACATACCTTAAGATTTTACCCTGCTCCAAATGCCAGTCTCCTTGGGAAAAGTCTTGTGTTTGTGATCCATCCACCATGCCAACCTGCCACCTTATGTGGACTACTTACTTCTATTCTCCCATCAGCGCATTGGTCATGTGATCGCAGCCTTGCTAAATACGTGGGTTATCTATAATTAACTGGCTCATGATTTTGTGGGTTCCACAAATTTTGGTGCATTACTTTTTGTAGGTATAATTTAGGGTTGGGAATTACTAGAGGACACACGATACTATATTATCATGATACTTGAGTCATGATACAATATCACTGTGATATTGCCGAACCTCATCAAGGCATTTTTATGGCAGCAAAATGTGATGCAAAGCAGACAGACAGACTGACTGACACCATCATAAAAGAAATCCTGCATACACCTGACAAACTTAACTGTTGGCAGATTTAACTCCCTCTGCGAGACCACATCAAGCGTGTCAGCTAAACACGTGCAGGTAGCCCGCTAACTGAAAGGCAACACCCATGTTAGAAGCGTTGTCTGTTATAACCACAATCCCCCATTCTTGTGCTGCATTTTGCAGGAGGTCTGCAATGTTTGCTCTGGTGTGACTTTAGTGTACTGCTCTAGCAGGGCTGCCAACTCTCACGCATTGGCCGTGAGACACATGCATTTGATTGGCTTCACACGCTCTCACGCCACACCCCCGGTTTCTCACGTTGAAGTGTCCCTCTGAGCCAAAACAAAAAAAGTCCCTGTTTAGATGCGCAATACACCTCCCAACCGCTACATTGGATGTTGGTGGCGCTGTGGCCCAATTGACACTGGAATTGCACTGGGACTGGGAAGAAGAAGAAGAAGATCGATTTCCCCCCGCTCTTTTCAGGTATGTATGTTAAGTGTTTGTGCTCTTAAACTTTATGTAACGTTTGCATGTTTGTTTTTTGTGTGTTGTGAGATCATTTAAAGGCATTTCGAGAGCTTCGTACATATTATTTTGAGGTTTCAGTGCAGCTGTAAAAGTATATTGTAGGTTGATGCCTAATTAATTTTGTCTGTTTTATCTATACAAAACCATTCCTCTATGCTGCTTTATAATTGTATATTAATTACTGTATATATAGTAGTATATACAAAATAGAATAATTTGTTATGTAGGTATAAAGCATCATATACAGTAGGTGCGTACATTTTGTTTTAGACAAAATTAATTATCAACCTTTACTCATCTTTCAAAGGAATGTGAGATTTTTTTCCACTGTGTTCTTGGTTCATTCTTCATAGGTGACAGGGTTGAGTCTGTTCATGAGGCTTGCCACCATTGCAAAGCTGGTCCTGGTGTTACCCCACTCCAATGCAGATGCAGAGAGAGAGAGACTAAAACCAGGAACAGCCTGGCTCTGGATGGAACCCTGTCATCAATAATGACAATAAAGATGGCTGGCCTTGAGTCCTTCACGTGGGAGCCCTCCCCAGAAATCATCAAGGCCTCAAAAAAGGCCACAAGCAAGTACAACAAAGCACACAGATCTTAAGGACTTTGACAGTAGCCTCCCTATTTTGGGAATTGTTTGTATAAATGGTTAAACTTAAATTTTATTTTATTTTTTTAATTTAAATTGGTATTAGCTGCATGTAGTTTGGGGATGTTCAAAAATGTCACAGTAACATAGCTTTTGGGGGTTTTCATTTTTATTTAAATGTTTCTTGCATGATGTTGCATATCTGTTTACTATTTGATGACTTTATTTTTATACAGAATCCCAAAGTAAACATGCACAAATTTGAGCCATGCTGTGTCTTGTGTCTTACTGTTGGGTCAGTTGGTTCAATTGGTACACTCTGAGTTAGGCTAATACATTGAGAACTACTGATGTATGGAAAATGGTATATTTAAAAAAAAAAAAAAAGTTTTTGTTGTATGGTAATGACACTGAATGGGCCATACAAAAAATTGCAGTGTGTGTGGCAAAATTTCAGTTGGCTCCACCAAATCTTATGCCAAGGTTTTTTGAAAAGTTGGCAGCCCTGCTCTAGTTTGGAGAACATGAGACAACCGTTGCCAGTCCTCTGTGAGATAATGTGCCATTATAGTCACATATGAATCTAGTGACCGTGAAGTCCAGGCGTTACAAGTTAATGCCACCCTTCCTGCTGTACTCAAAGATTCCTCAACTTTATGCTTCACTTCTCTGTAGAGCCTTGGTACAACTGTGTCAGTGAAAAAACATTGGGATAGAGTCACATAGCTGTAACAGATGTAACAAAGACTTTCATCTTCAACAGCACTGTATGCACCCAGATCTTTGCACATGATGTCGGTGATGGATGGTGTTTTTTTTTTTTTTTTTAGCTCTCTCAGAGTTGGTAGTGGTAATGGTAGTTTTGTCAAGCTAAATGTGTCAAGTGTTGGTTGATTTTTTGGATTTTTTAGCATTAGCTTAGCCATAAGTGGCTAAAACTATCTCTGGATGATGTATTTTATTCTCATGTGACTCTGATTGCAAATTGCACATCATAAAATTCCTCTTTTCCCTCCATGTTAAAAAATCAGAAATAAGTCCAGACGTTAGATTTAAATGCCAACGGCACATACCTGTGTATAACCACCACTACACTACTGGTTCACTGACACTGATGGGTACACAATTGATATAGTTAGATAGAAGTAATGGATATGGTGGGATATGGTATGGTAGAAACGCCCATCCTAAGTGCTATATCGTAGACAACAGGACATGCTTGCATTCTTCCAGTTGCCTACGATATAGCACTTATGATTACCATAACCTGGATGACTGAGAATCTTCACCGACTAATAACTTACCAATTTAAATGTTGACAGTTCAATTATATGGAAAAAATGACTGTAACAATATCAACTTTGATATAATTATATGTGTTAAATAACACTGAGTGCATTCAAATTATGACAACAATAGAACACGACAATAAAGGCATATTAAGAGTTCATCTGACGGTAATCACATTACTAATCTCTTCTCATTACTGTCCTTTACTACAGACATTCAGAAATGTTAAAATTTACAATACACTCATCTCACAGCTACTCTACTCCACTGGCTCCTTCATTAGCTAGAGGAGCCGTTCAGTGTTTACACAGTTAAACAAATGTACTCAGCAGCGTACCACTCATAAACATCTGCTTGCTATCCCTATAGTATCTCACTCAGCGGAGGAAGGAGTAGGAGGAAAGGAGTGACAAGAGGGAAAGACGAGGAGCTGAGAGAATGACAACAAGGACATGTGTACAAGGAGGAGGTCATGAGGAAGAGGAAGAGGATTTGGATTGGGAAGAAAAGCCACTTTGACAATGTTTGTTAGTCTTCGGAAGACAAACGCCAGAGGGCACACCTTGGTGTTGGGCTTCATTAAAAGCTTTCCACCCAAGCCACAGTACAAGGCGTGTTCACTTGTGCATCTCTACACTTACAGGGCTGGGTCATATGGCCAGTAAATGAAATCTTGATTTATTTATTTTTCTTACTAAAACATGAACGAAACCAACAGTTTTTGCTTCTTTATGTGCAAGTCATTGAAGCAAGTATGATAAAAGATGTGCAAGAAATAGAAGTTATCCAGTGTCTGAATGCTCCAGTGTTGGAATGTATATTTAGGTACAATTTTGAAGTACTAGGACCTCACTTCAGAACATCCATTTTTTGATACTCCACTACGCTTTTTACGCTACGGGTCACATTCACCCATTTACTCACACATTCATACAGTGGTGGCCGAGACTACTGTACAAGGTGCCACCTGCTACTCAGTTTTAACACATTCACACCCACCGATGGAACAGCCAATTTGGGGTTCAGTATCTTTTTTTTTTTCCTTTTAAAGATTATTTTTATGGGCTTTTTGTCTGTATTGACAGGACAGAGAGTGAAACGGGGAGACAGAGAGAGAGTGGGGACTGACATGCAGCAAAGGGCCACAAGCCGGACTCGAACCTGCGGCGGCTGCAGCGAGGCAATGCCTCTGTAAATGGGGCGCCGGCACTATCCACTACGCTACCGACGCCCCAGGGTTCAGTTTCTTGCTCAAGGATACTTCGAAGAGCCTGGGATTGTACCGCCGATCTTGCGATTGGTGGATGACCCGTTCTGCCTCTGAGCCGCCCCAAACAAATCAGAGTATTATTATAGGTTAAGATGAGACTTAACCTCTATAACATTTCAGGGGGTTAGATATCTCAAAACGTGAATGTTTCAGGCAAGCCCTACATAAAATAAAAAAATGATAATCAATTTATTTAATTTATTAGGTTTCTTTTCTAAATACTCAACACACACAACACTTAAACATTCCTGGCAGTGTGGAGATGGATTTGAAACAACATTTTGGGAAATATATTTTACAGAGGATATAATAGAACAGGTAAATCAATATGGAAAATCTGAGACAAAAATCTGAGATTGACATCCACCCAGTGCTGCATAATAACTAAATACTTGGGCTTTCAAAATAATGCATTAATTCTGATTAAAAATCACAGAAAAAATAACGCATAAAAAAAGTGAACACTGATTAATCACATTCCAAATGCTGTGTACACATTGATGGGTCAGTATTAATCTAATAATGTCATATATATCAGGGCTTTCTTTTGTAAAACAAATACTTTAATGTCATTACTTAAAGTACATTTGCTGATAATACTTTTGTACTTTTACTTAAGTAGGATTTTAAGTGCTGGACTTTTATGTGTGATGGAGTATTTTTGCATTTGTTGTATTTGTACTTATAAGTAAAGGATCTGAATACTTCTTCCACCACTCGAGATTAATCTATAAAAACGTATTTTCCGTTAATACCCGAAGATAGATCAATGTTTTGATCTCTTTGAAATGCTGTTATGCAGTTATGATCACAGACTAAACCTCTCCTGTGTCACTTTTGTTCAAGGAGCGGACGTGTAAGGCAGTCGATAGCCATCTGACCGGGAAACATTAAATCACAGATGAAACAGCAGGAGGGGGGAAGCTGTAAATCACACATTACAAAGAGCCTGGTGAAAGCGCAGGAACATTGCTCCGTCGTGACATCGTCCCTCGCAGCCTGCCTTCAAAGCCGGCTCAGGCAGGAAGCAGTCATTCCCATTTCCTGTCTGCGTCACCCAGGGGGACGACGGCACAACTGAGAGGTGCGAAGGAAAATCATGTTTTGATATATTCTTTCTTCCCAAGGACGTGTGAATCCATTGTGATTGCGCTCACGACTGTTTCTGCGAGCTGATGAAAAGAGATTACAACAGCACAGGAATCACATTTGTATGAATGTGAACTCTGACCATGACAAAGCTGTTGTCGTGGAAACACTGATGATGGGTTTGTTGGTGTCAGGGTTGGTTGTAGTTGAAAGTTAAACAAAAGAAGACAAAGGACTTTTTCCGAACTATAAACACCCCTCTTATCATCACTGTGTGTACTTGTTTGTGTGTGTGTGTGCGCGCACACACACACGCACAAACACACACATTTACAATAATGTGTGTACTCAGTATTGACAAAATTGAAGCAACATTTTTTTCTAAATAACAATGTATCCATTTCATACAATATACTCAAAGATGTTTTACAAGATAAAAACACAAAACTTTTAAGTCTGCAGCCTTGCTAGCAGCTTTGTTGTAGAGCTATACTTAAATACAGTGGTGCATTAAGCTAAAAGCTAACACATAGTTTGTTTAGCGGGTTAGCATGCTAATATTTGCTAATTAGCACTACACATAAAACAGTCTGTCAGTTTACTTCTGCAGTTGAGACTGAAACAACTCAACAACAAGGATATTACTATGAAATTTTGTACAGACATGCGTTATCCCCAGAGGATGAATCCTAATGATTTTGTGATCCCCTGACTTTTTCTCTATTGCCATAATGAGGTCAATATTTGTGCTTTTTAAATGACATCTTGACACCAAATTTCTGAATTGGCAGAATATTTTGTACAGACATCCATGGTTCTGAGAGGATGCAACATTCTGACTTTGTGACCCCCTGACTTTTCCACTGATGCCACCATGAGGTTCACAGTTTCATTTCAGGGTGACAACAAGGCTAGTGAATGGGTTGCAATGAAATTTTGTACACATATTCAAGGTTTCCAACATGTTTTCAGGAACCAAATTTGAAAACTTTTCCATTACTTATCAAGGACCATGGTAAAATTTCCATGACTATTCACTACATATAACACAAACACAACTGTAAAGTAGACTTAACACCAAATTTGAATTATTGTATGAAAATTAAACAGCACCTTTATCAATCTTCAATAGTTGGTTATGTTCCTAATCACTTCAAATACTTAAAACATAAGACACAGTCAGTTAAAACATAATTCCAGCTAGCTGGCACATGGAGGAAGCGACGGAACGCTAGGGGAAATGAAGAAATGTATATTATGTAAGGTTAAACAAAACGTCACAGACTGCCCTATATTCCAGCTAAGTTACATCAACAGCTACAAGAAAATTAATTTGCTGTTACGTAACATTACGTGGAATGTTATCCACGGAAGACTACTGTTCAATTCATTTCATTACAAAAACAATTTCTTCAAAACATTTCAAAGAAATTTTCCAAAACTTTTAAGGATTTTACTTAATCCAAGACTTTTCCAGGCCTGGAAAATTTGATTGTGATATTCCATGACTTTTCCATGTTTTCCATGACAATGTTACCCTACTGGATGAATAGAAATTACCATGGTGATCCCTTCATTTTTTACTATAGTGCCATCATCAGGGTCTTTGAAGGGAGACTGACAAAAAAAAGTAGGCTGTGAAACAACATGATCTGACTAGGAGGTAGTATTTACAGGCACAGGGGCTCAAGTACTGAACCCTGGAGGATGCCATGGGCGACAGGGGCCGTGGCAGATTTTGAGATGGGTGAGAAGAACAGTGAAGTTGATGGCATTAAAAGCAGGTTCATAGAGTTTTTTTTCCTGGTGGGCTGTTAAATTTTCTGGCAATGATGTGCTCAACAATTAAAGAAATGTGTATATATTCATATGTGAGTAATGTGAGAGTGGTGGAAGAGCTGGCACGGTTGCTGCAGCTCAGTCTCACCTGCTCAGTCTGTCATTCAGCAGTTGCCATGGCGAGTCAGCCGACACATCCTGACACAGCGATGTGACATTGTCGACGCTGTGCTGCCAAGTTCACCTGTCACCCAAAGGCCCACAGTGATTTGTCCTGTCAATCATTCACCTCTTCTTCCTCAGAAGGACAAAGGAAGGTGATGCAGCCTCTGTAAAATAAAAAACACATGCTAATTCTGTTCCATTAAAATATTACAAGTGGTATTATATTAATTCAATTATGTTGTAATGTCAAGCTAGTAAGGATTACTGTAGATCTAAGGTGATGATGATGCTCATTTGGGTGCGTTTGATTTGTCACATTGCTGGGATGCATTAAGTGAATGTGAACCCCATTAGCCCTGGATCACCAGACTTGTTAGCAGCAGCACCTTCTGCAATAATTTACAACCCCTTCATCTCAACAGAATGTGTTTCTTGTAGAGCGTAATGGAAGTAATCCATTCTCCCTGTCAGCGCTGGAAAACACTTTGTTTTCTGTACAAATTGTGTTTGGGTGGAAGATGCTGGTTGGGGTGGAGGGGGTGGAAGGGGGAGCAGGAGAATTTGCCATGGGTATGTCTCATATATGCAGGTTTTGAGGACAGGAGTGTTTCTATTTTTGTGCACAGGCGTTGTACATACAGTAAGTCTGCTCCATATACTGTACCATGCTTGTATGAATATGAATCCTATAGCATGGTTTAGCTGGAGAAAGTACAGCAGTTGTGTGCGTGTTTGTGTCACAGTGGATATTCAAAGAGGTACATTTACATGTGTAATGTACTCACTGTATGTACAAATTTGAGTTATTTGAGCGTTACGTGAGTATTTACATTTTATGTTACCTTTGACTTCATCCCTGTCTCATTTCAGAGGCAAATAAGCACTTTTTTAAAATCAATTTGACAGTGATAGTATTGGGATACTTTATGAATTAACACTTTACACATAACACATATTATGACTTTACAAACTAAGATGTATTTTTACAGATATACCTACCCAAATGACAGTTTAAATAACCTTAATATTAACTAACTACAGCATCAAAATGCTGCTTACATATTGTTACACCAGTGATAATAATCCAGTAAGATAAGCAAAATATTTATTGATCCCCAGCTGGGAAAGCAGCGCAAAAACAGCAGTATAGACAAATAGAGAAAGTAAAAGAAATAAATTATAAGAGAAATGCATAAAACTAAACTATGAATAGAAAAACAAATTTGAAAGACAGTTTAAAAAAAATCCTACGTTGAATGACAGTTTGTTGCCTACACAGCCGAAATTGTTGGCACTGTACATTTTTGCAAACCACAAATATGTTACATTTGCTTGTTTATTACATATCATAACAACATTTCTAAAATGATGTAGTGTATGAGCTGATTTTGTCATCGGATGGTGTAGGGGAAGGTGGATGGCATTTCACCTTGGCATGTCACCCACGCAAGACGCCTACCAAGCTGCAGACCAGTACAGACCAACAACACAAAACCAGATGTTTTTTGGTGAGTCACTGTTGTGTTTCCAGCAGCTTTTGAGGCACCAAAAGTGAGTGTTTTGCAGTGACACTTAGCTGTTTTTTTTAGCAGGGATAGTGCCCAAAAAAGCAGTTGTTTTTTTTACTGAGACATCACTGGATTGCCAGCAGGGATTGTGCCAGAATATGGTCTTTTCCTAACCATATCCAAATGTTTTTTGTGCCTAAACCTAACCACATTTTAAACACAGTGTTGTTGAAATGTAAAGTTTCAATGTATCTGTTACATAATAATAGGAATGTAATTGATCCTTCAATCTGGATTAATATATTAATTCAATGATCAATGTGAAGTGAAAACATCAATCTATATCATCATCTTTAGAATACTCTTTTATTTAGACAATTATGTGTCAAGTTATGAGGATAACATTATTTATTTGGGAATAAATCAGCAGTGTGGAAATATTTTCGATTTTGGAGAAAAAAGGGCTCAACAGACAAAAAGCACATGCTGTATGTGAACAATGCTGTTATGAGAAAACACAGTGTAACGTTACCTGCCTGGAAGAGGAAGAACATCTCATCCTGCTAACTTCTCACTGCAGCAACATTAGCTGCTCTGTTTTAACTGTTTGGCTGAAATAAACATTGATGCATGCTGTTCTGTCAGGAGATGCAGCGACTTAAACCAACAGTGAGTAAGACAAAGAATAATTAATACATGTAATTTGTTAAGTTATTAATGGAGGAAAGACTGCTAGCAACTAGGCTAATTTATGCAATGTAAACATGCTTGAGCCAATAATGGGTGACTAGCCAAAAACAACTGACCTGTCTATGAACCTCAACAGTTATTATTGAACTGAATTTTATACCTTTGTTAAATGATCGTTGTTATTAATCCATGTTTTATGGCTGTTGGGAGAAGTTTGCCTTTGGAGTTTTAAGCCAGATAGAGCTGAAGTAGTAGGGAAAAGGCCATGGTTTGGGTTAAAATAAAAACATTTCTTCCATAAAGGTCTCCCTGGCAGAAAGTCCTGAAGGTTAACCTATCCCATGTCCTGTGTCCTGTGTTAGTGGATTCAGTATAAACTAAATTTTACTGTATTTGGGCTGTCACAGTTCTTTACATTTTTATGTGTTGTTTTTATCTTTTATGGCCAAGAGCTAAAAAATGAAGGGTGGCTTCTGTAGTCGATTGTGTTAACTTGGCAGACGATATTGTCTCATACTGATCGCAGGCCCGTGAACTGCATCGTATCGAAATTGTATCGTGGCAGACTTTGTGATATCGGCAAATATCATATTATTATCCAGAGAATTGATATGATAATCGCATCGTGATGAAACCAGTGATTTACACCCCTACATGACAACGTGCCAATGTAACAAAGCTGTGGTTTGAAGAAAGGTACAATGCCAACATTTTTGCTGGTGATTGGTTTGGCTTACAACTGGATAGGAGCAATGCTGATACTCAGTACAACAGCACTCCCACTTGTGTGATATTGCTTAGTCAGGACAGATTTAAGTACATTTTGCTCTCTTTCTACAATTCTGTACTTTTACTTGAGTACATTTTAAGGTATACTTACGTTTATTCAAGTCAAGGATCTGATGACTTCTCCCTCAATTTACAGATGTAATTTTCTGGCAGTTCGTGTAGTTAACTCTGACTCTATTAAACTGCCTACAGACCACAGTGATGTGAACTTATTCATTAAGTCAAGCATTAACAGTAATGATGTTAATGCCTGCAGCTGCCAGTGTCGTCTTCAACAGCTCTTTAAAAAACCCTGCTCCATTCTGACCATATTAGAGCTGTGAGTGTGGAGACTAGCCTGTGTGTGCACAGTAAATGATGCATTACCTCTCGGAAATTAAAGTGTTAGCAAAGATTATATTTCAGCCTTGAATATGATTTATAATCTCACAATTAAACAATATTTGTTTACAAGCAGAATATTTGATTTGCAGGCTCTGTTGGTTTATTTAAAGCATTTTCATCACACTTTATTTTTATCCCAACTTTCAAACCAAAGCACACCCAAAAAACAACAATCCATCTCTCATCCTCTCCCATATATCTCCGTCTCCTCCTCTTCCTCACATCTACCCTCTCTCCCCCTCATTCCTCTCCCTACTGTATCTCCCACAGCCCCCACAGTCCCCTCCATAAATCCTGGGACAGCAGCGCTTTAATGGATAATTAATTGATGCCGCTGCAGCACTGTAATAAGACAATAAATTACGACACAGGCCGGTGTGCTGTGTCAGTGTGTGTTGCTAATGGCCCTTCAGGGCTGGGGCAGGAGGCTAATAAATTAGACAGGTATTAACTGTTGTGTGCTAAGTAGCCCTCCACTGCTGACTGCCATGAGAGGAGAGGAGGAAAGAGAGAGAAGACGAGGGGGAAGAGGGGAGTAATGGAAGAGAGCTGATTGTATTATTTTGTTCAGTTTAAAGAGAATTAAAACACTGTTTTTGCTCAGAAATCAGTATAAATATCAGCATTGTTTTAACTTGTGGAATTGCATCTGCCAAAAGAATTGTAAATTTATTCATTTTTCTGAAGCATGGACAAGCACTAAAAAATCATCCAAAATATCACTTTAATCACAACGGCCACCAGCAGGTAGTTTCTTACTCACAATTTAATGCCTTGTCATTGTCGGAAACCAGAAACAATTCATTCCAATGGAGGGCAAGTGACAGACAGTGATGGATTATAGCGCCCCTTGTGGCTATCAAATCCCCTGTGTTGTCAGATCACTGATCCATTGGATTTTTTTCCTGAATCTGCATTGAAACTGGACCAGAAGTAGGGAGTAGACTACAGGAAGCCCCATCCTTAAAAATACATATTTTCTAGGCAAAGGAACATTATTTGCCATCTTTGCCATCTTTGGTTGATATCAAGGGACTTTGTCACTCACAAACACATAAATACTTAACATTTATTGAACATATTTGACGATTGTTGCACCATATCACTGATCCCCAGAACAAAACTACACAAACCAAGCCAGGTCATGATAAATGTTCTTGACTTTCCTGTGGCAACAAAAACAGTTTGTTCCTAAGAGTTCAACATGGATTTGTTATTCTCTCTGCCAAGCACAAGCAAAAAAAGTATCATGTGTTGTGTGCTTGTGTGACTGTGTGTAACTGTCTGTCCACAGCTAATCTCGCAAACTACTGGACCAATCAGCCTTATATTTTGTGCACATTTATTACTGTATACTCAAAAATGTCTCATGTTTGCAGTGATTCACAATTGTTAAAAAATCCGTTCTATTGATGTTATTGACTGTTGACTCCTCTCTTCTCTTAACTCCTCTTAGGGTTTTCTCGAAATTGTCTTGGCTAAAAAAACAACAAGCCTTACCATCGTTGCAGGACACATTTTGGCCTTCATCATGGCTCAAAAACTAACATCCACAAGTTTGGTCTTGTTTTGAGCCAAATATTTTATGATCTACTAAAAATAGGCACAATAGGAGATGAATAAATCCCCATTTCTTGTTATTGTGCCGCCATCTTGATTGTAAAGTTGCCAGGAGGGCCAATTCCACCAGGGCAGCTCTCCGGGGTCCGGCTGCAACCTGATTTAGTTTCATCTGCTAAACAGCATGATAGCACACCAGGAGTGTTTCAGTAGCGGAGCGTTATGCCTGCTAGATTTTGTAGACTTGCAGATTTTGTTTATTTGGTCATATTTCCTTGATATTTGCACTTCTACCATAAGTGAGTAGGCAGACTATGTAGTTAAAGGGTTTGGGGCTCTTTTGTCTGTTTCATTTGTGTTTATTATTGTAATTTCCTATTTTGTTGTGCTGTAGCCTACAGCTAGTAGTCACCAGGCAGAGATCTGCACTCTACTGAGTGCACTCTTCCAGTTAACGCTGTAGATACTTTTGCTTTGTATTTAGTTGTTGTTGCTGTCCATTTTGGCTACCCCTTGTGTATTATTTGGTTTGGCATAGCCACCATATATGCTCCCTCGTGTGTCATTTTGGCAGGTCAGTTATTTCAGTTAGCACCTTTTTAGGTTATTATACTGAGTATAGGTATGCTATGTTCACCTCTTTTATACGGCTGGTTGTTCAGGTCTTGGTTTGTAATTTTTCCTGCATTTTTTGGGTAAATAAAAACCCACGCTTTTGTCAACAACTCCTGTGTCCTTGTTGCCTCACTGCTTGGTAACTTACACCCCTGGACACACCAATAGTGAGTTTACTGTGCCCTGTTGGATTTTAATGCATCAGAGATGCAGGACACGTACCTAGCAACATCACTGCCCATGAAAAATTTGACCTGATGATGGCACTAGATGAAAAGTTAAGTTAATGATTCTTAAACGCTTTACTCTGCATACCACCTTGGAAAATATTAGGCTTTCCAAGCTCCGAATGGAGCCACCATTGCTGTGTTTTGAAATCAATCATTTCACCTCCGCCTACTATCTTGGTGTCACAACAGTTCATGGCTAATCATGGATGTATGCACGCTACATTCATGAATATGACAAATATACAAGAAAGGCAAAACTTATTTTAAATTTTATTTCATTCAAAATTTATGGTGTTTTGGTAGCATTACATATATATATTTAATTCATTTGTTTATTATTTTTCTATTTTTGAGATTCCTCTACGTAACACCAGTAGTACATGTGCCATTGTTTGAACACTAGTGAATTCAGGGATCCAACCAAAGGTAGTACTATTAATGAATATGGCAAGATGAATATCTGAACCAACATTCATGGCAATCCATTCAACAGTGTTGAGATATCTCAGCCTAGACCAAAGTGGTGGAAACGCCAACCTAGAGGATTCATTCAACTTTTTTTCCACAAATATTTCAAAAAAGTGTTTTATCTATGAAAAATAGAAAATTTAAGTTATTAATCAGTAAGAGACACTGATTGTGTTTGGATAATAAAAAGCTTCAGCTGCAAAACCTACCCTCCCCAGATTGAGACACACAGTTAAGTAGTAACACACTTTGGTCTCAATGGTCTAAAGCTCTCGACATGTCGAGTGTAAAGGATTGTGTCGCCTTCCAAACAGGAAAATCACAGCTTAGTAAACAAGGACAACATCTCTCACTTGGATATGTTGAATTTCAGCAGATAGTCTCTAATCCCATTTTTATGGTTGTCTGATTAAGAGGTGAGAAGGATTAGGGTATGAGTGTGTGGTATGTTGCTTGGTAAAATTCACCACATGTGTGCCTATTAGGAGGACCGCTGGTGGAAAATTACTAATACAGGGGAAACAAAGAGAAAGCGAAAAATTGCAGATATTAGGAGTGAGCAGAAGAAGAAAAAGAAAAATGGCGCCTCAGTTATGTCGTTCCAATTAAAAATGCTGCAAATTTCTCATCTCCTAATGTTAGCCCTAACGAGCGGGGCTTAGTGGCAGTTATGTAGATAAAAACTCTTTCTGATTGATTCCAATGGCCCATTGAAATTTGTTTCACTCCACCTTATTGATCACACCCCGCTGGTTGAAAACTGTTAATTAATAATGATAATAAAAGTGCCACGGCTCATTAAAATCAACCACACAAGGCTGAACTCTGCTCCCCTTTTCTCCACTGCTTTCACTTTATCTGGCCTTTCCTCCCTTAGTGTCTTTGTTCTGTTTATACTATTTAACCTCTTTAAAAATCTCCAGTCTTAACCTCAGATCCAGTGAAGTTTTCCAGCTGACATCCCAAACATCAGGTGTAATATAAATCTTGCAATTGCTATTATACTTGTTATTGTCTTTACTGATTCGCTCTGATGCCGGCAGATAAGTGTCCTCCCACACACACACACACTCCTTCATCCTTATTAATAATAATGTGTTTGCTATTTTCTGCCCACTATCATTCTACTGACTGGCATATGCATCCTTTCATCTCATTACATGTTTAAAGGTTTTAATGACTGACTTTCCTTGCTCCCTGCCTCTACTTTAAAGGGTAAGTTCACCCAAATTCAAATTGTCTTGCTTGTATTTTTGAGCTTGTTTAGACCTGTAATTAACATGCATCTTGAGTGGTCCAATCACAAGTAGACAGCACTAAATACAGATGTAAACAACCACAAAGATGCATTGTGATCTGATCCCTCAAACCACTTGCTGAGGTGGTCTGAGATTTGACTACATAACTTTTGTAGTGTAACACTTGTGCATTGTGATGCGTCCCCGACAAGGACTACATCATCAATGCTGGCCATGGTGTTTTTTTCTGGTTACAAAGGTGAATATGACGCTCTATAACTTGCCCATTTCACAACAGGTTGGACGAAGTGATGCGTGACCGTCAATCATTTTGCCCTATGGAAGGAGAGACAAGTTATATTCTACTGACAGTGATATCTCCAGCTGTATACACAACTGCTAACATGACTAGCGAGCATGCTAGTGATGGTGTTGACATGATAACAGTGCACTAAGCCCTTAGCCTTCAACGGTCAGTGATGTACGCAATAAAGAAATCTGAACATGTGGTCAGCTGGAGACGCATGATAGACACAGGTGTGAATGGCCATGTGTCTCAGCTGGCCATTTGTGTTCAGATCACCAAAACGCATGCTAATACCAGGTCTAAACTGGCTCTCAGTGGTATCTAGTCATGGAATTTATGGTTTTATTTGCCTCAATCTTAAAGATATCAGACTCTGAGATTACTGCATACCTCCCAATACAATATAGATTCATTTAATTTTCATTGGAACTATTTTCTAGGGAGGAAATTGTCCTTACGAAAACTGTTTACACTGCGTTCTGCACATTATCTACTGTAATGTTGTGAGCGCCACTGCAGAAACCATTCACTTTCATGGCAGAAACAGCTTAATATATCTACATGCAAGTGAGAGTTTCATTGTCTTTGTAATTTAGGTTGAAGAGATGTTGATATAAGTTAACAAAAACATTTAAGTTGTGTGCCATAAAATCAATACCAATGATAATCCCCTTAAGCATTCTTAACTATGTTTTCACTGTTACTACTGTTACCAGTGTCAGCACGGCAAGTGGTGCTAACCAGGCCTCTGAGAAGTGCACTGGAATTTGAAGCCAACTTTTGAAGTACTCAAACGGTGAAAATTACACCGTCATGTGATGCCCTGCAGGCCAATAAGACTTTTTCTCATTGTCTTACATGACCAAAAAGAAATCTGAGTGGATACATTTTTCTGAGTGTCACAACCCCTGTGAAATTCATTACTCACTATTTTGCTTGTTCTATGGGCCACACAGTGCAGAATCAGTGCTGATCATCTCTGACTCATTTGGGTAATTTTATATGCAACAGTTAAACCACTTTGGCTTCATGTGCCACTGAGCAGTTCTCATAGGACAGAACGGGGCCCTGCAACCAATGTTGTATCCCGGTCTCTACACATCCATGGTGTTAACATTGTGAACAATGCTCAGGGGTGTGCAGCTGTTCCACTACTGGGACAGTGGTCCCACCAGTACTTGCCAATTGTGCAGTGCCCTTGGCTTCCACCTGACCCAGGTGGTGTCCAGTCCAGAGCACCCAAAGCTAACTGCAACTAACCAGGGGAGACCAGAGGATGGGCAGTGGGCACTATGTTTTCAAATGTTAACACAGCTGGCCAGCTGTCTGTCAGCAAAGGCAACAGAAAATTAAAAAAGGCAAAACATTTACCTCACAAAACATTAAAATTTCGCCTCCTCTAAATGGATAGCACTTTGAAATGCAGTGCTGAAGCTCTTTAAGTCAATGGAGCACTAGACTAAAAGGAAAGATCTCTTGTGTTTTACAACATGTGCTTAGTTACTGGTCAGTGGGTGTCAGGCTAAAATTTACCAAATTCACCAAAACTGACAACCCTAATTACCACAGTTTCAGGTATGTTACTTGTTCAATTTCACCAATTCAGTACCGAAACCAATTCAGTACCCCTTCTGTTACTGAGTTATGGCACTGAAAAATGATCAGAAAAGCGTTTTTGCAGAACTTTATGATGTTGCAATAAAGTTGACCTTTGACCTTTGGATATAAAATGTCATCATTTCATCATTTTATCCAATAAGACATTTGTCACCATGTTTTGTGAAGTTGCAGTGACCTTGTTCTCCTACCACCAAATCCTGATCAATTCATTGTTGAACCCACGTGAATGTTTTTGCAAAATGTATTGAAATTCCTAGGCGTTCCTGAGATATCACGTTCACAAGAATGAGACAGACACGAGGTCACAGTCACCTTGACCTTTGACCACCAAAGTCTAATCAGTTTAACCTTGTGTTAAGTTTTGTGCAAATCCTGAGATATCAGATTAACAAAAATGTGACATGGATGGACAACCTGAAAACACAATGCCTCTGGCACCAACTGCTGCCAACACAAAGACACAGAAATTTTGGTCTCCACCACTATGACCTCCACACCCTTACTTTCAACCTTGCTACATAAAAGGTACATTACATACTGCTGTTAACCACAGCAACAACAAGCATGGTTGAAAGCAAAATTATTACCGACTTTGTGGTGGTTCCAAAAAAGAGGAGAGGCTGGGTGTCCTGAATGTTGTATGAACAGACTCTTTTAGCAAGTTACCGCAAGTTACCGACCCTACAGAGGGAACTCATTCAGCGACTCCGCCAGCAGCAGCACAGCATCTCTCCCTCTCCTCTCTTGCCGTGCACCCACAAGAGTTGGTTTCGTTTTGTCATAAACCTCTGGTAAGTAACCCTATGTGCCACTTGACAAAAAACAGCCTGTCACAGGTTGCAGCGTGATGGTTAGAGGAGAAATGTCCAGGTGAAAAAATAAATAAATAAATGAACAACTCAATTATGTAGGATTTTGCTTAAATTTAAGGATATTGCCTATTGTTTTATATATACAGATCTCAGGGTACTTTTTTTTTAAAATCTCACTCTGAGTTACTATTGTTTACAACTAAAGAAATGAGAGATCATTTTTGTTTAGTTTTTACTGAATATTTGAAGGCAAACTGTTAGGTTAACATCTAAAACTACATAACTTATTTTGTTGGAATTCTATGTTCTTGAATTAGTAATAAAAACTTTTTTTTACTCATTTGTCATATCATTAAGAAAATTGTTATTGCAAAAATACCCTGAAATAGCATGTTATTGCTTTAGGGCCATTTCACCCACCCTTAATTGACACAGAATGTTGGCATCAGATGTCTCTTCAAAAACTCCACAACTCCATCTCAAAGTATCCCATTGAAGGGTGAAGATGTCTGGGATGAGGTGGCAGCAGCAGTAGTGGTTCAGCAGTGCTAACAGTGACTGTGGATGATGATAAAGCTGTTTGACTGTGTCATAGTCGCAGCCCTTGCTACTTCCCTGCTCTGCAGAGAAGTGGAGCGCTTAATATATTATCAGTGGACACGACTGACACCACCGAAAGACAGAGTGCCCAGTGCAGAGCTCTCGCAGCCCGGGACCTGAAACATTCCTCCATATTTTTCGCCGGCTGTCAGGTCGTCTAATAAAGCGGGGCAAAATGGAGGGACGGTGCAGGAGCTGAGGGTGGATGAAGTATCTAGCACTGATGTAATATGGCTTATAAATCTAATTTAATTACCCAGTGTGGGGACAGGCTGTAGAAGCCATGACTGGATTTATTGTGTCTTAACTTGGCATCTTAACGACTTTGTGCTTTTAATATCATTACCCTGTAATTTATTCTTTTTCGTGCACACACACACACTCACACACACACGCTCACACTGTACATATAGCCACAGTAGCCCAACACCCACAGTGCAGTCATAATCTTTTTAAGCAGGCAGCTTTACGGATCGTAGGAGTCCTGAGCTGTGACAGCTATTGATCCATAAACTCGTGCTTTAACTCATCCCAGGCTGTCCCTGTACTGTATGTCATCAAGACGATTTAACTGATACAGCCTTCATTCAGGACATGCAGTTACATTTCATCACTAGTAAGTTCAATATGCCCTACATGCAAAGGGCAGGTTAAAATGAATGTGTCACATAGACGGTATATAAAGATGGCCTCCTCTTCCTCCCACTATACAAAAACGAAGCCAAAATATCCCAGATACAGCTGCTGCCATCCTGCACTGGTGGGGTCATTTGGAGGCAGAGCCTGCACAGTACTAAACAAGAAACAGAGCCGATGTATCGAGTTCCCACCCATACACCCATCCAACCCAGTTAGGAACAGTGCCATTGATTGCAAGCACACCGATTGACATGCAGTCATCAATCACACTCCCTTTTTATAGCATCAAATACCCAAAAGTGGGATAACAACAACAACTGGATCTGTCATGTGATGTCATGGGGCCAGAAAAGACTTTTTCCATAGACCTACATTATGAAGGAGATTTCTGTAAATCAGTGGATACATTTTTTAAGCATCACAATCCATGATCACTAACCCCTGATAAAATCCATATCTGACCATTTGGTCCGATAACATTTCAAGAGGAGCCGCATGATTCAAGGGCCAGTGTGTAAAATGGGTCGAAAGCAGTGACATCAGTGGTCAAATTCTAGATTGCAGGGCTCACTCGCTCACCCCTCCCGCCGGGTAAATGACGGTGGCCTCGTAAGACCAAAAGCCTTGCGCAGACATGAGATTTTCAGGAGTAGGTCTATCTAGCGAAGAGGTGAATATTTATTTAGAAATCTAAACCATGTTACGATATTGTAATGAATCACTCACGAGAGACCAGAGTAGCATTCGGGAAAAAGGCCCATTTATTTGAGCACTCCAAAAACTCCAGTAACACTCCAGGAGGTAGCACGTAAAAGACTCCATCCCAAACTCTGACTCTTCTAGCGTAACACACACACTTCATACACACATACTCACTTACAGTACCCAGCGGGGCAGCCCTTCCCTCTCTGCTCCACCAATCTCCAGCCCGCACACTGACTGACAGCTTACCACACTCACCACTGGGTCGCGACCCTGCAGTAAATGTTCTGTTATAATGTCAATGTTCTGTGAGTTAATGGCATGTTTGGGATTGAATGAGTATAGGTAGGGGGGCGGGGTGCGAGTGTGACAGGGATGAGGGCTGTGTGAGTGCGCGTGCTGGTGTGTGTATGAGCGAGCTGGAGGAGAGAGCAGGAGTGCACAGTTGGAGTTACAGCTAAATTCTTGTTTGTTGGTTGTTTTGGCGTGGTTATGGCCAACAGTAACCTGTACTGTTCAGTAATAAACGGTGGTTTTAGCTGTACTGAATCCAATCAGCAGGGTAGATAGGAGTAACGTTACTGTTATCCTATTGTCTGTTATTGACATAAGACTAAAATTTTCAGTATGTCCTATGCTGTGATCTGCGGAGGGATACCATGGTGAGCAGGCACAGGCACAGACATAGTCTGTAAACAAAACTCAGCTGTTTATTTAGCCTAGCGATATCTCCGGACTATAGTAGCTGCAATGGATGACTTTGAACGCGATTTTGAAGTTTCTTGTAGTGGACACAGACCCAGAGCCATACCTACTTGAGCCGGAGCACACAGATGAGGAACTCCATGTGTTGGATGAGCGGGCGAGAAGAGAGGCTGAATCCTCTGCTCCCATTTTGCTGCACAGAATGGGATTTGGTGCTACCATTGTTGGGGAGATATATACATGCATTATAAGCATAATTATAAGGCTACGAAAACCAAACAAATTTTATTTTATAGCGATTATACACTTATATAAACATATTAATGGGTAGAATATTCAGATTCAGATTTGACAATAAACCATGCCAAATATTACACACTGGCCCTTTAAATAATTCTATACCCATTCAAGTTAGCAGAGAACTAAACTGCAAGTTAGCCAATTGGCTGTACTCAACTGCGCTCGGCCGCCATAAGTATCTAGTGCACCTGCTGTACGGGCCCCATAATGCAGAAGATCTGGGTAAATTCAAACCATGGAAATCAAGCTTTTTTGGCCTCATGTGCCACTGAGCAACTTTCACAGGAATGAATGGCGGCCTGCCTCCAATACTGTATCCAGGTCTCTTAATACATCCCTGCCTGCCATTGGTTGGCAAGGTGCTGGGAAACTAATGAGCCAAAAGTTTCATTTAACTGTACTCACTGAAAGGCAACATTTTAACAGCAAACAACCAGTCAATCAATTACCATTTGTTGCACATATTATTGACCGTTTTGAAGTGATTCAATCGAAGCAACAGTAACTAGGCAAGCCCTGGATTGGTCCACATGCTGAAACGTGCATTAAGAGTTCAGAGGGTGGTGTCTTTTATAACCTTTCCAAAACCAAAAAAAGAACAAAAGTGTAAGGAAATCGAGCTTTTTTGGCTTCATGCGCCACTGAGCAACTTTCATAGGAATGAACAGGGGCCTGCCTCCAAAGCTGTATCCAGGTCTTTTAATACATCCATGGATTGAACTGATGGCGGTCAAGTTGCATTGTGGGTGATGTAGGAACCAGGTTTTGACAAGAAAGAAGAGTGCGTGGAGCTCTTCTCAAGCTCTCACGACTACATTCATAACTTTTGTATACAAACAAGTGCAACACCATAAATGTCTTTGTGGAAAGGCTGTTTGAAAGTGTGCACCACGCTACTCGTTGGATATCAGGGAGGCTGTTATGGCTTTACAATGATCTTAATGGCACTTTTATCTGGTTAACTAAAAGAAAACTTCACATTTACATATTCCACTACAAATAACTATAGTATCTTTGTCACAAATCACTATTTTTAAACAATCTAGCCACAATGTTCAGCATGACAATAGCAAGACAACAAGCCTCTTCATTTGCCCAGAAACACAAATACATACTGATCCACTGAAGGGAACTCCACATCTCTGTTTTTTACTTAACACTGTATCACTCTTTGTTCCCTCCATCAACCATTCTACATTCTTTCACAGCAGCTCACCCTGCAGCTCGTCTTTATCTTATTTCATCTGTCTCCTCCCTTCTTACACTGTTCTCTCATCCTTATTCTCCCACTGGCCATCCCACGCCCTCCAGTTCAGCCTGTCGGCTTAAATAAAAAAGACAAAAAGGTGGAAAAATAGACAGAAGGAATTAAGAAGAGATAGAAAATGAGGGATGTGAGAATGAAGGCAGCATCACTCCTCCACTGTCTTTCCCTCCACCTCCCACCATGTCAAGCAAATAGTTTCCAGAGGCCTCTGTTCCACATTAGCTTAGCTTGCTATTCAGCTGAGCCATCGACTTAATGCAATCCCCTAAATGCCTGCTGTAGGCCTCACTGGCAGTGACATATTTGTTTTGCAGCCCTCTGCAATCTGATGTCTGCCACTGTACTAAAGATTTGATTAATGCCTCTGCTTTTGAGTCCTGTAATTGGCTGTGACTGCAATCACAAAGTCCTCCCTGCCTGCCATTGGTTGGCAAGGTGCTGGGAAACTAATGAGCCAAAAGTTTCATTAACTGTACTCACTTAAAGGCAACATTTAACAGCAAACAACCAGTCAATCAATTACCATTTGTTGCACATATTATTGACTGTTTTGAAGTGAGTCAATCCAAGCAACAGTAACTAGGCAAGCCCTGGACTGGTCCACATGCTGAAACGTGCATTAAGAGTTCAGAGGGTGGTGTCTTTTATAACCTTTCCAAAACCGAAAAACAAGAACAAAAGACATTGGATAAAACAGATGTAATGTTAGCTGCAACTATAAGTATGTCCAACTAACCAGACTTTCTAGGGAACTGTGACATGATTAATCAGATGTGTTCCTGTTGCCAAAAAAAAAAGTATTTTTTGTACAATGAATTTAAGATATTGGTTTGAAAAATATTATTGACATGTTTAAAAATCCATTCTGGTTTATGAAGGCCTTTAGCTTCAATCTTCTGGCATGGTATTATGTGCCACCGACCCAGGCTTCAGACAGCGACCATTTATTGTGGGTGTGCAAGTTAAAGTTTACATTATCGCATTGATGCGAGTGCATGATGATTATTTAGTTGGTGCTCCTGACACTTGGTGCTCTACGCACAGTGTGTTTACATCATGAAGCCTAATGTTATTGTACAATTCTCCGGTTTATCAGTGAAGTGTATGGAAAAAGGACTAAACTGCAGACTGAAGTCTATGCTAACAGCAACAAAGATCCCCTTTACACATTGTGCAAGTGCACATTGTATCCAGAGTGTATCTAGATATGATTTAACCTGATAACTTTTAATCCTGGCATTAATTGGTATGTGTCTCCAGTATCCACGAGTGTCTTAAATATCCATTACCTTTCTTGCTGCTATCTTGGTCGTAGCTTAGCTCGCTAACAGGCTAATAGCTGCTACCTCGCTGGTTTTATCACTGTAAACTGCGCTGTGCACCAAAGGGTGTTTGTTTAACTTTCAATTTCAATTATCTTTTTTCCTCTTCATGCTGTCAATCACTAGTAGACTTGGACAGATGATGCAGACAACACATTACAGCATCTGCCCCATGGTTGAATCCTGGAGTTTGGAGGAGGAGGAGAGGGAAGGTGAAGTCGGAAAAATTGACTTTAATGAGATTTGACCTCCTCGGCCCTGACAAGACCTCACTGGTTCACATATGGTTGAAAGCAATGAACAAGAGGTCAAGAAGGGAATGATTGACCCATATTACAGACAACGAGAAAGACAAAGAAGAAGCAAGAAAGGGAAACTAAATAGCTGAAAATGACAACATGACGTTTGGTTCAACATTATTCCATTTGTCCTCATTTTAAAGGTGTTTAAGCAATATTTCTCCACATAATGGTCCACATACAGTATTTCCTTCGGTGCATTTTAAAAATACTCCCCTCATGCACACATGTTGAAGAACAAAGACAGATCACATGCAGCACAATTTATGAGGCTCTATCTTAAGACCCTGAGGCCGTAACAGGATTTATGTACAATTACAGTATGTACTTTGTTCTTTGGTCTCTTGAGATGCTGCTTGTTTATTTTTATTTATAGGGAAATATACTTTAGTTTTACAGCTTTTTCTAACTTCTGGCTTTTGGGGGTTTTGCCATATACATGTGACACTTACCCAAACACATACAGTACAATGCCTTCCACTGTTTGCAGCATTGCTAATGTGAGTCACATTCACTCTCTTCTCTGCTGCTGCTGCTGCCTATAGAGTTGTTGTATTAAAGGTTACATATGACCTGGGTGACACTAATGATTTATATCCTGTGTTTGCTGTAAACACAATGAGTGAGAGCCATCATACTGTACACACACACACACACACACACACACACACACACACACACACACACATACACACACACACAGGCTCTGTCATATTTTACACCATTAAAACACCAGCTGTTACAGCACTGTCTGCATTCATTACACATAATAGGACCATTCAGACTGTGTGCATATAGTACACACACACACACACACACACACACACACACACACACACACACACACGAGGAAAACACACATGTAAGTGCATTAAAGTAAGTAGTAAGTAATTGGACAAACATCACTCACTCTGTGTTTGTATATATTTGCAGCAAATGAGCCATACTAGTTATATTTATATATGGTCTTACAAATATTTCCAGGGTGTTATTTTCTCTACAATACTTGGAAACACAAGAATTATATAGTAATGAAAAACCCACAGATGATTAGCACCAATTTTTGTGCAGTTGCTCTCAGCTCTACAGAACATTTTAACATCTTTCAGCTTGTTGTTTTGTTTTTTGTCCCAGTCTCAACTTTACTGTCTTGCTGCTCTCATGAATGTCAGTTTTAGAGAAAACAGGCAGCTGTTTTCATTACCAAACAGCAGACAAACACAGATAGAGACTAGCTGGTGAAAATAGAGGAACATTTAACAGCTACAGAGACAGATATTTCCCTCAGGAGTTGGTAAAGACCAAAAACAGAGCTAACAAAGTGAATATTGGACTGATGGAACATGAAGCTGAACTAATGCTAATGTTGTAATGGATTAGCTGGATGGTTAAATAAATAACTACTGACAAGTTCCTATATAACCAGTACTGATTCAAAACACAGATTTCGGTACCTCGTTTTGGTGCCAGGTTATGTGCGTAGTGAGTGTGCAGCCAAGAAAGAGAGAAAGTGAACGTGTGTGACGTGTGACAGTGAAGCTACGGTGACTGGAGCAGACAGTATAAAGTTGAATGTAGCAGTGCACCATGTGGACAGTTTAAGCTGTTTGTCAGTAAAAAATTGCTACAACTCTTCAAGACTCAAGCCAAGTTCCTAAGTCTTTTCAGCCATCTGCTGATTAAAGTGATGTGGGTTAGGCCTGAAATTAGCGAGTGAAGTTTGTTTCTCACTGGACCTGATCAGACTCACTTAAAGTGGACTGTTAAGGTGGACCTAGTCTGATTGGGCGGAAGTTCGCTGCATAGATCAGCCTCTCATTGGGCGGAACAAGCCACCCGCTGAAGTCCCGCCCTACCACCTCCAGTTGTGTAGTATTTTTCAACCGTTTTCAACACGTCCTTTACTAACTTTTGCAGTGTTTGATCTTGCGGGGATGTAGCCATTTTTCTGCCATGGTTCGTGTCCTGTAGACAATATATTTGTGGGCGTGTTACACCAAAACCTGTTTCCTATTTTTGCAAGCGCACCGTTGTTGTGGCCAAGAACAATTGTGATTGGATGAAAGAAATACAAGCAGCCGGGGCGTTTTTTTCTCCGATCTTAAAGTGAGAGTCGGCCCAGCCAGACCTTTCTTTTCTTGAGAAAGGTCTGGTGAGCAAGACTAAGGTGGACCAGATTCTCATTGTAGTGACAATCTTAGCAGCTCCTGATCAGATAGTGAAGAAATGTCTGGCTGCTGAGTTTCTACTGAGTTAGGAGACATTATTCCTCCCATCTCAAAATTTATTTTGTTGTTATTGGTACTGTAAGTGTTAGTGTTAGTTTAATAAGTGTTAAATTATTGAAGCTGGGTTAGGTTTTATTTATGTGAAGTAGTTATGTGAATTTGTTAATAGTGTTTTGTATTTATTCATATTTATTTTAAACTGTTAAAAAATAATATATTATTCAATTTCAAGTAAAAATTTTCTGTCCAAAAACTGTTCTTTAATCTAGCTGACCTGGGCTTTATTTTTTAAAAGTATCAACTCAGGCACTGTTTAGGCACTGGCATCATTTTTAAAGTATCATGTTAGGACTGGTATTAGAAAAAACCCAAATGCTACCCAGACCTGGTAATAATGCATCATTGTTATGTTTACAGCATGTTACAGCAAGCTTAACTATATCCGAGCACACCTTTGTGCCTACACATTATTTATTGTTCATTACCTATTCTGTTTGTTCTATAAATTTAAGAGGAAATTCCAGCTTCACACAACCTGTTTTTGGCCAAGCAGCAACCTTCACGGCTGAAAATTTAAGCTAACATGGATGTGCCAGAAAAGGGAGTTCCTTGAACAGCCACTTGAGGCTGGCTCCAGAAGCGACTTAATCCCCATGTTAAAATGCCCAACTTTACATCAGAAATAAGCATGTTTACAGCCTGGTACAAAAAATAGTTTTGATCTCTTCTTCTTCTTTGGTCTCTCTTCATTCATGACAGTTCAGCTGGGAATGGATTGTTATGAAACTCACCTGTTTACATTTTATTAAGGCCTAAAGTTGCACATAATTAAGGGCATGGCCGCTTCGAGTGACAGGCTGTCTGCGAGTCCTCACCACAGTCTAAGAGTCAGATTCACCCCTTACTCCTTCGCATTGCCAGCCTCTTGTCTAAATATGGTCAGATCTGGCTCCAAAAAGCAAGATGGCAACGGCCAAAATGCAAAACTCAAGGCTTCAGACGGCAGTCCACAAATCAACATCAACAAATCAATCACCCATTCTTTTGTACAGTCTAAGGTTTTGGCCATCATTCCTAAACAAAGTTAGCCAGACTTATTAAGACAAGAAAGCAAATGAAGATGAAATGTAAAATTATTACCAAACTGTAAACACACCTACTTCGCCATCATTACTATTGTTATATGATGTTGCAGTAATGCTCCAGTATTAATTTGGTGAGTACAATAATTAAATACCATGGAAAGTATGGAAAAAGACCTAAATTGTAATAAACTGGATTTTTTTAAGTTTTGTATCTTACAGCTAGGTTAAAAAAACTATCGCATATGACATGTTAATGTTAAAAAATAATACATTTTGAGTTTTTCAAATGTATTAAAGCCCCTGACGCAGCAGACCGACAGTTGGCCATCAGTCAAAGTTGGTAAACATTTGCCGTCCCCATTGGTGTCTGGCACTGTTGGCCCTGTCAGCACTGGTCTGCTTTTTTTCCGCAACTGTGGAGCCTGTCAGTGAAAGAAATCACCCTGTTTGGCATTTCAGCTCAGGGTACAAGAAAAACGGAAGAGAGGAAAGTAAACAAAGAGCTAAAGTCAAGAGGGAGTGAGACCAAAACAAACTTCTTTAGCCATGAGCTCTTCAGCAGAAACGTTTTGTGATGGTTTGTATTATTGCTTACTCGTGCACAGTAAATATGCTTTGTTCTTTTTGGATTATGTTGTGAATGTGCTAACTGGCTAACTAACATCAAGACAGTCTTCCAGTTTCCCTTTTTGAGTGACAAACACAGACTACCGCCATCTGCTGACGTGGGGAGTTATTTCCTCTCACGCAGGTGCGGAACGCATGTGCTGGTTGGCTGTTGGCTGTGGTCTTGGCAGCGTGTTGTGGCTGAGACACAGAAACACTGGGTGACTCAGCAGGGGGGGCCTTTGTTGCCGCTAGTTCTCCGAAGTCAAATATGTCTTGATAGTGCAGCTAAGGAGACATGGAACAATATCAAACAGGGACATTATAGGTGTTTACATGATCACTTGTGGTAATATTTAGATGTTTAGATGTTAGGTACTGGATTTAAAAAAAATTACATGACTTTTTACAGAAGTCAAAAACAAATACTGTGGAGTGAATTATGGGTAATATTTAAAATAAACTATTGCATACATTTTAAGAACAGCCCTCAAAAACCCTCTAAATTTTTTTCTCCCCCCGTTTTGGACGGTTGGACGAGCATATATCCTCATAGGAAAATAGAACAGGCTCACAGTATTCTATGCCTGTAGTCAGTGTGGTTAAATTTGTTCACGTCCCACATGATTCAGTATTTCTCCCACAATTTCATTCTTGGCAGGGTTGAAAAGCCTGCACCATCACTAAATGTCTCCATTAATATCCGTGACACTGAAATAATTTAAGGTGGATTAGCAGCTCTTAGAGGCTTGATAGGGCAGGTATGTTTTGTGCTACAAAAGAAGCTGTTGAGTGAATCACATCCTTAATTGTTTCTAAAAAGGTCTGACCTTAATAATCACTGAAATAACAATAAAAAGAACATCTAGTGAAAACACAAGGGCAGCCACTCCCTGATCTGCCCAGCAGCCGTGGTCAGCGCGTGGCCCGCTGTCAAAACACGCCATGCATGTCAGCACAGAGGTCAGGGCTGGGCGAAGAGGAACTGGCACTCCTCACCCTCTCTGGGCAGGGGAGGAAAGTGGGAGGTTTGTGACTGACGGAGCCCACAGAGAGAGTTTGCTGAACAGTCACGGAGCGGCCGGCCTTGGCCGCAGAGAGACGGAGGGGAAGAACAACTACCGCCAGCTACGTATTCCTGGATCGTGAGCGGAAAATCTAAAGGTCACAGGAATATTTGGTCCTTATTTTCCCTTCACCACACACTCTTCTGTTACATGTCAACAGCAACAGAGTGAACAAAGCAGGGGTGGAGGAAGTATTGAGATCCTTTACTGAAGTAAAAGTATTAATACCACATTAACAATAATGTTATTTCAAGTGAAAGTCTTGCATTGAAAATGTTACTCAAGTAAAAATACGGAAGTATTATTAGAAAAATTTACTCAAAGTATTAAAAGTAGTCAATGCAGAAACATTTCCCATGACTGTTTTCTGTATGTTTGTGACTGTACTATTTGATATCATTAGATTATTATTACTGCTCATGCCTTAATGGAAATCCAGGATTTTGCTCTTGTAGTTGGTTGAGGTGGAGTTAATCTGGAAGTGCACTGCTCAAAAAAATTAAGGGAACCCTTAATCATCACAGTTTAGCACCAAGTCATTTAAATCTCAGGGATATCAATCTGTCCATTTAGGAAGCACAAGTGATTATGAATCAGCTTCACCTGCTTTGGTGCAGATGAAAGTGACAACAGGTGCAATGGAGAGGCAAAAGCAAGACAACCCCCAAAAATGGAATGGTTTTACATGTAGTGGCCACAGACAGTTGCTCTCTTCTTATCCTTCCTGACTGATCCTTCTGTTCTGCTGGTGGCTCAGAGGTAGAGTGGGTTGTCCACCAATCGGAAGATCAACGGTTCGATCCCTGGCTCCTCCAGTCTGCATGTCAAAGTATCCTTGAGCAAGATACTGAACCCCAAATTGGTCATACTGTATGAGTATGTTAAAAACTGAGTAGCAGGTGGCACCTTGTATGGTAGTCTCGGCCACCAGTGTGTGAATGTGTGTGAATAGGTGAATGTGACTCGTAGTGTAAAAAGTGCTTTGAGTGCTTAGATGATTAGAAAGGCACTATACAAAATGCAGGTCCAATCAGGTTGCACAGGTAGTTCAGCTCCTCCAGGATGGTATATCCATATGTGTGACTGCAAGAAGGTATCTGCTCCTTTGTGTGAAGAGGAACAGGAGGAGCACTGCCAGAGCCCTACAAAATGACCTCCAGCAGGCTACTGGTGTGTATGTTTCTGATCAAACTGTCAGAAACAGACTCCATATAGGTGGCATGAGGGCCCGACGTCCTCCAGTGAGACCTGTGCTCACAGTAGTGTGCAGCAGCACCAGCACCAGCACCCTGCAGCTCGATTGGCATTCACCAGAGAACACCAGACTTGGCAGATCCACCATTAGCACTCTGTTCTCTTCACATATGAGAGCAGGTTCACACTGAGCACATGTGACAGGGATTATGCTGCTTGTATCATTCAGTATGACTGGTTTAGAGGTGGGTCAGTGATGGTCTGGGGAGGCATATCCTTGGAGGGTCGCACGGACCTCCATGTCATCGCCAACGGTAACATGACTGCTGTTAGGTGCCATGAAGAAATCCTCAGAGCGACTGTCAGACCTTACACTGGTGCAGTGGCCCCTGGGTTGCTCCAGGTGCAGGACAATGCCCGGCCTCATGTGGAGTATGTAGGCAGTTCCTGGATGACGAAGGCATTGATACTGTTGACTGGCTTTCTCATTCCCTGACCTGAATACAATCAAAAAGCTATGGGATGTTATGTATTGGTGCATCCAATGCAGCCAAGTACCACCACAGACTGTCACAGGAGCTCACTGGTGCCCTGATCCAGGTCTGAGAGAAGATCCCCCTGAACACCATCCGCCAACCCATTAGGAGCATGCACGGTTTCTTTTATAATGATTAAACATGTTACAACATACCATTATCTGTCAGTAACTGCAATATGATTTTATCATGCAGTCCCAATTTCAGCCAGCAGCTAAACCTCAGCGTTGGGCTGGGAGGGCTGGTATCCAGTGGCAGCGCCATGTCTTACCTGTAGTTAGGCAGCAACAGAAAGTCTGCTTATCCTGCAAGGAGTTGAGGCTCTGTGGTCCTCTTCCTACATTTACCTCAGTAAATGTAATTTCAACCACTGCCCTTGAATGTAGTGGAATAAAAGTATAAAGTAGCAGAAAACCGAAATGCCCATGTGAACTACCACAAAATTACGCTTTAGTACTATTCTCAAGTAGTTCAGGTCAGATCAGGTAAACTTTATTATCCCACAAGGGGACCTTCATATAGATTTACTCAAGTAAATGTACTCAGATACTTTCCAGCACTGCACAAAAGAAAAAAGACCCCCAGATGGTCAAGATGAAAAAAAAAGAGACAGACCTATTTAAAATAAGCTGTAGGAGGTGTGTGTTTTCTGTTCACATGTGGATTTCTCTGTGTGTGTGTGTGTGTGTGTGTGTGTGTGTGTGTGTGTGTGTGTGTGTGTGCGCGCGCGCGCGCGCTGAAAGTGATTTATGGGGCCTGTCTTCCTCTGCCAGCAGTTTGTCTCTTCTAGCATGGAGGATGAATGGCCCACTGTCAGCCCAGCCTCAACCTCTCCTACTGGTCTCTCTCAAATTACCTTTTTTCTTCTCTGCCCTCCCCTCGCTTTACTATCTTATCTCCACACATGCTCTTCCTCTGCATGCACCTTGTCATCCTCACTTCCTTCTACCTTCATCCTCTCCTCACTTAGTTGATTCGATCCTTTATTTCCTGACCCCGCCTCTCCCATCTGACACATCTTCTCTGTGGATCTGAGACGTGCTTCGACCAAATCCTCGACCTCTAATCTGATCTCTGATTTTGATGACACTTCATTCAAATATAATGCTTTCATTTCAGCAACTCTGTCATATCTGCTTTCCATATTCTGTCTGATATTTCACCGGCTACATGTTGAGTTCACGTTAAGCTCACAGAGCTGAGAGCAAAGTGACATCTGACTCATATAAAAGGATTCTTCTTCATATAAATGGTGGAATGTATCTAGGTACATATACTCAAGCACTGTACCTCAGTACAAATTTTGGGTACCTATAATTTTCTTGTCATACCACTTTCTATTTCTACTCCACTACATTTAAGAGGGAAATATTTTATTTTGTATCCCAATTATTGACAGCTTTAGTAAAGTTCACTCAGTAAAGGACAGATCTCTGCCAGGCAACCTCTGAGCTAACTGTGGCCACTCAAGACAAGACAAATGTTTTCCTGCTAACAGGCACTGTATGTGAAATATAGATAGCCTATAATGTAATAATATGAATGAATGTATTTTTAATAACTATAACAGCCAAAAATCTATCATCCATGTTGTTCATAATTGGACTTTGAACCGTATTGACTTTGTCTGTAGACTACAGCATGACAAAGTTAAAACAGAAGGAACTATTTAACTACATACCCCTCACTTACTAACGGTAGAGGCATAAATATAAAGGAAAATGACCAAATTAACAAAATCTGCAGGTCCCAAAATTGGGCAGGCAAAACATTCTGGTTCTGAAACACTCCATGTGTGGAATGACACCGTGCAGGGGATCAAACAAAACTGGGTCACACCCAGACTGCAGACAGTTGGGGTCAATGGAACTGTCCCTCCTAGCTTCCTTACAGTCAAGACGGCTGCAAAGATAACAACAAACAGGGATTTATTTTTATCTTTATATATATATTATATTATCATATTATATGTTTATATTTATCTTTTCACACAGAAGACATGGAGAGTTTATAAAATGATGGTTTGTTAAAAGTAAACTACTCACCAGCTTATACAAGTACAACTCGACAGAAAATTCATTTAGGTCTTTTTTTTTTTTTTTTTTTTTTTTTTTTTAACAAAAACATCTCATGGTTCCAGTCTCTCAAAGATTAAATTTTGCTGCTATACCTTTTATTTACTTCTAATAGTTTTCAATTTGGACTGTTGGACAAAAAACATTGTGAAAGTGTTACTTCTGGCTCTGGGTAATTGTGATGGTATTTCTCACTTTTTTCAGAATTTTTACAAACTAAACAATAGTCGATTGATGGAGAAAATAATGAGCAGATTAATCTGGAATTTAAATAATGACTAGTTGATAATTCAAAATTAGCTCAACCTCAACCACAACAATAAAATCCTGTTTTTACATTCATGCATTAATGATAAAAATGATAATCAAATTATTAATGTAGAATCATATTTATATTGCCTATGTTGTTTCTCGTGAGCCATCGTTTCCTTGAATCTCTACAACAAAGGTAGCAAGTGCAAAGTTAGCACGACCCACAGAACCACAATATCCGCATTTATGGGAAATACGCCAGATTGAAATATACCGTAATTATGCTTTGACACTTCAAAAGGCAAAATGTTGAAGTTCAGGCAGTATGAAATGGCTGCAAATGGCCAAGAAGCCTTGGAATTCTTATTCCTAATTCTCAGTAGATAACCACAGTGTCTTTAACAACATCAGCACACTGTACATCTTCTAGCAGCTGTGATATGCCAAAAGGCTGAAGAATAATGTCTCCCAGTGTCATTAATTGTGCTGTCATTATCATAATTTAACATCCTGCTCACCCCTCTCCATCTTTATCACTGCCTTTTGCTGTTTGGTCATTAATCAGACTGAGAGAAGAGGGAGGGAGAGAGGCGGGCAGACAAATGAAATAAAAAAAAATGACCTCTCTATCAATCCCATTTCCAACACATTAGAAAGGAAGCACTTTTTCTTCCACTCCCTTTAGCGCTCAGCCTTCCTGTGCTAATGGTAGATATACAGTGACATGGTAATGATCTGGCCACGGCTGCAGAGCACAGGCTGTATTGATCAGCAGCTGATTTATTGCAGGTTACGGCTGATTATTGGGCCATTAATCAGTCTAGGATTACCCTATCAATAAAACTGCTTACGTTTGTTTGTAAAGTGCTTGCCAGGGCACACAGAAGGGCAGTGCATGTCCAAACCAAAGTGACGCACAGCTACTATTTTAACTCAAAGATTAGCTGGTTAAAGAGAGATATTGCCTACCATATTCTCTGAATGAATGTTTATACTGGCTGAGGAAGGTCTGCTGAGAAAATAATGAGAATCACTCAACTGCATCTTTCTGCCATTTATAAAGATATAAAAATGTTCAAATTTTTAATTGTTTTTGAAACTGGGGTATCATGGTGACTCTGTTGGATGGGGTGTGGAATACTCATACCTGATTGTCTAAATAGGTGGAAGGGCAGTGGGAAAAAAACTGTGAACATGTTACCACCTTTTTAGTTGATCTATGAACTTGTTGGCAGTTGCTTATTTACACATCCACCACTTATGGATCAAAAGTATCATTCATTTGGAGCCTTGTTTGTGTCCACCTCATGAATGTAAGTCCAATATTTAGTCTATTTTAGCTCTGTTTTGGGTCTCTACCAACTTCTGAGGCAAATATCTGGCTCTTAAGCTGCTAAATGCTTAATCTCTATTAACAGGTATCGGCATATATATGCAGAATCTAGGCAACAGGAAAACATTTTGATAGTAAAAGCATTCTGGTTTCCATTTATAGTCCGAGTAGTATTATACAATCACATCTGAGTGGCAGGTTAACAGTCCGTGTGGGAAGACAAAACGCATTGGCCAAAATGCAATCTCTAGATACCTTTAAGGGTATCAAATGAGATATCCCAATACTGCGTAGTATCAACATAGGTCTCACCCCAAAGTCACTGAAATCAAGTACTTGGGCAGTGACTTGCAGCGTCAGAAACCAACGAAAAAAAGCATCCTTTAACATCAGCATGATATGCGGCCGACGGCATCAGGGAAATGCAGCGGGACAAGGACGAAAGTTAAGGCAGCAAAAGTCCGAGTGGGACAGGCGGGAGGGGTGGTGGATGGGCCCAGCAAACATAACCACATGCTTTTGTTGCCTAAACCTAACCATGCTTGTTTGTTGTTGAAGGAAAAAAACATCAGTTTGTGGTGTTGTACCGACATAGTGCGTTTATTTTGAAAGAGACAGAAAAACAGAAGTGTTTCTTGAAAAAAGACAGTGCATGTAAAAGGCAGAACTTGACACGGTGTCCCAGAATGTCAACAACCACTACTTCTATTTGACGTAGTATGTGGACACAGAAAGTCAATGACCAAACGTCAATATGTGACGAGGTGAGGTGAGAATGTGTTGCTCCAATCTAAGGATATCTGCATTTGAACCTTTTTGTAGCTTGATCTAGAAAAAAAAGACTATTTGTATAGATTTGCTCTCTAGTCATCACACGTTCTTCAATTTAATGCAACATGTGTTTGGCCCCCTTCCGCAACAGTGACAAGACAGTCTGTGGTATGATGAAGTCACATGCTGTGTGTTTGATGAAGTTGGCAGTTCAGTGTGTCAAAATGTGTTGAAAAGTGTGGCTATACTACATGCCTGTGACATCAGGTGGCTTTTTATGCAACTGAATGCTTCCATTCCCATGATGGGTATCAAATGAGGTAGGAAAAAAGGCTATTAAATTAAGCACTCTATTGGTATTAGTGTCAATTTAAGGGTACTGGTATTGTAAATGTTAAAACGATGCCCAGCCCTACTCAGACCCCACTGGCTATTGTCTGACAATGATATAGCTTTCTATTCGCTTTTTAAAAAAAAATACCTGCATATGACTGAATCTGTTTAGAGATTAGCCAAAATGAGTCAAAATGTGTACTAAGGAGGAAGTCTCTGCCTGAATATCCGCTAGCTGCATCTCGCAAAACATTGACCATTACCCCAAGAGGCTTATTGTCATGAGACTGAAAGCAGATTAGTTCCAAAACTGCCAAATGCTCCACTACAATACTCCACACTACTCCAGATACTCTCTCACTGTGCCTGTCTGCTGTTTGCTATTGAGTAGGTAGTGTACAGCGGCTTTTTACAGCTTTTTTGGTAACAACAGCTGCCAACTGTGGCCAAAAACCGAACCAAAACAATAACATTGCAGCCTAAACAATGAGCTGAAAGTCACTATAAAGCTCTGTCCCAGTATCCTTGGAATTAAGTCCACTGTGTACACCCTGCCGTCCACCCAAAACTCCGCCTTAAGAGGTTTCACTGAGCTCAATCAATGTTATGTTACTGCTGCCTTTACTTCAGACAGACATGAGTCCAAATTTGCAGAACCACTAGAGACTGCTTGTCAGGAAAAAGTGAACAAAAGTCATTTTAAGTGGTTGAACTGATGATCAACGATGTCATTTTTTCTTGTGAAGACAGTACCATTTGTTTTCAGCCCAACAGAACAGAAATGGCACATAATATAATAGAAATATACAGTACAGGCCAAAAGTTTGGACACACCTTCTCATTCAATGCGTTTTCTTTATTTTCATGACTATTTACATTGTAGATTCTCACTGAAGGCATCAAAACTATGAATGAACACATGTGGAGTTATGTACTTAACAAAAAGGTGAAATAACTGAAAACATGTTTTATATTCTAGTTTCTTCAAAATAGCCACCCTTTGCTCTGATTACTGCTTTGCACACTCTTGGCATTCTCTCCATGAGCTTCAAGAGGTAGTCACCTGAAATGGTTTCCACTTCACAGGTGTGCCTTATCAGGGTTAATTAGTGGAATTTTTTGCTTTATCAATGGGGTTGGGACCATCAGTTGTGTTGTGCAGAAGTCAGGTTAATACACAGCCGACAGCCCTATTGGACAACTGTTAAAATTCATATTATGGCAAGAACCAATCAGCTAACTAAAGAAAAACAATCATGGCCATCATTACTTTAAGAAATGAAGGTCAGTCAGTCCGGAAAATTGCAAAAACTTTAAATGTGTCCCCAAGTGGAGTCGCAAAAACCATCAAGCGCTACAACGAAACTGGCACACATGAGGACCGACCCAGGAAAGGAAGACCAAGAGTCACCTCTGCTTCTGAGGATAAGTTCATCCGAGTCACCAGCCTCAGAAATCGCAAGTTAACAGCAGCTCAGATCAGAGACCAGATGAATGCCACACAGAGTTCTAGCAGCAGACCCATCTCTAGAACAACTGTTAAGAGTCGACAGCGCCAATCAGGCCTTCATGGTCAAATAGCTGCTAGGAAACCACTGCTAAGGAGAGGCAACAAGCAGAAGAGATTTGTTTGGGCCAAGAAACACAAGGAATGGACATTAGACCAGTGGAAATCTGTGCTTTGGTCTGATGAGTCCAAATTTGAGATCTTTGGTTCCAACCGCCGTGTCTTTGTGAGACGCAGAAAAGGTCGGATGGATTCCACATGCCTGGTTCCCACTGTGAAGCATGGAGGAGGAGGTGTGATGGTGGGGGTGTTTTGCTGGTGACACTGTTGGGGATTTATTCAAAATTGAAGGCACACTGAACCAGCATGGCTACCACAACATCCTGCAGCGACATGCCATCCCATCCGGTTTGCGTTTAGTTGGACGATCATTTATTTTTCAACAGGACAATGACCCCAAACACACCTCCAGGCTGTGTAAGGGCTATTTGACCAAGAAGGAGAGTGATGGAGTGCTGCGGCAGATGACCTGGCCTCCACAGTCACCGGACCTGAACCCAATCGAGATGGTTTGGGGTGAGCTGGACCGCAGAGTGAAGGCAAAGGGGCCAACAAGTGCTAAACACCTCTGGGAACTCCTTCAAGACTGTTGGAAAACCATTTCAGGTGACTACCTCTTGAAGCTCATGGAGAGAATGCCAAGAGTGTGCAAAGCAGTAATCAGAGCAAAGGGTGGCTATTTTGAAGAAACTAGAATATAAAACATGTTTTCAGTTATTTCACCTTTTTTTGTTAAGTACATAACTCCACATGTGTTCATTCATAGTTTTGATGCCTTCAGTGAGAATCTACAATGTAAATAGTCATGAAAATAAAGAAAATGCATTGAATGAGAAGGTGTGTCCAAACTTTTGGCCTGTACTGTATATAAATAATTGATGTCCCTTATGAAGGGTTTAAAGTCCTAACTCATGGTTAATGCATAATAGATCAGTTAGAAGCCCTTAATAATAAACATGTTTGATGTCCTGGTTGTGAAAAATCACTTTTTTGGAGTTTGAATTTGGAAATAATGCTGTTGTAAATGCTTATTATGAAGTTGTCAATAAATAGGCTTTAGCCGAGAGGGCAGTCAGTCAAAATACAAAAGAACCAAAAATATAGACAGACAGAGTGGACCTCCATAGGAGCTTACTTCCGAGAAAATATACATGATAGTCAATGGTGAGAGACAAATCATTTTTTGATCCTGTTTATTTAAGTTGTTTATTTATTGTGCATTAAATACACATATGATGTTCGTCAATTTAAAAGACAATTTTGCAAGTACAGAAAGTTGCAGTTTGTCACAAAACTGTGAAGTATTAGACTACACAATTGTGTAGGTGACGTCATTCCATTCTCTCTGAAGCCACAGTGCCTGTATGCATATTACTGGGATGTAATCACACAAGCAGTGGGTCTTGCTCATTCTTTCGCTTCACACATCAGGTACCTAGCTAGCTGGGTAACTTCCGTAGGTGACGTATATTGTGCAAGAGGAAGGATTCACACAAGGTTTCATACAAAGCCGAATGGTACTACGACATCAGATCTGAAATTCATGGCACAATTCAAACAGGATAAAAAAAATAATTCATCTCTTGTTACATACTTTTTCCAAATTAATGTCTCATGGGATATATTGGAAGGGGAGGGACTTTACATCTCTATATAGAAAAGTACATTGGATTCAGTAAATTACGCATGGTTATTTAACCTCAGAAAAAGTGTTTTTTGAAAGAAACAATAAGAACATTGAGAAATAAGGAAGAGCAGCTCTGTATGCTGCACACGCCTCAAGCCAAACCCTTTGTCACGATCAACAAATACAAAAAAGCAAGCGCCATGAATGTAATTCACAACCTTAATCTCCTTCCTTAAATTAGCAGCCGGATAAAAAGATACTGCCGCTGTCGGCCTGCCAACAGCTTTACAGCCTGCCATAAAGAAGGAGGGTGGGGGATCCTGTGGCATTGCTTAACCCCCACCAGAACCCACAACCACTACCTGGAACACAACTTTTATAACAGCTAGCAAATTGAGAGTAGTGATTTTCCTATAAAAGCCCTGAAGAACAGGGGAGCCTGGATTCGGAGAGTTTAATGAGAAGGTTTGATGGCTATCCACCGTCAAACAGGCTGACTTCCCTGCCAAATGCTGTTCTCTCTTTTTATTTGTGAGTGTGTTCGAGTAACTGATTAAACATCCCAGAACCTCTTGGACACGTTGCCAGCAGTCCCCTCGGTGCCTCCGAGTGCCACGCTCGTAAAACCCTGACTTGACAGTGGTCTCGTAAAGCAGACATAATGCTGTCGTAAACATGTCACGACACCTGCCATAAACATTAATGACTGTTTATGAATGAGGATGATGAATTGAAGGCCCCTTTTTTCCTGGGAGGCTGTTCAGCAGGTTTGCGGCTGTTGAAACACAAAGCTGTGTTATGATGTTAACTTTTGGCAGGAAACTCAAAACAACTCTGTGCTTAGCAGGATGCAGTCCAACTAAAAGTCAAAGCAAAGTCATCAGGTTCACCGAGCACTTATTTTGATTTATTTTCCAATCTGTAATTAATAATAATAAAGCTCATTTTCACTAATCTCACCATCTCTCCTGTCACTAAATATTGAAAAACATTAAACTGAACATGCCAAACATTTCATCATTTTTGAGCAGTCACATGACCAGCTGTTTTGCTGGGTCAAACACCTTTACATAACAAAGCGGCAGACAGCATGTGTGCTGCTGATGGAAACATGTAACTGCAAAAATCACAGGCTTGGCGCTCAGCATGCCGCAGAGGAACAGATAGCTGTAATCCCATTTTCCCACCAGGCGGTCCAGCATGCCTGTCTGCGGTACTTAGAGATAAACATCACCGTGCACTCTGCGTGACCCAGCACACACCTGCTGAGACAAGCTCTATCATACACACACACACACACACACACACACACACATAAATGCAGGTGCAAAGACAGCAAAAGACTGCTTTGTGTATGTCAAAGTATGAATTATAGCACATGGCTTGACAGTTTGTATTTAAGTGATGTCAGCAGATCCAATAAGGCTATGTGGAACAGATGTATGTGAGCTTTATATACTTTGTGTGCTGTGCTGTCAGACATCCCTAAGGGGACAGTCTAAGACAAATGTGTTGGTAATTTACAAGTGTGCTTAAATACCCATTATTCTTTCCTCTGCAAGCTCTCTCAGGATCTGCAGAGCTCATTTATCATCAGCTACACATGAGGCATACACGCACATAAATGCAGGAAGAAAAATGAGGGGTAGTGCCAGAGTTGTTGCTGTTGGGATTGCGTCAGTGTGGAAGCTTTAAAGGATCATTACAATTTATAATGATGTTTTTGGTAGTTTTAGCTATCGCTGCTGTCTGTAGTGATAACAATGTACTCACCAAACTAAGATGTGGGAGCATGGCGACTTTGCTACAACAAAGTTTGATGGTGCAAGAAACCAGTTGTGGAAAGTAACTAAGTACATTTACTGAGGTACTGTACAGTCTATTGTGTAAGATTTAGTGGCATCTAGAGGTGAGGTTGCAGATTGCAACCAACTGAAGCTTCTCCCTCAGGGTTTCCCAGTATTTCATTTATTTGTGGCAGGCCACGGCGATTAAAACATCTGCTGCCATGTTTAGATTTTCTACTTTTGGAGCTGGTTAATTAGATGCAACACTGGAATATATACCGTTGGGTTATTATTTGCTCCACAGCAGAATGGCAGGAGCAGTGAGTGGCAAACTTAACCTTGGGTGCGCTTGGTCTAAACTTTGCTTCTACTCAAAAACAGCTGCTCCTCTCATCCATCAATTCATCAATTATCCACCCCATGACTCAACACTCCACAAACCTTTGCTGAAGATAAAAGAGTTCCGCCTGCACTGCATTCCCAGACCTGCAAAAGCCTCTGTATTTCGAGAGGGGACACAGATTGATACAAGGACTAAGTTGGTACCCCCACCCATTGTTGTCAGCTACCGCTACACATGGATTGTAAAGCTGTGGGCAACACTGCCCCATGTGCCAAGCGTGTAGAAGAACTACAGTGGTCAGTGCAAAAATGTGCATGGCTCTGTCTAGATCAAGTGTTTGGTTTGTCCATTCTGGGTGACTGTAGAAACAAAATGGCAGAATCTGTGGGAGAGGACCCCCCTAACGCATCCCCCTAAATCCAATACAGTGGGCCTTTAAGTACAATTTTGAGGTACTTTTATTTTTTCTATTTCATTCTACTTTATACTTATTCTGCATTACATTTCAGAGGCAAATATTGCACATTTTACTTTTCAGATTAAGATTTTACATGATATGATAAATTTATTAGATAAAATAAACTGTTAAAGATTGAACCAGTGGTTTCCCATCTTTGTAGGGTGTGACCATAACTTGTTAACTATTCGAGGCCCAAAAATGTTATCCAATATTTCACAAAAAGCAAATTGTATTTGCAGATTGTAGTTGGCTAATTATATGCTCGTCTAACTTAGTAGCTTACCACTGTAGCTAGTAAGCTAGTTAGCTGGACACGCTTATGTTTGCTTACACTTAGATGTATAAAGAAAACTGGATACAGCATTGGAGGCGGGGTCCTGTTTGTTCATAAAGGTTAATGAAAGTTGATCAGTGGCGCATGACGCCAAAAAAACATTAACTTTCTGGGCATAAAATTACCTGGATCTTCTGCATCATGGGGCCCATTAAACAAGCACACTGGAGACTTCCGCCGGGGGAGCAGCTAATTTCCAGTTTAGCCTTCTGCTAATTTACATGAAGATCAAATGATTTAATTGTGCCGCTTTTTTACACTTTCAAAATGTTATCAAACCGGATGGATCAAATCCCGATAGAGAAATAAATCATTTCAAAAGGGGTTGTGATGTTCACAAAATGTATCCACTAATTTATCTCTTTCATAATGTAAGTCTAAAAAAATATATTTCCCGGCCCCATGGAATCACATGACTGACCCGGATGTAATAACACAGTTTGGTCACTGTGTCAAAATGGCTTGAAAGTCCAGCACGGCTTCTGGGGGCTTGTTCTGCATCATGTGGGGAAATCCAAAGCTTGACAGACCTGCTGTACCTACTTATGGTTGTTAAATTACGATTGGACAATTACAATTCAGAGGAGCGGTTTAACAGTCAATTGCCCTTTAAATGAGACAGCATGGCTTTCACTTTAACTTCCTGAAAACTTTAAAGCGACTCTCGCTGCCTAGCAAACATCCTCCGTTGTACTCAGTGCTGCTGTCATTTGAGGCAAAGTAAGCAAAATGAAATGTGTGATGGCGTGACAATGTGGCAACATGAAATGCTTGCTGGGCGCATGAATCAGGAGGGATGACGCTGTTTATAGCAAGGTTACAGTAAATCACACGGTGACGGTTTAATCCCAAGGAGAGTCTTACAGGAAGAGGGTGGAATTCAATTTCCTAGCATGCCTGAGCAAAGGTATGCTAATACAATACAGCCTGCACAGAGAGCCAGACGTGGACTGGGGTTGGTGGTGGTGGAGAGGAGGGGGGTGTTTTCTCTGGGGTCTCACACCTTTCATACTGCGCAGAGAGATTACATTTCAAAAATGCCACAGACAAGACAGACAGGATAATCAATCACGTGAGCTGTGCGGTGATGTCTGCTGGCTGTGTCTGTTTGCAGGAGTCATAAATCAATGCTGTGTTGTCAGAGAGGTCTAACATGAGCTGGATACAGAAGCAGAGTCTGTACAGTCTGATCCACGCTCTGCTACACCCTCTATGTGGCTCTGAATGGATGCCAGGCCCAAGTGACAAGAGGAGAGATAATGCTAGGTGATCTAGTGTGTGTGTCCTTGTAGCTGGCCACAGTGGCAGACAGCTACCTCATTAATGTAACGCAGTGGCTCATAGGTGACCTCATTATTCTCCTCCCCCAATCTCACTGATAACAAACTGCATTCGCCCTCTATTCAAGTGTGTGTGTGTTTCACAGTCACTTTCACAGTCATGAATCAGCGCTGCTAACCGACGTCACACTGTTTTGATAGCAGCTCTCCTGTTTAGCTCAGTAATTATAGCGCTCCGGCTCGTGTTGCTCTGGTAAATCTCTCATAAAAATTCCAGCAAATGAGCGTCACAGCTCCGAGAAAACACAAGTAAACAAAGAAGTAACAGGGAGTAAGACGCTGTGAAACAACATGAGGATTATTATATTCATTTCTCTCAGCTGTTCCTGCCGTACAAAAAAACAAAAATGTGGCCTTTTCTTACTTAGCACTGTAGACTCTATATAATGATGGACGGCATGACAGCTCCCCAAAAGTAAAGCCAAAATATCTCGATTGCCCCCTGGTAACTGGCTGCAGTATAGGTAATAAACCCTGCCCCCTCCATGCTAGCAGACAGAACAAACAAAAAAATTGAAGTACATGTCAAATAAATGTTTCCCAAAGATGCTTACTTCCATTTTACGTCATTCTTATCACACTGATGTATGTGTTCAGCTGGTTATCTTTCTCGTAAGTTTTGGGCAGGACTTTGATGCTGCAGCTCCACTTCTGGATGGTTACTGTGCAGCCTCTGACTCCAAATGTCGTCACCCATGCAAGGCGGTGGCAGGTGTATCCAGGATATTGTGGCTTAATTTTTGGTGGGAGAAAGTAGACACGCTTCTCCCATCTTTATATACAGTCATTGCTAATGATAGTATTGTCTAGAATGCAGGTCGTTTTTGGTATTGTAACTGAGTACTTAAGTACAGTTTTGGGGTACTTGTACTTAAGGGTGGGCAATATATCGAATATACTCGATGTATCGCGTAAGATGTATAAAATGACTATATCAGGAACATCAAGTATAAATTGCCACTCATTGTTTTAAGCCACCGGCATGAGACTCACTTTGGCTCTGTCACCCTCATAGACACACACATATACATCACACACACTCCTCCTCACTTTCCTCTGAGCAAAAGCAGGCAAGGTGTGTATCTCAGCTGCAGGGCTCCAGACCTTTACTATTTAGTCGCATTTTGTGACCATGGAGCACCACTCCGACTTGCAAATATCAATATACGGACTGGAGAGCTGTTAGTTTGTTTCCAGCTTACAGTGAGTAAATCCTCATGTTTAACAGTGCCACAGAAACAGTTTAACTTAAAGAGATTAACAGTAGCATGAGCAGAGGAAGCCTGTGTCTTGTACCTGTAGGGCTCCAGACCACAACTGTTAAGTCAAATTTTGCAACCACAGAGCACCAGTGCAACTTGCAAATACTATTAATGTATGAACTGGAGAGCTGTTAGTGTGTTTACAGCTCACGGTGAATTAATCCTCATGTTTAAAGGCAAAGTGATAACAATTTAACTTTGTGATAACTGCTAACATCTGACTCTTTACCAGAAGCTTCAAGTTCACAGCAAAAACATCAACACTACAGGCCCAAGACAAGCCAAGTACTTCAAAACAAGAGCACCAGTGGTTCCACTTTGATTTATTTAATTATAATAATACTTCATTCAACTTTATTATAACAGTACTTTAACTTTGTTATAACAGTTATTTGGCTTCATAGTGACAATAGCTACTTTTTTAAACTTTATTATTACTGTATTTCATGTAATAATTTTGTAATTAGTAGTCTACTGTACTTTAGAGGAGATTTCAAATATCCTTATAAGTATCATGTATTACAATATAGCCTAAAAGAAATCATTATTATTTTTTAGCCATATCCCCCAGCCCTACTTGTACTTTGAGTATTACCATTTTATGCTATTATATACCCAACTCTGCACTACAGTTCAGAGGGACATATTGTACCCTTTTTTCACTTAATTTATTTGATACATTTAGTTACCAGTTACTTTGCAGAGCTAGATTAGGCCCATTGCCTGGGATTTAGGGGCCTCTATTAGCAGATGTGGAATATAATATTCATAACTATGTTTTCATTAGTTTATAATCACGTAAACATAAGAATTGTCAAGTTTTTGCTACTTTAGAATGGGCTGTTTATGTCTAAATATGGAGTGGGTCCTCTTCCTCGGAGTCCATCATGTTGTTTCTGCAGCAGCCCACAACGGACAAACCAAACACTGGCCATTCATCCACCATAGTTCTCCTGCTTGCTTGACACACAGGAGAAGTTGAGGAGAATACAATCTGCAACGTCATCACTAGATGCCACTACATTTTACACACTGGACCTTTAAAGGAAAATATTATCAACAAAAAATAGAATGTGATGTGACACAGCAGTATGTGAATTAGTAAGAATCTGTCCCACCTTTACCAGCTGTAACATTAACGGAATAAACAAATTACATAATGAGTCCTTTTTGGTTCTTTAAGTACATTTTGATGCTTTTGTTCTTTTCAAGTAAAACTTTGAAAGCAGGATGTATTCTTGTAAATGATACATTGTGTTATTGCTACTTTTATGTAAGGAAATAATTTGCATACCACCACTGCCTCTTGCAGTAGGTGAGGAAAAGAACAGTGTTTTTTGTGACCTGGCCCTTTAAGAGAACATGGAGTGAAACAGCCACGTGTTTTTTAATGTGAGACATTCAAGTGCTCCCTGGGTAAGTGCATGTTTGGGCTGTCAGGGTTGTGATGTGGACAGCTGAGAGCTGTTGTAAGGGGATCTGCTGCTGATGACGGTGATGATAGTGTGGCTTATTGGCCTGTAACTCTGCTGTCTGCTGTAATAGCAGCGCTGACAGATACAGACCACCCACTCTCCTCTGGCCAGAACACATTCATCATACTCTGACTGGAAACTTCTTTTTTGTTTCCACCCCAACATCTCAGCCTGAGGCAAGACAAATATATATTCAGAACATGCAATCCGCACGTTCCACTTTTTGAGGTGAAGGGATGTTATAGATTTGCAGGATGGCCAGAATAATAAAGTATCGTGATTTCAAGTATCTGGTTCATATTGAGGAGTAGACCGCAGCGCAGCAGGCCGGAGTCGTGGTATGAAATGTGGGCAAGAGAAAGGAGGTGCCATATTTCCTTTCTTCCCACTCTCTGAAGTTTTTTTCTTTATAATAAAAAACCCAACTGAAATTAAATTGCATGCTGCAGCAAACATATCTGCTCTGTAAATCACTTGTCCTGAGTTCTCCTTTCAGAAACCAAAAGGAGAAAATTTATATATTTTGATTTCATGATGGTGGCCTCTTCTTTTGGACCAACAGAATATCATTAGTTATTCATCTACATAGATGGAGAACTTGTTTCCATACAGCCAGACAAATTATTTGATCTAAAACCACACTGGTGTAACGTGAGGGTTTGATATGTGCTGGCTGGATCACTTCAAATATGAAGACGCAGCAGGATGGAGATGGATAACTTTCACTATGCTACACAACAACACTTTCTTTCTCCATACTCACATGTGACTAAACTACTTAATCATAAGCTGGAGAGAACTTTGACTGAAAGACTGTTTACACCCGATATTAACATACACCTCAGGGGATAAGTGGACAGGTCTATGTACAAGTGTAAACGTACCAAATGCAAGCACAATGCATGCTAGTACCTCTTTTCGACAGTCATGGGCTGGCTTGACTTGACTTTGCTTGATTTCAGTGGTCAGCCCAGCCCGGCAGGGATTTGCATTTCCATTACAACAGGGCTACCTACTTGAAGGTGTGTCTTCAAGTGATGAAGGCTTGTCTTAAGTGATGACGTCTAGAAGCAGAGTGCTGATCCGTGGCTGTTTTGCTGCAGGTGTTTTTCCACAACAGGGCGGGTAAAAGAAGTTTACCTGTTGGAGGTGAGCTGTTTGCAGAGGTGCAGTAAGAGCCTTTTGTCTGCAGCTCTTCATCTAACATTTCACTGTGGCTGTTTCTACTTTCACTGTCCTCCCTGACATATTATTAGACTTGTCTTTATTGAAGAAAAGCCGCTAACAAAGTTGTGCTAATTCAGTGATAAACACGTTTGATTTCCTATAGATTCTTCACAATAATTCATTCATCTTCTAACCGCTTCATCCTCATGGGGGTAGCGGGGGCGCTGGAGCCTATCCCAGCTGACATCAGGCGAGAGGCAGGGTACACCCTGGACAGGTCGCTAGACTATCGCAGGGCTGACACATAGAGACAGACAACCATTCACGCACACATTCACACCTACGGCCAATTTAGAGTTACCAATTAACCTAGTCCCCAATCTGCATGTCTTTGGACTGTGGGAGGAAGCCGAAGTGCCCGGAGAGAACCCACGCTGACACGGGGAGAACATGCAGACTCCACACAGAAGGGCTCCCACGCCCAGGATCGAACCAACAACCCTCTTGCTGTGAGGCAAGAGTGCTAACCACCACACCACCGTGTCGCCCCTTCACAATAATTGTCCCCCGTTATTTTGTTATGTAAAAACTTAATCTGTGAAGCAGCAAAATAAGGGAATGTCGAGCAGCAACTTCAAATACGGCTAACAGAAACAGCAAAATAAAGCAGATATCTGAGGTAAAAACAATATGCAGGAGAGAACCTAAACTCCAAACCACAGAGATTCAGTTAGAAGCTGCGAAAGTACTGAGAGCTGAACACACAGAGACTTTTAAAACATCTTTCTCCTGCAGACAGAGGTAAGTAGAGTCTCACAGCACACATGGCTTGTTTCAGGGGGAGAAGCAGGATGGAGGGTTGGCAGCGGCAAGACATCACCACTGTCCACTTGAGAGTGGGCAGCCTGGCCTTTGGACCTACTCTGGAGAAGGTCAGTCTCTGGCGCAGCTCGGCGTGGCACAGCATGTCTTAACTGATAAAGGAAACGCAAAGCGGCGCGGCATGGCTTGACTCGGTGCAGCCAAAATGACACTGGGAAAAGGCCCATAGATCTGATTGCTCAGACCACATTTGGAGTTGGCCTGGGCCCCATACTTTTAGCAGTGTGTATGCTAATGTGTCCTGGGCCAGACTGAAGGACCGCCTACTCACCATGTTAGGAAACTTTCTGTTGGAGCTGTTTTAAATAGTAAAGGCCATAAGGGTGCATGTAGCATGACAAACCACCTGCTGGTTATAAACAACAACAAACCATTCGGTCTTTGGAAATGGAAAAGATCAGTGTGTTTATTTGCATATAGAGCAAGGAAGTGAGATCACAAGTGATCACTTGAGACGTGGTGATGCATTCTAATACCAAGTTGTGAACAGACAGACTCACTTTCAATCTGATCACCCAAGACACACCATAGTACTAGGTGTAAAAGGGGCTGGAGGAAAACCACAGAGGTAAACACAGCACATTACCACTGCTACTAAAATATTTAAACATGTTAATATGTTAATAAGAGTTTTAATACTGTAAATATATTTCTACCACATTAACTCAAATAGGGCGGCACTGTGGTGCAGTGGTTAGCATTGTCCCCTCACAGCAAGAGGGTTCCTGGTTCAAACCTGGGATGGAGGGTTTGAACCTTTGAGGGAGGGAGCCCTTCTGTTTGGAGTCTACTTCATGTCAGCATGGGTTTTCTCTGGGTACTCCAGCTTCCTCCCACAGTCCAAAGACATGCACGCTAGGTTGTCTTTCTCTATGTGTCAACCCTTTCACGACATACCCTGCCTCTCGCCCAACGTCAGCTCTGGGACAGGCCCCAGCGCCCTGCAACCCCCAACAGGACAAGGATGAATGAATGAATGAATGAATAAATTAATTCAAATATATAAATTAAATTCACCTCTAACCCTTATATTTGTATAAAACAAGCAATGTCACCATAAGCAATAGTGTCAACTTAATTATTTTATCACTAAATTAGGTAACTTTCAAGACCCAGCAGGAACTGCTCGATATCTTCTTTTCTAAATCATACAACTCAGTATGTATCCATACAGTATATCATTCAGCAAAAATAAGGAAACACATGGTACTGTAAAAGTGGAAGTGGAAAAGCTTTTGAGAGGTCAGCAGGGTCGTGGCTTCACCATTGCACACAGATAGCAGTAAAAGTTTTATCAGTTCTTTATTGCCAAGATGTTTAGCATATGATCGAAATGTGAGGATTTAATAATAATGGAGATGGAGGAAAGCATGGTTGGTGCAGCTAAAACAACACAGCCTACAAAAGATGTTAGATGATAGACATCTGCTAAACCTGCACAAAACTTCATTAAAAATCTTTTGTTATGTGTCTATAACCTTTATTTTTATGACATTTGATGGGTATATTATCAACATATAATCAGATTGACAGATTTCTTTGCATACATTACAGTTGTATACGAAGGTTATGGTGGTTTCTCTACTTCAGCAATATTAAAGATTGATCTATAGACACTAAAACAAAGTTACATGATACTGCAGTTCTATTTGTTCTAGATGATTGTCAGATGTAATCACTTGGCACTGAAATGGCTTCAAACAGCTAAAACACAACAGTTCAGAACTGGGGCAGAGATAGAGTTACACAAAGCTGAGACGAAGGTGCATTATTTGACTATGTGAAGCTAAAACAGAGTATTAAGTTGCTCTCTTTGATTTTGTCAACACTGGGTTAGATAAACTGACTTTCCCACTGGAGTCTGAACATTTTCCTGATCCATAACTCAGTTGTCTTCATGAGATATTCAGGGGGACCTCAGGGAGCTGCGAGACTGGCAGTAATTCAATGCAGGATCCATATGTCAGTCAGAATGTGATGGGCTCACATCCCCTCCCTTCTGACCAGAATGATCCTACTTCACCGACTCAGAGGTCGAGGAGGATGTGATGTCACAGCCTCATAACAACAACACAGCGAAGGCCCGCTGTATAGGTTGATTCATCTCATCTCTGGAGAGAGATTCCTGCCATGTCTGCTGCTGCTCCATCTCTCATGTCTTTCATCCTCCGCCATGACAGTGATTAATGACCCTCAGCTGCCGTGTGCTTCCTCACTGACATTCCCATCTTTCTTTTTCTTTTTCTCTGCACTCTGTCTCACAAGAAAAGGATTAAAGTGGGAGAATCAAGAAAAAAAAAGGACTGATGCCACATGTTCTCTGCGGGGAAAAAAAGGTGGAAAATCCCCGATGTTGGTCAATACTGAGAGAGAAAGAAATACAGGTTTTTCCCAGGGATATAAATAAATGTTCATACCTGCCAGGAAAACTAGAGAAATGTCCCTGGGTTGTGTTTAGACCATGTGAGCACTGCATTACTACTACCATACTGTATGTCAAACAGTATCAGTCGTTGGGGGAGGAATGACATGTCAATCACTCAACTAACACAGTGCAAAACAATTAGAGATAATTAAATCTATATATCATTCATACTGAACAGTATGTAGCAGCAGTGTATTACCTGTGTTACACCTTCCACTTTTACTATGTGAGGAATGGTTTGCAGATAGTTATGAGACAGGAGTTGATGTTACAAATAAGTCTTTTAAAGAAACTGTGTCAATGTCAAAGGGGGGTAAACAACGCAGTACATAAAATACAGAAAGAACCAATTCCTTCTACTGTTTTGTGAGCAGTGGTGGAAGGAGAACTCAGACATGTAACTTAAGTAAAAGTAGCAAGTTCCACAATGTAGAAATTAGTAATATCAACAAGTAAATGTTGATCAGTTAGCTGCCAAGCATATTTTTGATTTGTTATGTATGTTGGTCCTTAGGTTGCTCTTCAGTTTACAGCAGTCCACATCACCCTCTTCCAGCAATTAACGCTACTAACGCCCTCCCAACCCAAAGGTGTTGCTGTGGAAACATGGTCCCACCCTTTGGTCTTTCCCCAGGTTTTGGTCATGTTGACACTGCAAGTGGTGCTAAAAGAGCTAGTGAACAATGCATATTGAGTGGGTTTGCAGCTCAAAATGTAGCCGCTTTCTCGCTGGGTTTATCAGGGCGAAGACCAAAAGGTGGCCACCATGTTTCCACCATGTGGTACTAAAGCTCTGCACTAAGTCAGTGGACTAAAAGAAAGGCCCCTACTATTTCACTTAATTTTGCGTTTTTTGTTGTTGTTTCTGTTACTGGATAATGGGTGTCGGGCTATCAAAATTAGCAAAATTAACCGAAACTGACATCCCTAGGCAAGAGACAAATAATTTTTTGATCCTCTTTGAGTTTTGCCATGAATTACATGTCTTATTTGTCCATTTCAAACTTAGTTTTGCAGGTCAAGAAAATCGCAGTTTATCGTATGTTTGCCTTTGTACCGTTTAGTTTTGTGTAACACTGCTCCCTGAACTACCTCTCCCATCTCACATGATGTTTATCACCAACACCAGCCAGCTAGAAATACAAAAGTATTAGTGTACAAAGTACTTAAAGTACCAGAAGTAAAAGTAGGGAATGCAGAATGGACAGTTTTCAGAATGATGTAATTATATTATTGGATCATAACCACTTACAGATTAATGTATGTATCACTTTGATATTGAAACTGGTAGAGGTGGAGCTAATTGTAAATCCCTTTATGTAATGCTGTGCAGCTTAATATGTGTAGCCTATTGAATCTGTAAAGTAACTAGTAACTAAATTTATAAAATAAATTTAGGGAGTAAAAAGTATAATACTAGCCTCTGAAATATAGCAATGTAAAAGTATAAAATAACATAATAACTGGAAATCTCAAGTTAAAAAAACAACAGCAACAACAGAATTGTACTTAATCATACATTCCACCAGTGATTGTGGAGGAATTAATATCAGATATCTCAAAACCTGAACCAGAAAATGCAAAACTATCCTTTTATTATTAGGAAGTCCCCCTTAGGACACCAGTTCATCTACCGCAGGTACTTTATTTATCTAAGAACTTACTATTATTTTCAACTCTAGAGAATAAATGGACTTCCTGAATAATTCCTGAATAATTAAAGATCCAAAGCAAGTTTTCACAACCTAGCTACTTATTAATGCCTTATTACTTATGCATAAATGATTTACTAACTGCCAATGAAGCTGATAGTTACAACTTTATAAACCTTTTTTAAAATATTTTTAAGGGATGGTGGTGAATATCTGAGTGAAAGCTAGGCCCAGTGACAGAATGTCAGTGTCATGCTAACAGCAGCACATAGTTAGACCTCATTCAACAGAGTGACAGTGTTCATTACTTCAGTGTCTAACCTGTTAACTCTCAAACAAGAGGGTTTTTTTCACACAGGATGTGCAGGTGACAAGAGGCAGAGAAACATCTCTCACCCTCTGTGTCACTTCCTGTTTCTCTGTCACTCTTATTTCTTTATTTCCCCTGATGTCTCTCGCTCCACCTGATCCCCAGGTGTCGGACAGGTGACAGGTGACAGACAGCAGGGCGGCGAGGATGGCACACAGTGACACATCTAATGCATCTATCTCTCTCTCTCTGTTTATGTCTCCCAATCCATGCTGTCTTCCTTTCTTTCCTTTCTTTTAAAGAGTAACCACAATGTTATGATTCTATGAGCCTGGGTACATTCAGTATGTTTTCATCCACCTGTCTTCACGCACATTTTAAATTTTTGTATTAAAAAAAAAAACCTGATGGAAACACAGAAAATAAAAATAAAATGTACTGCATGACAGTTTTTATGCTTGGCTAAGGTGGTGAACAGGGATGCACCTTACCTGATGTGTATCAGCCAGGAAGCTAAAGAACGAGCCAGATCCATTGCTCGTGCCGTTTCAAATCAGACAGGCATCATAGCTTGAGCAAGAGAGAGAACTATGGCATTGCTTCCACAACTTGTATAATCATTCTGATTATTTTTACGGTCTTATACTAACAACAAACTGCAACTTTTCTTTGCTTCAAAACCATTTTTTAAATAAACAAACATCATAGGTATAACTCTTGGCACAACTCAAACAGGATTGAAAATTATTTGTGTCTCACCATCAAATACCAAACCATTTTTTTTTCTGAAATGAGGCCCCATGGTGGTCCACCGGAAGGGGAAAGACTTCACCTCTCTATAGCACTGTTGCAATAATATGGAATTTACAAGAGAAGTTATCATTGCCAACAAATACTGTACATTAAAAAACACATACAGCTGCATACAGCTACAGTATAATGTGCTATAAACCGTTTAGAGGCCCAAACTGAGGCTTCAGTCAGTCACTGTTCTACTTTTTTATATTTCAACGTCCAAAATAAACATCAGAGTCTTGCCTGAAAGAATTCAGCTTCACTGACCCTCCAGAACCAACAAGGTACATTTAAGCTAGTTTTGAGCAGAATATGTGTATTACCTGGAAAAATGCTTGTATTAACACCATGTGCCATATTCTAGGATGTCTTCCTTGTCAGATAGATAAGAGATGAGAGAGCAGAAGAACTGATGTCAGCACCTGCCTGTTGTCCAACGTTCACACACAGACAAATCATGAATAAATCATTAAGAGAGAGCCAGAGAGAGATAAGACAGCTGACTGTGACCTCCGGATTATTTCAGTTTAAAAGCTCCCAATCAGTGTGAACAAGCAGTTTTGGGAGAAAAGGAGTTTCAGGAGAGATTAACCCCTGGTCACCCTGGTATGTCTACTGAGATAGTATCACAAGGCTTTTTCACAATACTGAAACAACAGTATTTAAGCTGACTTATATCCTTATTTCTGTCTACCACCCACTCCTCTCGGTGCTTCACTTTCTCTCAGCTGTTCAAACACAGCTCTTCTATTTATATGCATTAGCCTGAGAATATATTTACTCAGGTCCAATGAAGCAGTCCAGTATGAAAGAGCACCAGTTTAGCTTGTCAAATTACCCATGCGCCTGTGCTGCGCTGCCTGCTAATGACAGATAATTGAGCTGCTGGCAGGTTCGCTTGCCTGGTTTTATGTCGAGATCTGAGTCCCCCATCATCATGTCGCTGTGACTCTGGGGTCATGTCAGTCTGCAGAGCCTCAGCAGACACAGTGCTGATGAATGTGTGTCACAAGGGGGAAGATAGCTCTCTATGTATTACCATGTGTTACATTCAAGTCATAGAGCTCCAGTGAGTTTTGGAGGTGTTTCCAAGACCCTCAAACACTTTTCTAACCACAGAGATGAAAAAATATTTCTTTCACTTTACAATAAAATTGATTTTTAACCTGTTTTCCAAGTTGTGACTCAGTTTCCTGTTCTGGTGGAAATAACTGGAGGTCCTTGTTCATTTTCGACACAAGAAAAAATATGGACAAATAACTGAAAGTGAGACTTTTTACATTTGGGTTCAAGTTGTACAAATTGAGAATACATGCAAAAAATGGAAAAACAGTTTGTAGAAGTTGTGTCTCTGTTACTAAACCAAACAAAGGCCTTGTTCAGACTGCCATCCCAAATTTGTAGTTGATTTTAGAAAGTCAGGACAGCAAAAAACCACATGAGATGTGATTTTTGCTAATTGGATCAAAATCATATTTTGAGGTGGTTTGAAATGTGATTCCAATCAGATTTCTACACATGCGTCCCAGTCAGGACCATAGACTGTATAAATAATGGATGTAGCTACCATGACGTCACCCACTGATTCGTAGACTCCCATTTTGAAGCCCAAAGTTTGGCATTACAGCCGTCACAATCTTGATTATTTAGAGCCAGAAGTAACCCTATTTGGGAAAGAGGGTGGCGCTGTGGAGGAGTGAGGGATGACTCTCACTAAGAAACAAAGGACACTATCAGCAGAAAGCCTAACACTCAAAGCAGCCCACCCTGAACTATGTTGACAGTTGACATAAGGCGGGGCAAATTAGCTACAGAGACCAGAGAACAAAACTGTTTGTTTTTTTGTTGTTGTTTTTTTTTACCAGGCTGTAAACATGTTTATTTCTGTTGGAAAGTTGGGCATTTTGCCATGGGGGTCTATGGGAACTGACACACTTATAGAGCCAGCCTCAAGTGGCCATTTAAGGAACTGCAGTTTTTGGCACTTTCGCGGTGGTTTCATTTTTCAGCCCCAGCGGTTGCCGATTGGTCCGAAGTCAAGTCTCAAGTCCTAAACTTTGGGTTTTGAGTCCCCAATAGGTCACAATGTGTTCTTCACCAAATATAATGCCATTTTAACAACAGAGTAATAATGTTAGCTACATATTAACTCGCTGTGTCAATATAAGCCTGGACTATTATTCTTTGAGCAATTTCAAATGTCAAACCAAGTTGGAAGTTGCACCCCTGTCTGTAATTTTTGACCAGCATGTTTTGCATACTGTAAATCATTTTTGTATGCAAACAAAATTATCTTTGGTACCATTTTTGGCATGTGGCTTTCAGTAATGTAACATTAGTTCGTAGTTTTTTCTTGCAACTTGATTGGATGTTATCTGATTGATTCAGACAAAATAGATTTGGAGAATCAAGTGTCGACTTGCTGGGAATAGTGTTAAAGTTAGTTGAATGAAGGAAAATAAATTGATTTGTGGCACAATTTTTTAAATCTTTCGGCTTGGGGGAAGGTATTGAGTATTTTAAAGTCATAGGCTCAAGTCCAAGTGAAGTCATGAGTCATTGGTGTTAAAGTCCATTTATTGCAAGTCTTTTTTCAATTTTGTTGAGTCTAAAGTCTTAAAATTTATGACTAGAGTCTCACTCAAGTTCAAGTCATGTGACTAAAGTCCACACCACTGGTGGTTACTGACGCCAGCATTTTTACCACAGCAATCTATGACACGCAAATCCGATCTGATCACTGGGAAATAACAGTACAGACAGTCTGTCTTAAACATCTGATTTGAGAAACAGAAACTCTGAAGGAGCCAAAGATATTAGCCAGAAGTGATGTTTCTGCTCAATTTGTATGACATGAACCAAAATTGAAAAACCTGGAAAACCAGTTAGAAATCTTTCTTATCGTGCCGCCGACAAATTACTTGTTCTTCCAGATGGTTACAAGCTTTTTCAAGATTTTGGAAATACTTTCATAACAGCAGTAAATTCCATTAAATGACCCTCTGGGTTTTTCAAAGATCACCAGATATTTATTTTTTAGAGAAACTGGTGCTTTGCTCCAGGACTCATATAATGATGATACCTGAGAAGCACAAACTTGTGGGAGGCTGTGTATTTCTGTAGAATTTACATTTGCTGCACACCTGCAGCACACTCCAGTGTGTTCTCAGCTTTCCACCTACACCAGTGAGGGCAGCAAAGGCCAATTTATGGTTAGTTTGCTCAATACATCCAGAGTAATTTAATTCATTGACAAGAACCTGTGAAAAAGTTTAATGGTGGTATAGAACGAAAAGAATTAGCGATACCAAAGGAGATTAGAAAGGCATTAGGATCTGGGAGGCTCGGCCGTGGTGCTTAACGACTCCTCTGTCCTGAACAAATCAGTTTTACAAAGCAAAGCTGCTCTCAGCAGAATTATAGCCACTGTTATCCACCTCTTATTGCCTGCCCCCATTAACTGGGTCCTACCTGAAGAGGGATCGGTGGAATAACACCATCAATTCAGACCACTGCCTAACAAGTTAGTCCCTAAGTGAAGCGCTCTTGCAGGGAAAAATGACTCTTCTAGCTTCATATTTTTGGCTCATATTTGCAGAAAGGTGACTTAGCAAAAGGGGCAGCGCGGCATTGTCAGTCAGTCAGTCCACTACTTTGGCCCAGATGGAAAAATCTCAACAAAGGTCAGTGCAGACATTCATGGTCCCCAGTGGATGAACCCCACTGAATTTGGAGATCCCCTGACTTTTCCTGTAGTGTCACCATAAGGTTAAGATTTTTGGTTCATAGTGAAACATCTTCACAGCTTCTGGATGGATGTAATGACATGTAATTTGGAGCAGGAATTCATACCTGCAAAACTAATGACATGCCAATCAGCTTTTGCTGTACTCTTTGTTTTGTGCTAATTAGCAAATGTTAGCATGGTAAGACATTAAACTAAAGTGGTATCAGTGGCAAACATTGATGTGTTCAAACCACATTGTGGTGTTTCCACTGTGCCGACATCAATCAATCAATTTTATTTATAAAGCCCAATATCACAAATCACAATTTGCCTCACAGGGCTTTACAGCATATGACATCCCTCTGTCATTTGGACCCTCACAGTGGATAAGGAAAAACTCCCCCAAAAAAAACCTTCAACGGGTCTCTTCTCAGGAAGAGCAACTAAGGAGGGTTCCCTCTTCCAGGACAGACAGACGTGCAATATATGTTGTACAGAACAGATAAGCATAATAAATTAACAGTAATCCGTATGACACAATGAGAGAGAAAGAGAGAGAGAGAGAGACAGACACAGAGAGATGCAGGACAGACGGTAATGATAGTAGCTTACAACAACATTAATGGAAGTAATAATATTATAATTATAGTTCTGGCTACTGTGGTACAATATGTTGAAAGTATATATTAATATCTGATACATATGTGACAATAACCATACATGTATAATAACAGTAGAAGTACGACTAATGATAACAGCAGCAGCAGGAGGCATCTGGCAGGACCACGGCAGCAGCACAACCACACAGGTCACACCATCCAGGCACCGCTGCGATATGAGTTAACCTGAGAGACAGGGGAGCACAAAGGCTCTGGAGAAGAAGCCGAGTTAGTGACATCCAGAATGGCCGGGTTAGTAAGATGCAGTAATAGGACACGAGAGAGAGAGAGAGAGAGAGAGAGAGAGAGAGAGAGAGAGAGAGAGAGAGAGAAGGTGCCTGGTGTATTATAGGGGGGTCCTCTGGCAGACTAGGCCTAAGTCAGTCTAACTGGGGGCTGGTACAAGGCAAGCCTGAGCCAGCCCTAACTATAAGGAGAGGAACTATAAAGAGGAAAGTCTTAGGTCTAGTCTTAAATGTGGAGATGGTGTCTGCCTCCCGGACCGTAACAGGAAGATGATTCCACAGGAGAGGAGCCTGATAGCTGAAGACTCTGGAGACTTTAGGGACCACGAGTAACCCTGCATTCTCAGAGCGCAGAGTTCTGGTGGGATAATATAGCGCTATGAGCTCTCTAAGATATGATGGAGCTTGACCATTTAGAGCTTTATAAGTTAACAGTAGGATTTTAAATTCAATTCTGGATTTTACAGGGAGACAGTGCAGAGAAGCTAAAACAGGAGAAATATGATCTTGTTTCTTAGTTCCTGTTAGTACACATGCTGCTGCATTCTGAATTAGCTGGAGAATTTTTAAGGACTTACTAGAGCTACCTGATAATAGAGAGTTACAGTAATCCAGCCTTGAGGTAACAAAAACGTGGACCAATGTTTCTGCATCTTTTCGGGTCAGGATAGGCCTAATTTTCGCAACATTACGCAGATGAAAAAATGCAATCCATGAGGTTTGTTTTAAATGAGAATTAAAAGACAAATCTTGATCAAATATTACTCCAAGCTTCTGGTGGACGTAAACTGACAGGGTGAACATACCCAGAATGGTTACTTTACAGCTCAATACTGGACCAATGTCAAAAAGTGTTGTTCCAAATAGTCACTTACTGTAGACACAAAACCTTAGAAAACAGGGTCCAGTTTTAAAAATAAGTAAGATTTTGAATGCAGAACTTTGACCTGTAACAGAGTATTTTTACACTCTGTGGTATTGCTATTTTTTGCTTCAGTAAAAGATCTGAGTACGTCTTCCCCCACTGCAGTAATGTGCATTTCCATCTCAAGATATAATTTGCACAACTTGAATTACATGTCCATGTCAAAGACAATAATCTTTTGCTATCGACATATCATTCTGTTTCATGTTTCAGGTGCAGCTGTTCTACCTAAAAAGACAAGCTCAGTTTTCTCACATAAACCTGGGCTGCAGAGAGCCAGACGTGAAAGAAATACAGTGTTAAGGAGGTGGAGGAGGAGGAGGAGGAGGAGGAGGAAGGGGGGTTGAGATGTGGTGAGAGAAAGGAGCAAGGGGGTGAGGGAGGGGCAGAAGGGAAGGGCTTGTATTGATCATCCGCCAGGTGTGATGGATAGCGCAATAAGTGGCAGCGGCCAGCGGAGGAGAGGAGAGAGTGATTTCTGCTTTTCAAAGTCCTGATGAATGAGAGCGTCTGGGAGGAGGCCGGTGTCCAGAGCCCGGCACATGATGGACTGTTGTGTCAGAAGGAGAGAAATTGAAGGAGAAAAGAGAGGTGAGAGGAATGGAGGGAAGACAAGAGGGTAGTCCGGGAGGAAGAACTGAGGGCTGGTGGGGGGAAGGGGATAAAGGACATCAAGGAAAATGTAAGGAGGAAGGTAAGTGAGATGAGGGAGGGGTGAGATTTTAGGAAGAGGGTCAACAAAGTGCAAAGGGAAAGGAGAAGACTGAGAGGCAGGAGGCAGGGAGCGACAGCAGAGTGAGTTCATCTTTATTAATGGCCAAAGAGCAGAGAGGGAGTTATTAAAAAGGAGAAAGATGAATGAAAGAATGAGTGTGAACGAGGGGAGGGGGTTGACGAAGGGAGATGTGATATATGCCTCCTCCCGGCTTTCTGAAATCCAATAATAACACTGAGGAATGGGCCAGTTGGTGAACTTGAAGGGAGGAGGAAGGAAGTAAGCCAGCAGAGACCAGGCAGGGGCAGCACTGAGATGTATATGAAGCAAGATATTTTCTTTATTAACTCTTTTAATATGCTAATAGTGCCATAAAAGCCAAATTATGATCCATCAACAGCATTGAGGAGAAAAAAAAAATATTGGCTAACACCAGAATTTGGCACTATTCATATTTTTTGTCTTACATTGTACATCCTGTGGACACCAGACAGACTTATGCCAACCTTATACAAAATGACTAATCAAGCAATTTCACAGCCACAAACAAATTTCCAACTTCAGAGTAAAGTCATGAGAGTTTTTGCTGGTTACCAGTTCATGCAGGCCCTTGCAATCATTTGGTATAAGGTAGTCATAAAACTCAGTCTGAGCTGTCTTAAGTTAGTCTTTTGGAAGTTTTTAGTCTTGGCTCATGCAAATAGAGAAATTCAATCATCTGAGCACAGTCAGCAACCAATAGCTGCGCTCTCTCCAGCACCAAACTGGAAGCAGCAAACCAGGTGGACAGTAAACATGGAGGGGACTCAGAGGAGGCGCAAGAACATGAACAAGTCTGGTTTCTCTTGAACTGTGGGTTGAACAAGAGCCAATGTTTAATCTGCCAGAAATCTAACCTCCAAGTTGCACTTATTTTAGTGAGAAATCCTAATTTTTGAAGTGGTTCCCCACGGGCTGCTCCAACTAAAACAGTACAGCTAAGCAACAGAGGCTGGTAGCTTGTTGAGGAGACAAAGTCCAAAATGTAATATTTGTACACAAATGCAGTTTCTCTTTATGACTTATATTGATGCCAAATTGAAAACAATACTGTTGACATCTCACGCCTTTAATCCTATGTTTCAAGGCTTATCTGTTTTCACGGACACTTAAGGAATTGTTGATATTGGCAATGCATCGATTTATCAGCTCAACATTGCTTTTAGCCGGTATTTACCTTGTTTACTGCCATCAGCCTATCGGCAAATGACATGACATTGATCGATGACAGTGGATGTTTTTCTGTTATGTCCCCTCAATTTGGGACAGGCTAAAAAGCAGGGCTCCAGCGTAATGACCACAAACTTTAATTAATGAGCAGGTACAAGAAGAATGCAATGACTGACCAACTGAAAATAGCAAAGGTCATTCCCATCTACAAAAAATAGAGATAGACATTCCTTCTCGAACTATAGACCAATTTCTGTCCTTCCACAGTTCTCAAAAATATGAGAAAAACTTTTTGTCCAAAGACTCGATCACTTCATAGAAAAACACAACTTACTGAGTGAGCATCAATACGGCATTAGATCAAACCGATCCACAACAATGGCAGTGATGGATTTGATAGAACAAATATCCACAGCAATAGATAATAAAGAATATACAATAAGAGTCTTCATAGATCTAAAATAAAGCATTTGACACAATTGACCACAGACTATTAATAAGCAAACTGGAAAGATATGGGATTAGAGGAGTAGCTCACAAATGGCTCAGTAACTATCTTGAAAACAAACATCAATATGTACATACAAACAATAATAAGTCTGACTTGTTGATGGTGACATGTGGAATTCCACAAGGGGCAGTGCTGGGTCCAAAATTGTTTATACTGTACATAAATAATATTTGTAATGTGTCAAAATTGTTTAATTTTGTTGTGTTTGCCAATAATACAAATTTGTCTTGTTCTGGTAAAAACCTAACTAAGCTATCAAGGAATGTAAATAAAACTAAATATATAATATTTAGAAAACAAAAACAAAATAACCAAGTACAAATTATGATAGATAATATTGAAATTGAAAGAGTATGAGAACAAATTTTTAGGAGTTGTCATAGATCATAAATTATGCTAGAAACCGCATGTTAATCATATTAAAACCAAAATATCAAAGACCATTGCAATATAATATAAAACAAAAGACATTCTTACCTCAAATACTTTACAAATATTGTATCATTCTTTCATACTTCCATATATCAATTACTCTGTGGAAGTTTGGGGAAAAACATATTAAAAAATCACAAATGTGATTTATTTGCTTCAGAAGAGAGCCATCAGAATCATAAACAGAGCCATTTATCATGAGCAGACAAATTGATTATTCATAAATTCACAGGCACTCAAATTTAGTTACCTTGTGGATTTTAAAACAGCATCACTAATGTGAGCACACAACAGCATGTTACCAAACTATATCCAGAAGTTGTTTAAGATAAGAGAATGTCAGTATAAACTGAGAGGGAAGCGTATGTTCACAAAAACGAAGAGCAGAACAAATGCAAAACAAAGATGTGTTTCAGTATATGGAGTAAATTTGTGGAATGGGTTAGAAACAGAAATGAAAGTGTTTAATACACACTTTAGATCTAGAATGATTAACAAATATAAAACTGAAGTATGAACATGAAAGTGTACATGAAATGTGTTTGGGATATTTGGGAAGATAATAGGCCTATATACTGTATATATTCTTAGTTCTGTCAGTTTCTTATTGCTCTGTATAATTTAAAGGGAGCTGATAAAAAAACAATAAATGTTAAAAGGACAGGTGTTATAAGCTAAGGCTTCAGCCTACACCTTTTCGGTCCTGTTTTGTTTTGGTCTGTTTTATAATGCTAAAAAAGCATTAACTTAATGATTATGTATTGTCTACCTACTAGTACATTTGTGTTTTATATGTTGGAAAATGATCGAATTAAACTAAACTAAACTAAACTAAATAATACAAATGTGTCTGGGACAAACTGAGATCTTCCCTTCAGCAGGAAAAGATGCATCAGAGGCGTCAGAGGATGAAACTTATTGTTTCACTGATAAAGTTACATTGTGAACACAAACAGCAGGAGGAGAGCTAGTTAACGTTAATGTTAGCTCTAGGCAGCGCTTGTATGTATAAACTTTTTTTGTATCTTTCAGCGACAGGTACCACCAAAACAAATTTCCTTCTGGACAATATAGTCTATCTTATCTTATCAACCAACAGCTCACGGAGGTTGCACTGATTTATATTAACACACTTTCAAGCTCTATTCAGTAAAAATGAGTACTGGGCGAACGTAAATTATAATGTTTTCATGATGTGTTCAATGTAATCTTGTTAAATGTAATTTTTTGCAAGAAACTTGAATAAACACAGCTGTTTGGAGAAGAAATATGTGATGTTTTCACAGCAATATAGAATAGATATTGGAGATGGAATTATGATATATATAGTAAAAGGTCCTGTGAGTTCGTAATTTGTTTATAAAAGATGTTTTTCTGTGAAAGATTACATGAAAGGTTAATTTATAAATTTGCATGATTGAATTTGTGCTCAAAGGTAGTGTAATGTACTTTAAAATAACTCATCTATTTTATTACACTGTAATAGAAAACACTGCCTGACAATGTTATGTGTCCAACAGAGGGTTTTGTTGTGGTTGTTTTTCCTGAGGCTAGCGAATTATTGAAATGACAAGAGGCTGACAGTCTATACTGCGCTGAGTGCTGCACATTTGCCATTTTATTCTGGTTGCCAAGAGCTGAAAAATGATCAGCTTCAGCTAAGGCTGAACTGCCAATTCTGTCAATACACCACGCTCAGCTTCACCACACCACAGACTGTATCAGCTGCAGGTGCTGCTGTCCGCTGGGAACAGTTAGTGAGAGTCTGCCCGGCTGCACAGACAGTGACAAGGTTAACTGTTAGCATCACATGGCTAACATTGCATTAATGGTTATAATGGGTTTAAGAACTGACTCAAGCCTTTTTGGCATCAGTGTAAGTTTGCTGGGACCGTTTATCGGCTCGGTGTCGGATGTTAGCTGCTGCTGCTGTGTTAGCTTGTGCTAATATGAGATGGCAGCAACAGAAAGTTTGCTAATCTGACAGGAAATTAGGATAGTCCAGGTGCGAGAAGGATTGAATGAAGGTATTGTTTGAGACATTTGACACTGGAGAATTTTTTTGACACTACTACCCTAACCTCCAAAGCACTCCCAGCTGAGCTTTTTCTTTTTTCTTTTAGGAGCGTGCCTGATGTTTTCAGCTGGGGAAAAAACACTTTGAAATATCATTTTTTTCCACCAAAATTACTGCATGTACACTATTTTTTTTAACACGGGAAATCATGTTAAAAATGGGCAATAGCCTCCTTTCCAGTTTCCAGGAGACCAGAGCTGTGTACATTCCTCTCAAACATGGGGTGCCTGCTCTACCACTAAGCCACCAACGCCCCATGTTAGCAGGTGTTAGTAGGTTTTTGTGCTGTGGAGAAGGGGCCACAATAACACCAGTCACAGCATATCAACCAACAAATTGACCAACCACCCACAAGGTGTCAGCCTTAGTTCTTACAAGTGAGCTGTTTTTAATGTACATGTGATAAGAACTTACCAACACATACTACCAAACCAATAAAAACAATGTTTGGAAAAAAGTTACCAAAGTATGTCAGACATGTCATACCCACAGTACCTCTGAAGTCTGTGTAGTTTTCTGACTGTCACACTGAGACAGACTGCAGGACCAGTGACCTGCCCAACATTTTTCAATATTTCTTTACAAAAACAGCTAAGGGATTTCTTCAGAAGCAAGTTCACGTTTTGTGAAAAACTACCTGCTCTTCACTTCATCTATACCAGAACTATCATTTGCATCATTAAGTGGACAAAATCTCAGCACTGTTAGGGATGGGACACCAGTGAAATATAAGCTTTGGTAGATTGAATTAAATGGCATTCAGAAATGTGTTACTGCAGACCAAGGAGAATGTGGAGAAACTCTCAGAGAAAGGATGCTGCCTCCATCAATGCCTCTAATGGTGTAACCGTGCAGCCTAGACAACTCCATCTATGACTGCCTGCATGCAGGGAGCAGACACTAAACTGGGAGTGAGGATCCAACCTTCAGAGAGGTTATCTCTAACAAAAAATTATGAGAGCAGCGAATGCAGCAATAACAAAATTCCTGCACCCGGATCCATTTGAAAAATGGCCTCAGTCTTATAAAAGAGCCAGTGAAGGATGACAGCTTGTCCTCACATTGCCAAGTACCGACAGTCCTGAATTACCTCCAATGCGATGCGACCCATACTGGCAACAAAAGAGAGTGCTTAGTTTGGCAAAAGTAAAGGTTTTGCTGGTGATTTATTTAAAGGGAGATGGAGCAGTACATCACCAAAAGATGTTGCTGCATTAAGCAAGAGGAACGATGGGGAGCATAAAACCTTAGTCATTTCCTGAACTTGTCTGTGCTGCCGGCCTGCACTTTGAGCAGCTACTAGCATAGCAAACCTGAATTTTAGACCAAACTGTTGGTGGTAGAGCTGCATTGTAGGTAATGTTGGATCCAGGTTTTGACAAAGAGGAAGAAAGTGTGTAATAAAAAAGATGATCTGGAAAGTAACTTGTAACTACAGCTGTCAGATAAATGTAGAGAAATAAAAACGTCCAATATTTCCCTCTGAATGGAGTAGAAGAATATAGTCACAGAAAATGTGAAAATAATAATAATACTCATACAAGTACAAATTATACCTGAGTGAATGTACTTAGTTGCATGTATATTCCATCACTGGTTATAGGAGTGCAAAGCTAAATCTGGGCCGTTATCCTTCAATAAATAAATATTAGCTGAAGCAGCTACTACCCTAAATCCTTTGAAAAAGTCTTTATTGTTTCTACACTTATAGGAACAGGTTGTCTCCTGTTTATTGTTTGGCACTGTTGCCACATTTCAGTGACAAATCTTTCCATTACTGCTCTGACAGTCATTATTTGCATATGGAAAACTTGTGTGCCAGAAAGACAGAGAAACAGCTTGTGCCAGGAGTCCAATCTCCTTAAAGTGCAATACCTACCTGGTATTCTGCACACACTGCTGCTCTAACTGTTACTGTGCAGGGCAAATTATTTTGCATTTATGATAAATATGACACCCACTGGAATTTGCTCATAGTGTATCATCAGATGCTACCATCACAGTCATGTGTCTAATTCAAAATAATAGGTTTTGTGGCTGCATTACAGAATGGTCAGAGAAGGCTATCAGTGATGGAAGGTAACTGAGTACACTTTACTCAAGTACTATACTTGTAATTTACTTGAGTATTTCCACTTTATACAACTTTATACTTTTTACTGCGCAACATTTGTCTGACAGCTTTAATTACTTCAGATCACATTTTTTCATCCTCATCCTGGTCTGTAAATAGCATGTATCTCCACAAGTGCTGATTTTGAATGTTTGTGATAAACTGAAGGATGAAGTGTTCATTAATGCATTGAGAAAATTCTCACTCCTCTTACGCTAAATAAATTCTTTTAAAACCCTCTGGAATGAGCTGAAAAAAGCACTGTCACTAGGGACGTCAATAGTTAACTGTTAATCGGTTTACCACTGAGCATATTTTCGATCAGTTAAACATGTCAGTCTACAGTTTAATTTGCATGTGTACTAGGGTTACAATGATATAGGATTTTCACAGTATGATAACCGTAAAGTATGAAAACAGATGGGTTATTTTTGGTTGATCAATCGATTCATTACTACAACTGACTCTTGAAACCATTTTTTATAAAAATGGAAGTATGAGTAAAATTCTCCCTTTTGAAAATAACTAAAATAAAGGTGAGATTCTCCATCCAGTTGCTTTTTTTAAATATTGTAGGTAAACAAACACTATAAAAATACACGATCGATTGATTGATCGTCAATTTTTTTTAAAGATATTTTTTGGGGCATTTTTAAGCCTTTAATCGATAGGACAGATTAGCGTGAAGGGGGAGAGAGAGAGGGAGGGACATGCAGCAAAGGGCCACAAGCTGGAGTCGAACCCGGGCCGCTGCGGCAACAGCCTTGTACATGGGGCGCCTGCTCTACCACTAAGCCACCAACGCCCCAGATCGCCAATTTTTATATCAGAAGTTTCCCTTGAAATCTGAATATCACTGCAACCCCAATACACAAGCACACGCACTAATGGTTTGAGAGAGACTCACTGCTGGGTCATTATGAAACTTCCAGAAGTGGACTACCACAACCCGGCATATCTCAGCCACAGCAACATACAGCCACAGACAGAAACACAGCCTCTAATTGGTTCAACAAATGCATCATGGATGGCTGGTGGGGATGGCTGGTGACAACAATTACTGTTCTCAACCCACAGAAGCGGATAATTAATCACACAAGACATTCAATGTTGGATTTAGGGCTGAAAAGTTCTGGTCAGTTGGTCAATTGTTTGGTCATTATGCACTTGTCCGATGAAATTCTCATACATCGGACAGTCACTGGTGTTACTTTACAAAGGCCGTGCATCTACTACAACCTTGGTTTTCCCAGCAAGAAAATGCCAGCTGTTGTTGTCAAGCGCTTGTACTTGTCTTCTGTGATGATTGGTCTAGGCTGTGTTTGTCACGCCCCTACTTCACTGTGACTGTCATGTCCAGTATGTCAGATTTTTCCCCCATCGACCAATTGACTGGTCAAAGAGTATGTAGAATTTCAGTCGACATAGATTTTCTTTGGCTGATTACAGCCCTAGTTGGATCTATCATTATGGATTTATTTTACCTCGTCTCTAAAAAGACACTGCAGTAGAAGGCTGGATTATAAAGCTTCTGAAAGGGATATGACCAAAATGGAGCCGTCATTGGAATAACACAACACTTAATGTTAGCTTTGGGGCTAAAAAAATAAGTCTCTCACACATGTAGTGTTCCAGAGGTATTTAACCTTACTGACATAACGTCGTATGACATCATCAACCAGAGTTAACCTCTAAAGTGTCCGGATTTTTCCCATCAGTCCTGGTTGTGAGACAGAGTTGCACATGCAACTCAGCTGGAAAAGCTCCACATCAGTGATGCAATATGTAGTTTTGTTTCAGATAACATTAGCTTAGACATACATTTATTTTTCACTTGCCTGATCAGACAACTAGCCTACATGAGGCATTCCACTGGCCCGAACACAGAGTTTACCTGCCATGGGCAAGCACTAATGTCGAGCCCTGGTTCTCACAGGACAGCCACAATACAAACATACGATGATCTTACAGAATATGATGCATTGCTGTAGATTAAGCTACGCAACAGCATATACACGAGTTAAAATGAGCACAACCTGAAACATCTACAGCAGTAAAATGCAGCATATTGCAATATTAATCCAAAAATATCAGATACAACAGAATTTGGCTGAAAGGGAACAATTAATACTTTTCCTTTAAATACTTTAAAGTATTTTTTGCTGATACATACTTAAAGTTTTAAATTCAGTACTTTAACTTGTAGAGGAATATTTTCACAGTGTGGATCTCCAGGTCTCCAGCACTGCAGACTACTATCAAAATTATATTTACTTTTCTGTTTGTTTGTATCAGTGCAAAATATGAGTATAAACAGAAGAAGCCCTCACTCTTTGTCTCCAAGAATCTGACAACTGTTGATGTATTTGGTAGCTGAAAAATGCTATCAAACTGTTCTTAAAATATCTCAATGTGACATCACTTTATGCACATTTGATGCAGTGTTAGTGAAGATAAATACAGCAATAAATATCAAAAAGGCCCCAGGAAAACGAGTTATATCACCAATAGTTCTTTTTTTTAACAGAGCAGTTTAATTAGCGTCTTAGGATAAATGTTCCCCTGAAGCCTGCCTCCTCTGCAGGGAGAGAATTTGGCATCCTGCTCTACCGGTCTTTATGTATCCGTATCCACAGGACATCATCCATTATAGCTGTGATTTCCAGCCTTTGATTCCCTCATATGTCTCATAAATCGCTGTTTGGAACTCATTCTGGGCTGGAATGACACCAAAGCATAAATACAACAAGCTGTGTCTACCCAGCACAGTTTTAAAAGCAGTCAACTCGGACAAATTCTCAGTTAGTTTGACTAGCCTGTAGAACAACTCTCCATGAAGAACTCTGAAGTAAACTGTTAGACATCTATAATGAGAGTTTCATATTGCAGTCCAGCTACCTTGCAAGACTATCCGTATCACTTGACACTTTTCTACTACAAAACTAAGTGTGTTTACTCAACTTTTCTACTTGAGTAAATGCACTTAGTTGTGTAACCCTCCAATGCTGTTGTAGGTTTGCACTAATGACTATTCTCATAAAACACAGTGTCTCAGAAATCAACATCCTAAGTACCAGCACATGCACACACAATCACTTGTGCACATGTGCAGAGCCGTACACACTGATGAGGTGTTGTGTCTGGGATCCTGGGCCCATGCATCACCTCTTGTGGGACAAGGAAGGTGACTCCTGGCAGCCCAACAAGAAGTGGCAGCACATATATCTCCTAATAGAGTCACTCACAGCTCCTCGCTCCCTCTTTTATTTCTCTCTAACACACAAACCGACATGCAGCTCATTCATCTGGTCTTCTTAAAACAGATTAGTTGCTCAAACTCCATGGCAACTAAACATCCGCCATCATTACCTACACAAGTTTTACTGCTGTCAAATATTAACTGACCCAGCACTCCAGACTAGACTAGAGACTAATAGCTTACATCTAGGCACTATCCAAGTACATTTATTCAAGTACTGTACTCAAGTACAAATTTAAGGTTGCGCTTTACTTAAGAATGATCTCCTCAGGCTGCTTTATACTTTTACTTCACTACATTTTAGAGAAAAATGTGCTTTCCACTCCACAAGAAGTACTTGAATACTACATACAATAATAATAAGTTTTATTCATAGCACTTGATAGGGCTTCATATGGCAAAAAAGCAAGATAAATGAAGCAAACATAAAAATAATAACTATTAAAACAAAGCAGCAAAATAGTTAAAGGAATACTTCACCCCACAAATGACCATTTGTGTATCAGTTACTCACCATGTGTTACCTTGAATTTGTGAAGAAAACTTTGTTTTTCTCACCAGCCTCTGGTGAAAGAAAAATCTAAAAACAGAAAACAAAGTCTCCATGAACTCAAGTCACAGGGGTCCATAGTTAACAGCAGCCAGTCTCAGAATACATCAGCTATTGGTTTGACAACGGTAAGCTTCTTGGGCCAATTGTTTGGGCTAACCTAGCGTAACCAGCGGATATCCAAGCCAAGACTTACTCAGGTAATCTTGGCTTATCTCTAGAAACAGATATCTACTTATAAATTCAGATAAATTAAATAATAATAATAATAATAATAATAATAATATGAGCTAACTTGTCTTCAGAATATAGCTGATGGGTTTTGAAATTGCATTTCAGCCAATGAGTCCCTCCTCACGACACAGTCTGTTTATCAGACGTTGTGATTAGTCAGTACCACTCAGACTAGTACAAATGGACTACAAACTGTAACCAGAACACTTCTGAAACCAAACTCTTGTCCTGTCACCTACAGTTTCTGTATTCAAAATCTGTTATTAAAAATTAAGCAGCAACAAAACTATATCAAAAGATCTGCTTTCAAACAGTGGTATAACCCAAGTCTCATTTATCCAGTTATATGATACTCAGTACTTCCCAGACAGACAGCCTTCTCTGATGGGGAACTGAACTAAAAGTGAAACTTATCCATGCTCTCTGCAAAACTGGAGTCCATTAACATAAACAGTAATTTTAACTCACTGAACACAGGTGCAACTAGTCTACCACCACCTTGATTTGTAAGTTGTTAATGTTATTGTGTGACTTTTGTGAATCCAAACTAACCCTTTAAAACAGTAAAGTCACACAATATCACAAACTAACTTACTGACTGAGGTGGCGGTAGACCAACATCTCCCATGTTCTGTGAGGTAAAATCACTGTTTTTGTCAGTGGAGTCTGGCTTTGAAGAGAGCGTAATAAGTTTCACTTTTAGTTCAGGTCCCTGTCAGAAGGAGCTGTCTGGGAAGTACTAACCATATGACTAGATAAATGAGACTTGGATTATACTGCACCAGTTGTGTGCAAGTTTGTAAAGGAATGTTTTGTTATCATTTTACGTTGTTAAATGTGGACCATTATGTATTCAGTTTATCAAGCATTTTCTCCATCTGGATTCTTCACTCACCAGGAAGAACAAAGTTTTCTTCATATAGTTAAAATAACACAGAGTGTAACTGATATACAAATGGTCATCTGCAGGACGAAGTTTTCCTGAAGTCGTAAAACAAGGTAAAAAACAAAAACAAAATATGTATCAAATATATAAATGTATATGAATGTGTACATGCATACACACACACACACACACACACACACACACACACACACAAACACACAGGCACATAGATACATATGTGTATATACTTACTTTGTACATATGCTTCACCACTCATATGCATGAAAACATGTACACATACACACATAAAACATCAGGAGATTGTAAAAATGCTATCCTAAAAAAACATTTTCAACTGTTTTTTAAAAGTGGATACAGATGTATCTTATCTCCACAGGAAGTGGATTCCAGCAGTTTGGACCACTACTTGAGTAAATATACTTAGTTACTTTTTATCCCTGGCGGTATGTCCACAGAGTGGTGTTTGTAATCTCCTCCCACTAGACAGCACACTAACTGTATCATTACCTAAACAGAGAAGAAATGACCTGACAGCTGGACAAGTGCTAGAAAAAAAGTGGTTGTACTTGCAGGAGAGTTCAGTGAAAAGATGGAAATAGTCAGCTGAACGAGGGATGAGAGGTGAGGAGGAAACAGAAGGAGGAGCTGAAGCCAGACAAGCTCATTAAAGAGAGGGCAGCAGTGTGACAAATGATGCATGGAGCTGGCGGCATTGATCTCCCCTTCCTCACAAGGGGTGGGGTGTCTGGGCAGGGAAATGCATGGAAAAGTGTGTGTATATGTGTGTGTGGACTGAGAAATACTCAGGTGCCACGGCCCTAATGGAGAGGCCAGAGCCGGCAGCCTGTTGACAGATGACTTGTCAGAGGAGGGGAGGAGGAAAAAAGAGGAAAGGGAGTGATTAGATAGTTGTGCTAATGCTTGACCTCCTCTACCCCCTTGCCTGTCCTTCATCTCCACTGAGGAAGAGGGGAGGAAGAGAGGAAGAATGATGGAGGGAGAGGATAGAGTGGTGAAATAATAGTGAGGAGAAATGCTGAGATGGGGGGAATAAGTGGCTTTCTTGGCACTACATCAGCACATTGTTCAGACAGTGAGAGCTAAAATAAATTAAGTTTTCAGGGATTTGTGAGTGTGACAGCACACACATCTTAAATCTGGACTAAACCATCCTACATCATTTCCTGTCTCATGCTTCCTTTACTTGAAGAGTTTTATTAATCATTTCCATAGCAGAGTCAGTGCTGGAGAGGGATTTTTTTCTGACACTATTCTCAGGAAGAACGTCAGTGAGTGCCAATAAATGGCATTATATTTATATTCAAGTGAAAAAGCCTAATACTGGCCGCAGTTATTATGACATGGACAAAAGAGGAAGTCAGTGACATTATTATAGAACAACAAAGTTCATGTAAGGAGGTGGTCAGGTTAGATCATAGACTGTATAAATAATGGATGTTCTCTCTGTGACTTCACACATAAGTTTCTGAAGAGCCTTTTTGAAGCTCATCAAGAGGCTCCCTGGTGTCAGCATCTTGGCAGTACCTGAATCCACCTAAATCCCGGCTAATGCAAAAAAAGGTGGAGTGTGGGTGGAGCTGAGGCTGGCAGAGTGGGTCCATGTCATTGGTCCGACAGCCCACTGGTCCGACATCCCATTAGTCCGACGGTCTGCGGTGCTGAACAGCTCCCAGCGGGTGTATTTCTGCCTTGATGGTGCGCTGCGACCGGCTCTGGGTCAGCTGGGAAAGGCTTGAGGCGAAGCAGGCTCACGGCTTATGTGTTTGTCAATTTCTTTTTCATTTTAACCCACACCATGATCTTTTCCTGACCCTAACCAAGTGGTTTTTGTGCCTAAACCTAACCAGACCTTAACCACAGGGCATCATGATGATTTTGGAGCAACAGGACTTCGGAACAATGGGTTTAATATGGTCGGAACAATGGGATGTCGGACCAATGGGATGTTGGACCAATGGGATGTCGGACCAATGGGCAGTTCCTGGCAGAGTGAAGTGTGGTTGCTGAAACTAGGTCCCCAAGAGGTGCACTGGGCTTTAAAGCCAGTTTTCGTAGTGGCCAAACAGTGATTCTGCCATTTCTGAAGTTCGTTACATGATGCCATTGGGCATAGAAGAAAAAGACTTTCTGCCATAGACTTACACTGGGAAAGACACATCTATAAATTGGTGAATACATTTTTTTTTTTTTAAGCATGACAACTCCTGCGATATGACCAATGCCACCACCAGGATTTAATCCATTCAGTCCAATAACATTTCAAAGGTACAAAAGAGCTACAAGATTAAATTATTTTAACCCATTCAAGTTAGGGCAGTGCTAAACTGGAAGCTGCTCGGCTGGTGGAAGTTGGTTGCTCAGCTGCACTCGCCCGTGCTTCACGGTCGTGCTAAGCAGTTGTAAGTCTCTAGTGGAAAAATACCTTTTTTTGGCTTCATGCGCCACTGAGCAACTTTCATAGGAGTGAGCGAGGTCCTTCCACCAATGCTGCGTCCAGGTCTCTTAATACATCCATGGCTGAAACAAGCCCACCTAGCTCAAAGCTACCAAGCTATCTAGAGCTAACAAGATATGATGGACCTTTATTTTCCAACCTCACAGAGACACCTGTGTACTGTATTATCACCCTTAATTCTTTGGTGCATGCTGGTTTATTTACTGTGGCATGCATACACTCCCATTGGCATCTTTTGCACAGCTGGAGTTACCCAAGGCTAATTCATAAGCTGGCTAATTAGCTAGTTATCAAGCTAACTCACTGAAAAAAATGGAGGACAGACTTCTTGCACTATGTGTTAGTACAATTAACTGCACAGAAAGCTATATTATTTATATGAAAATCTCTCGCACCAAAACGCACCAACACCACAAACATGACCAAGGCCTCAAGTTTAGTGACTAGCTGGGATGATGCTTAGCAGACAGCTATTGGCTAGTGACACCACCCACCTGTCAATCAAAGCAACCATGCCCTTAATAATGTATAACTTTAAGGCCTAATAAAACATAAATGCGTGACTTGTATAAACTTTGACCCCCCTTACAGTTGTCATTATGAAGAAATTAGCTATAGAGACAAAACTGTTTTTTGTACCAGGCGGTAAACATGTTTATTTCTGCTATAGGGTTGGGCATCTTAACATGGGGGTCTATGGAGATTGACTCTGTTTTGGAGCAAGCCTCAAGTGGCCATTCCATTCCATTTTTTGCCACTTCCACATTGGCTTCATTTTTCAGTCTCAGAGGTAGTACAGAGGTTCTTAAGGAAGTATCATTTTAACCCAATCCATGATATTTCTTCAAGTCTAATCAAGTCTAACCAAACCTTAACCAGAGCTTTGCCACATGATAAAACTGATTTATTTGTCGAATGTGTTTTCTAATGGTTTTGGAAGCATAATAGTGGCATCAGATAAGAAAACACTAATGTGTCATTACTGTGAGCATGGGCAAAGTATGTATTTTGTTTTTCCTTTAAATGGATTGTAACTGACATATAAATCATCAGCCAATTATTTATTAACCATTTATAAAGCCAGAACTCACAGATTATAAACCTCTAATAAAGGGTAATTTATAAGGGGGTTCGTGCTGTAAGTTCTGTGTGACTATATCTACACAAGCTCAATTTGACCAACTTTGCATTAGATGCACAAAAAGAACCTGTCTGAAAACACTGCAAATTAATGTTTTGAGTCTTACCCAGTGCTAGGGGGTAACAGTAGAACAATGGAGTCGCAAAGTGCTCAATATAGAAAAAAAAACAACCACACAATTCTGAAATAATTACATGAATGAGAGCAATGTTTTTGTTTTGTTTTTTTTAAATTGAACACCATAGGGTTCCATATGAAAGCAACACCTGTGCAATGAAATCACCCTGCAACAATTATCACTTCTGCAAGTTTGAAATGTGCTGTTTTTGTTGAGATGAGATCACAGAGGTGTTGATCAAACTCTGTAGTAAATTCTGAGGCTGTACTCTGAGGAGTTACATTATATCGTAAGGTATACCTAAACTACAGCCTAAAAAAATGTGTGAAGAGATGTACCAGGCACAGTGCCACTGTGGTTGGCTGACAGAGAAGCGGAGCAGGCTCACTGTTGGCAGCGTGACGAAGGCAGCTGCTGCGAGTAACATCCAATTTCTGTAGAATGTCTAAATGTTATCAAAAAAATCAGGTTACATGTGGTACTATAACAACAGCAGAGCTCAGCAAACACAACACCCTTTACTTTAACCCTTCCCATTTAACATTTACAAGCAGTATAGAAACTTGTAATAAATGGTTCATAAACTGAATTAATGTATTTATCATGCTAATATGTATATTTACATACATACATATATATATATATATATATATATACACAAAGTACTGTGCAAATGTCTTAGGCCACCATTAGATTTGTTGTTTTAGCAATACTATAATAACTATATATAATTATTTCTTGGTCTCTTTATTAGAATACAACCAGAAAATACACTAAATGTGTATGCAAGTATTAAGTGACCCCCCTTTACATTTGAACCTGGCTCTCACCTAAATGGAATGGAACCCTAATTAATGTTAATGTTAACACCTGTGTTTGTCCTGTGAAAAAGAAGGTTTGCATAAGACATGCTTCAGCATTGCATACACATGTTGCATGAGTATAAGTCTTTGAAAGCTTGCTAATATTTATATGATATATTTTTTGTACTCTTTTATGTGCCTTAGCCACTGGACACGGCAATTTCCCTACAGGGATTAATAAAGTATCTATCTATCTATCTATCTATCTATCTATCTATCTAAGACCGACTCTCAATCACATCCTTCCATTCAAAATGCCAAAGATCTCAGAATTTGACAGGCATAAAATCCTGATATTGCATCAGCAAGGTCACTGTCAAAGGGAAATCAGCAAACAAACTGGATACTCAAGATGTGGTATTTAAGCTCTTATAAAGAAATCTAAAGAATCAGGAGAGGCCCAGGACAAAAAAGGACTGGAAGGGCAAGAAAAATTTCGAAATCTGATGAGAAGTTTCTCAGAATTTCTTCTTTGAGAGACCGGAACAAGTCCAGCAAGGCGCTGGCTCAGGATCTGGCAGCTTCATTGAGATGCCAAGTTGACCCCTCTACAGTCCGAAGAAGCTTGATCAGGAATGGTCTTTGCGGAAGGGTAGCAGCCAAGCAACCGCTTTTCCGAAGGGGAACAGGATGAAAAGTCTAAGATATGCTAAAGCTCACAAAGATTGGAATGAAAATCAGTGGAAAAGAGTATTATGGAGTGACGAATCAAAGTTTGACATTTTTGGGTCCAATCGCAGACAATATGTGAGAAGAAGAGTTGGAGAGAGATAGAGGAATGGATGCTTGCGGCCTTCAGTGAAACACGGTGGAGGGTCTGTCCTGGTTTAGGGCTGCATTTCTGCCAGTGGTGTTGATGATATTGTCCAAATTGATGGGATCATGAATGCTGAAAAGTAGAGACAGGTTTTAATTCATCATGCCATTCCTTCTGGAAAGCACCTGATCGGGAATGGCTTTATTTTTCAGCACGATAATGATCCCAAGTACACTACTAATACAGTAAAATCATATTTAGAGAGAAAAACTGCTGATAAAACACCAACAGTCATGGATTGGCCTCCCCAGAGTCCCGACCTGAATATAATAGAGGCAGCATGGGATCACCTGAACAGAGAAATAAATAAAAGACACTCTAAATCTAAAGAGGAACTCTGGGAAGTGCTGAAAAAAGTGTGGTATAATCCAAAATACCAGATGATTACTTCAGAAAACTTCAGGACAGTCTTCAACTCCAGTGAAGCATCTGTAACTGCAGTATAAACAATTAATGACTGTCTGACAATATAATACACTGTTGTATTCAAGTCCTGTCATCAGAAATTCTGCAGCAGCAGAAATTTAAGTGAATAAACAAAACCTTACTGTCTTCCTGATAGAAGAGAGAACTCTGTGGATTAGTTTGGAAATGTGTCTTCATGAGTTGGCAGCTTACACTTCTCCTCCATTCAAAAATGTGTTTTTCTTCAGTTTATGTGCCCTAAAATTTCTGACCTTAACTGTACTGACTTGTGTCTGTGCAAGTTTGTCACTAGAGAAGTACTTTACTGAAGGGGGTGATTTTTGTGCACTTTCCTAAAATGTGAGATTCCAGCGTACACCAGGCAAGCTAGATTACACACCTCACTAATACTTCAGCAGACACTGCATCAGCATAGTGAAAGTTCTGCCCACAAACATGGTTGAGTGTGTAGTTTCTGGATGTAAACCAGACCCCAAAGCTTCTTTCCACTATTTACTAAAAACTCCATCCTAGCAGATATTATTGTTATATTGTATATTAATGTTTCACAACTATTAACGCTTGGAAAAGTTTGCAAATCTGTTTATTTTGAAACAAATCATGATTTTTATCTTAACCTTTATCAAGAAATTTCCTTCAATCAGAGGACCCTCTTTGCAAACTTCTCCTAACAGCACAGTGTGAGTGACTTCAAGTTAGCCAGCAAGCTCAAAAGCTAATAAGCAATATAAACTAGAATTACTGCATCAGGGTTAAGTCTGCCTCCGCGAACCAGTCAAGTTGCAGTTAACATCCATGGCTGTTCTGACTTGTATGTAGCCATGACGGTTAACAATCCTTCAAATATGGATGTTGCTGCAAAGAAGCTTCATAGAAACATGGATGCTTCACACACATCTTCAACCTGGTAGCACAGTTCAGTACAGTTTCAGGGTGGGGACCCAAGATTGCTGTCACCAGTTCAGTATCTGACCAACTGTCTCCCCCTCTGCTCCTGAGTTATAAAGCTGAAAATGGAAGTAAGTTTTTCTCAGGAAATTGACCTTTGACCTTTAATGTCAACATTTGATCAAGTCATCTAATTCAGGGTTTCCCACACATTTATTTATTCATTTGTGGTGGCCCGCTTCAATTTAAACATCTGCCCCTGTGAAAAGAGTGTGCCCAATTTTGAGAAATTTCCTCAAGGTGTTCTTGAGATATTGCGTCCACGAGAACGGGACAGACGGATGGATAGAAGAACAACCCAAAAACATAATGCCTCCAGTTATTATGGTTATCCAGTTATTATGGTTATTGCCAGCTCTCAGGCATTGACAATAAAAGATGCTAACTGGACTTAGCATTCTGAAATGTCTGCTGGTTGCCAGTTTTGGTGCACAACAGACTCCTCACCTGAATCTGGATCTGAATTGAGGCTCTAAAATGTGTAGCTGAATCCCTCCAATGTTCCCTCTAATGCTAACAAGAGGCATCTTGATGCACACTGCTCTATCACCAGACAACCTAGCACTAGCTGCGCTAGAGAAATCGTAACACAAAACCTGCTGCAAGCTGCTTTGGTGGGCGGGGCAGAGACCCAATCCAGAACTTTTCAATGAGGGAGAAAAAGTAGATCTGCTTCCTGCCCAGAGCTTTTTTTTTGTTTAACTTTTTATGTAAGAAAACCATGTTAAACAAAATATTAATCATAGCAGAGTATTTTTACACACTTAAAAATGTGTCTGGTGGAGGACTTTAAGTACACTGACCAACAACAAAGTATTCCCTAACAAATACTTTGCAGAAGAAGCCTGCTGTATGTCTTTTTTAAAATAATAACTGCTTGTCAACAAATGCACCAAAGAAGCGCTAATTTACCTAAATTCACTGACAACTTGCCATGTAGCAAACATGACTGTTTAAAAGGGTTTGTCAATTTTTATTATAGGCTGCAGGAATGGCGTTTCCCAGGAAGACAGTTTTATGTATTTGTGTGCGTATGTGCAAAGATTGGGAGATGGGCCAAGACAACCGCAAGGACAAAGTAAAAAGATAACAGTTTGCAAAAGAAAGGCAGTCATGAAGGAAAGGAGGGAGGAAAGAAGAAGAAGAAAATAAATGAGTGGGTTTGTTGCGATTCAGGCAGCCACACCGGGACTATCATTACCATACATCAGGACAATGAATGAGGCTTTCAGCAAGCGGTAATAAGAATTTGATAAATCATGAGCCGAGAATTAACTAGACGTCAAAACAATGAGAGCACCCTGATAGATGAAGAGAGGATGATGGCATAGATTAGTCAGAGCAGAGCATAGGAAAGGAGAGAGGGAGGGGAAGAGAGGGGAAAAAGAGAGTCCACACAAGGTCAGGAGAGGTAAGGAGGGGTCGGCAGCAAAGAAAACTGTAGTGAAAACTAATGGAAGAAGAGGAGAGAGAAGGATAGGTAACTGGGGTCAGGGAGTGATAACAGTGGACACAGTGGAACAAAGACTGAGCATGTTTGCCTGCTGAGAAATGATTGGAGGATACGGTAACGTACATCCAGAAATTATAAATTAAAATCTAACCCTTTCAGATCAACATGTAGTGGTGGCACACAGTCTTAACAATCTGTGTGTAATGAACATAAGTATGGACAGTAAAAAAAAAAAAAAAAAAGTATAATTTATGGCACACATTCTTCTTTCTTGTCAAAATCTGGAGCCTACATTACCCACAGTGCAACTCAACTGCAGACAGTATGGTCAAAGATTTGTGCTCATTATGCTAGTAGCTCATGTAGCCTTGAGCCTTTTGCCTCAAAGAAAGCTGAGGAGTGGGCTATGGAGGTGTGGTAAACACTTCTTTCTAAAGGCCCAGGCACACCAAGCTAACATCAAAGAACAACAAGAGGCGACCCAACATTGGGCTTTTGTCACCTCTTTTTGCATGTGTTTCGCCCATAAAGTCAAAAATCAGAAGACCATCTTGACGCCATTTAGCCAGTTAGCACATTAAAACACAATCCAACATTAAAAGATCAGAGCATATTTACCATCCACCAGTGAACAAAACAAACCATCACAAAATTTTCTGCTAAAGAGCTCAGTGGCTACATGCGCTGAGCTGAACTGCTGATCAGAGTGATTTCATTCACCAGTTGGCTATGCTGTCTCTGACACCAATTCAACATACTGAATCAGCTGAAAAACAAGCTAACAAGGGCCGACAAGGGCCAACGATCAGGGACACACCGCAAACACTAGGGGGACAGATGCTTGGCCCCACACTGACCAAAGGCCAACAGACAGAGGGATCTACAGTATATGTTTGACAGATAAATCCAGGATGTCAAACTCACTCAGCACCAAATACACCTTTAATTGATAATGATAGAAGCTATTGAGAAAGCTCACAGATCACAGTGTAAAAGTGAACTACCACATCACCTTGCCGATTTTCAAAAGTTCTGTATCATCGCAGTGTGTGCAGATCAGCAGTGTTTGACTTCCCCCTGTATTACCAGTGTCTGGACCTCCACTGACAGATGAGCAGTGAGCTTCGAGGAAAGCAAACACCGTTCATCTGCACACACTGTGATGACACACAGCTAGTTAAATAATGGCAAAGATACCCTGTTTACCTGCACTGCTCATGTCAAGCAATGTAGGTCTTTATTAACTCCTACAATCATTAAAACACAAAAGCACTATGTGTATTTATACTTTCAGTGCTAGCTAGCTAGCTAGCTAAATCTACACTTTTCAGGGTTTAAGGATTTTGGTTTTGGAAGGGGAAAAAAACCCAACAGTTGTCAAAATGCTTCATTTTCATTTTGCTGGATGAAAAATCAGTGGATCACCAAAGTCAGAAGGATTCATCCTCTGAGGAACATAAATGTAAGAAACAAATTTCATAGCAATCTGTTCAATAGTTGAGATATTTCAGTCTGGACCAAAGTGGTGGACCAACAGACTGACACTGCCATCCCTACAGCCACGCCACTAGCAAAACAGCACCGCAAGCTAGTCTGCAAGAACGTCAACCCAAATTTTGATTGACAAGTTTTTCATTAACATTCCACTTTATTGTCTGTCTTACTCATACCTCCTCTCCTCTTCACCCCTCCTGCCTCGGTTACTCCTCTTCTCACAGGGTGAGGGATGTGACAGGAGGATGTTTATTTAATGAGAGCAGTCTGGAGGGGGTAATGAAATCTACCCTAACACCATTAACAACCAGGCTTATCAGCTCCCGGGACACACGTCAGCATGCTGCAGCCTTTTGTTCTCTGGCTCGAGGCTGCCGCCGACCTAAAGGACAAATTAAGGATTCCCTGAACAGTGTCGACACCTACGTTGAGAAATTAAAAACTGACCACCAAATCTCTGTTGTGAACTAACTCTATCATTTTTCACTTAGCTCATTATAAAATGACATGGATGGCATTATAGGAGACAGGGTAAGTGGGCAGGTGTCTGACAGATACATGTAAGGTATCTGCAGAGTGTGTTCGAGTGTGGGAGGTGGTTGGTTTGTTACCTGACCACACAGACACAATCAATCTCCCTCCATGTCGTGGTAATTGATGCTGATGGATGGACTTCTCTTTCTCTAACACACACATACACAGACAAGGCACAAGACAGGAAGTCTGTGCGTGTATGGCAACACGTAGAGGGACAATAAACCTCAATCTTCTTGCAAATGTATCCGAATTCTACGCCTCTTTTTCCTCGCTCCCTCACTGTTTCAGATCCATGTTTGTGGTGATGAGTGCCATCCCAGTGCCACTGTTCCACCCTTGAATCGTACAATATTCAGTGAAAGGCTCATTTGCTGAGCATTACATTAGAGCGGAGCTGCTGATGGCCACACAAAAGCCATGTAAATGAGCTGTGAGAGAGGCCCATCAGTCATCGTGCCAGATGCGCTCTCCCATTATTATTTATGGCCATAATTGGCCCGTGTTTCCTCAGGCAATGACTCTGCACTGATGGATCTGATGATGACTCCGCTCAGCTCAACAATCAGGAAGAAGGAAGAGAGAGGAAAGGAAGTTAACATGTGCAGAGGGGATGCATGTATGAGAAAAAACAGTAGTGCCATTTACATGATACAAAATGGCAAGACAAAGTGTTATATGGCAGTTGAGTTGCACAAAATGGGAATCATCCAAATACTGATGTAGGGGTAGAAATTATGAATCACTTCTCTTTCCAAATTTTTCATTCAGTTTAAAGACTCATAGTCACTAGTAGGGTCTCTGTTCAAATGTCGTGCAAATTCTAACTGAATTTTCAGAAAATCTGTGAAAGAAAATGCAGATTAATGTGTGATTCCATTCACTACTGTTTAGCTAATATTAAAAAGCAGATATTACAGATTGGGATATAGTTTGTTTTCTTTTCAAAGCTAAGTAATTGCATCACCATTAATCAGTAAGTAAACATGTCACCGTTCATACCACCTCAATCACTGCTCATTACTGATTGAGACATTTTCAGTTCAGCAGTAAGATCAGTCAGTTGCTAGTTCAAGCTGTTACTTTAATTCTAGGACAAAACTGGGCCTAAGCAGCACTGTTTGATGAATCAGCCGCCAATTATTTCAAAGATATCACATTTTTTGTTTCTGTTGTTCTCACAGTCTTCCAGTAAGTTTAAATCAGGAAGTTACCTACACTGAGCTTATGGTACACTCAGTCACCGTTGAGGAGCTCCACTGCAAAAACCTACTAATTTGGTCGTTGTGACCATGGTGATTCAGTAATCAGTTGAGTTTGAAGATTCATTGTGAATGATTCCTTCTTACATGTACTGAGGGTGGCAGAAAAAAACGATACAGAATAGTATTGCGATATTTTGTGTGGCAATCTCGCACCTTCACACAGTGCCAAGTATTGTTTTTGTTTTTTAATTATATTATGAATTATTCATATTACAAATACAAATTAAACTTTAGGTAGCCTACTAGACTAATATGATCAAATGCTTTTTCACTATATACATTTTGCTGCTGCAAACAAATGGCTGATGTGAGATGAACAGACTGAAAACTTTATCTTATTAGATAAAACAGATATTGACAAAGTTTTCCTTTGAGGACATTATTTACAGTTGAGAAAAGGTAATGAATCGCAAGATATCACAATATATTTCATCCTAATACTCAGCATATTGTTACATATTTAAAATTGTAATAATGTTGTATCATGACTTAAGGATCGTGATAATACCATATTGTGGATCCTCTGGTGATTCCCACCTCTAACATATACTAATCAGCTCTACTTATTAGGAAAAAAATTGATTGACTTAACTCTCACAATGTTTCTATTTACAATTTTGTAATTTTTTTTAAATGACTGAATCAATATAATTCAAATTTGAAGGTATAAATAGGTTGCTGCTTTTTGTGTGGTAGTCGATGAGTAAAGTGATGTCATAGCCATTTTAAGAAAAACAAAGCCAAAGCAAAAAAGCAGACAATGGTGGACAGTCTGAGGACTTGGACTTTCAGCTGCTCGAATAGCAATTCAAATTCAGTCAGTCCAGTACAAACTTCCCGCTGGATAATCAAACTTTCTGTTGCTGCTGTCACACAGATTAAACTCTGCCTGCTGTGAACTCCAGCACTGCCCACTCTCCTGCATACAACAAGTAGTCCCCTTGCAGCGGGGCGAAGCGGAGGGATTGAGGGGTGGCTAGCCAGCTAACTCTTGTCTCATTTGTGGTTTGATAAACAGAAAAAGAGAGCGAGGAGCTGAGCAAATCAATGCACTGCACGCAGTACAGGATTAAGATTTTAGCAATATCAAATATCAAAAAAGTGACAGTCAGCGTTGATACTGTGACAGTTGCCAATGTAAGGTTGACACTGCACTGAGTGAGCATTGATGAGCAGGAAAAGCTAAATGCAGCAATTTAAAGTTGCTTCCAAAAGTACATATTTTTTATTCATTATTGTACATATTCATTTTAATCAGAAAGAAAATAAGTCAAGTTTATTCAATATAGGACCTTTCACAGAGCAAGGTCATAAAGTGCTTTTCTTGAATACCGCTGTTAAAAATAAGACTATAAAAACAGTTTATTTACTACTTTTCTATGCAGTATTTGATGCTGCTAAACAGTCAGAAAGACTGGTTGACATGAGATGTGCACTGTTTTTGGAAATATGTCTTGTGATATACAGTCTCTACAAGTGTATGATTTAACTTTTTTCCCATAGTCTAGTGTTAAAAAGATAAACCAGAATCTCATTTATTTGTTACACTCAATTGCAATACTATAGAAACTGCAATGCACATTGAATCAGCATCAAAGAATCGTGATAGTATCAAATTAGAAGATATCGTCCCAGCCCTACTACATGGTCTGAGGGTCTGTATCTGATACACAACACATTGACTTAATGCAAGACAAAATCGACTGACTCCACAAAGTCATCCATCATTCAGGGGTGATTGAACCCTCCTAATATGTGGTTATCAATTGGGTTGCTGTGCAGTCAGAGGCAATCACGAGAGACAGTCAGGAATAGAGATATGGATTGTCAGGGGATTGACGTTGGATTAGGTTGGTTAACTCGAGGATTGACAGGCAGGGTTCAGAGGTCGTTGGTTAAGGGGTCTGTCGGCTCATTATGACCTCTTCTCCTGATCACTTTCTCTGTCTGGTCCTGCCTCAGTCGTGAGTTAATGACTTTCTGTTGAGGCCGAGTGGAGTTTGTATCAGTGGTGTAGAAATGTTGCATGTCTGGGTTTGTCGTCAGTCATCACAGATGTGTTGACAGGTCCTGTCAGTTTGCCTCTACCTCTTCCAGTTGGCAGGTAGACAACTTGTTGGCAGGTCTATTTCCCCCTTGTCTTACACCGAAGGGCACCACGTTAGATTTGTGCGTGCGCTGTTGAGTGCAGGTGCACTGAGTATGCATATCTGATATGTGTGACTCTGCCAGGCAGGCTCAGATAATGTGTTTTGCTGTGTTCATTTGGCTCAGAAAATGCTGACCTCTGTAACTGATGATCGGTGTTTCCGCAAGGTTTTCCCCCTTTTAATGTTTTAGTTTCTGCTCAAAGACACAAAGCACAGTATCAACTTATTGCGTGCAGATCGTAGTAACCTTTCTGACCTTATTATTATTACACAGTTGACTCAGGATATGACGGACTATCTCTGAAGACACTGTAACAAAGTGAAAGTAAGAATGGATTTGTACTTTGTAGGATTTTAGAGTACTGTCTACATTTACAGTATAACATCAATTTAAGTTGCAATAGCTGTCCAAACAGCACTAAAATCACATTATTTAGATGTATGAAGAGGAATCCACCATGCAGGCAGACAGTAGATATTTAGCATTTTCTTTTTTTGGGACCTTGTTGGGCTGAATTACCTTGTTTCAGTCTGCTGAAGAACTGAAAATCTTGTGTTTACTTAAGTCATCCTGAACGCTTTTTAAAATTATATTTTTATGTTGAAAACATTGTTAAAACAGTTCTGTTGTCCATGAGAATGCTTTTAATTTGTAAAACAGATGTGTTTCAAGAAAGAGACTATAACAAAAGCTTATTCTGTATGACAAAGAGAAATGCTACAATCGATGTGTTCGCACTTTACTGCCTTTAACCTTAATGTACTTTGGCCTTCGATACAAAATCAATACATCTGAATGTTTTTAGCCAAATACTGGTCGATCCACCACTTTGGTCTAGACTGGAAGTATTTTAATGGATTGCCATGAAATTTGGTTCAGACCTTCATAATCCCCAGAGGATGAATCCTAATGGCTTTGGTGATCCCCTGATTTTTAATCTAGGATCTAGCTGACCAAATGCCTTAAAAATGTATGACATTCCCATCAGCCTCAGCTGTGCTTTGTGTTTCACACTAATGTTTGCAAATGTTTGCATGTTAACACACTAAACTAAGATAAGCTAAAAACAATGAGCTAAAAATGCTAGAAGGTCACTGTAAAGTAACTGCTCATTGTGCAATGCATCCAAAATCTTTAGTAACTTGAGTAACTAATTTATTGACAATAATAATAACACTAATGTGTAACTAATAACATTAATGTGCACAATAGCAGTAATGTTCATTATCCTAAAACCAACATAACATTAAAATATGATCAAAGTGGTGGGCAAAGAGTAGATTAATGAACAAGGACTATAGTACTGATTCATAGACTAGTTCTGATTAATGTGAGGTGAATCTGGGAGGAAGAAGTGTGTCATGGCTGACATAAAACATCTGTGATGAGTCGTTTCCAAATGATGTAACCTGCTCTCAACCCCAAAATATGCTATTACGAAAGACAGGAAAAAGGTACTGTTAGATCACAACCTGTGTGTCAGTAAATGCAGTTTGTATGATCTTGGAGAACATTTTGTGCGTAGATAATGTGGAGTGACAGAGCTAGAAAAGAGCTGTCGGCTCAGTGCGTGTCTGTTGCCTGGTGTTGACAGACATGCAGTTATGGTCGGCTGTATCTTGGCAGCTTCCACTCACTCAATCATACAATAAGAGAGACTGACAGAGTTGACTTGGCCATGAACTCTGTCGCATTCCTCTTGACATGTGGTTGTAAGAATTGCTAAAACCTAAATTTTGCCAAACTCTTTTTAGTCATGATGGCTCTAGGGATGGCAATGTCTGTCTGTTAGTGCATTACTTTGGTTCAGACTAAATTTTCTCAGCATATATTAATATGGGTTGCCAGGAAATTTTGTGCAGACACTCCCAGAAGATGGAGCCCATTGACTTTTGTGATCAACTGACTTCCTCTAGCAACATCATGAGGTTGACATTTTTGGCTTTTATGAAATGTCTCAACAACTATTGGACGGAATGCTATGACATTTTGGTTTACACTATTATGTCCCCTCTCAGAATGCATTACTTTGAACAACTTTGGTTTGATTCATTGACTTTCATTTAGCACCATCATTAGGTCCAAATTTTTATTTGTCCAATACTTAACCTACAAAACTACAGACATTATTGCCATCAGCCTCAGCCTACTTAATGTTGAGTACTAATTTGTAAAAGGAATGATTATGCTTGGGTGGTTTAACAGGATTAGGGTATACCAGGGTGTTTAGAAATCCAGACAGTGTGACTTTCAATACCGTCAAAAATACAGACGCTCATCTGTCTATTAACCTCATACTGACTGTAATGTGGAATGTCAGTGGTGGGTATAACGTTACAGGACTGTAAACAGCCGGCCTGTGACAGCAGAGAGAGAGCAGAGAGACCGAAATGAGGAAATGTGCATCTACTCGTGGACAAGGGGCTCAGGCTCATGACAGAGCAGGATGTAAACATAAATGGAGTCCTCCTCGACTGAGCTGTGACATTGTTAGCTCAGCGATGCTAGGTGAGCTATATGTGCACTTCCTTTTGCCCAGTGACACGGTTGGTGGGTGTCTTTCAGTGAAATGAAAATATTTCCTACATGAAACTGCTCACAACAAGGTCTGTGGATTATCTTGAGTAACCTGGTCATGATTTCTGAGAAGAGACATTGCTGTTAAGTTTTTCAAATTTATTTTTTTTAGCACTTTGAGCACATCAAGCTGAGTGCCATCTGGTTACATTATATTGGACAAAAGGCAGACATCTCAACACTTGGCAACACAGACTGATAATAGCACTACTGGTAAGAGAAAAGGTATGTATTTTTGATGCCATGCCATGGAGGAGAGAAAATAGAGAGAAGCTAAGGGAACTATTATGACTGATTACTACTACTGTTAGCAGTTAGCATCTCGGTTTCTAAAATCAAATATTTTGCAAAAACATGCAAATTAATCGTATTGTACGCCTTTCTGATGGTATCAAGCCTTTAGTGTTAAAAAAATCCAACTTTTCTGCTTTCTGAACACCATTTATTCCTTCCCTTTTACTCACAGCCCCCCTCCCTCTCAGGCCCTTTCTATCTCTGTCTGTAACACATCTTTGAGGCGACTGAGGAAGTCTCTCTGTCACAATGTGCTTGCTATTCCTTCCAGGAGAGGATTGATGCGTCTCTGTGACTGACAGACTACATAAACAGCTAAATGCGTGGCTCAGAGCTGTCTGGCAGCCGGGCCCCCTGTGCAGGCAGAGGCTGTACTCAACACTCATGTCCTGGGGGCCTGTGAGGGAGGAACGAGGCCGGGGGCTGGCAGTGTTCTTGTACGCCTACACCCCTGATGTAGATACACAGTGTGCAAGCTGCTATTCTGAGGAGTGCATATAATTTGGCGTGATGTTCTCATGGTATTAACTTGTAATCTTAATTAATTCATGAACATTTGGACACATTTTGGAAGCATGTGTGATGTTTCCAGTGATATATCTCACAGCGAGTGTGTAATTCCTGCTTTGTGATGCCCAGAAGGGAGGAAGACAGATCCAGCCAAATTACGAAATGCAGTTAAACACTGATTTTCTTCTATATTTGTTGATTTTCTAACACAGAAACAGAACACAACACACTGGTTACACTGATTTTCTCAAAGTAAGGCAATCTGAATAACCCCCTCATGTATTCCACCTCTTCTCTACTTGTGTTTGCTTGAAAAGCTTTAATCTAATCCCCTGTTGGGAAAAGAGCAGGCTTATGTCTCCATCTGCTGGTCAAAATGTGTACATCCATCAACAACTCCTTTCCACAAGAAGTGCCAGCAACATTCAGCACTGACAATAAATCACATATGTTTCTGTGGAGCAGCTGAACTTGACTTTCTCCACAGTTACTTTGCTGGACTATTACATTTCCAGAGTCAGTAAATAGGCAGCAAACAACACTGCACACCCTGTACACCCTGGGCACAACCTGCTCAAACTTCTCCCCTCTGGTAGGCCCTACAGAGCACTGTATGTGAAAACAACCAGACACAAGAACAGTTTCTCTCCACAGGTCAGCACCCTGATGAAAAGGTAGCATAAGTCATAAAGTGTCAATAACCCTGTAACACTAAACATTCACTTACATACAAATGATACATTTACGGTTTAAAATACACACTGTGCTTTAATATATATATGTCATTCAGCTATGTATCCTGCTTGCTGTGTATACTGTCTGCTATGTAGATATTTATATTGTACATAACCATCTACTTAATGTATAAAAAGTGATCTGGTACTTAACCCATTCAATATTTATTCCTTTGCAGTAGGGATTAACGATTCAGTGTAATAGCAGCCTATCAATATTGCAATATAGCCAAGTGCAATATCCAAATCACAGGAACTGCAATTTTTTGATGAAAATAAAATGGGTCAAAACATACCATTATAAATGAAGCATTGTGGTGGCCTACTATCATATTCCAAAGGTAAAGGATCCCAGCAAAAACCACACCATCATCATTTTTAGCCCATATATTTTTCAGTTAAAACCTCAGTTACATTCAAAGGTTGTGGGATATATGGATGCTTCGAAACCCAACATCTAGGCTGACAAAGAAACTACTCCTAGTCCAGTGTTCCAACATCCACAAATGGCAACTGCTATTGCAACAAGAGATTGGTGAGGTATAACAAACATGCTATGGCAAGGGGGAGCCAGGAGAACAGATCAAAGTGAGGGTGTCATCAGCAAGGGGGAATGACCTGAGATTGAAAATCATGGACAAGCTGGAAACCCAGCACCCCCGAAGCCGATTACCAAGGCTAAGCGACAAAGTACCTTCTGAAAGCCTGCTAGATGATGTGAATGCAACACTACAAACTACCTCCACTAGGACCATTACTGAGACCAATCAGCTGATATACACCACAACAACAGTGGTCCTAGAGATTCTTGGCTACAAGTAGAACACCATGAGCCACAAAGAGCATTATCCCCATAGAGAAGGGGGCTGGAGGCCAAGATCAAGGCAACACAGAGAGGAGTTAATCAACTCTCAGAGCTACAGAATGGTGTGGGGAAGAAAGGGATCCCCATGAAGTACAACAAACTGTCTATACCTGAGGCACTGGAGACTGCCAAGCAAAGGCTCACAGCTCTGGCTATCCGCCTGAAGAAATACAGAGCAGAAGCAGAAGCCAGGAGAATAAATAGGATGTTCTCCACGGAACCATCCAAAGTGTACTCTCACTGGCAAGGTAACAACACGAGAATAGATCCACCCAGGGCTGAAACTGAGCAGTACTGGAAGAGCATATGGGAGAAGGAAGCATGACATAACACCGATTCTCAGTGGCTAGTGGATACAGTTACCATTACAACAGCAGACATCCAAGAAAGAGTGTCTGAAGAGCTGGACAGCACCAGGCCAGCACCAGGCCTTGGCAGCACAAATGAACCAGCTGCTGATGGATGGGACCCATCCACAGTGGCTGTACCAAGGACAGATAATTCTGATCATCAAGGATCCCCAGAAGGGTGCAGTCCCATCCAACTATCGGCCAATAACCTGCCTCTGTACAACATGGAAGCTCCTGTTAGGCATCATAGCAGGTAAGCTGAATAGGCACATGGCCAAATACATGAGCAAGGCCAAGAAAGGAATCAGCAGTAATAACAGGGAAGCCAAGCACCAGCTACTGGTCAACAGAGCAGTCACCCAAGACTGCAAGACCAGGCAGACCAACCTGTGCCCAGCCTGGATCGACTACAAGAAAGCCTACGCCCTAATGCCACACAAGTGGATACTGGAATGCTTGGAAATGTACAACATCAACAGGACACTAAGAGCCTTCATCAAGATCCCACTGGGGGTGTGGAAAACAACTCTGGAGGCCAATTCAAAGCCAATTGCACGAGTTACCATCAAGTGCGGCATATACCAAGGTGATGCACTGTCCCTGATACTGTTCTGCACTGGTCTGAACCCCTACAGCCAACTCATCACAAAGAGTGGATACGGATGCCGGTTCGCCACTGTCCAGGTCAAAACAACCAAGATCCAGGAATATTTCAGGGAGATGGCCCCCAAAGATGAGCTGCTAAGTGAATACGTCAGGCAGCAGAAACCCGAGAATGCAGAAGAGGAGGATGAACCATCATGGAAGGACAAGCCCCTGCACGGCATGTACCACCAACAGATTGAAGAAGTGGCTGACATCAAGAAATCCTATCATGGCTGGGAGAGAGTGGACCCTGGGTGCAGGCTGTGCAAAGAGGCTCCTGAGACAGTCCAGCACATGCATAGCAAATGCAGTCAGGAACACCGTACATGGAGCTCCATATCCAAGTGGCTGGCACAGTGTACAGGAACATCTGCACTGAGTATGGGCTCAGAATGAAAGACACCTCCTAAGGTGTTTGAGAATGACCGAGCCAAGATCCTGTGGGACTTCCAGCTCCAGACTGACAAACTGGTGATGGCTAACCAACCAGTCACTGTATTGATCATCAAACAACAGAAGAAGACAGTGGCGATAGATGTAGCAATCCCAAGTGACAGTAACATCAGAAAGAAGGAACACAAGAGGCTTGAAAAATACCAAGGGCTGAAAGAGGAGCTAGAAAAGATGTGGGGAATAAAGGCAACAGTGATGCCAGTGGTAACTGGAGCACTCTGGGCTGTGGCCCACAAAACTGGGAGAATGGCTCCAGCAGATTCCCAGTACAGCATCTGAGGTCTCTGTCCAGCAGAGTGCAGTCCTAGGAACAGCTAAGATACTGTGCAGTGTACAATTTTTATGGAGAAAGAAAGAAAGAAAGAAAGAAAGAAAAGAAACATCATGCAAAAGTCTGAGCAACCCAAGAGATTTGACCTCTCAAACAACTCTCACCAGGGTCTCAGGCCTTAATTAGCCTGTTAAGGCTCTGGCTTGTACACAGTCATTATAAGGAAAGGCCAGGTGATGCAAATTTCAAAGCTTGATAAATATTCTGACAACTCAAAACTTTCAACAATCAGCAGCCATGGGCTCCTCTAAACAGCTGCCTAACACTCTGAAAACTAAAATAATTGATGCCCACAAAGCAGGAGGAAGCTATAGGAAGAAAACAAAGAGTTTTCAGGTAGCTGTTTCCTCATTTCGTAATGTAATTAAGAAATGGCAGTTAAGAGAAACTGTAGAGGATCATGTTGAGGTCTGGAGGATCAAGGAAACTCTCTGAGGGAGCTGCTCATAGGATTTCCAGAAAGGCAGATTAAAACCCCTGTTTGACTCCAAAAGACCTGCAGAAAGATTTAGCAGACTCTGGAGTGGTGGTGCACTGTTCTACTGCGCAGTGACACCTGCTCAAATATGACCTTTATGGAAGAGTCATCAGAGGAAAACCTTTCCTGTGTCCTCACCACAAAATTCATTGTCAGAAGTTTGCAAAGGAACATATAAATAAGCCTGATGCTTTTTGGAAACAAGTCCTGTGGACTGATAAAGTTAAAACAAAACTTTTTGGATGCAATGAGCAAAGGTATATTTGGAGAAAAAAATGGTGCAGAATTTCATGAAAAGAACACCTGTCCAATTGTTAAACACAGGGGTGGATCAATCATGCTTTGGGCTTGTGTTGCAGCCAGTGGCAAGAGGAACATTTCACAGGTAGAGGGAAGAATAGATTCAATTAAATTCCAGCAAATTCTGTAAGCAAACATCACACCATCTGTAAAAAAGCTGAAGATGAAGAGAGGATGGCTTCTACAACAGGACAATGATCCTAAAGACACCTCGAAATCCACAATGGACTACCTCAGGAGGCACAAGCTTCATCAGTTCATCTTCTACTTACTTATCCATACACAGTAAACCAAATCTTGACCAAGGGTGCCCAAACTTTTGCATGCAACTGTATATAGCCTACACTTATTTTTGACATGGACATATTAGCCCCTTTTTTAGCTTTACCTTGCTTTGTTTGGCTTTGTTGTCCTTGTTTTTTAACTGTTTGTCTATTTTTGCCTCTCTGTAAACTATTCTGCAAGTACATTGTGTGAAACTAAAAAGAAAGCTGAATCTGAAATACATGCACTGTAATATCTTAAACTAATTATTCAGCATTTTGTACATTTATTGTTTCTAACTGTAAACAAGACTAAAGGCCACTGCACACCAATGTGACTTTGGTTGCAGAGTCTACAGCAGCTCAGTGGCAATGCTTTGAGATAAATGCTAACACTAATTTTCAGTAGCAAATGTTACAGTGGCATTTTCAATTAGAAATAACAGATGCAAAACCAGAAGTTTAAACCATTTTACAGTTTAACATAATGTCTTATTTGACAATTGACTGGGCACGTACGTGTTCTCCTGCTCCACTTGTCAATTCTGATTTTACCGTGCTGTCCTGCTATTTTCATATTTGGTAATCCTCTCAGAAAGATGCTTGAAATCCTGAAAGTCTGTTTTTGTCCATCCTCTGAATAAATATTCTCTGACAGGCTACCGCTGAGCATTTTTCCTCGGAAAACCACTCCACCTCTAATCTGATTTTTATTTATTTATGTAACGGGTTTGGTTTATAACAATACTCAATGGCTGGTGAGTACAGAGGCCTTTAATCTCAGGCTCTTCTTCAGAAGACAGACTTTTACAGTCATGCTGTACAAGATAATCCACGTGGTGACTGCAGTTTACTGTTGCTGCATTCACGTGGTTTTTGAAGGGTGCCATTTCAAAAATTGTGAAGTCGCTATTCCAACTTTGGTGCATTTGTGAGCTTTAAGTGCTAACGTGGAAACAACACAGACACTATAAAGAAGATGTGTTGTATTTTACTGCTCAGAGCATTTAAACAACACTTTGTTAACAGTTTGAAGCTTTATATTACCAAACAATTTTGTCCCAGACTTGTTGCTGCACCAGTACATCTCCCAAAAATTCTAAAATATTGCTTCACCAGATTAATGTTAATAAACAGATTTCTAAACAGTCAACTCAGCAACTCCTGTACCAAAATTTTTGCGACGTTCCTGTTGTTGCTCCAACCTGAGGGAGCGTTCACATGAAATTTCCCAGTGGGGGACCCGTTTTTCTGATTATTCCAACACCACATGAATGCAGGGTTATTTTCCACTTAAAAAGAAATACTAATGGCTGACAACTACCAGTCGATCAGTTTGTAGTGGGACAACAGCCAATCAGCTTTTGGTATTTGTGTCCTCCTTGTCCCACACTCTGGGCACTTGAGTGTATCACAACCACAGCACTAAGCCAAGCACAGTTAAAACATAATTTCAAGCTTTATATCCAGCTACTGGCCTTAAATTGTGAAATAATTAAACATAAAGTAACACATTTTAAGTCATGCATTCAAGCAATCAAGAATTATATTAATTTCTACTGTTGACCATGTTCACCATTTTTGTTTAGCATGCTAGCATGTGCTAATTAGGAGTTTAAAGTACCGGTGATTTCAATGAGAATGTAATTAATTTGGAAGGTAAATGACCATAAACCAAAGTATTGGACAAATTGAAATTTTGAACTGATGATGGTCCTAGATTAATAGTTAATTTTGCACTATCAAGTTATTACAATTCATCCCAAGGGGGGATGGGAATGTCTGTACCAAATGTCATGGCGATCCATTCAATAGTTTTACTAACCTTTTCTTGCGAGAAATTTTGCTACAAAACAAAAATGTCATCCTCAGAAGGAAAGCGATTAATCCATTCACGAGAGGGTTATTTATTTTTGCCAATAAAGAGAAACTTTGTCAATTAAATGTGTTTTATTTTCTTTATGTTAACATAGAAAAACAATCAGGACAAAAATCCTTCTTTTTAACACACATAGATGTTTTCACGCCTTCAGGAAATAGGATCTACAGAATGTGTCATTTCCCATAGGAACCAGCACATTTACCTGTTTTTAAAGTGGAAATAGGCATTATCTTATCATTGTAAAGGAAATGTTGTTATTGCACAGTGTATGGCTATTCAATAATGACACCATCTGAGTTAGATCGGTTCCCTGTGAGCCTTGTTGTCACTTCGCAATTCTGTCTGTCACCGGGTACAATCTCTTAGAAAAGTGAAGACCCGATTTACGGCACAAAGGAAGTGCGTCAACCATTGTGCAACCGAGACGGGAGGAAAAAGGCATTTTTATTTTCTCCAGAAGCTATTGGTAGCTATCAGTTACCAAAGAGTATCATGTAAGTTTTATGCAATAACTATCCCCAGTGGTGGAAGTAGCAGACAGTGGAACAACCACAATAACTGCTAAAAACAAAATGCGGTGCGTCATGTGTTGCTGGTAGTTGCGAGGCTCTGTGGAAAATAGAAAGCCATCCAGTTTTCTTCGCAACAGCGGTGCCGACAATAACGCCACTTGCAAATGATAGGGGAGGGTAAAATTGGAAAGTCATCTGTTTCCACTTTAAAAATGCTTCTTTTTTTTTCTTATTTTGTGCTGACTGTTTTTTCTGTTTTACTGGTTGTATGATCTGTCTCGAGTAAAAATGTTTGCTATGGTGCTATGTCTAAAAACATTAAATATTTTCCAAAAATATAATTCTCTTTTGTTTTTTGTAAGTTTGATGTTATGAATATTTTGAGGAAAAGGCATTATGATAAGTGCTTCACTACAAACAAGATTGTCTAAAACTACTGTTGATCAGTATCACACTGTGTAATTCACATGGCAATTGATTATTTATAAATTGCCTAATATAACATTGATATATTGTTAAGTCAAATACTGTATGTACGATAAACTGCCCCAGAGAGGCAGTTCCAATTTATTATTGTCAGTGTATAATAAGAAGGAGACCAGAGGGCTATCAGACAACCACCTGAAGGATTTCAACAGCCTTCGTTTGTTTGGATTGAGTTGAGTCTGACTTGTTACGGCCTCCTTTATCCGCTGCACTCATTTTGTCACAATTCTCGGGCTGGCCGCTCTGCTGGTGGCCAAATTCAAAGCTGATCCTGAGCTCTCCCATCTGACAGCGAGGAAGAACGTCTGGGATCCACTCGATCACAAACGGACTGGCCTCCTTCTGATCTGCTGGCCCTGCAAAGATACCACGGAGTAAATATACAGCTGACTTCTTGGTGCTATTGCAGCTGAAAATAAGTCACTCACCAACTTTCAGGAAAGTGCGGAGCTCCATCGGTTTTATAGCCTGTGGCCGATCTGTCCTGTATCCCTCGTGTAGCTCTGGTTCAGGCGGAGGATCAGGGCAGCGAAAACGTGAGTAAGAGCCATCTATGTTCTTTACAAAACTCTGAGAGACCTCCAGAGGCAACTGGTGGACAAACAGTGAGGTGGGGACAGATAAAGAGGAGTTTAGTGAATCAATCCATATCTTTTTGCTTTTTGGCAACTGGACTGTAGGGCCCCGTGTCCACAAAGGCATTTTTTCCAAGCTGAAAACGCAAGGCCTTCTTCAAGAAATACCCAACTGGGAACATTTGAGAGCGCTTTATATGTGCAGCATTTTTTCAGCTGAGACACTTTGGTTGCGTCTGGTTGCTATGATACGGAATATCCGCATAAGTAAACATGTTGGCACAAGGTAGAGTACTTGCTCTGCATGAGGGAATGGCTGAAGCAGAGAGACAGGATGGCCCCGCCAGTCTGTGTGGGTTCATTAGAGGAAACATATTAATATATATACAGTAAAATAAATTTCTCCTTCATTGTTGTTGTCCAACACTCATACATGGAAAATGTTTGTCCTCACGGTGTTTGACCCTTCTTCACTGTGAATGAACGGCTGAAGTGACAATGATGAGCACAGTGTTTTTACCCAAAGTTAAATATTTTTCAACTCTCAGCACTCTGAAAAAAATAAAACACCCAATAAGCAGCGCTGAATGCAGAATAGGCACTCAGCGCCTCGTCCCATTGCTGCCGTTTGTAGCACAGTGTAAATCCATGGCACTCCCATTGCAAAGCATTAAAAAAATACACTGGCCTCAGAATGAAAGCCTTTGGTGGACACGGCCCCCAAGAGGACAATGTTCAGAGAGATTTACTGAAAAAAAAAACATCCTGAAACAATGAAAGCAAGGCAGACAAAAACAGGGAAGAACAGAGTGTTTTTACCTCTGAGGTGTCGAAGATGCGTTTGACCTGCATGAGGTTAGTGATGTGCCAGGTGTACTTGGAGAAAGAGCCGAGCGGAAGTCCATCATTTCTCACAAATGCTGGCGTCCACACAAACAAAGAGAGAGAGTCTGTTCAAGTTCAGTTCAGTCTTGTTCATGTTTGTGGTTTGTTTAGAGGCAGAACAATTCAATCAGATCCTTAAAAATCTAACATAACAATGTAAAAATACTCCATTACATATAAAGGACCTTGATTCAAAACTCTAGGGGCCATATTCACAAAGCTCCCTAGTACTAAGAGTTGCTCCTAATAACAAAATTCTAAGAAAATTCTTAGAACTGTGCCGTTTTCTTTGAATTTCCCCTTAAAGTTAAGACTAGGACCCTGTTAAGATAAAAGTTATTCACAGAGCATCTCAGACCTTAAAAGAACCCCTAAGGTGAAAAACTGGAGTAGGAGCTAGTAGTAGCTAGGAGTGGGTGGGAAGATTTTTAAGAAGCTTAAGAGTTTGGTGGAAACACAAAGAGGTCAGAGAAATATTTTCCAAACACTGGATGACAGTGAATAAATGAAATGCAAATGCAAAAAAATAAGACTGTGCAGGAATAATATGTGTGGTTGATCTCATTAGGGATACACACACATTTCCCACCTAACACTAACGTAACACTAGAGTGAACAATACCAAGATATTTTGAAAAATACAACAGTGCAGCAGTGATGACTTATGTCTATCTCAACCTTCCATCGGCAGAGTGATCACACTAACAGTGACAAAGCTTTCACAGTCAGCAGTTCATTTCATTTCCACTGGGTTTTCGCACTGGGCGTGTCTGTGACAACCAATCACATTTGTTAAAAGAATACATCATACCTCACAACACGATCACCCACACCTCCTCACTTAGGTAAAAGTTATTGTCCCTTCTTTGATCAGAGTTGCTCTGAGAGCTCTCCTAAATCACTCCTAAGCTAGGACTCCTTACAAAACAATTTTAGACTGAGTTAGGAGCTCTCTGAGTGTTCTCAGAATGTTTGTGAATATGGCCCTAGTATTGTCAACACATGTACTTTAAATCTCAAAGTAAAATGATTTGTTCTGCTAAAGATCAGCCCCTGTGGCTGATAATATTATATCTGACATTTTTAGGTGTTAACACTGATGCATTACTACTGTAGCTGGTTGAGGTGGAGCTACTGTTTAACTACTTTACATATAGTTAGGTGGTTTAGTGCGGTGTTTTAATACCTCCAAAGGGTCATGAGATAAATCTGAGATGATTAATGAGGGTTGGAGAGTTCTGCAAATGTGTATTCATTTTTTGTAATGTTCTCTAATCCTGCTGTTTTGTGAAATATTGGACATTTTTTCCTCTTGGGGCCTCAAACATTTATTTAAATGAAACAATGTGAAACTTCTAACAATTTCTGAAATGTAACAAGGGGCCAAAACTACACATACTGCTTAGTTGTAAGAGGTCCCAAGTCAATAGAGGTTGGGAGCCAATGGTTTAATCGTTAACACTGCACTCTACTTCGTAAGATTATCATTTATTTTTTATGTACAATTTTAATCTGCAAAATAACTACAGTTGTCATATTAATATAGAAGAGTAAAAAGTAAAACATTTCCCTGTGAACTGTATTGGAGTAGGAAGTGTAAAGTAGCATGACTTGGAAATACTTGAGTCAAGTACAAGTACCACAAAACTGTATCTGAATAAATGGACTTTCCACCAAATGTGGCAGTGTTTACCTGAGATATCTGGGTGTATTGCAGTACAAATACTGGTAGCTCCAGATTTCCAGGAACACAAGCGTGAAGAGAATCACCTAATTAATGATGTCTAATAAATAATTAATATAATTAAGTAAATGATCCACCTGTTGTGAAGTTTGGCAGTCTCCTCTTCTTGGAGCCCAGCGACAGACGATGCTGCAGAGCGTTGAAGAACTCCTGTGGGATGTGGTAGACCAGAGGTTGTGGTTTCCCTGATAGAAAAACGTCAACACCAACAACTTCTTTTACTGCAATCAATAAACAACCAAAGCTGGTCATCAGATTAACATGTTTGAGGGAGTTCATAGTTCAGTGTGGAGTGATTAAGACTTATGGGTTGCCAGATTGTGAAAAATTCCTTTTTATTCCTTTTTATGTATTAAATAAATAGTCATTTTGGGAAATATGTGAATTCTCTTTTTTTCCCCACAAAGTTAGATGAGATGATTGATACCCATCAAGTCTGTGTGGTTAATATAAGGCTACAGCCAGAAACTGGCTAGATTAGCTTTGGCTTGGCTGTAACGTCATATGGCCAGAACACAAACTTATGAAATCGCAATATGAATCTATAAAACATTATTCCTCAATATTTGAAAAACTATTGTAGTGGAAGAACCTTTCATTAATGACATTTATAAATGTTATGAAATCATTAAAGAAAGGCGTTCCTACTAGTCATCCACCAAATTTGGTTAATAAATTGACACTAGATATAAACCTGCCAAATATTTTCTCTTTACAACCGAGAAGCCCACAACTGTTGTTACTAATGGATTACTATCAATTCATCCAAATAAGGTGATTAACTAGGAATAAAGCCAATATGCAATTACATAGTATGCCATATTCTCAGATTTTATTTCAGTCAAAGGATGATGTCCGTTTTGATGACTATATTTTTATAGGTTTGGCCAGTGTTTCCATCTGGAAACTAAAGGTATCCAAAGACTTCATCATCTGTATTTGTATTCTGAAAGAACACTGGGAGTGAGTGGGGTTCATACCAGAGGTCACACTGAATCTGGCAAATGTATTTTCTAACCTAATATTCACTAGCTATGAAATTGTTGTGCCTTCAAAGCATCAAAATGATTTAATAATGGCGTAAAATATATTTGTCTGAGCCCCACCACTATGCTATTTAAGTCAATATTAAACAGATAATAATACAATATCAATATAATTAACATACCCATAAAATAAATAAATATGCCTATGAAATAAACATGTAAATAAATGTAAATATAAATATATAAATGAGTCAACAGACTTAAATAAATAAAGTTTTTTTGTTTGGTTTTTTTTTTGAGGATGTTTTTCAATGGACTACTTTTATTTATTTCAGGGGACTTTTATTTCTTAATGCCACAATTATTTTCCAGCTCTTTTCATATCCATCTGTTTAGAAAAACCATGAAATACTTGGTACTCGGTGCTTGGTGATGGTGGACACTAAGTCAAAATTCCATGAAACTTATGGCTGATACCTACGCAATGTTACATCTTGAATGGATGAATTTTTTCTGAAGTATGAGGTAAAACATTGAGGGGGTTTTTTTTTTTTAAATGGGGGACATTTAACATATGCAGCTAAAGGTTGTAAGCTTCATTTTGATGTATAATTTACAGGGGTTTGAAAGACATCCAGCTGCCACACCAGGCTTTTGTTTCACTACTCATTAACATGACACCTCCTCGGCCTTGATGCGAGAGTGATAGCCAGGAATAGTCAGCTGTCAGCCTGCTGCCCACTGTGCACTCACTCAGTGGGGGCAGAATATAGTGATAACAGAACTATCTGTAACTATCACATTATTTGTGCTTCCCCATATTTGGATATTTGGGTACATCCCTACTGGTAACACAGAGACATTTAGCTTAGCTAAGCTCACCTCCGTGGGGTGGTGACTTCAACTGGCTAAGAAATGATTTGGCTCACATTTACTCTGAAAACTACGACCTGTTATTTTACACTTTGATTTTTGTACATGTTAAACAAACAAGATATGTTGCATTAAGTGAGCTTTAGAAGTTTTGTTACCATTAGACAGAGCCAGGCTAGCTGTTTCCCCTGTGCCCAGTCTTTATGCTAAGCTAACCAGCTGCTGGCTGCATCTTCATATTTAATGTACTGATATGAGAGCGGGATCAATTCTCTCACCTAATTTTTGACAACAACACATAAAAGCAACATGTGGAACCCCAAGTGCATACTGTATATGCAGTGAAATAATTAATCAACACACAGTGTGCTTAACAAACTTCAGCTTTACCATCAAACTGGTAGTGCATTGTCTGGTGGATCCTCTCTGTGACGCTGGCCAGCCACTGTTGGAAGCCCATCGTCACTATGCGCTCATCCACAACATGCGTACTCCCTGAGACATGAACACTCAGATTAGAAGATCAAGTACAACAAACACTCATTCATTATCTTTTTAGTATCAGGGTGGACCATCCTCCAAACAGATATTTAGTTGTTAAACATCTGTAAATCTTTGGCCTGTCAAGTTTAATTAAAAAGGCCTAGAACTGTTTGCAAATTGAATGTTAAAATATGCTCTATGTCCACTACAGTGCAACCCTGTTCTTTTCAACAGTGGATCAGGATTAGTGCTGCAGGATTAGACAGAGGGATGATAAAGATAGAGACAGATGTCTAAGACGTTGTAAGGCTCTTTAACAGACAGATTTAAGCAGCAGAAAGATGAAAAGGCAGGGAGGGGAGGGCAGACAGGCAGCACCTGGAGCCTTCAGCCCACCAGCACCAGGGGCTTTCCTCTGACCAGCTTTCCTCAGGCCGGAGGCTGACACTCCCTCCTTCCCCACCCCAGAGACAGAGGCCACTGAGGGGGCTACATGGCGGCAAGAAATTTAAGGACAGGTTGAGAAGGATAAAGACAGAAAGAGAAGGGAGGACAGTGGAAGATTCAGACAAACACACTTTGGGGAATCATCCTGCATTAATGATAAGTGATATTTCAGAAGGTATTAAGATGAAACCACCAGAGAGAGATTCATCCAGGCGAAGTTTCTTTGATTTATGAAGAGAGTTGACAGGTTCGGCCTGTTGCAGAGGCTTCTCACTGGGACTAATTGCTCTACAGCAGGCGTTTTGCTGCACACCTAAAGAAAAAAAGGGGGAAAGATGGTATTAGCAACAGGTCAAAGGTCAAATAAAACCAAAGAATACATTAAAGGAATAGTTTGATATTCTGAAGAAAATTTGCTTCTTTGGTGAGAGTAGAACCATAAGCTTAGCTTAGCATGAAGACTGGAAACAGAGAAAACAGTTAGACTGGCTCTGCTTGAAGCATAGACTGTATAAATAATAGACACAGCTACCGTGACGTTACCCATTGGTTTGTGCCTCGAGTACCATTTTGGCTATCACTATCTTGGACTTTTGAAGCAAGAAGTAACCATATTGAGATGAGAGGGTGGAGCTGACTTATAGGCTGTGGTGACACCGCGCTTATAGCCTGTCACTCAATGTGACCTGCCCTTAATTATGCACAACTTTAAGTTTTAATAACCATTAAAAGGCTGAGTTATATAAAATTCACCCCTGTACAGCTGTCATGAGGGGAAATAAGCTACAGAAAAACAAAACTGTTTTTGTACCAGGCTGTAAACGTGTTTATTTTTTCTGTAAAGTTGAGCATTTTTACATAGAGGTCTATGGACATTGGCTCACTTTTGGAGCCACCCTCAAGTGGCCACTAGAGGAACTACAGTTTTTGGCACTTTGTCATTGGCTTCATTTTCAGTACCAGAGGCTGCTGCTTGGTTTGAAAGTAAAATAAGCACAGGAATAAATAAGAGATGAAAAGAATAGTGCACAATGGATTTTTTCCATCAAATAGCTAATCAACTGTTCAAAAGTTTTTTTTAAAGTTTTTCGACTAGAGTCTTCCTGTGGGATATCTAAGGGTAGAGGTCACTGATGTTATAAATCTTTGCTCAGGTTGTTGTTTTTTTCTTTTTTATGATTGCTGTAATTCATATTTGGGACCTTGAGATCAGAGCGAGGATCCTTTGAAGGTGGATTAAATGTAAATACATTCAGTTGCCAGTTCATTAGGTGCACCTTCCTAGCAAGTAATGTAGTGGTAGTTGATGAGGCAGGTATACTACTGGGTAGATTACAGAGGGGGAAGTGGGTATACTCTCCTTTATATTTCAATGTCTTTTTGGCTTATAGGTAGGTCAGAAAAAGAGGTGGGTATACTCCATATACCTGTGTATACCCTCCACTACACCACTGTTCCTAGCTAGTATTGAACTAATGCAGTTCAATACAGGAGTGCTGCAATAAGTCCTATCTTCACGAGGGTTACAGTGTTCAGGTTTTGTTTAAACAGTTTAAGAGAGGCACTGAATCAACTGTATGGTCATTTTTGTGGGATGTAGTTTGTGGTGCTCTCTCTTAAACAGTTTACAAAAAAACTGAACATTACAACCTTAATAAAGGTAGGATTTATCCAGGACTGTTGCATTAGACTAAGAGGACCTGACCGACCGGTGTCCGGACAGCAACCTACTCCTGAATGTCACCAAGACTAAGATGGTAGTGGACTTCTGGAAGAAGTAGGAATGGCACTACACCCCCCTTTTATATTAACAGGTCCTCAGTGGAGAAGGTTGAAAGCTTCAAGCACTTTGGTGTCCACATTACCAAGTACCTGACCTGGGTACTGCATGCTTACCCAGTGGTGAAAAAGGCAAGGCAGAGACTGTTTATAGTAGACGCCTGAGGAAACACCGGGAATCCCCTAAAATACTGAGGAATTTCTACTCTACTTGCACCATAGAGAGCTTCCTCACTGCCTGGTATGGAAACAGCACAGAACAGGACAGTAATGCCCTGTAAAAAGTGGTTCGTTCAGATGAACACATTACAGGTGCAGCTCTACTGTGCATAAAGGATGTTTAGACCAGGCACTGCAAAAATAAGGCCAGGAGAATCATCAAAGGTCTCAGTCAACTGGATACCTGCCTTTTTCCCCTGCTGAGGTCAGAAAGAAGGTACTGGTTACACCAGGCCAGCAATGAGAGGCTCAGAGCTTCTACACTCAGGCCACAAGGATCCTGAATGAAAACCCTCTCACACAAAAATCAAAGGAACTGAAAGATTACATTTCACTGAAAAAATATATATATATGATTTCATGCGACAAATTATAAATTGATTGATTGATTGATTGATCTATTTCTAGCTAGGTGTACCTAATAAACTGGCAACTAAGTAAATGTGCCAGTTTTATGTTTTGTCTGAAAGTGGTCTGGGTGAGAAAGCAGTTTCTTTAGGAGGGCAAAAATGAGAGAGAAAAGTCTGAAAATGTTTTTGCGTTTTGTTTTCAATACAACTATATACTGAAAACTGAAGTGTAAAAATTACAAGTTGTGGTTGTGGATAATTTTATGGCTGAAGTCCAGTCATCACCATAATGTTGTCAGGCAACCAGTGGAGATTCTTATCCTCTTGGCAAGAAAGCAAAATATCAAACTATTCCTTTAAACTGAAAGAAGAAAACAGACTCGGTTACTGTACCACTGGGGGTGTAGCTGATAAAAGCAGCAAACTCTGATGCCAGCTTCTCATCGCTTGCAAAGGCACACACACAGGCGTAGAAGTGAAGGCATGGCTGTGACGTGACCGAACTGGGAGGTGGAGGATGAGAGTTGGTGGATTCACCTGCTCCATCAACACCAGGCTTACTTCTCCTGCTACTGCTAACCTGACAGGCACAGTGGAAGACTGCATCTTTCTGCTGCTGCTGCTGCTGCTGCTGCTGCTTTTCTCCCCTTCTCTGGCTCTTTGAAACCTCAGGTAGTCCGCCTGCACCTACAGTGAGATGCAGCAGCCCCAGAGGATGCTGGGAATCTGTGTGGCACTTCACTACCAGGGTATCTTTTGCGACACGCTGCACCAGTGGGCCTGGAGACTCTGTGGCCAGCCTCCACAGCTCTTCCCTGGCTTGAATGGAGGCCTGCAAACCCTCAAGGATGGAGCTCTTTAAGGTCAGTGGCGTTGCACAGCTCCTACACTCTATTGCTTGCTTGATGTGGATGCAGAGGCTGTCTGAGGACTGTTTTGAACTGGCCACCGCTGATTCTGTCTCCCCTTGATTTGACCTTTGACCCTGCCTGCAGGATGGCAAAAAGCAGCGGCCCAGATTGATGCGTGTCAGCAGGGTGGCACCGTCACCTGTTGCTATAGCAGTATCAGTGGGAACAAGTTCAACAAAGCCCAACTGTGTCACTGTGGCTCCTCTTCCTCTATGACACACTGAAAACACCTGCACTCCTCCACCTGAGCTGCTGCCCAGGACTTCTCCTCCACCCTCGCGCTCTTTCCCTGCTCTCTCCTCACTGTCTATTATCACTTTTACCACCTCCACTGCACATTTCTTGCTGCTCCTGCCCGCTGCCGAAGACGCATTTCGGAGGGAAATCCCACATGCTTTGTTCTTGCAGCTGAGCCCACGGGTGCCGTTGTAGACCCCACACTGCGGACACTTACGAATGCCCCGCAATGTGGCCCTCCCCAGATTGGAGAGGAAGGCGGGAGTTGTGGACGTCTTCCTGTTGTCTCTCTGCTTTGCAGCCAGGTTGGCCTGAGCAGTGGACGTCTGAGGAGCGGAGGTTGAGACCACACTTGATGAGGAGGACACTGTTACTTCAGTTTCCATTTTGGGACTCTTTATCACTAACAGTTTAGTCAGACGTGAAGGGATTCAAACTGGACAGAGAGGAGAAAAAGAAACACATACATTTAGCTTTATATATTCATCACAACATACATTTCTGCGGAGATTACAAGAAAACGTGAACTACATAACCAATCAAAAGTTTGTTATCTCCTGCCACAAGAGCTTGATTGATGTCTGAAACGACTATTATATAGTTCTGAATGGTCTTTCATGCTTTTAGGTTGTAGATGGTCCTCTTTACAAAGAGATGATATTTTATGTGAAGGGTTTGTTTTGTACATGGAGAAAAAACACTGTACAGTGGTTCAGCCAGGCTGTCAAATGAAAGGGCAGAAAGAGACAAAGAGCCCTCTGAGCAACAGTTGAATAAGAAGAGAAGGAATCAGCAGTCACTAGTGAAAGAAACTGAAAGCTGAACATCAAAACGTGAACAAACTTAAATAGAAACTGGTTCGTGTTTACTATGGACCATAACACGGTCTGACAAATCTCAGCTCAATATTGATAGCCCAGTTGCACCATTGAGGATCAATAATGATCGAGGAACACTTGGACTTTTCTAAACTGGAAAACAAAATCAAAATCCAAGTTCCAACAGTATTCTCCACTGTCATAAAACAGTTTGGGGACATCAACTAAATGGAAGTTTGAACCATTTAATTCTTCTTTTGGGGCAAAACTACTCCAAATGTAAATAAATCATTTGGTATCTGAATTATGTTGTTTTTATACCTGCTAAAAAAAAACATTATCAAAGGAAAGAAAAAAACATCAGTATAACAGGTGATTCCAAACTTTTAAATGGCAGTGTATAGCCTACGGAAATACAAAAAAATGTAAATATAAATTCTGACATGTAAACAGGTTGTAAACAATCAGAAACCAGGTTAAGCCAGTGCAGTGTAATATCACTATGGCAGTAGTATAAAGTGACATAATTGTATCACACATTGTGTGTAAAGTGACTAAGACAAAATCTGGCTTTTTTAATAAAATTTTAAAATTGCAATATTTAACTTAAAAATCATCTTGCTTTCTTAAGTTTTGCTGACAATTTGACTACACTATAAGTTAAATTACTTTATGCTTTAAATGTATCACGAATATGTTAAAATGCTGCTCTACGTCGCTGTAACACACCCCCAGGTATCACACGGATTTACTGCGTGTGTGTTTTTTGAAGCAAATGTTTAAACTACCTGTGTTTGGCTTCTGTTTGGTCAGATCAGCTCCACTCTGGCCTCCAAAACCGTCTCGACCGTCGCCATTCCTCCTTACATCCCGACAACCGCATTGCGCCTGTAACGACACTCCCCATTGGTCTGAGACCGTCACGTGGGGCAAAAAAGGGGGGCGGCCTCTCTGGGAGCGCTGAATCATGGGAGGTGTAGTTCATTTATATTGGCGGGGAACGCTTGACTTTATGTTACTTTTCAGGTGTTTTCTTGTTGACCTCAGCTTTTAGAAACACTCAGTGAATCTCACATTATAATGTATCCACTCCCACTGTATTTAAAGTATCATTAGTGTTGCATTATGCTCATATTTTTATATTTTTACAACCTTTACATACTTAGCATATTACACATACTAAACATTTTTTAATATTTTACATACTGGTGTTAAACATTGTGGCATACTGCACATAATTTTATTTTTATGTTTTACATACTTCCTTTTTATACTTTATTATAATTCTCTGAGCTTTATATTAGAGTTACTGTAATGTATCCCAATTCCCATCCAGGGATCAATGAAGTATTTGTGACTCTGATTAATGGGTACAGAGAATGTTAATCTGCAAACACATTAATCTGAGATTATGTTCTTTTACATATTACATATTTTTGATTAATCAATTTTGTAGTCTACAAAACTGTCTGAAAACTGAGAAAAATAGCCTATGAATGTGGTCAAATGTCTTGTTTTTTTCTGAGCCTACAATCAAAAACCCTCAAATAATCATTTTACAGTGATATAAACCACATAAAATGCAGTAAATACTCAAATTGGAGAACATGGAACCAGATAATGGTAGTAGGTTACAAATGACTGGGAAAAAACCCCCACACACAATGAATAACCTAAGTAGTTGAGTAGTGATTATTTCTTGGTCATCAACTCATGGACTTTATATCAACTCAGTTGTTTAGTTTAAATGTAAATCAACAACTGTTTATAAACTCATAAAGCAAGGGGCCCCTAAGGCTAAACTAGGCCCCTTCTGACCCTCCAATTTCTCCCACTGTCTGTGCATGTATGTAACTGATTAAGCACAGATTTATTTAGTTAAAGCTAAAAAAGGCCCTTCTCATCATGTGGCTTCAAGATTGGCTAAAAAGTCCCCTATAATGTCAAATACACTGTATTTCAGTGGTACATTCAGCATCGACTAACAGTTGCAGTTATTGTAATTACTGTTACCTAATTGTAACTTAAGGGTCTGAGGCCATTACCCATTTTGGCCTATACACCTGCCTTGCTATTTAAGGCTGCAACAATTATTTCCATATTGAGATCTTTTTTTTTTTTGAACCGATAAGCCTATATAATATAATAAATATGGTTAATGGTTTCCCTGAGCACAAAGCAGCTTCCTTTGTCTGGCCAACAGTCAAGATATTCCATTTACAGTGACATAAAAGAAAAAAGGAGCACATCCTCACAATTTGAGTGATGAAAACCACTGATCTATTATCAAATAATCTTCCTGTTGATCAGAAAATTCAGGTGGAGTACTGAATCCTCAATTTCTTTTAAATCGTCTTTCAATTTAAAAATGAGGATAAATATCCTAGAATCAGCAAACAGTGTTCAACAAGTGTTAAACTAAAAAGCAAAATAATGTTAAAGCTCTTTGGTTCAGTTTCTCAAATGTGAAGATTTGCTGCCTTTTTTTGTCATACATTATATACAACTGAATATTTTT